>NC_092762.1:72630988-73242315 GCF_047496795.1 Chiloscyllium punctatum | reverse complement strand
TTCCTACATTTCTTGCTTAACATTGCTGTTTAAGCAACACTTTCATGTCCCACATCAGTGCTGCTCCACTGAAACACTAGATCAGGATAAAGGGGCAGACAAGGCTAATCTTTCTTCATCATCCTATATTGTATTCAAATCTTGGCCCATCAGCCAGTCTGCATTATAAGCACAAAATGTACAAAACATGTAGTCATTTGATTAATCACTTTCCTCTACGGATCTTGTAATTGGAAAGCAATTGAAAATCTGAACACATTGCGAGGCTAGTCATGACTTTTCATGATGTGGTGTAAGGAGGCAGTAGCTACTAAGCAATGCTGGCCATCATGACAATTGTATTCTCAACAGGCCATGTATCATGCAAAAGTTATTAGTCATCTATTACATCAAGAAATCCTATTGAATTTCACTCTTTGGAGTGGTAAAGCATGTAAAATTGTTTTTAAACGCTTGAAGGACAAATTTTAATGATTCCTATTGGATAAATTCTAAAAGGTATAAGTCTGGAGAGTGTGCTTTGTGATTATGTCACATATGGTCAACTTTTATTGAATTCAGCTGTCCATTTCATGGATTTAAACTTTTTCTCTTAAATGTGTTAAACAATGAACAGAGGAATTGAATACATAATGTTTAAGTGTTTGTATTGCCCAACATAACTTGGTAGTTATATTATTAATGTCCACATGATTAATGAGATCAGTAGTTGAAGCAATTGGTTCTGAACACTGCTTGCCTTCCAAGTAAATTGCCCTTTTGAGATGAAAACTCACATCTTGTCACCAAGTTGCTTATATTTAAATGTTTTGAAAATGGCAGTGTGTAACCATTAAAAATAACAGCAGTGGTGATGAAAAGATGTTCAGGGAATTGTACACCATAGAAATTGGCCATCTTCCCACTGCCTACACTTCAGAAACATTACCCAGGTAGTTCCACTGACCCCTCCTTTCCCCACATCTTTGTAAATTCTTACTCTTCAAGTCTACATCCAATTCATTTTGGAAAGTTACAACTGATACTGCTTCCATTAGTCTTTCAAGCAGTGTATCACAGATGATATTTCAAATATATAAAAAGAAATAATGGAAAGATGGTAAAAGGCTTAAGGACAATTATTTCAGAACATTAAATTTGGAATCTTGCGTAAAGTGATCGGGATCCAGTCTGTTAGTTGAAGAGCCAATGACAGTTCCACAATGCTTCTTTTTAGGAAGATCATTTTCATCATGTTTCATCATGTCCAAAGATGTGCAGGGTTGACCATGCTAAATTGGGAGAAAGTGAGAACTGCAGATTCTGGAGATCAAAGTCGAAAATTGTGGCGCTGGAAAAGCACAGCATGTCAGACAGCATCCAAGGGGCAGGAAAGTCAATGTTTCGGGAATAAGCCCTTCATCAGGAATGCAAAATTGCCCCATGGTATCTAGGAAAGTGCAGACTTGGTGGATTAGCCATGGGAAATTCAGGACTGTGGGGATAAGATGGAGGAGTAAGGCTGGATGGGATGCTCTTCAGAGGGTTGGTGTGGACTTGATGGGCTGAATGGCCTCTTTTAACACTGTAAGAATTCTATGACTTCTATGTTGCACAAGATTCAGCAAGACAGGAAGGCCATTTAATTAAATGCCCTTCCAACACTAAAATTGTTACAGTAAGGGCATTCAATTCTGACCCATATTTCCAGAATATACAGTTGAACTACTTTTACATTAAAACATGGTGATCAGGTTCAAGATCAAGGGAATTTGTTCTGAGCATAATTATACTTTTATTTAGGGAAAAATTACATCATATTCATAACTAGTGGGATATGAGGGTCACAAACCAGCATGCCCGGCCCAAACCAGCATGTTTCAAAAGAACACTAATAAAGTCTAAGCCACAAATGACATACATTTATGTAATTTCCCTTGTATCTCTGTAATATCTACAAGTCTGTTTAAATAACTAAAATATGCAGATTTTGAAATCCTACAATATGTCACTTTATTTTTGTAGTCATTTTAGTTAGATGTAGAATGGAAAAATGTAACAACTGAAATTATTGAAATAACAATCCAAAATTAACGAATATACTAAACATGTTATCATTCCTATTTGAATGTAACTTTACAGGTAAGAATCCAATGAGGTTACACACACATACACTATTCGTTTTCTATAAAGCCATCAATTGTTGAGTTATTAAAGAATATTCTATTTCTTCTCATGAAATTTTAAAATGGTCAGAGTGATAATGAAAGTTTTCTTCCCCAAATTACACAACTGTTAGAATGATAATGTGGGATCAGTCCAGCTGATTAATTTAGAAATAACTTATATTTAGGACATATTATTTTCATTATAATTATGCTTGCCTTCATTGCTCAGATTCTGGATTAGTGGTGCTGGAAAAGCACAGCAGTTCAGGCAGCATCCGAGGAGCAGTAAAATCGACGTTTCGGGCAAAAGTCCTTCATCAGGAATACAGGCAGAGTGCCTGCAGGGTGGAGAGATAAATGAGAGAAGAGTGGGGGTGGGGAGAAAGTAGCATAGAGTACAATAGGTGAGTGGAGGAGGGGATGAAGGTAATAGGTCAGGGAGAAGGGTGGAGTCGATAGGTTGAAAAGAAGATAGGCGGGTAGTAGGACAAGTCATGGGGACAGTGCTGAGCTAGAATCCTTCAGACCTTTGCGTATAGGAGTTGGGACATTGGTGAGACAATTTCTGGAGTACTGTGTCATTTCTGGTTGCCCTCTGATAAGAAGGATGTTATTAAGCTGGAGGGGGTTTAGAAAAGATTTACCTGGATGTTGCTGGGAATGGAGGGTTTGAGTTATAAGGAGAGCCTTGGATGGGCTGGGACCTTTTTCACTGGAGCATAGGAGGTTGATGGGTGACCTTATACAGATTTATAAAATCAAGAGGGGCATAGATAATATGAATGGCAGGTGTCTTTTCACTTGGATAGGAGATTTCCAGACTAAGGGGTATATTTTTAAGGTGGGAGGAGAAAGATTTTAAAAAGACATGAAGGACAACTTTTTCATGCAGAGAATGGTTCGTGTGTAGAATGAACTGCCAGAGTAACTGGTGGGTGCAGGTACAGTTACAATGTTTAAAAGACATTTGGATATGTACATGAAAAGGAAATGTTTGAAAGGATTGGAGCAGGCAGGTGGGACTCGTTTAGTTTAGGATTATGGTCGGCATGGACTGCTTGGACTGAGGGATCTGTTTCTGTGCTGTATGACTGTATAATTAAATTATACTGGGTTTCTGGAGTCATAGTTACTCAGAACCCACATGACATGTGATGATCTACTAAGCAGTAAATCCATGCAATCATTTGTGCTACTGTGTCATTGCTGTTGGATGATTGACAGCTTTGTCTGCAGATTGAGGCAGATGGTGAATCACCGGACAATTTGATCTTGCAAGAGATTTGCTGCACTCTGGTGAACCTAACGCTCTTTTTTCCAACATGAAATCTGAAAGAGCTACAAAGAGAGGAATATCACAATCACTTCCAAATTTCTTGTTGCTTATTCAATTCAAAGAAATGTGCTCCCTATAGGGATAGTTTTCTCTCTTATAGACTGAGTTAATTGCACCATTTTAAGGACTGTAGTAAGTCTTCCAGCTTAATTTGGCTTCGATCTTTTATTTTCTTGCGCAAGATAATGGCGACAGGGGAGGTAGGAAGTGTTCAGACTCCTGAGCCCAAGTGCTTCTGATCACCAGGCCTGCCACATCATTCTTTTTAAAGGTTTATTTTGTTTATTTATATTTAATATCAAAATTCACCTTACCTTCCTTTAATGGCTTTGGTGGAGGAAGGATGCTTTGGGAGGTTGCTGGAGCAGCGAAAGTAGTGTAGTCCGTTCCTCGTGGCCATTGCAGACAATGCCTGGTGGGTCCTACGGAATAGTCATCTTGCCTCTGTGCCTTTGGGGAGTGTGGTGGGTCTGGACCAGGATTCCAATGGCCCAGATCGGCGGTGTCTTTGGTGATGAGGTGGGGTCAGTCCAGGATTCCAATGGCTCAGGATTCCTTGAGGCAGCTTCTCCCGCATCTTTGGCCTGGGATTTCAATGACCAGAGCGTGATGGTCTGCTTGAACATCGGCTTTGGAGTTGACATGGGTCCTTGAGGCTGCTTCTTTGGTGACATGGTCGTCTGGCCCAGAATTCCAATGGCCAGAGATTTGACGGTTTCAATGTTGTCTTCCTGCAACAGTGGAAAATGTGGTTCCTGTCTTTTCCTTGACATTGGGAACCCATGAGCCCTGAATTGAACAAAGATGGACTTTGCCTTAACACATATGATTTCTGTTATGATTATAGGTATTGGCGTATGGCGACTTAAACACTTTTCACTGTATTTTTTGTAAAAATATAAAGGTCAATAAATTACTATTCTATTCTCTTCTATTCTATCAGTTAATAAATCTGAGCAAGTAGCTTTAGTCCTATGAGCACTGGTAATTTATATATGAGAAAAGAATGTGGTGTGAATTCCAAGTGATCTCCAATGAACAATTTATTATCATTAAGATCTAACTGCCTATTCTAAGCCTTCTAATCTGTACACAGATATCTATAAGGGTTTTCTTTTATGATCCTGAGAGACAATCTGCATTGCAAGATAAATATTTGCTTTTATAGAACAGAACCTTTCATGACCAGAGGTCATGCCGAAGCACAGTCAATGTAACACTTTTGAAGTCACTATTGTAATGTAGGAAACGTGACAGTCAATTTGCACACAGCAAGATCCCACAAACACCCCTGCAAGAATGACTGAATATCTATTTTGTGAGGCTAACTGAGGGATAAATATTGCCCAGGCCACTTTAGATAACACCCTGGCTTTTTGAAATACTGTCATGCAGTCTTTTATATCCATTTGAGACAGCAGATGGGTCCTTGGATTAACAGATCATGTGGAAGATGGTGCCTCTGACAATGCAGCACATTCACAGTATTGCAGTGGAATATCAGCCTGGATTATTCTGCTCAATGTCTGGAATGCCTCAGGATGAGACCCACGTAACCACAACTTGAACCCAGGAAGGGACTACATACAGAGGAACAGGGTTACAGAGAAGCAAATACCAAAGATTACAGAAAAAAAACAAATTCTCACAAAGTAAAAGAGCTCTATGGGAAAGATTTCAAACATGTCATAAAACCATCTTCACTGGAACTGAAAATGAAGTGAATTCTTGGACAGACAGCCAATCTGTAACACCAGTTTTACTCTTGGACAGATTACAAGCTGAAAATTGAACCCATTAATGGCTCAGAAAGTTTGGAAACCAGTTTGTGCCAGATTGCCCCAACCAAGAATTCTCCAGCAGGTTTGAGATCATTGTAAGAGCTACTGAGCTACAAATGGCAGGTTAGAATTTCTTTAATAAGAGATGATTTGTGACATTCTAAGTGATTAGGAGTTTAAAACAACAAATGGAGTTCAAGATGTAGGTGGAAGGTGATATCACAGGAAGCAGAGCAAAGAAATATATGAGTTACAGGGCAGGTGATGTGAGGTAACAGAACGACGAACATTAATGACTGTTGGTAGCACACTTATTATTGAAGTTAATTTTGAGTTCAAGATCTATGTAGATGATCCATGTGGACACTCTAGTGCAGTACTGTGTTCTGCAACATTGCCTGGGATGTTGTGTCCTATTGATGGGAAGATAATTTGGGGTCTATCTGCCTGCTGACTACACATACAATGGCACTAATTAAATAAAATCAAAAAATGTATAAGCTAGGTTTTTCATTCCACTAACATCAGCAATAAAATAAAAACAGGTTAACTGGTTATTCACATAACAATTTACATAATGTACAGCAGTACTTTGGGCATTCTGGGTCTTCTTGAAGTATATATGATTAGATTAGATTCCCAACAGTATGGAAACAGGCCCATCATCCCAACTAGTCCACACTGACCCTCTGAAGAGTAACCCACCCCAGACCCATTCCCCCTAACTAATAAACCTACGGGCAATTTAACATGACCAATTCACCTGACCTACTCATATTTGGACTGTGGGAGGAAACCAGAGCACCCGGAGGAAACCCACGCAGACACGGGGAGAGTGTGCAAATTCCACACAGACAGTCGCCCGAGGTTGGAAGCGAACCCAGGTCCCTGGCGCTGTGAGGCAGCAGTGCTAACCACTGAGCTACCATATTGCCCCAAACATGTGCTCCAAGTGAGGCTCGAACTCACAACCTTGGCATGGCTCACTCTGTACTGTCATATAAGTACCGCGCGCTAAGCGATTGCATCACTAGAGCTCTTATTCTTATCATGCCTTTTTATTTTTATGTAGTATTTTCAGTTTCATTCCATTACTATTTTATCAATGCATATTGGAAATGTACATTATCTGTCTCATAATGAAACCTCTTTGAAGGTTGATAACTCAGTGTGATTAAGTGGATTGCTTCAAGAGAGAGTTTTTTTTTAATCAGTTGCTCACCCTCGTTGACGTGATGGTGGGGAGGAGAGATACCTTTATGAACCACTGTAGTCTACATAGTGTAGGTACCCAAAGTTCGTTAAGGAAGGCTATGGTCTAGCAATATCTTAGGAACAGCAATTTGATTCCAAGTCAGGAGAATGTGTGCCTAGAAAGGAACTAGAAGATAAGGGATGTCCTCATATATCTGCTCCCTTGTCTTTCTCAATGGTAGCAATTAAAGTTTGGAAGATGCCCCTTTTCAAAGTCTTGACACATCAGATCTCCTCCAAAACTGAGTTGCCAGGTTAGTAACTTTCAATTTTGATTTGGAGATGCCGGTGTTGGACTGGGGTGTACAAAGTTAAAAATCACACAACACCAGGTTATAGTCCAACAGGTTTAATTGGAAGCACACTAGCTTTCGGAGTGACGCTCCTTCATCAGGTGATTGTGGAGGGCTCGATCGTAACACAGAATTTATAGCAAAAATTTGCAGTGTGATGTAACTGAAAGTATACATTGAAAAATTAATTGTCTATTAAGCCTTTCATCTGTTAGAATACAGTGATAGTTTTACTTCTTTCATGCGTAAATCACAAAACCCTTTTTTAAAAAATTGCATTCTCGGGTTAGCTGTTAACAATGGTGATAGCTAGGCAATATGTTGAAGGTGTTAGCCCCCTGTGTTCTCTGTCTATGACTTGATGTTTAGATTGATTCTAATCTAAAAAGTGAGATAACAGAGTTTTACATAAATTCATGCAGTTTTTGAGCTCAGAGTTCTACATGAATGTATGCAGTTTTTGAGCAAAGTGCAATGTAACTCTGCAAGTACAAATTCACCACACAAAATATATGTGTGCATGTGGGTCTTTGTCTGTCTGTGGGTGTGTGTCTGTCTGGGGTGGGGGTTGTGAGTGTGAGAAAGTGTGTGTGTGTATATAGTGAGTGCAGGAGTGTGTGTGTCTATAAGGTTTTTTTTAGATTAGATTACTTACAGTGTGGAAACAGGCCCTTTGACCCAACAAGTCCACACCGCCCCGCCGAAGCGCAACCCACCCATACCCCTACATCTACATCTACCCCTTACCTAACACTACGGGCAATTTAGCATGGCCAATTCACCTGACCTGCACATCTTTGGACTGTGGGAGGAAACCGGAGCACCCGGAGGAAACCCACGCAGACACTGGGAGAATGTGCAAACTCCACACAGAGAGTCGCCTGAGGTGGGAATTGAACCCGGGTCTCTAGCGCTGTGAGGCAGCAGTGCTAACCACTGTGCCATCGTGCCGCCCACCCATGTGTGTGGGTGTCTGTGTGCGCGTCTGTGTGTACCTGTGTCCGTGTGTATGTGAGAGTGTGTGTGTGTAGGAATATCTGTGTGGTTGTGTAGTGGAATGGTGATCACCTGTAATGTGACATGAACCCAAGGTCCCGGTTGAGGCCCTCCCTATGGGTACCGAACTTAACTATCAACCTCTGCTTGGCTACTTTCCTCTGCTGCCTGTCCCGAAGTCCATCTTGGAGGATGGTCACCCGAAGGTCTGAGGCTGAATGTCCTGGACCACTGAAGTGTTCCCCAACTGGGAGGGAACCCTCCTGTCTGTTGATTGTTGTGCGGTGCCCATTCATCCATTGTCGTAGCCTTTGATCGGTTTCGCCAATGTACCATGCCTCTGGGCATCTTTGCCTGCAACATATAAGATAGACAACATTGGCTGAGTCATATGAGTACCTGCCATGTACAAGGTGGGAGGTGTTCTCACACTCACAACCCCCACCCCAGACAGACACACCCACAGACAGACAAAGACCCACATGCACACATATATTTTGTGTGGTGAATTTGTACTTGCAGAGTTACATTGCACTTTGCTCAAAAACTGCATACATTCATGTAGAACTCTGAGCTCAAAAACTGCATGAATTTATGTAAAACTCTGTTATCTCACTTTTTAGATTAGATTCAATCTAAACATCAGGTCATAGACAGAGAACACAGGGGACTAACACCTTCAACATATTGTCAGCTATCACCATTGTTAACAGCTAACTCGAGAATGCAATTTAAAAAAAAGGGTTTTGTGATTTACACATGAAAGAAGTGAAACTATCACTGTATTCTAACAGATGAAAGGCTTAACAGACAATCAATTTTTCAATGTATAATTTCAGTTACATCACACTGCAAATTTTTGCTATAAATTCTGTGTTACGATTGAGCCCTCCACTACCACCTGATGAAGGACAGTCGCTCCGAAAGCTAGTGTGCTTCCAATTAAACCTGTTGGACTATAACCTGGTGTTGTGTGATTTTTAACTTTCAATTTTGATGCATTTATCTATTAAGAGATACATCAGGAATCTGCTGAATCCATTGACAACTTTCCTCAACATGAAAGGTTATTGAATTACTTTGCAGTTAACAAAATAATGACTATGATCCATATTTTGTTGTCTGATTTGATGTCACATTATTAGTTTTGGATTCTTTACAGAGTGGTCAAGGAGAAAGTAAAGAACTGTCTTCAGGTTTCAATGTGACATTTGTTGTTAAGCATTAACATAGAACATAGAACATGGAACATAGAACAATACAGTGCAGAACACGCCCTTCGATCCTTGATGTTGTGCTGTCCTGTGAACTAATCTAAGCCCATCCCCCTACACTATCCCACCATCATCCATATGTTTATCCAAGGACTGTTTAAATGCCCCTAATGTGGCTGAGTTAACGACATTGGCTGGCAGGGAATTCCATGCCTTTACCACTCTCTGAGATGCCTCTGACATCTGTCTTAAATCTATCACCCCTCAATTTGTAGCTATGCCCCCTCGTACAAGCTAATATTACCATCCTCTCACTGTCCACCCTATCTAATCCTCTGATCATTTTGTATATTTCTATTAAATCCCCTCTTAGTCTTCTTCTCTCCAATGAGAACAGACCCAAGTCTCTCAGCCTTTCCTCATAAGATCCTCCCTCCAGACCAGGCAACTTCCTGGTAAATCTCCTCTGCATCTTTTCCAATGCTTCCACATCCTTCCTGTAATGAGGCGACCAGAACTGTACACAATATTGCAAATGAGGCCATATTAGCGTTTTGTACAGTTGCAGCATGATACCCATGGCTCTGGAAGGCAATCCCTCTACCAATAAAACCTAACACACCATATGTCTTCTTAACAGCACTATCAGCTTGGGTGGCAATTTTCAGGGATCTATGTACATGATCACCAAGATCTCTCTGCACATCTACACTACCAAGGATCTTTCCATTGACCCAGTATTCTGCCTTCCTGATGTTCTTCCCAAAGTGAATCACCTCACATTTATCTGCATTGAACTCCATTTGCCACCTCTCAGCCTAGTTCTGCTGTTTATCCAAGTCCCCTGCAAACTGCAACATTCTTCCACACTGTCCACCACTCTACCAACTTTAGTGTCATTTGCAAACTTACTAAACCATCCCCTATGATTACGTCCGAGTTATTTATAAAAATGACAAACAGCAGTGGTCCCAAAACAGATCCTTATGGCACACCACTGTAACCAGACTACAGACTGAATATTTTCCATTAACCACCACTCATTGCTTTCTTACAGAAAGCCTGTTTCTAATCCAAACTGATAAATCACACTGAATCCCATCCTCCACATTTTCTCCAATAGCCTACCATGTGGAACCTTATCAAGAGCTTTACTGAAGTCCATGTACACCATGTCAACTGCCTCACCCTCATCCACATGCTTGGTCACCTTTTCAAAAAACTCAATGAGGTTTGTGAGACACGACCTGCCCTTGACAAAGGTTCTGCCATCTCTTCTCTAGCTTCCCAGACAGTCCTCAGATAAATCCCATTTGGCCCAGGGGACTTAAACTACTTTTACACATTCTAGAATTGATAATACCTCCTACCTACTAACTTCAATCCTTTCAAGTTTAATAGCCTGTATCTCAGTCTTTTTCTCGACAATATTCTCCTGTTCTTGAGTGAAAACAGATGAGAACTATTTGTTTAGCACCTCTCCGATCTACACAGGGTCCACACAAAACTTCCCACTTCTGTCTTTGACTGGCCCTATTCTTACCTTAGTCTCCCTTTTATTCCTCACATACCTGTAGAAAGCTTTAGGATTCTCCTTTACTCTACCTGCTAAAGACTGCTCTTGTCCCTCCTGCCCTTCTTAACTCTCTTTAAATCCAGCCTAGCTAATCTGTAACTTTCCATCGCCTCATCTGAACTATCTTGTCTCAACATCACATGAGCCTCCCTCTTCTGCTTAATAAGTGATACAATTTATTTAATAAACCATGGTTGCCTTACCTTATCATTTCCTCCCTGCCTGACAGGGACATACCTATCAAGGACACACAATATCTGTTCTTTAAACCAGCTCAACATTTCAATTGTCCCCATCCCCTGCATTGTGCTACCCCATTCTATGCCTCCTAAGTCTTGCCTAATCACATTATAATTGCCCTTCCCCCATCTATAATTCTTACCCTGTGGCATGTACCTATCCCTTTCCATCGCTGAACTAAACATAATCGAGATATGGTCACTCTCTCCAAAGTGCTCACCTACCACTAAATCAAACACCTGGCCTCATTCATTACCAAGTACCAGATCCAGTGTGGCCTCCCCTCTTGTCAACCCTTCGACATACTATGTTAGGAAACCCTCCTGCACAAATTGGACAAAAACTGATCCATCCGACGTACTAGAGTTATAATGTTTCCAGTCTATCCACGTCTATCCATGTCTCTGAAATGGCCACAACATCGAAGTCCCAGGTAGCTATCCATGCTGCAAGCTCACCTACCTTATTCTGGATACTCCTGGCGTTGAAGTAGACACACTACAAACCAGCTTGCTATCTGCCAGCACACTCCTGTGACCATGAAATCCTCTCCCTGTCCTCCCTACTTTCATGCTCCTGTGTACTGGAACACACTAAATACTGTTACACATGGCAATGTTCGACATAGCAAGCTCATGTCCCTTTATACATCAACATTTTCCAATTTTCACCATTTCAATAATATTCTGTCATTTTATTATTCCTATCAAAGTGGAAAACTTCACTCATACCCATGCTATAGTGCATCTACCATGCATTTGCCCATTCATTGAACTTGTCTAAATTACCTTGAATGGTTGTTATATCTTCCTCAACTAGCTACAATCACATCCAGTTCTGTGACACCAGCAAACATAGAAATATTACATTTCATTTCTTCATTCAAATTGTTGATATATCTTGTAAATAGCTAAGGCTCAAGTATTGTCTCTCCAGTACATCACTTGTTTCTGCCTCCAAAAAAGATCCACTTTCTCCTATTGTTTTCTGCATGCTAATCAATTCTCAATCCGTGTTCACATGAAACTCCCATTTCCATATGCTTTGATTTTGCCCTCTAATATGAGACATTATCTAAAGCTTTTGGTAATCAAAATACACCACATCTATCAATTCTCCCTCTTCTATAAGCCATAACCTTAAAGAATTCAAGTGGGCATAGATAGACTACAGGGAGATGACTGCAATCAGGGACCACAGTTTTAAGGTAAAGGAGCAGGATGTTTAGAGGGGATCAGAGGAAAGAATAATTCCTTACCTAGAGGGTTGTGGGTATCTGCAACTCATTGCCTGACAAGATGGTAGAGGGAGGAACACTCAAGAGACTTAGGAACTATTTAGATGAGCGCTTGAAATGCCATAGCACACAAGGCTTTTAATCAGGTGTTAGTAAACAGCATGAGAATAGATATGATGACCAAAATTGCCTCTTTCTATTATGTAAAAACTCTATGACTGTATGACTATCCTTTATTTCTTTTATTAACTGTGGTTGGGCCACTTTCTCGGTTGTGTTCTTTTGTCCAAAAGTAAAATATAATGTTGGAAAGCATGCACTCATTCCTTAAATATTCAATATTGCCTTTCCACTAGCATGCCTTTTAATGAAGTTCTTCAGTCTACCTCAGCCAACTCACTCCTCATACCTTTATAGTTTCCTTTGTTTAGTTTTAGGTTTCTAGTTTTGGACGAGATTATTTTACTTACTATCCCAAGAAGAATTCTATCATGTTATGGTTGCTTTTTCCCAGAGGACCTCCCAGAACAAAACCATCCTGAATTTCCTCCAGGAATTAATTCACCAAGGTACTATAACATATATAGTTTGCCTAGTTTATATGTTGATTAAAGTCGCCCAACAATATATCATCCTTGTTGCATGCATCTTTAATTTCCTAGTTAATGCCTGCCTACTATTGTATCGTGACTATTTAGAGATACAGACAATTCCCACTAATATTTTCCACCTCTTGTTGCTTCTTTGCTTCACTAAAATTAATTTTACATTTAGATTTCCTGTGCCAATATCCTTTCTCACTACTGCATTGATTTTATCATTCACTAACAATGCCATGTCGCCTCCTTTTCCTTTTCAGCTGTCATTTCGAAAGAATAAATACCCTTAGATGTTCAGTTGCCAGTTTTGGTCACCCTGCAGCTATGTGTCTGTGAATGCAATCGTATAGATTCTAATTACAACTATTTGTGATGTTAATTTGTCTACAATATTGTGAATATTACCAGATGGATAAAAGAGCAGTGTTTTTTTCTAGCAGGGAAAGAACTTCCTTAGGGGATGTTTTATTTCTTTGAATTATATTTTGTCTTGATCATTAGAGATAGAAACAGGAATAGGCTGCTTGGCCCCTTGAGCCTGGTCTGCCATTCAAAAGGATCATGGCTGATTCAACATTTCACACACCGACTTTCCAACCCTTTCTCCATAATCCTTGACCTCTCACTTGTCAAAAAATAATTGGTCTCAGTCTGTAATATACACAAGGACTCAGCCCCCATAGCTCTCTGTGGCAAGGGGTTCCAAAGACTCAAAACCCAGTTAGTCTTAAATTGGCTCCCCTTTATTCTGAGACAATGCCCTCTGATCCTAGACTTTCACACAAGGGGGATCATTCTCTAAGCATTTGCCCTGTGAAGCCTCTTAAAAGTCCTATATGTCTCACTGAGATCAGCTCTTATTCTTCTAAATTCCACTGAGTAGAGATCCAACCTGTTTAACCTTTGCTCACAAGACAGTTCCTCCATACTGGGGTTGATCCTAGTGAACGTTCTCTGAACTGCCTCCAATGAAATGACATAATTCCTTCAATAAGGGAACCAAAGCTGTCACAGTACTCACACCAGCATCTTGTTCAGTTGCAGTAAGACTTCCCTACTTTATACTCCAAACCCTTTGAAATAAGGGCCAACGTTCCATTAGCCTTCGTTATTACCTGCTGCACCTGTGTGCTAGCTTTCTGTGTTTAATGGGCGGCACGGTGGCACAGTGGTTAGCACTGCTGCCTCACAGCGCCAGAGACCCGGGTTCAATTCCCGCCTCAGGCGACTGACTGTGTGGAGTTTGCACGTTCTCCCCGTGTCTACGTGGGTTTCCTCCGGGTGCTCCGGTTTCCTCCCACAGTCCAAAAATGTGCAGGTCAGGTGAATTGGCCATGCTAAATTGCCCGTAGTGTTAGGTAAGGGGTCGATGTAGATGTAGGGGTATGGGTGGGTACGCTTCGGCGGGGCGGTGTGGACTTGTTGGGCTGAAGGGCCTGTTTCCACACTGTAAGTAATCTAATCTAATCTACCTCCAAGCCCCTTTCTGTGGCAGCTTTCTGCATTTAAGTTATTTTTTTCTTCTCACTTCCAAAATGAACAACTTTACATGTTCCCACATTACACTCCATTTACCAACTTTTTGCTCACTTTGTTAACCTACCAATATCTCTCCATGTACTGAATAAAAACCAAAAGAACTGCGGGTGCAGTAAATCAGAAACAAAAATAAAAGTTGCTGGAAAAGCTCAACAGGTCTGGCAGCATCTGTGGAGAGAAATCAGAATTAACGTTTCTGGTTGAGTGTCCCTGCCTCAAACTTGCCAAATACTCTTTGTGACCCTCTCACAACCTGACTTTCCACCTATTTTTGTATTGTCTGCAAATTTGGCTCCAGAACATTTGCTTTTTTCCTCCAAGGCCTAACATGTTGCAGCCAAGACCACAACCCTTTGGCATAATGAAAAATTCAAAGGAAATCAGCTATGCTGACAGAATCACAACAGTGATTCAGAAAATGTGTTTTCATCAACTTTATGGAGTTGTTGAGCAGAATACTGTTTTCAGAAGGTTTCCAAATAATTTGTTGGTGAAATAATTTCCCAGAGGCCATTTTCTCATCACCAAACCATTGTTTATTTGCACATAAACAGTCCTTGATTATAATTCTGCTTTATCTAGAATTGAGCACCAGAGTGTCTCTGACACTCACCCTTTTTCTTTGTTAGCCAGGGATCCCTGATTGTACTAGATTAAGAGCCATATTCAGGGGACTAATTTACAATGACATCCAATTGGCTGACTTCATTACAATCATTACAGTTGGGTGCTTCATTTCTTGTTACACACTCAAATCTGTAAGAAGCCAATAATATTAGACATTTGAAGGTGGTAAATAACAGAGGGAAGACATTAGAGAAGAGCCCCATGGAGATTCATAGCTGCCCTGGCGATTCATAAGATTTTTCATATGTTACCAGGCATTTGAAGCAACAACTCAATAAATACTTCTGCATGTTATATTTATAAACTCTCATGTCCTCAGGTAAAATAATTTTTAAAATCTTTCTTTTATTGATGTCAGAGGGGACTTGGTAGTGCAGTGACAATGTCACTGAGATGGTAATCCAAGGTCTACGCTGAATCAGGGGAATTGGTCAAAACTCACTATGTAAAGAGTGAGAACATAATTTGAGCTCATAGATCATGAATTTAAAACTGTGTCATGAAGCAGTCCACAATTGTAAAAAACAACCTGGTTTACTAATCTCCTGAAGGATTTGTTGTTTTGACCTGGCCTATCCACATGTGCATGTGATTCCAGATCTAAAGAAATGCAAATGATTCTTGACTGTCCAACAGTCTAACAAATCACTCAGTACAAGGAAGATTACAGTAGAGTGACACAGTTACAGTTTAACCTTGCCAGTGATGCCTAGATCCCATGAAAGAATTAAGAAAAAAAGACTTTAAATTTACAGTATAGTTGTACTGCATATTGGGATAATTGCGATGAGTAGACTCTGAGATGGTAGACACTGAACAAAAATGTTTGAAATGTTGTGGGATGAGATAAAAAAAACAGAAGGACTGATAAAGAAGAGGAAGAGACCATTTGGTGCGTTGTGTTTGTACTGGTAACTCTTCAACTCTGAAGCTCAGCATCCTATTTTCAATTTAATTTGCCCTTTTGAAGTAGGCTTTGTCGTTTTTTTCCTTTTTAGATACTATCTATGCTGAAAAGTCAATGCTGAATGCTTGATTCATGAATTTCTGACCTTGATAATGGACTAAAGTTATGACAGTACATAGTTATGTTTAATCAACCTGTCGTGGCACTCCTCTGGAGCAAGTGGAGCTGGGAATCAGGTCTCCTGGCTCAGATGCAGGGACATTCCCACTGCACCACAATAGCCGTATGTCACAATGTCAATACTTTCCTGCTGGTGGATAATGAGATAAATATTGGTCACAAATTGAGATGCAAGCCTCCATATTAAGCAGTTTTTGTTTGTATCAGGATGCTGAATGCCTCAAACCATTGAGCTGGAGTTCTCAGATGTAACTTTCTCTTTCCCAGATAACTCTTTCCTCGTCTCTTGTCAATGTGAATTGCATACAGGCACACAATCCTTTATCCAAAATCTTTGTTGTTTGGAATTCGGAATTTTTTGGATTTCAGAATAAATGACATTTTCACAGTGAAATCAAAGAAATTACCTAACAGCAGGTGCACGTGTGAGTAGTATGAGTGCTGAGAGACAACTGACGCCTGCCAGTGCTGGGCTACACCGCTGAGGCGTATAAGATTATTAAACGATTGGACACTCTGGAGGCAGGAAGCATGTTTCCGCTGATGGGTGAGTCCCGAACCAGAGGACACAGTTTAAAATAAGGGGTAGGCCACTTAGAACAGAGTTGAGGAGAAACTTCTTCACCCAGAGAGTGCTGGGTGTATGGAATGCTCTGCCCCAGAAGGCTGTGGAGGCCAAGTCTCTGGATACTTTCAAGAAAGAGTTGGATAAAGCTCTTAAGGATAGTGGAATCAAGGGTTATGGGGATAAGGCAGGAACAGGATACTGATTGAGGATGATCAGCCACGATCATAATGAATGGTGGTGCTGGCTCGAAGGCCAGAATGGCCTACCCCTGCACCTATTGTCTATTGTCTATTGTCCATTGCCACAGCAAATCTGAGTGACGTTTTTCGAGTGGATGTAGAGTTCGGTCATCTGTTCGCATGCCAAAATGACACTCCACATTCCACGAAAAAGATCTTGGATTTTGGATTTTGGAGCTTTTCAGATTTCAGAGTTTTGGATAAAGGATAATGTACCTGTATTTGTCGTATTGTGCTCCTTTTAAAAATAAGAGGAGAAAATGTGATGGTTCGTAATTCCCACAGATGTTGTTTATGAAGACTAAAATGAGGACACAGTTATTGAAGTGTTGGGCTAAGAAGCACCTTCTAAATCCATCCTTCTTTTGTTTTCATCACGAAGGCTGCACTGGTCCTTCAACTGCAGCAACCATGTAAGTGTTGCAGCCACACCAGATTTCCCTACCTAGTCTCACAAAAACAGCAGCTTTCAATAAGGGTGCCAGACTGGCCATGTGGAAAAGGTGAAGAAGTTTAACAGGGTCATGATAGGGTTACTTCTGGGTGGGCAACCACAGCGACAGTGAAATTCTGGTCCTAACTCTGCTCAGAGAATGACCTAATTTGCCATTGTTGGTCCATTTGGGTGAGACTGTTGGCATACTTACATCTGCCTTGTTGATGGCAAGTACCATGGAACATTGGGAAGAATGCCAATTGGAAGAATAGTTTGCTGCTTTTTGGTTGTTGTGGGTTGACAAAAAAAGTGAAAATAAAATAACAATGAATTACGTCTGTTTTGGTAGCTGTATAGACCTTTTTTGATCCTTACGTAAGGTCCAGTTGGTAAATGTGTATTATTCTGTGGAAAGGAGACCCAGGTTAGGTATAGCATTGAGTATTCCTTCCATTACAAGAGCTACAACATGGAAAGATGTAAAGTGAAACTTTCCTCCATATTTTCCTATAAATACTCTCAAGTTGGGAGCAGATAAATATGAATTAAAAGTTTACGCTTCGTCATCAAGAACTCCCAAATCATTAATAGGGTGGTTCAATACAAGAGTAAAGATTCTCTACTCCATTCTCAGAATGTGTCTTTGCTCCAAACTTAGAAAAACATTCTAACAGTAACAGTGGCATTATTATTATACAGACCTGCTGGTCTTATGGCTCACCTCAGTGAGATTAGTTATATTTATGTAGCATTTGGTACCAAGAAACATTGACAGCGAAGAAACGTGTTCCTTAGGTATTTTGTTGGTTGACATAAGAGAAAGAATATATGATGTTGATTGTTCACAACAATCTTAATGTATTTAATGTTATTCCTAAACTCTGTAAAGGCCAAAAGAACTGTGGATGCTAGAAAACAGAAATAAAAACAGAAAATTGCTGGAAAGGTTCTGCAGGTCCAGCTGAATGGATATCTTCCGTATAAAAACCATCTTTTTCCTTGCTAACATCAGTTCTGAGGAAGAGTCACTGGACACAAAATGTTAACTCTGATTACTCTCTCCAGGTGCTGCCAGACCTGGTGAGCTTTTCCAGCAAGTTCTGTTTTCAATCTTAAACCCTATTTTATTTTAAACCCTCCTAATTCAATCAATCAATCAATCAATCATAAGATTACTCTCAGCTCTGGCAATGCTATTGCATCAAAGTCTGTACAAAGGGTTGATTTGCCTTTTATTTCTCCCATTTCTGGGCAAAGTGTTCTGATTATCTTCTTGTGATATGTGTCACAGAGCTCAGAATTATTGCTTACAACAGAGGATTTAATAGCTCAGATTGTAAAAGCCTTACATTGTGAGGTACTGAAACAAACAAAGTCACAAGTTTGACCTCTGGCCTCTCTTTAGCAAAAACCAACTGATATAATTGCTGAAGCATTAGAATTGGAAAACAACATTCTACTTCTCGATAATACTCCAGTGACTGCAGCCAAAAACAGTTTAGAATTTGGAAGTTCAGTGAAGAAATGCTCTGCTTGGCTGCACTGCTCCAACAGTCAGTATCTGGCATTGCAGCAAGAATAGTCATTTCAGTGAAGTACTGGAAGGCAGATGGCACTTGTAGAAAATTAGCCAGCAAGTCTTCAGCAAAGACGGGCAGAAAATTGGAAAAAAAGTTAATTGCTGCTGGAATTGTTACAACAACCCTGTTTTTAGGTATTTTAATGTCTCTTAATACGAGGGTGAGATATAATGGATGGTGGAAATTTGAAATAAACATGGGAAATGAAAGCAGAAAATGGTTTGGATAGTCAACATGTCTGGCAGCATCTGTGGAGGGAGAAACAGAGTTAATGTTCCAGGTGGATGTCATCAAAAGTGGAAGAAGTTAGAGATGTAACAGGTTTTTAAGTCAGAGGGAATGGAAGAGTGGAATGAATAAAAGGGAAGATAGGGTGGAAGGAGGGAGAAATTAAGTGTTAAAAGGAATAAAGTGACCTTTTCATAATTTTTCTTTCCCTCTTGCTTCCCTTGCCTCTGTGTTTTCTCAACCACTGCATTCCCAACTCTTTCAAGGCTTAAACATTGTCACATCTGTTTAGGCTAATAATTAAGAGTGAGTTGGGGAGTCCTGTGGAAGGAAGGTCCTGTTAAAGAGGGAGCACAGCTGTTATAACATGCTCAGAGCTTCACTACAGCTATTATTGTCTCAGAATCGAGAATCCCAACATTCCACTTCATTACCTCACTTTGAAGTCCCAACTCCTACTTTGGGAATCCCTGATCCAAACCATTTTGAACTTTTATTTCAGTTTTCGTAAAAGGTCCCGAAAAGGTAACCATATTTCTCTCTTTAGAGTCACTGCTAGGACTTCTGAGTATTTCTAGCATTTTTTTGTTTTTGCTTTAACATCTCTTTTGCAGTTTCTACAGTCCTTGAATCTCCCAGGTTGGATTATTGAATTCTATTGATGCAAGTCTGGGGTCCTTTCCATTTTGTCAAAGAAAAGTAACCCTCAAAAGAAAAAAGATGCAGCAGCAATTTAAGAAAATGATTCTGATGGCACCGACACTCTGGCCTGTCTGTATTATCACCACTCACTGTGGGTGAAATATTTTTCATTCATCATGGTACAGGCCTTGTTTGTCACAGTAAGAACGTCTTTTACTTTTCGGTTGGTGACTGGGCCTCTCTTAATTATTGGCCTGAAAATACCGTTTCAGCTCATTCCTGCCTACTCCTATTGAACATTTTGTTGAACTGTGATACCTCCTTAACTGGGCCAGAGTTGGGTTCTGTGAAATGGTTCCTGATGCCCACCCTAACTTCCTAGAGAAATCTATTCTGAAAACTTTGACAGAATAGAGACGGGATTTCGATTCTATAACCTTTTTGTTGCTTGACCTGTGTTCAAAGTTTCTAGAATAATGCTGAGAAGTGAGGTGTTGTTATTTTGTTGATGGAGCAGTTACATTGAACAAAGACTGGTACCAGATCATTTGAAAGCAAGAGGAAGCCACAAACAAACCTCCTCGTCCGATCCATATCTCGAAAATAAGAGGCAAACATATAGGAAGTTAAGAAACAGAGAAAGGATAACACTGCTGAAGAATATATCTCTGTTGTATCCACATTTGAAAAAAAAAACATCCGCAGTGCACCATTTCTCAAAGAAGTCTTTTCTCTGATCCATTTGAGTGGTTGTTGGCATGCTTCAATTGCTGGCAGCTGGTATCATGGAACATTGGCAGAGACTAAGGAATACATTAACAGACAACTTTATTTGGCCAGCCATTTGCTGTATGGTGGTTTTAGAAAAATAAATTCAGAATTCATTGAGTATTTTTGTGTTGATTGGTTCTGAACTCCATTGATGGTTCAGTTGAAAATGGATTACCTCATGTAAATGAAGTGTTCATAAATTAGTTATACTGTATCCTAGAGAAGTCTGAAGCTACTTTTATACACTCCCAACAAATTTTCCACAGTAATATGTAGTTTAAAGCTTCCTCTACACTGCTTTATTAAGTGCTTTCAGATTAACTACAATGCAGTTAAGTACAGAATATGGCTTCCTGGAGCCCCTCATCAAACCCTCCCATATCAGATATTGCACAATAGGGAGCATTGTTAAATGTCTTCTATTTTGCTGTGTAAATCTCTTATAGGTTTTGGACAAAGCAATAATATGTCGAGTAAAGTTTTCAATATACGGTAATATTTTTATGAACAGGCACCTGTTGGACCAGGAATATGCTGGTTTATCAAATATTCTGGTAAATCAAGAAGCGTGCAGAACTGCAATAAACCCTTGGTTAGGCCACTGTTGGAATATTGCGTGCAATTCTGCTCTCCTTCCTATTGGAAAGATGTTGTGAAACTTGAAAGGGCTCAGAAAAGATTTACAAGGACGTTGCCAGGGTTGGAGGATTTGAGCTACAGGGAGAGGCTGAACAGGCTGGGGCTGTTTTCCCTGGAGCGTCGGAGGCTGAGGGGTGACCTTATAGAGGTTTACAAAATTATGAGGGGCATGGATAGGGTAAATAGGCAAAGTCTTTTCCCTGGTGTCGGGAGTCCAGAACTAGAGGGCATAGGTTTAGGGTGAGAGGGGAAAGATATAAAAGAGACCTAAGGAGCAACTTTTTCACACAGAGGGTGGTACATGTATGGAATGAGCTGCCAGAGGAAGTGGTGGAGGCTGGTACATTTGCAACATTTAAGAGGCATTTGGATGGGTATATGAATAGGAAGGGTTTGGAGGGATATGGGCTGGGTGCTGGCAGGTGGGACTAGATTGGGTTGGGATATCTGGGCTGCATGGATGGGTTGGATCGAAGGGTCTACTTCCATGCTGTACAACTCTATGACTCTATGCAACATTAACATCTCTCAAAAAAAAATGTAAAAACTTCAACACATCTTCTAAAGTCATTGTAAAAGCACACAGTAAGTAATAGAAATGTAATGCAGGGGGTATACACATCACTGTTACACTTATATTACAGCATAAATACTCAGACATTGCAGTCAATTATGGTATTTGAGGTAATATGATTTTTGCCAGTTTATTAAGAGCACTAGTTGATAAAGTGCTGATTCAAACGAAGTTTGCTGTACATCATTTTGAGTTATTAAGGAAGGTGTAATATAGTTTAGATTCACAGAAAGCATCCTGTACGCTGCAGTACTCCCAGGCTGTTTTTAGCACAAGTTGATGCATACTACACCAGTTCCAACATTAGACGAGCAAATGTCATTGAAATTTACAGCACAGGTTGAGAGAGTGCTTTATAAAGCATATGGGATCTGGGCTTTATAAATAGAGGTGCAGCATAGAAATGTGTGGAAGGCGTGTTAAACCTAATGAAGTACTTAATAAATGATAAAAATCAATGACTCAGCCTCAACTGCAATATTGCGCCTGAGTTCTAGACAGATGTGAAGGCTTTAGAGAGGGTACAGAAAAGAGTCAAGAGGATGAAATGTGGGACTTCACTTATGCAGATGGATTGGAGAAGCTGGAACAGTTCTCTTTGGAGAAAAGTAGGTTGAGAGGAGATTTGATTGAGGTGTTCAAAATCATGAGTGATGATGTTGTGATATTACATGTACCAATGATAAGGCAAGTATGTAGCTTTCAGAGAGTTAAGTGATGACATTAGTGCCATGCGGTGTTCTTGTACAAAGTTATCAGTTTGGTCTTGAATAGCTACTACTGCACGGTCTAATCAATCAGGAAAGTCAATTAGTCAACAGCTTGAGTCCAGATTATACCAGTGTCTGAGATAAAATTGTAACGTATCTCCTTGCTCTATGAATTAAGTTTAGAATCATGCAATACAGAAGAGGCCCTTCAGCCCATCAGGTCTGTAATGACAAACCCAGACTAAATCTGCATTAGTCCCACCTCCAGCACTAGGTCCAGAGCCTTGAGTATTATTTCAAGTGATCATACACGTATTTTTTTAAGTTGTGAGGGTTCCAGCCTCAACTACTAGACTCTGACCACCCTGTGGATGAAAAAATAGTTTTCTCAAATCCCCTCTGAACCTATTGCCTTTCACCTTCGAATTATGACCCTTTGTTTTGATCCTTTAACTAAGGAGAACACCCTCTCCAGTGCAATCTCATCCTTCTCATGGAGTGAAGACCAGAACTGCACACAATATTCCAGCTGTGGTCTGAACAACGCCCTATACAGTTCCAACATGACACCCCTTCTCTTATAATCTATGCCTCAACTGATAAAGTAAGTGTCCCATATGCCTCTTTAACTACCCTATAAACCTGGCAGCCACCTTCAGCAAATTGTAGACACAAACACCAAGTTACTTCTGTTCCTCTGAGCTTTCTAGTGCCCTGCTTCTATTACTTCTGTTAACCTGCTATTACTAATTTTCTGTAAGACACCAGTTTCGGTGTTTGTTTGCAGTGTTAATAAAATAATTCTTGAGAACACTTCAACTGGAATGATTTAAGGTAATTGGCAAAAGTTAAGGTAATGGTGACAAGAGAAAAATCATTTTGCAGTGAATGGTTAGGATCTGGAATGGACTGCCTGTGATAGAGGTGGAGTCAGGTTCAATTGAAGCATTAAAAATGAGGGAATTGGGTCATTATTTGAAAAGCAAAATTGGGAAGGACTTTGGGGGATTATATGGGAGTGGTACTGGATATGTTGTTGTTGTTGTTGTTGTTGCAAAGGCTGAGCATGGACACGTTGAATGGCCTCTTTTGTGTAACCATTCTATGATTCTGTGACTCACTCAGTGTACTCAAGTGCAATAATTGTCTCTCATTATTCTGAAAGTCTCTGATTTAGTCAGCCAGATACTAGGTGCATCATTTGAGTTTGCATTGAGAAGATTTTGCTTATTCCTTTTGGAGTACAATGTAGGTAAAACCAGTAAATGTTCCGTAATATCGAGATCCCAAAGGAGGGAGATGAATGATCAGCTAATTTGGAAAAGTGCCTAAAACACGACACCGATCAATGTTAAACAATGTAATGAAATCATGGACAACGGAACAGGCAGAAAGGACATTGGGGCTGAAATAGTCATCAACAGGACAACAATTCTGATAATGCATCTTATTCTCAGTTCTGTGTTGAAATGTCAGTGTGGATTACGCACTCAGTGTCCTAGAATGAAAGTCAAACTCCGTAACTGTCTGCCTTAGAGGTGAAAGGGTCACCAGTGGAGCCATGATGATGCTTTGAGAACTTGCATTCATACAGTACTATTTGCATATGTTGCAAAGTGCTGTAAAAGCAACAAATTAATAACAGTACATTATAGCACTTTTAACATAACACAATGTGCTTAGATCTACAATGGGACTTTGGCAATCAGATTCCTCATTCTGTGGTGAGACTGCTGTCAGCTAAATCAGTCTGATACAGATAAGTATTGTCATCATGCATAAAACTAGCCAGCACACTCATACAGAACATGGGGCAGTGAAATTAAGAAATATGAATCACTATTGTATGCCAAAGTAAATATTTTTGGGTAGATTCATATCTGCTATGTAAAGCATGGAAACAAAAATAGGCAGCGCCCATAATTTAAAAAAAAACTCCATTATCAGGAGAACATTGTCAACCTCATCTGTGCTTGTTCTTATCTCTGTAGCCCTCCCCAAACTGTGCTGTACAATAGATGAATAAGTCACCTTGGAATTGTCTCACCAGAATGGAAAAGATGAGTCAAACATTTTCAAAGAACAAGCACCTTTAGTAATTGGCAATTTATGAATCTTCACCCTCGCACTCAATTTTTGTTATTTTACTGAATGCAAATTGTGTTTCAATTGGTTAACGTTTTATGTGCCCTGCATTGCAAAACTATATGTTCCAAAGTACAGAACTGTGCTGTGTCATATGGTGCATTTCCAACTAATGCCTAATTTTCCTGAGAAAATTCATGCAGAATTAGACAGTTCTGTGCTAAAGGCACGGACCCTGAATTAAAATTAATGAAAGACTTGTTTGCGTAGAAGTGTTACTGATATAATGCCAATAGCTAGCTTGATCTTTCTCATAAGATGTTGTAGCTCTGCATAAAGCTTCAATGTTGTACCTTCTCTGGTGACTCAGTTGACTAATACACTACTGCTGTAATACATTGGATAAAACAATAAAATCTTGACATTCCTCTTACTCTATGAAGTAACTGGTTGGAGCAGTGTAACTTTTGCCATGAATAACCGTGGCCAGACATGGAGAAGTTCACCATGCCTCCCTTCTGATCGTGAATGTAAAGGTTAGATTTGCTTCTTCATATCATGAGTGTAGTTTAACTATCATTTATGAATAGATATGCATTCATTTAAATGACCATCCTCAGAATCATATTTTGAGCAGCTTAATGCTTCCATTAGAACAGTGACCAAGGTAATTTCATACAGATGTGTCTGAGGGAAGACTCTTCATTGAAATGTTTCTTTCATTTGTTATAATGTCGTGAAAATGTACCATCAATATTCAATGGTCATTATTGGACTTAAATACCTGAGGCTTTAAGGACATAAAATGGTTTTATAAAGGACAAATACTGACGTAGAATAGTTGCCGAGTTCAGGAAGCCATCAGTAAACAAGGATCAGTCAGTCAAAATAAACGGCTTTCTAAAAGGACACTGAAAAATAAGATCTGTATGTCCCACTTGTCTCAGACCATTCCAAAAGTTACACATTGGGATGTAAAGTGGTGTGTAGAATATTCAGCTTGGGAGTATAATGATCAGACTCAGGAATATAGAGATGGATTTTTAATCAGTATTAGTAGAAGAGAGACAAGGAAAATGGATTTGTGAAGAATTAGAAGCCTCCCTCTCAACTTCAAACTCAGAAACAACCAGATGCAAAACAACTTGGATAAACAACAACCATTCACTGATAACTTTGGGACGTCTGCAACTTCATCGTTATGGAGAAAAGAAGGAAGCAAGTAAACAATTGGATTTAGGTCTTTTTCTGCTCACAATTCAGAGACTCTAAAGGAGGGTAAACTGTAAATGACTTTAGCCTCTGCCTGTATCAGATATCACCATCTTCCCTTTCTTGATAGCTTATTACCTCTGCATTGTGAGTATGTTTGTTGTTGCACTTTTTGATATATTATTATTTATTCATGGCATATGGCTAGGTCAGCATTAATTTCTCATCCCCAGAATCAACAACGTTGCTGAGGGTTTGGAGACAATTGGAGGCCAGACCAGGTAAGGATGACAGATTTCCTTCCATGAACGATATTAGAGAACCAGAAGGGCTTTTACATCTATTGATGGTATTTACATGTTTGCCATTAGGCTAGCATTATATTCAATTCGAATGTCATCTACAGACACAGTATTATTTGAACCTACGACCCCAGCAAATTGGCCTGTGGTTCTGGGTTATTAATTCAGTGACATTACCACCACATCATCTCTTCAGGTAATAAAATTCCACTCTATCACTCAAGAAGATCTGCTTAATTATGTATAATTGCAGTTAATAGCTACATATAAAAACAAAATCATTGTGTCTGGTCAAGAGAGGTCAAAAAAGACAAGAGCCATAACCCTTCCTCACCTGGTCATAACACTATACAATTTTGTAGGATAAAGTCTAGTCAGTAACATCAAATCTAGTCACTTCACCATGACATAAATTATCTGGTTCTTTTCACTTTACAGTCACCCGGTGACAACTGCAGTACTCCTGGAAAAAAGAATTGTGGCAGGATTTCAAATGCAACATGGGACAAAAGTGTTCTGCAACAACATCACCCTCTGACACTCCTTTGGTGAAACTTGTCAGGGTCCCTCACAAAGTGGGAATGTGTAAGAGAGGACAATGAACTTGAGTAATTTAAGAGATACATTAGACTGAGTGATTAATGACATGATTTAAGATTTAGGTTTTGAAAAGGCTTTTAAAGGTGGGATTTGCTAGGCAAAGGGCTTTAGGAAGGGCATTAACAGAGTGCATGGCCTTGATGGGCATAGGCTTTGACATTGATGGAAGAATTTACTATATGCCGATGATCTTTGACTGTGATTCACAGAGTTATTGAGTAAGAGAGATCTACAGGCTAAAAAAAAGGACCTTTGGCCCATTGTACCCCTGTCAGTCAAAAACAGCTATCTAACTATTCTCATCCTATTTTCCAGCACTTGGCCCATAACCAACAGTAAGTCAGGATATGAAGAGGCTATGACAATAATCATATATTTTATAATGGAGCAAATTATACAACTTAGATTTCCTTGTCGAGATCTTTGCTAACCAGGAAACCATATCAAGCAATCTAGAGAGTGTGAGCATGTTGAAAGGAGTGCTATGTTAGAGACTATAATAACTTCTATCTAACTTTAGAATCTCACATCTATGCAATGTTTACAGGGTACACTGATAACAGGTCTGTGATGTCAGCACCAATCAACCATGGAGCCAGGGACCAGCATCACATAACTTATATTAGTCAGCTTTATAAACATTGTTTATGTTTGACCTTGATCTCACTCAAAGAAAAGGAAACACCCTTGAGTCAGCCAGCCTTAGAAACACAATTTCTTTTGAAGGTGAAAAAACAAGAAGAGCGAATGAAACACGGTTGATTTAGTGGAGACCCATTTGTAAAATGGGGAGTAAAAATAGGAAAACATTAATGTCAGCTTTATTTAATTGATAGTATTTCCTATTCTAAGTCAAAAAGTGAATTCAAATTGTACTTTGGGCGAGATGGTGAATCGAAGTTTTGATGACTATGTGCTGGGATCCCTCCCCAAATGTAAACTGAACACTTCATCACATCCATCTCATCTACCAAGTATTTGTTCACAAACTTCTGGTATTTCCTTCGCTAGTTAATATTTATTGTGAAGAACCTTATAAATTCTTTCACTCCCTGTAGACTTCGGAAATTTCCCACATTTAGAAACACATAAGACAGAGTTACATCTGTTTTCCATAGCTTTTTTTCTTGAGAACAGTCATTAGCCTGAAGCCTGAGACTATAGATTAAGAAACATCACTTTGTATCAAGTGTGGCTGGCCAGCAGCCTCTTGTACTCTTACTGCCTGCCATGGATCTGTTGGAAATGTCTGTAGGATGAGAACCAATCGTAAGACCGCACCTTCTGAGGCCCCTGATGTGGGACTGGAACATGGACAGGCAGGAGCACTATACATAGCGTCTCAAGACTTCCTTGGCCTCAAATTGCAAAAAAATAATTTTTTGTTTCCTCCTGCTTCTGCTAATAAAATATTTTTTTTTATGGAAAGGACCAGTTAAATTTCCAGATGTGAATCAAAGTTAGGAGATTATGAATTTGAACTAAGTGAATTTAAACAAAACTCAGTTGAAGTTGAACTTCGGGTTTTAAATTTTTACTAAATAGTAAGCAATGAGTTAAAACACAATCCCTAGATGAAGAGTTATTTTGGACTTGCAACATTAACTCTGTTTTTCTTTCCACAGATATTAAAAGACTTGCTGGGTTTCTTCAGCATTTTCTGGTTTTACTTCACATTTTCTGTCTCTGTAGTATTTTGCTTATATATAACTAGAATTCCTCCAAGTTTTAACATTAGTCAAATGGATATAAAGGTTTTTCTGGAAACTTGGTTCAAAAATTTATTATAACTGCCCTGGAGACATGGTTTAGGAATTTGATGTTGTTTGATCCTATTTTTCAACAATCTGATGAACCAGCAAGAAATAAAGCAGTTTCACGCTGTGCATGACTACCTGAAAATAAACCAGCCTGCAACTAATGGTGGAGGGTTTGTGCTATCGGGAGAGGCTGAATAGACTGTGGCTGCTCCCTGCAGCTTTGGACTCTAAGGGGTGAACTTCTAGAGATTTATAAAATGGATAAGGGCATGGATAGGGCAAATAGACAAGGTTTTTTCCTTGAGGTGGGGGAGTCCAAAACTAGAGTGCATAGGTATAGGGTGAGAGGGGAAAGATTTAAAAGGGATCTAGGGGCCAATGTTTTCACACAGAGGGTGGTGAGTGTATGGAATGAGCTGCCAGAGGAAGTGATGGAGACTGGTACAAATACAACATTTAAAAGACATCTGGATTCCTATATGAATACGAAGAGTTTAAAGGGATATGGGCCAAATGCTGGCAAGTGGGACTAGACTGATATAGGATATCTGGTCAACATGGATGAGTTGGACCGAAGGGTCTGTTTCCATGCTGTATATCTCTATGATGTGATGACTCTAACCAAAGGTTATTGAAGAATATGAACTAATCTTGATTGTTATCAATAACATCTTGGTGCCCTTTTCTGGATTCATGACAAATTCAAACTACAGTGTTCTGAGAATTTCTTCCATGCAGTATATTTGACAACGTAGACAGACTGTCTAGTTCTTACAACTGCTCTGACCAATTTTATTGTTCTCCAAATGTTGTTAGCTTACCAAAATCCTGAATTTACTGCATGCTGGGCTTCCATTTTGGAGAATACATGACAAGTTGGACCAATCATTTGCACATTCTACTGGTTTGTCCTTCTGGAGAAATTCTAAAGTTGTCCATAATCTCACCTGGCCAGAAATGGGGCATAACAATTAGCTTCATTGTCCCTAGGTTAGGGAGCAAAACTCATCCATTGTTTCCATTACCTGCCTGCTTCATAGGGACTGCTGCTGGAAACTGTGTGAATGAATGTTCTTTGAACCAAACATTGACTTTTTTTTATGACAAAATGTGAAATAGGAACAGCGAAAATGAAACCCTTCCAAATCCCATATTGTGTATCGTGCAAATAGATAGTATCACCACCAGTGAATATGAATATGATGTGACACCACACATGAACCACAATATAATCTAATACGTCAGCAAGTTAAGTTCCTTATCATTAATTCTCACTATAAAATAAACAAAGGCAATGCTTTGAAGTGATGTGTAACCTGAGTTGTATTTTGAGAATAGCTTCAAAGAGATGCATGTCGAAAGGTCATTGAGACAGAGTCACCGAAAGGTTGGCAAAATACAACAGTTTCTGTAGAGGTTCTTTCACCTCATTAGACTCGGTGGAAACTTAACCTGACTAAAATGACAAAATTTGCTTGGTGTCACCATGAAGGAGGCTAATGGTATCAAATCACAAATACAAAACTGCTGTGTGTTTTGATATGGCTCAATTTATCAAATAGGAACAATAACAGCCAAATCCTTCACTACTTAATTGCCTGGAAATGCATCACAATGTCTCTGTACTGAAAATATTTCTTCTTGAGGGGAGCATAGATTTAAGATGAGAGGAGGAAAGTTTAAAGTAAATACGCGAGGGATTTTTTTACACAGAGGGTGATTGGTGCCTTGAATGTGTTGGGGAAGTGGCAGAAGCAGATATGAGCACAACGTTTAGGATGTATTTAAACAGACACATGAATTAGGCAGGAAATAGAGGAAGACTGACAATTTGCAGGCAGATGGGTTTAGTTCATTTTGTATCATGGAGGGGGTGGGTGGGCACAGACATGGCAGACCAAAGAGCTTGTTCCTCTGCTGCACTGTTCCACATTCTATGTTGAGTGAAGTCAGTTGATTTTTGCAAAAGACATTTTGAGCTACTGCAGCAAGAAAAGATAAAGTGCACCTAAGTATAGATTGTGTTGGTATAATTTTCTTGCTTAGTTCAAATGATACCATTCACTCTTTGGTAACTTGTGCACATGTAACAGCTTTTCACCTATGAGCTTAAACTGCAAGCGTATAAGTTCAAGAAATTTTCAGCTGTGACTCAATATTAGGGAAGGTCTTTGCCTGAGATATTTTAATCAATGTGGATTAGAGGCACTCAATTTGTCACAATTTGCCTTTATGCTAACTCACTGTTTGATCCCGACTTTGGATATTTTCAATATGGGTTGATTAGGGTTGGGTTAGCTGTGTGCTACTTCCTTGCGAGCAGCCAACTGAGGTCATTTTTTAATAATAATGGGCCTATTAAGAACAAGTTATAGCTCAAAACAGAAAATGCTGTGGTGGAAGCAGGGATGAAGGGGCTTCGATGGCATTAGGGCCTAGCAACATAATAACAGGAGAAGGCCTTTTAGCCTCTCAATGAAATGATTGTGGGTTTGTGATATAACTCTATATAGCAAATGTTGATCCACATCCCTCAATACCAATCACTAAAATCTATCAAACTGTTATAAAATTGACAATTGATCTAGCATTAACTGCTATTTGTGGAAGAATTCCAAACTTCTACCACACTTTGCATGGAAACATTTTTCCTCATTTCACACAAGCTCTCTTGCCCATTAGTTCTGGACTCCACAACTAATACTAAAAGTCTGTCTTTTCTGCCATCTTCATTTATAAGGGTTGGTTAATGTGCTCCCATTGGATTATATAATATTTAGGCAAACATCTGCAGTGGTTTATCATTGCCTTTTGCAGAATGGTTGACCAGAAAATTTTCCTGTTCTTATTGCTGATTGTCTAACTTATAGAAATTAATGGTCAACCCCTTTGGCCACATTACAAATGTATTTTCCATGGCCAGCAAATTTAAGCATGGGAGTTAAGCACAGAGCTTCGGGGCTAGGGGTAGAAACATTTCTTGGCACCACAAACCTCAGTCTTAGTATTAGTCAAGACTGGCCCCACGTTCATTCCAGCGCACATAAAACCATATGCCCACAAGAATCAATATAGGAAACTCACACCTCTTTATCCTGAGGCCAGTGCTCCTACTAACCTTTCTGTTAAGAGAGTAACAAGGTTTGAACAACATATAGATCAAACATTTTGTTCTTTTCTAAACAAGACATACTCTCAAAAAAAAACATATTTTCATCACATTGCAAAGCCATTGAAGAACCAACAAAGCAATGCATATTTGTAATATGGATGCTGCGTCATTTTTATCCTACTGAGAACTTAAACAGGAAGGCATTTTAAAATATCTACAATAATTATTCCAGTACCAGAGGTCTGCTTCATATGGGTGTCACTTAAAAATGGTTTATCAGGCTTACGCATCATTAACTGTAAAACAGGCCTCTGGCTAGTTACAGCAGGGTGAGTCTTTCAATGTGTAATCTAATATATCTGATGCATTTGTCTCATCAGTTCTAATAAAAATTGACATTAAACTTCATCACGGAGCTGCTGTGTTTTTTGACTCTTTGAGTACTGAACATCACTAGTTGTTTCAAAAATATAAACATTTTCCCATCATCTAATATTTGCAATGCTAGTGTTGTATGAATTTTGAATGCTGAATGTTATTGGGTGCAGCTGCAACATTGTAGGCTGGAACAAAACCTGAAGCCAATTTCCTTTCATAGTAACATCCATTTGCACTTTGGTGCCATTGGGGGAGAATTGACTGCAATCTTAGTAAATAATACTTCATACATTCATGTGCTTTTCTTTTGCTATTCTAATGGAGTTGTAAATTTATCACCTCCATAACAAGAGCAAATGCAATGTGAATGCATTAAATGTTAACCACAACCAATATCCCTAACAATATTTTGTAACCCATTTCTTTTAATTCAGTTCACAACTTCCCGGGGTGGGGGAGTCCAGAACTAGAGGGCATAGGTTTAGGGTGAGAGGGGAAAGATATAAAAGAGATGTAAGGGGCAACTTTTTCACACAGAGGGTGGTACATGTATGGAATGAGCTGCCAGAGGAAGTGGTGGAGACTAGAACAGTTACAATAACTATAACATTTAATAGGCATCTGGATGGGTATATGAATAGAAAGGGTTTGGAGGGATACTGGCCAGTTGCTAGATTGGGTTGGGATATCTGGTTGTCATGGATGGGTTGGACCGAAGGGTTTGTTTCCGTGCTATACATCTCTATGACTCTATGACTAACTGTATTCCTTTTGTTAATGCTATTTTGCTTAAAATGACTTTGCCACAATGTGAGAGATTTGAGGTTGAGGAAATTTCAAGAACGACCTGGAGCAATTTGATCTGAAAATACAATTGCCCAGTGATCTTGGACAGCAGAGCAAGCTTGATGTTGATTTCATTACTTGATTGTCACAAGCCTGTCACAGGAACATGGGAACAGAAGTAGGCCATTCAGCCCCTTGAGTCTGCTCTGCTTTTCAATATGATCATGACTGATCAAACACCTCAATGCCTTTATCCACTCCATCCTTATAACATTTTGCACCACTGGTAATCTGAAACCTATTAAGCTTTACCCTGAAGATACTCAAATTCTGAACTGCCACTGTAGTAAAGGTTCACGACTCTTTGAGTAAATAAACCTTCTCAACACGGATCTAAGTTGCATCCCTTTTATTTTTAAAGTGAGCCCCTAGCTCTAGAATCCCAAAACAGGGGAAACATATTACCCTTATTTACCCTGCATCCCTTTAAATAATTTGTAAGTTTTAATAAGATCACTTCTCATTCTTTGAAATTGTAGAGATGAGAGACCCACTTTGCCTAATCTCTCTTCATAGGATGGTCCTGCCATCCTAGAAACAAGTCCGGTTAATCTTTGTTGAGCTCCGCCTAGACCAAAACTGCACAGAGTACACCAGGTACAGTCCAGCAAGCTCTTATACAATTGAAGCAAGACTTCACTATTGCTGTAGTCAAATTCTCTTGCAATAAATGCCAACATTCTATTAGCCTTGCTAATTATTTCCTGCATTTTCATGTAGCTTGTAATGACTTAACAACAAGAACACTAATGTCTCTTTGGACAACTATATTTTCTAACCTCTTACAACTTAAGAAATACTCTGCATATCTGTTCCTCTTACCAAAGTGGGTAACCTCCCATTATATTCTATGCACCATGTTCTTGCCAAGCCACTAAGCCTGAACCAATCCCCTTAAAGTCACCTTATACCTTCCTCACAATACATATTCTCACTTAACTTGGAAATATTACATTTGACCCCAGTTCCAAATCTTTGATATATTAGCGAGTTTTGAGAAGATTTGTAGCTCAGTTTGACGTTCTGGATATAGGTTTGCTCGCTGAACTGAAAGGTTCATTTTCGGACGTTTTGTCACCATACTAGGTAACATCTTCAGTGAGCCTCTGGAAGAAGCACTACTGAAGTTTCCTGCTTTCTATTTATATGTTTGGGTTTCCTTGGGTCGGTGTTGTCACTTCCTGTGGTGATGTCATTTCCAGTTCTTTTTCTCAGGGGTGGTAAATGGGGTCCAAGTCAACGTGTTTGTTGATAGACTTCTGGTTGGAATGCCATGCTTCTCAGAATTCTTGTGCATATCTCTGTTTGGCTTGTCCTAGGATGGATGTGTTGTCCCAGTCGAAGTGGTGTCCTTCCTTATCTGCATGTAAGGATACCAGTGAGGAAGGATCATGTTGTTTCATGGCTAATTGATATTCATGTATCCTGGTGGCTAGTTTTCTGCCTGTTTGTCTAAAGTACGTTTGTTACAGTTCTTGCACGGTATTTTGTAAATGACATTAGTTTTGCTTGTTGTCTTTACAGGGTCTTTCAAGTTCATTAGCTGCTGTTTTAGTGTGTTGGTGGGTTTGTGGGCTACCATGATGCCAAGAGGTCTGAGTCATCTGGCAGTTATTTCTGAGATGTCTTTGATGTAGGGGAGAGTGGCTAGGGTTTCTGGACACGTTTTGTCTGCTTGTTTAGGTTTGTTGCTGAGAAATCGTGGACTGTGTTCATTGGGCACCCATTCTTTTTGAATACACTGCATAAAAAGAATTTGTGTAGAATGGGCACGGTCAGCGCATACACAGTGGGCTAAAGGATATCTTCCTGTGCTGTATTGTTCTATGCATGGTAACTGGATCTCTATGTATCCCATTCTTTATAATAGATTCTAGCCTTTTCCCTACTACTGGTATAAGACTAACGCGTTTGTAGTTCCCTGCTTACTCTCCCCCTCCCTTCTTAAATCATGGTGTGACATTTGCTATTTCCACTCTGCAGAAATCATTCCAGAATCTATAGCATTTTGGAATAAAATTACCCAATACATTGTCTATCTCTATAGGTACCTCCTTCAACACTCTGGGATGTTGACTTGGAGATTTATCACGTTTTAGCTTCATTAATGTATCCACTGAAATCTTCTTACTGATGCAAATTTCATTCAGCTGCTCATTCTCCCTAGTCACTTGAATGTCTGGTTCTGGAAAATTTCTGATATCTATCTGAGTTAAACAGGCAGAAAATAATCATTTAGCTTGTCTGCCATTTTTCTATCCCCATTATAAATTCTCCTAACTTTGTGGAGGTCTCAAATTCATTTTAGCCAAGCATTTTCTTTTTATGTACCTAGAATAGTTTTTAGACTCTGTTTTTATGTTTTTGGCTAGATTGCATTTATGTTCTCTTCCACATTTCCTTATCAGTTTTTTTTGGTACTCCTTTGAAGTATATTATGAATCTCCCTGTACTCTGGCAATTTTACAGGCCTTCTTTTTTAACCTTATAAAATCCGGAACTTTCTTTGTGAGCTAAAGTTAATTGAATATAGAAAAATAGAATATAGAAGTAGCAGTGGCCATTCAGCCCTTTAAGCCTGCTCTGCCATTCAATGTGATCATGGCTGATCACTCTACTCAGTTCCCTACTTTCACTTTCTCCCCATACCCTTTGTTCCTCATGCTGGCTAAGTGGTTTGCACTGCTGTCTCACAGCGCCAGGGACTTGGGTTTGATTCCACCCTCAGGTGACTGTCTGTGTAGAGGTTGCACATTCTCCATGCGTTTGCGTGGGTTTCCTCTGGATGTTCTGGTTTCCTCCCACAGTACAAAGATGTACCGGTTAAGTGGATTGGCCATGGGGATTACAGGGATGGGATAGGGATGGGTCTGGGTGGGATGCTCTTCAGAGGGTCAGTGTGGACCTGATGGGCTGAATGGCCTGCTTCCACACTGTAGTGATTCTATGAACTTTATAAATATGATTCCTGAAAGTTTTCAATGCTTTGGCTTCAACAGTTTCAGAGAATTTCACAGGGTCACCACGCTGTAGATGAAGAAATTCCTTCTCATTTCTGTCCTAATAGGCTTACCACTTATTCTTAAATTGTAACCCTTGATTCTGATCTTCCTGGCTATTGAGAATGTTCTTCCTGCATCTACCATGTTTAACCCAGTAAGAATTTTGTAGGTTTCTGTGAGATTCACCCTCATTTTTCTAAACTCAAGTGAATATAGCTCTAACCAATGGGTGGCACGGTGGCACAGTGGTTAGCACTGCTGCGTCACAGCGCCAGAGACCCGGGTTCAATTCCTGCCTCAGGTGACTGACTGTGTGGAGTTTGCACATTCTTCCTATGTCTGCGTGGGTTTCCTCCGGGTGCTCCGGTTTCCTCCCACATTTCCAAAAATGTTCAGGTTAGGTGAATTGGCCATGCTAAATTGCCCGTAGTGTTATGCGAAGGAGTAAATGTAGGGGAATGGGTCTTGGTGGGTTGCACTTTGGCAGGTCGGTGTGGACTTGTTGGGCCAAAGGGCCTGTTTCCACACTGTAAGTAATCTAATCTAATCAATCCAGTATCTCCCCATAAGTCAGTCCTGCCATCCTAGAGTCAATCTGACAAACCATCTTTGCACTTTCTCCAAAGCCAGAACATCTTTCCTTAGATAAGGAGACCAAAACTGCACACAATACTCCAACTGTGGTCTTACCAATGCCGACAGTTGAAGCAAAACATTACTGCTCCTGTACTTGAATCCTTTCGCTACAAAGACCAACATACCATTTACTTTCTTTACTGCCTGCAACATCCATATTCCTGCTTTCAGTGACTGGTATACAAGGACACCCGGGTTTCACTACATCATCCCATGTTTCAACTTCTCAGCATTCAGATAATAACCTGCCGACTTGTTTTTGCTACTGAAGTGGATAATCTCATATGTATCCATATTACACTTCATCTGCCAAGCACTTTCCCACTCACTTAAATTGTCTAAATCACACTGAAGGTTTTCTGCATCCTCTTCACAGCATATCCTTCCATATAGCTTTATGTCATCTCCAAACTTTGAGCTATGACTCTTAATTTCCTCATCCAAATCTTAATCTATATTGTGAATTTATGGGGCCCTAGCTCTGATCCCTATGGTACACCCTGAGTCACTGGCTGCCACTTGGATGAAGACCAGCTTATTCCTACTCTTTGTTTACTGTCTACCAATCAGTTCCCAATTTATTTCACTACATTACCTCCAATTGCATGTGCTTTAATTGCACATATTGATCTCTGATGTGGGACCTTATCAAAAGCCTTTTGAAAAGACAAAGAAAACTACATCCACTGGTTCCTCCTTATTCATTCTACTAGTTTCATTGCTGAAACATTTCAGCAGATTTGTCAAGCTTGACTTCCTCTTGATCCATGCTGACTCAGTCTAATTTTCTCACTATTTTCCAGGTGCTCTGCTATTACATCTTTAGTAATGGACGTGAGCATTTTTCTCACTAGCAATGTCAAGCTAACCAATCTGTGATTACTCGCTTTCTCTCTCCCTCCCTTCTTAAACAGTGGGGTTACATTAGCTACCCTCCAATCCATAGGGACTGTTCCAGAGTTTACATAATCTTGAAAGATGACAACTAGACTGTTTTTGAATTTTGAAGGAAAATATAGTTGCTGCAAGTGTTTGTTAAACACTATCCATTGCTTAAGTACAATCATGCCTTTTAATGTATTTTGGGAATCCATCTTGGTCAATTTGTGCCTGATGCCTTCATAATTTCCCTTATTCAAATTTAACACCCTTGTTTCAGACTGAATTACCTCACTTCCATGCATAATGTAAAATGCAATCATATTGCACCAACTCATTCCTAAAAGTTCTTTTACAACAGATCGTCAATTAGCCCTTTTTCATTGTAAAATGCTCAGTCTAAAATTGCATGTCCTCTAGTTGGCTCCTCAACATACTGCTCTAAACCTACATCCCTGACACACTCCTGAAACCCCAAAGCTTTCGAGCTTATTTAGCTGACCTAGTCTACATGCAAACTCCAGTCACCTATGTTGCTCATACTACATGCTTCTTTCATATTCTAACACTATTACTTTCATTTAGTGGCAAGCGGTCAAGTGCTAGAAATCCTCAGATCCCCTGCACAGTTCATTTTATTTGCCCCAGGATGCTGAATGGAGCATATGTGACACCTTGCTTTGACGAGGTCCATCTGGATGTGGGATGCGTGAGGTCACAAGAAGTGTGTCCCGAGATGTAGGTGAGTGACAGAGTTCTGGAAGAACAAGCAGCAAGCTGGAATCATCTAGTCATCACCCTGACTTTCACATTGGGAATTCTCAGCTGGGGTGGCACGGTGGCTCAGTGGTTAGCACTGCTGCCTCACAGCACCAGGGTCCCAGGTTTGATTCCAGCCTCGGGCGACTGTCTGTGTGGAGTTTGCACATTCTCCCTGGATCTGTGAGGGTTTCCTCCGGGTGCTCTGGTTTCCTCCCACCGTCCAAAGATGTGCAGGTTGGGTGAATTGGCCATGCTAAATTGCCCATAGTGTTAGGTGCATTAGTCAGAGGGAAATGGGTCTGGGTGGGTTACTCTTCGGAGGGTCGGTGTGGACTTGTTGGGCTGAAGGGCCTCTTTACACACTGTAGGGAATCTAACCTAGTTTCTAAGCAGCTGTTCGGGAGATGGGAAATCACATTTCAATGATGTGAGATGACATAACGATGAGGATGTTAATGCAGGCAAATAAGACTCTCACCACTTACTGACAGGAATCTTGGCTCAACACTTGGTTGAAAAATGAGACTTTTTGCTCTTGATGGCAGGAAACTCCTCACTGCTGACCTCACCCACTTTCGCCATGATTCTCAGCAATGTCCACATTGTTCAGCGGTTAGGAAAATTCAGCCCACATTTACCATTGCCAGTAATCAAAACATTGTCTAGTGCTTTTTTGTAATTACCTAATCCAACGATTCAGTAGCTCTGTCAGGGTGAGAAAGATAATAATAATGCCGTAGCCAAAAAAAAATTATTTTCCAACAAGGTTTATTATATGTGGTCCATGCTGATTGCTTATCCAGCTGGAGACTTCCTGATCCACGTTACAACATAGTTAAGTATTAATCACACTGATGTTGGTCTGGAGTCACATAGAAGCCAAACTGGTTAAGGGCAGCATGTTTGTGGGCGGCATGGTGGTACAATGGTTAGCACTGTTGCCTCACAGTGCCAGAGACCTGGGTTCAATTCCCGCCTCAGGCGACTGACTGTGTGGAGTTTGCACATTCTCCCCGTGTCTGGGTGGGCTTCTTCCGTGGTGCTCCGGTTTCCTCCCACAGTCCGAAAATGTGCAGATCAGGTGAATTGGCCGTGCTAAATTGCCCATAGTGTTAGGTGCAGGGATAAATGTAGGGGAATGGGTCTGGGTGGGTGGTGGGTCGGTGTGGACTTATTGGGCCAAAGGGCCTGTTTCCACACTGTAAGTAATCTAATCTAATCTAATCATGTTTCCTTCACTAAAGGATATTAACAATTCAGATGAGGTTTTTTTTTATTAACAATCAGGTAGTGTTCATGAGTAAACCTACCAATAGCACCTTGCTTTTTTTAAAATGCTAATGCATTTCATTTCAATTGCTCAACTACTTTGAATTCATGCCCCTGAATCAATAAGACAAACTTCAGCTGTCTAGATCAGTAAGAACTGTGCTGCCAAGCTAAATTGAATGCCTTTGTGCACTGGCATGTTTTATCTGATAGCATTCTGCAGCAAATTGCCCACTGCTGCAAAGTTTAGCTCAATCTTCTGAGAAAAGTGGGGCCATATTTCTTTTTATTATAAGGACACCTCGATACAATTTTAAAGAAGTGGTCTTCAGATTGCCTGTTTTGAATGATTCAGACAGAAGATTGATTTTGAAAATTATTTTGAGTTCTACATTGGGTAACTCAAAGCTGTGTCGAGAGAATCTGTGCTGAAAAGAAAATCCAGCTTCCTTTTAAAATAGTTTTCACAAGTCTGATTTAAAATAAATTATTACACTTCGCTATTTACACATATGCCAGATGTGTATAGTACATTTTGATTGTTCAGTCCTAAGACTACAGAAATACTTAAAATATTTTAATTCAAAGCATTACAGAATGCACACAGTACATACTTCACCATGCAAGTATGCTGATATATTTTATGCTTGATTAGGAAAACATACTCTAGACAAAAGATCAGCAGAGAGCACTTACTTCTTCCCTTCCAACCACACACTCTTTGTGTGTAAACCTTAGGAAACTTGAGCTTTTCTCTTTACACATAGCAACTGATGAAAATGAACCCAGTCTCTAGGTGGGGTGACCATCATCAAGTGCTCTCTGTACCAAAGACCTTTGTTGATACATCATGAAATGGGCCGCACTGCCTTAGTGCACACATACTTAAACAAACAATGTAACCACTCAGTAGTTTTGCAAGAGATTCCACGCTTCCAAATCGCTGCATTCTATATTTTTACCTTTTGGGCCCTATTTTCCTGTATGTAACGTTTAATAGAGTGGATGTGAGTGAAAAGATCAATGGAGATGGAAATGTCAGCCTAGCTCAGTGGCAACGCTGTCATCCCTGTGTTAGACCATAAGAGATTTGAACTGCATTAAATCATTCAGCCCCTCCAGCCTACTCTGCCATTCAGTGGAATCATGACTAACCTGACATTCCTCATCTTTATTTTCTTGCCTTTTACCCGTAATCATTGATCCCGTTACTGATCAATATTGATCTATTTCAACCTTAAATATTCACAAGGATTTTGACCCCACAGCTCTCCGTGGCAAAGGGTTCCAAAGGCTCAAAACCCGACAACCACCTTATGAAGGAATAGCACTCTCAAAGCTAGTGCTTCCAATTAAACCTGTTGGACTATAACCTGGTGTTGTGTGATTTTTAACTTTGTACACCCCAGTCCAACACTGGCACCTCCAAACCTCTGAAAGAAGAAATTCTTTCTTACCTCAGTCTTAAGTAAACACCCTTTATTCTAAGGCAATGCCCTCTGGTCTTAGACTCTCCCATGAGGGGAAACATCCTCTCAGCATTGACCCTGTCAAGCCCATACATGTTTCAATGGGCTCGCCTGCCACTGTAAACCTCAGTGAGTACAGTCCCAATCTATTTAGCTTTTGCTCATAAGATAATTGCTCCAGACTAGGGATCATCTTAGTGAACCTTCTTTGAACTGCCTCCAATGAAAGGGATGGAAACTGCTCAGAGTGCTCCAGATATGATCTCACTAGCACCTTGTACAGTTACAGCTACTCTTACACTCCAACCTTCATGAAATAAAAATCAACACTCCATTTACCTTCCTAATTACCTGTTGCACTTAGAGTCATAGAGTCATAGAGACACACAGCATGGAAACAGACACTTTGGTTCAATTCGTTCATGCTGACCAGGTTTTCTAAGCTGAACCAGTCCCATTTGCCTGTGTTTAACTCATATCCATCTAAACCCATCCAATCCATTTACCTGTTCAAATATCTTTTAAATGATGTAATTGCTCCCCCCACCCTCCCCCCCCCCCCGCCCATCACTTCCTCTGTGTGAAAAAGTTACCCCTTAGGTCTCTTTTAAATGTTTCCCTTTTCATCCTAAACGCATTCATTCTAGTTTTAGATTCCCCTACCCTGGGGAAAAGATCTTCACTATTCATCTTATCTACGCCACTCATGATTTTATAAACCTTTATAAGCTACCCCTCAGCCTCCTACACTCCATGGCAAAAATGTCTCAGCCTATCGAACCTCTCCTTATAACTCAAATGATCCAGTCTCAGTAACATCCTTGTAAATCTTTTCTGCATCTTTTCCAGTTTAATAACATCCTTCCTATAGCAGGGTGACCAGGACTTACAAAGTAAACCAAAGCTACTGGATTATTGCAAAACTCTGAAAGAAACTGCCGATGCTGAAACAAAAACAGAACTTGCTGGAAAAGTTCAGTGGTTCTGGCAGCATCTGTGAGGAGAAATCAAAGTCAACATTTTGGGTACAGTGACCCTTCCTCAGAACCCTTCTGAGGAAGAGTATTGGATCTGAAACATTAACTTTGATGTCTCTTCACAGATGCTGCCAGAGCAGCTGAGTGTTTCCAGCAATGATTGTTTTTGTTATTGTAAAACACCAGCTGGATCACTGCATTCTTTAGGAAAGGAAACACGCTATCCTTACCCAGTTTGATTTCATGTAACTTTAGATACAAAGAAATGTGCTCTCTGAAATTGCCCAACAAGACACTCAACTATATCAAACTGATACAGGAAAGTTAAAACAGAATAAATCCAGAACGTTCACTCTGCATTAGATACCAGAAAAGACAAAGACACAACCCACACAAATGGATAAAGTTAAAAATCACACAACACCAGGTTATAGTCCAACAGGATTATTTGGAAGCACTAGCTTTCAGAGCACTGCTCCTTCATCAGGTGGTTAATTGGATAGTTGGTTTCCAAGGCTGGGCTCACTGATATTTGAGGACTTGTGTCACACTCATTCAAATGTTGTGTAGAAATCAAGGGCAACCACTGTCACCTCATCTCCTGAACTCAACTCTTTTGTCCAGTCTTGGATCAAGGTTATAATAAGGTCTGGTGTGTGTGGCACTGTCAGGCTCAAACTGACCCTCAGTGAGCAAGTAACTACAACATAAAGTCTACCTCCTGTCAACACTTGTTATCATTTTACTGATAGTAAGTATTGGATTGATTGCATGGTGGCTGGCCAGTTTGGATTTGTTCTGATTTTTTGTGGACAGGACATAGCTGAGCAGTTTTCCACAATGTCATTTCGATGCCAGTGTTGTAGCTGCATTGGAACAACTAGGCAAGAGCGACAATTAATTGTGAAGAACAAGTCTTTAATATTACATCTACATGACGTCAGGGTCCAGAGGCTTTGCTGTGTCCAGTCCTACAGCAATTTTTTTATATCATGTGAAATAAATCAAATTGGCTGATGACTGGCATCTGTGATATTCAGGTCTTCAGAAAGAACACAAGATGGATCAGCTCCTTGGCACTCCACGTTGAAGACATCAAGATATCACTGAATCCCTACAGTGTGGAAACAGGCCATTTGGCCTAATAAGTCCATACCAACCTCTGGTGTAACCCTCCCAGACCCATTCCCCTATCCTATTACTCTATGTTTACCCCTGATTGATGCACCTAATTTATACGTCCCTGAACACTGTGGGCAATTTAGCATGGCCAATTCACCTAACCTGCACGTCTTTGGATTGTGGGAGGAAACGAGAACACCTGAAGGAAATCCATGCAGATACAGGCAGAATGTGCAGACTCCACACAGACAGTCATCCGAGAATGCAATCAAACTCGGATCCCTGGCAGCAGTGCTGACCACTGAGCTACTATGCTGCCCAAATAATCCTGTGGAATCCCATAGATTGCAGGTTGCATACCAGCACAAAAACCCAATATCCACCACACCCACGTTTTCCTGCCCATGAGCTAATTATCTATCCATGCTAATATACTACCTCCAACTTCCTGGACTCTTATTTCATGACTTAACCTTTCGTGAGGTACTTGGTGAAAGCCTTTTGGAAGCTCACATACAACACATCCACGGGTTCCTCTCTATCCACTCTGGTTGAGACTTAGAGTCATAGAGTCAAAGAGAAATACAGCATGGAAACAGACCTTTCAGTCCAACTCATCCATGCCAACCAGATTTCCTAAGTTAATCTAGTCCCATTTGCCAACATTTGGCCCATATTCCTCTAAACTCTTCCTATTCATATACCGATCCAGATGCCTTTTAAATGTTGTAATTGTACCAGCCTCCACCACTTCCTCTGGCAGCTTGTTCCATACATGCATCACCCTCTACGTGAAAATGTTGCCCCTTAGGTCCTTTTTAAATCTTTCCCTTTTCACCTTATACTTATGCCTTGTAATTTTGGACTCACCCACCCCACTCCCTTGAAAAGCCTTACTAAACTAAATAGATACGATTTCCTTTCATGAAGCCATGCTGGCTGCTTGATTAGAAAACTGTGGGCTCAAGATCACCCATTGTAGACTTGAACATGTCATCTAGGCTATTTCATTTTGTCTACTTCACTGGACCACTAAACAATTTGCTGCCTTATTCAAGGTGCCAATTTAAATCTTAAAATAAAATCCGTTCTGATTGCTCAGACTACTTATAGCTTTGTCCAAAAATTGTGAAATCTGATTTCTAGAGTTGAGATGGAATTTACTAACCTTTGAATCAAGAAAGCCTTTGATTGAGCATGGGATTAAGGAGTCCTGGTAATAGTTACGTAAATGGAAATCAGGGGGAAAAACTCGTTAGTGTTTTGAACAATGCACAAAGGAAGAGTGTAACAGTTGGTGGAAACCCATCAGCTTAGTCCCAGGGCATTGCTACAGAAATTTCCAAACTGGGACATTTTTTCTGGTGTAAAGGAAGTTGAGGGGTGACCTTATAAAGGTTTATAAAGTCATGAGGGGCATAGATAAAGCAAATCATAAAAGTATTTTCCCGAGGGTAGGGGCATTCAAAACTAGAAGGCATAACTTTAAGGCGAGAAGGGAAAGATTTAAAAGGAACCTGAGGGGCAACCTTTTCACAAAGAGGATGATTTGTGTGTAGAATAAACTGCCAGAGGAAGTGGTAGATGCAGGTACAGTTACAACATTTTAAAGCCACTTAGATAGGTACATGAATAGGGAAGGTTGAGAAGGATATGGGCCAAATGTAGGTAAATGAGACTCGTTTAGTTTGGGAAACCTGATCAGCTTAGACGAGTTGGACCAAAGGGTCTGTTTCCATGCTATATGACTCTATGACTCCATAACCTTCAGAGCCTTCATCAATGACTGTCTTTCTACCATGAAGCAAGAAGTGAGGACACTTATTGATGATCCAACAGTGTTCAGTACCATTCTCAATTCTTCACATAATGAAACAGCCCATGCTGACATGCAGCAAGGGGAAAAGTGGCAGTGTGTACCATTTAAAGATGCACTGCAGCAGCTTGCTCAGGTTCCTTTGAGAATATCTTCCAAACTGGTGACCTCTGCCAGCTAAAATGTGAATAGCAACAGGCCCACAGGAACACAAACTCACCAAAACTGCTTCAAATCTGACACTATTCTGACTTGGAAGTGTATTGCTGCTTTCCTTGTTGCTGGATTAATCCTACAACACACTACCCAACAGCACTATGGAAACACTATGAAAATTCAATGTGAAAAATTTAAGGAGCAGTTGTATTGTGGTTGGTTGTGGTGGAAGTGTTAAAGGGGGTGAATGATGCACCTAAGTTGCAACATGAGTATGTAATAGTGCTGAAGTGCCCTGTCTTCTTTTCTTTCCCCTTTTTCTCATCTCTCTGTTAAAAGTAATGCATTGTTTTGAAGCACTCTGAGGGACTTTAAAGATGTTGCATAAATGCAACCAGCTGTCCTCAGATACGGTTATCTGTATGTTTAGAATCAATTTGGTCTACAGAAGGTAGCAACAACAACTAACCTCTTACAGCGAGACAGTGAATTTTGTGGGGCTTAGCTTCTCAAATTGGAGGTTGGGACTCCACGTTTGGTGGGGAGTTTAAATTTTGGGGTCACAAGCTCCAAGGTCCTGCCTCTGTCCACGTTCACAGGCTATTTGCAACCTTCTCCCCTGCTCTCATACATTTTCAACTCGGCCTCACTTTGTTCCCACCTCAGTTTTCACCAAGGGATCACAACAGTATGCAAACCTCGAAAGGGCATCACGGCAGGAAATGATTTAGAAAGCATGCATTTAGTAGCAAGCTTATAGCAACTTGCAGCCTAGAAAAGTCGGCAAAGTCTAATGCAGCCTTCATCTCTTCTCAACTGAGGAGTATACATTTAAGGTGGAGGATGGGGATAATGGTGGAACCAAATAGCATTTTAAACTTTGAGAAAGTAGAGGTTTGAGGGAAGACAAAACTTTTTTTAAAATTGAGAGAGAGATACAAATGTGATATCATCATTGGACTGTTAATTCAGACCATGTTCTGGGGAACCAGGGTTCAAGTCCTACCACAGCAGATGGTGGAATTTGAATTCAATATTTTAGTGCCTGGAATTAAGAGTTTAATGATGACCATGAATCAATTGTTGATTGACAGGGAAAAAAAATCTGGTTTACTAATGCCCTTAGTAATGGGGAAGGAAGCTGCCCCACTTATCTGGTCTGGCCTACATTTAGCTGACTGTTAACAGCCCTCTGGGCAATTAGGGATGGGCAATAAATACTGCCTAACCAGTGGTGCCCTTATCCCATGAATGAATAAAGAGAAAAACTCATGTTTCACAACCTCTGGATTCCAAGTGTTTTGTAACCAAGGCAGCATTCTTAAAAGTATAGTCAATGCTGTATTGTAGAGGAGAATGCAATCAGTTTGCAGACTGCAATCTCCCACAAAGAGCAAGGAAAGAGCAAGCTGATTATCTGTTTCAGTGATAATGCTTCAGGGAAAAATATTGGCCAGGATATCAGCAACAATGCCAATCTCCATAACCTACGGTATTCTTCCTTGAGTTGTTCTGTGGGATCTTTCACATCGACCTGAGAGAACAGACAGGGCTTTGAATTAATGTCTAACCCATAAAACGGCAGCTCTTCTAGCAAGACTCTAACAGTTATGACATTATGCAGCAATTTAGATATGAACAAATTGAGTATTTACACTGGGGAATAGGATGACACAATAGTTGCTGTAATAGTATCACTTTATCAGCACTAATAATGCGCAATGATGTTTGGAATTGAAACTTGGATTTGAATTTTGTTTCGGTTTATTACCTGAATGACGCATTCCAACTTTTGTAAAATGTATAGTTGCTTCATTCATAGAATGCCATGCACTGTGTGAAATGTGACTAATCATTCGGCTTCAGATGAAAGCATTCTCTAGCAATACAGGTCTTGTGACAACTAAAGGATTCTTTTTCCCACCACTGCAATATTTGATGTATATATTGTTTCAGTGTTTTGGGTTTTACTTTTTCAGGGTGAGTCTTGTCATCCCTCAGTCAAATGATTGTTGTCTTTATGTACTGCATTAAGCTTTGTCTATAGGGTTGGGGCTAGGTTACAGGGGTTTGGCAATATCTCATACCTGATCCTGCTGATACTTTATGCAAGATTGAGGCACTGATTTGCATCCGTGGATCAGGGAATGCAGAGATGGGAAAAACTGCGGCTCTGCAAACCTGTCCTTTAAAAATGGCCACCTGCACTTAGAATTTTCGATCTGCGGGGGTGTGAGCTGGATTGGAAATTGGGGCAGGAAACCCTGCAATAGCCGAAGTGATTTCCAGGTTAATGCCAGGCAAAACTGGGTGGTAGGTCTGTTTGGGGCCTCCAGGTGTTCTAAGTTTAAAAGTAAAGATTCACTCAGAAAACCTAATCCTGCCCTCACCTTCTCCCAGTCCATGCTCTTTTACCTAACTCCAGCCCCTCATGCTTCACAACATCATTCTACCATCCCTCATAATTGCTAACCTCCCCCCCCCCCCCCCCCCCCCCCCCCCACATCAATCTACTCATCTTCCATGCCTCCCCATATGGCCCTAATCATGCCCATGACTCCTTGTAACTCCAATGCCAAGTCATATTCTCCATCTACTACACTTTATCTTTAACTCCCATGCCAATTCACCCTGTTTTCCAGCATGGGTGTTAAACAGGAGGCATCTTGATAGAAATTAAATTTACCTGTTTGTTAATTATGTATTGAAAAAAAAAACCACATTCTTAATGATACAAAAACACACCCAGAACATTGAAATTGCTTCAACTAAGGATGTTGTGAAACTTGAAAGGGTTCAGGAATGATTGACAAGAATGTTGCCAGGGTTAGAGGGTTTGTACTATAGGGAGAGGCTGAATACATTGGAGCTATTTCCCTTCAGTGTCAGAGGCTGAGAGGTGACTTTATAGTAGTTTATAAAATCATGAGGGGTATAGGTAGGGTCAATAACCAAATTCGTTTCCCCAGGGTGGGGGAGTCCAAAACCAGAGGTATAGGTTTAAGGTGAGAGGAGAAAGATTTTAAAAGAATGTAAGGGGCAACTTTTTCATGCAGAGGATGGTATGTGTATGTACTGACCTGCCAGAAGAAGTGGTGGAGGCTGATATAATAACCACGTTTAAAAGGTATCTGAATGGGTATATGAATTGGAAGGGTTTAGAGGGATATGGGCCAAGTGCTGGCAAATGGGACTAGATTAATTCAGGATATCTGGTCAGCATGGACAAATTGGACAGAAGGGTCTGTTTCCATGTTTTGCATCTCTATGACTCTATGACTCTATGTTTAAACAAACATTTCACACAAGTGCTTAATACCTTATATCAACAAACATTTCATTCAATTCCTTAATATCTTCTTTCAATAAGTATTTCTATGTAATAAGTAAGTGGAGCTGTCTAGCAATAGTCATATCATCATTACAATGATAGTTTGGTGATTCACTACAAATGCTATAATGGTCCTTTATGACCAGGAATTTTGAATTACCAGGCCCTGTCTTATTTTAGCTTCACATTTGTTGACACAGGTTCTTGACAACTTTGATGGTCCCACTGAGCTTATCCATTTTCTATCCACCAGCATGTCTTCTCACAATCCCATAGGGTATTTACCCCCATCGAAGTTATCCTGGGACAAGATCCAAAAGGGTATCTTATTTCTCCTAGGGGAGAACTATAAAACATTCTTCCAACACTCACACATTAAATTCACCTCACTGTCCCCAGCCCCACCTGAACAATCTGCTCGTCTACACATCCCCCTCTAACCCAGGCCTCCTCATACCCATATACCAGCTCAATGCCAACTTACACCAACACCATTTCCACATTGACATATCCCACTTATTGGAGCACCCTGTTTGGAACAGCTCCAGCAACACTTAAGAAGTTCAACACCATTAAAGACAGAGTAGTCCATTTGATTGGCACCCTATCCATAATTTTGAAAATTTGCTCTCTCAACAGTGGCAACAGTCGGTACCATCTATGAGATGCACAGCAGCAACTCAATAAGGCTCCTTAGACAGAACATTTTAAAGCTATGACCTCTATCACCAGGAAGAACAAAGGCAGCAGCTATATGGATGCAACACCACCTGTAAGTTCTATTCCAAGCAGAGCACCATTCTAACTTAGAGTCATATCACTATTCCTTCACTGTTGCTGCTTCAGAATCCTGGAACTGCCTTCCTAACAGTAACTGTGGATGATCTTACACCTCAAAAGACATCAGCATTTTAAGAAAGCAGCTCATCACCACTTGTCCCAGGATAATAAGGGAGATCTAGCACTGTCAGCATCCTATGACTGACTAAACAGGATCCACAATAGCCTTTCATAAAATATAGAAAATGTAATTCTGTGACATAAAAGTTTATACTGCATATTCCATCCTATTGACAAAAGCCACCCTCATTCACAAAGACACATTTCCACATTTGACATACCTTTATAGGTTTTCTCAAAAGTTAACAGTCCCGAAGCACATCTGGCCTTTCCCAAAGGATCCCAAACTCCACCCAAAAGGTGGCCTGGGACCAAATAAAGTCATAGAGATGTACAGCACAGAAACAGACCCTTCAGTCCAACTCATGCATGCTGAACAGATACCCAAATTAATCTAGTCCAATTTGCCAGCACTTGGTACATATCACTCTAAGCCTTTCCTGTTCATATTTTGATCCAGATGCTAGTTAAATGTTGTAATTGTACCAGCCTCCACCACTTCCACTGGCAGCTCATTCCATACATGCATCATCATGCATGAAAACATTGCCCCATAGGTCCCTTTTAAATTTTTCCCCTCTCACCATAAACCTATGTCCTCTAGTTTTGGATTCCCCCACCCTGGGGAAAAGACCTTGTCTATTTACCACATCCATGCCCCTCATGACTTGATAAACCTCTATAAGGTCACCCCTCAGCCTCCGACACTCCAGTGAACCTTGCCCCAGACTATTCAGCCTGTCCCTATAGCTCAAACTCTCCAATCCTGGCAACATCCTTGTAAGTCTTTTCTGAATCGTTTTAAATTTCACAACATCCTTCCTATAGTTGGGAGACCAGAACTGGTCACAGTTTTCTAAAATTGGCCTAATCAATGTCCTGTACAGCCACAACATGACCTTCAAACGCGTATGACCTTCAAACACTGTCTTTTCAAAATGCAGCGCCTCACTTTTATCTAAATTAAACACCATCTACCACTCTGTGGCCCATTGGTCCATGTGATCAAGATCCAGTTGCACTCTGAAGTAATATACTTCGCTCTCCACTACACCTCCAATTTTAGCATCATCTGCAAACATACTAACCATATCTCCTATGTTCACACCCAAATCATTTATATAAATGACAAAAAGCAGTGGACCCAGCACCGATCCTTGTGGCACATTACTGGTCACAGGCCTCCAGTCTGAAAAGCAACCCTCCACTATTACCCTCTGTCTTCTGCCTTCGAGCTAGTTCTGGATCCAAATGACTAGATCTCCCTGTATTTCATGTCATCTAACCTTGCTGACCAGTCCACCATGAAGAACCTTGTCGAACGCCTTACTGAAGTCCAAACAGATCACATCCATCACTCTGCCCTCATCAATCCTCTTTGTTACTTCTTCAAAAAAACTCAATCAAGGTCGTAAGACATGATTTCTTACACACAAAGCCATGCTGACTATCCCTAATCTTTTCCAGATGATGGGCTTATGCCTGAAACATCGATTCTCTTGCTTCTTGGATGCTGCCTGACCTGCTTTTCCAGCACCACACTCTTGACTCTGATCTCTAGCATCTGCACTCTTCACTTTCTTCACATGTAAATCCTGTCCCTCAGGATCTCTTCCAACAACTTTCCCATCACTGATGTAGGCTCACTGGTCTGTAGTTCCCCGGCCTTTTTAAATAGTGGCACTACGTTAACCAACCTCCAGTCTTCTGGCACTTTACATGTGACTATTGAAGATACAAGTACCTCAGTAAGGGGCTCTGCAATCACTTCCAAAGCTTCTCACAGTGTTCTTGGGTACACCTGATCAGGTCCTGGGGATTTATACATCTTCATGCATCTTAAGACACTCAGCACCTTCTCCTCTGTAATATGGACATATCAGGATTTAGGAGAATCCAAAGGGATTTTATAAATACAGAACAAAAAGGTAATTATGGAGGAAATAGAGCCTCTTAAAGATCAGCAAGGCAGCCTATGTGTGGAACCGCAGGAGTTGGGGAGATACTAAATGAATATTTTGCATTGGTGTTCACTGTGGAGAAGGAAGATATAGAACACAGGGAAATAAATAATGCCATCTCCACAGCCTTACTTCTTCAAAGAGGTTGCATGGTGATTGAAAATAAATGCATTAAGAACAAACCTTCTCTTACAAGGTGTAATCTCCAGGCACCAGGGATCCCAAAATCCTACTTCAGTGAAGGAAGCCATTCATTAACTGGTCAGTTGTCTCCAGGAACTGAGCATGTGTGAACCATGGCCCATCCCCAAACAACGTCCCCTGTGAAAACAAGAAATGTCGGGGTTGGGGATGGGACTTGTGAATCCTTATACCCTGTCATGATGAAGACACTCTTGGTTACATTGAAAATTGGTGTCTGGGTGTCCATTACCGGGATTGATGTCGTCCATATGAGATGTTAAACCAATTGCCCATTTGTCTATCCAGGTGGGTGAGAAAAAAGTTACATGGAACTCCTTGAAGAAGCACATAGAACTGTCCCGGACACCATTCTCCGCAGAACAACTCTGTAATGGAATAATCATTTGATGCATTTTCTCTGCCTGAGGTGTGGTGAAAGCAGATTCCATACAGATATTTGAAAGATAATTATGGAGCAGAAAATTTGCAGATCTATACCGGCAAAGCATGGGAGGGGGACTAGTTGCTTCTGCAAGAACTGGCATAGACCCAATAGGCCAAGTTGCTTGCTTCTTCACTGGAATCATTCTATAATCTTTCTTTCTTTACTTTTGGTTGAATTTTACTCCATTTGCCTAGAAAACAATGACAGATAAATTCCAATGATGATTTATTAGCTGTGAAATGTTTAGGGATATCTTAAGAATGCGAGAAGTTCAATCTAAATTTCTTCCATCTTTCCTACTAATTTCCATGTCTTTTTCTGCCTTGGTGTTCTTCCCTTTCTGGGATTTCTGCTCACATTCCTCTGGGGAGGTTTCAACTTCCTGGACAGAAAGGTTTGGGTCAAATTGGATTCGAAAGTATTAACAGCTAATTGCTGACCTCATCCTGTCCTGATGTCCCCAGTTCCATTTATAATGGAGGTGTAAAAGGAAAGGGTAAACTGCCTGCCAGATGCCCATGCTTATTGGAAAACACGGCAGGTACAATCGAGCAAGTACCACCGGACCCAGGAGCTAAATATCTTTCCACCGTGCTGGATCTTATGAATGTTCCTTGCCAAGTCCTTGTGGTTGGATAGTTTCCTGATCTTTCCTGTCTTCTTCCAGGTATCTATTTCCCACACACCATGTCTCTCAATCCTTATAATTTCTTCCCCCCCCTCAAGGCTTCTGATTTGCATTTGGCCTCCAATGTTCTCACTCCAAGGTTTCTGATCATAGCCTCTAATCCTTCTCTCCTTCTGGGGCCACTGAACATTCAAAAGTCTCATATCTATCTTCCATCCTGCAGAAGCCTTCAATTGTCCCAAACCTCAAAGCCTCCAAATCCTCATTTCTGACCTCCCAAATCTGGGCCTCAGCATTGGATCTCAATTCTGGAATCAGATCCTACAGGCACCACCCTATACCCCAGGATCTAACATCTAACACATCTAGATTGTGATATGATAATGGCTGATCCTGGAATTCTTCTCCAGGGTTAATTGACTTGACTTGAAGTCAAACTGGGCAATCATTCTGCGGGTTACCATTGATCAGAGACTCAACTGGACTCAGCACCTAAGCACAGTGGCTACAAAAGCAGTTAAGAAGCTTGGAACACTGTAGTGAGTAACTCACCTCCTGTCTCTCCTGAAAGCCTGTCTACCATCTACAAGGCACAAATTAGGAGTGTGGTGAAATACTCCCACTTGCCTTGATGAATGGAGCTTCAACAACACTCAAGAAGCTTCCAGGATAAAGCAGCTCGTTTGATTGATACCAAATCTGCTCCCTCCACCACCGATGCTCAGTAGCAGCAGTGTGTACTATTCACAAGATCCACTGCAGAAATTAAGCAAAGATCCTCAGACAGCACCTTCCAAACTCATGATCATTTCCATCTGGAAGAACAAGGGCAGCAGCGACATGGCAATATCACCAACTGCAAGTTCTCCTCCAAGCCACTCACTATCCTGGCTTGGATATATATCACCGTACCTTCACTGTTGCTAGGTCAGAATCCTGGAACTTTCAAAGGGCATTGTGAGTCAACCCACTGCAGCTGGACTGTAGCAGTTCAAGAATGCAGCCCACCACTCCCTTCTCAAGAGCAACTAGAGACAGGCAACAAATGCTGGCTAGCCAGTGACACACACATCTCCACAACTGAAAAGAAAAGGATCAGTAAAAGAATTCTGTGAGTGATGTCAGCTGTGGGATTAAATCTCCAAATTGTGTTCAAAAACCCTAGCTTCCCCATGTGCCAGTCTACTCACAGTGGATAAAAAAAATGATGTCCCCTCCATTTCTCGGTTTGTGTGAATGAGTGAGTATTTGTGTGAGTCTGGGCTAGTGTTTGTGAGAGTCCGCTTATTTGTTAGTGTTTGAGTGGATGTGAGTTGGTGAGTCTGCATGAAGGCATATGCCTGTTTGAGTCTGTCCTTGTGGGGATTCCGATGGTGTGAGTCTGTGTTAGTATGCTTGTGTGAATATTTATGTGTGTGTGTGTGTCTGTCTGTCTGCCTATGCAGTGGTAGTGTCTGTGTATATGTTGCTGTATGGTATCGTGTCTGCGTGTGTATCTGTATGTATGTATGTATATTCTTGCGTGTTTTTCTGTATGGTATAGTCAGTGTGTGTCTGTGTAATGTACTGTGTGTGTGAATGTGTGTAGTGGTAGTGTCTGTGTATGTGTTGCTATGTGGTATAGTGTCTGTGTGAGTGAGTGTGTGTATGTATGTATATTCTTGTGTGTTTTTCTGTATGATATAGTCAGTGTGTGTCTGTGTAATGTACTGTGTGTGTGTGTGTGTCTGCTATGTCTGCGTCAATCAGTGTCTCTGGGTCAGTCTGCTTATGTGAGCATGTGAGAGTCTATGTCTGTGTCTGTTTTCAGACAGTATGTTGGTATAAACGTGTGCGCGGACAGAATCATATTTAGGTGTGATGCAACATCACAGCTGACTGACCAGGTGACATTAGCTTTAGTATGATGAATGACCATTTGGTTGAGATAGTGCAGAGGTGTTGCCATTGGTCATGCCATACTCTAGCATGTATTATGAAATTAAGGGAGTAATTGAAAGAAAGGATTTCAAAAGGAGGCATTTCTGTATTGTTCAAACCGAGTGAAAATTCCACATTTATGTGGTCCTACTATAAAATTAAAATCAATACTTTGAAACAAATGCAGTCAACATGAAAGAAATATAAGAAATTTGTTTTCTTTAATCTAAGTTGGCAATGTTTTCATGTAAATCTTTGATATCTTTACCAAAGTTTCCAGAAACTGTATGTCTGTCAAAATGAGGAATGTGGGGGCAGGGTTCTGAAATGCCAGAGAAAGGATTAATCATGAGTTTTAATAGCATATATCCTTGCACAGTCTTAGGAACCCCTGTTGGTGTCTCTATCTGCCTACACTTAATCTGCAGGCATTCTAAAAATAACACATGCATACTTACACTGAAGAAACTGAGCCTTAGTGTCGAGAAAGGTCAGTGGCTTTCTGGGATGACGGAGACTTCCAGAAGGATATCCCATGTAATGGAATCAATTATTTTCATTAAAATTCACCAGCTGTGTTGTGGTTTGGTTGTGTTCTTTTAAGCATAGATTACTTCATCTTTCAATGCAGAATAACTGAAACTTCTGGTATTTACATGCACTGGTCTCTAAGTAATTGAAGTTAGAATGGGAGTTCTCCTGGAGGATCAGCGAGTGGATCGGGTGAATGCGAGAGCTGGCGCCTGTTCCTGGTTGTGCTAATGGTGGGGCCTATAAAACTGGCCTTACTCTACTTTGAGATAGGGAGATGGGAGAAAATGTTCTAGGATTTCCGATTGCCAGTATTCCTTGCTGGAAGTTTATCTGTGTGAGCTCTGTGTGAGGGCAAGACACATCTTGTTTGTAATGCCCCTTGTGGTCAGTTGGTGCTTACTGACAAGACATAAAAATGAACAACAGCTACTTGTGGACTGTTCATCAGGAGTTGGATTAATTCTCTTTTCTTAGGAACCTCTTTTTAGAGAGGCAGACAGCATCTCCAGTGCCAGCACAGCCTATGGATGTGTGAAGAGAGTGTTTAATGACTGTGATTTCAACAGTGGTTCAGTGGTTCGCACTACTGCCTCACAGCACCAGGAACCCGGGTTCAATTCCAGCCTCGGGCGACTGTCTGTGTGAAGTTTGCGCATCCTCCCTGTGTCTGTGTGGGTTTCCTCTGGTTTCCTCCTACAATCCAAAGGATGTGCAGGTCAGGTGAACTGGCCAAACTAAATTGCCCATAGTGTCAGATGCAGTAGTCAGGGGTAAATATAGGGTAGGGAAATGGGTCTGGGTGGGTTACTCTTCGGAAGGTTGGTGTGGACTTGTTGGGCCGAAGGGCCTGTTTCCATACTGTAGGGAATCTAATCAAATCTGACACAAAGCTCGTGGTCCTCAGGGCAGTAATGTTATTTGCCTTTGTGTATGTGTCAGAGTCATGGTTGCTGTATGACAAGCACCTCAGCTGTCTGGACATATATCACCAGAAATGTTTCTAAAAATACAATGGCAGGATAGATGTGACAATATCGAGCCCTTTCTCAGGAGAAAATTCCCAGTATTGAGGTACTCAGAATGGTCAATCAGCTGCGGTGAGCAGGCTACATTGTTCAGATACCTAAGCCACACTTCCAAAATGAGCTTTTCCCTCCAAGCTCCATTGTGGCAAACAGCAACCAAGAGGGCAATAAAAGCGATGACCTCAATGCGTTCCTGAAACATGCAACATCCCCAGGAATCTTGCCCCGCACTATCCAAACTGGCGAAGGAACATCCAGCCATCTCTGAGTATCTCTGACAGGCCAGTACAAACTGGAGAAGAGCTTCTGTGACCCAGGGAATCACACTCATCCACCTCTTAAAACACCACATGCCCATCTTGTGACATTGAACATAGAACATTACGGTGCAGTGCAGACCGTTCAGCCCTCGATGTCGCGCCAACCTGTGAAACCAATCTGAAGCCCATCTAACCATATGTCTATCCAATGATCATTTAAATGCACTTGAAGTTGGCGAGTCTGATACTGTTGTAGGCATGCCATTCTATGTCCCTACTACTCTCCGAGTAAAGAAAGTACCACTGACATCTGTCCTATATCTATCGCCCCTCAGTTTAAAGCTATGTCCCCTCATGCTAGCCATCACTATCTGAGGAAAAAGGCTGCCACCTATCTAACCCTCTGATTATCTTGTATGTCTCTATTAAGTCACTTCTCAACCTTCTTCTCTCTAATGAAAACAGCCTCAAGTCACTCAGCCTTTCCTCGTAAGACCTTCCCTCCATACCAGGCAACATCCTAATAAATTTCCTCTGAAACCTTTCCAAAGCTTCCACATTCTTCTTATGATGCGTTGACCAGAACTGTATGCAATACTCCAAGTGCAGCTGCACCAGAGTGGCTCCGAAACTCAACCCCTCTACCAATAAAAATTAAAACACCATGTGCATTCTTAACAATCCTATCAACCTGGATGGCAATTTTCAGGGAACTATGTACATGGACACCAAGATCTCTCTGTTCATCTGCACTACTAAGAATCTTACCATTAGCCCAGTGCTCTTTATTACTGTTGCTCTTTCGAAAGTGAATCACCTCACAGTTTTCCACATTAAACTCCATTTGCCACCTCTCAGCCCAGCTCTGCAGCTTATTTATGTCTTTCTGTATCCCACAACATCCTTTGGCACTATCCACAACTCTACCAACCTTAGTGTCATCCGCAAATTTACTAACACATCCTTCTACTCCCTCATCCATTTATAAAAAATGACAAACAGCAGTGGCTCCAAAATAGATCCTTGCAGTACACCACGAGTAACTGAACTCCAGGATAAACATTTCCCATCAACCACTACCCTCTGATTACTTTCAGCTAGCCAATTTCTGATTCAAACCACTAAATCACTCTCAGTCACATGCCTCTGTATTTTGAGCAATAGCCTACCATGGGGAACCTTATCAAATGCCTTATGAAATCTAAATACACCACATAAACTGCTTTACCCTCATCTACCTGTTTGGTCACCTTCTCAAAAAATTCAATAATACTTGTGAGGCACAAACCACCCTTCACAAAACTGTGTTAACTATCCCTAATCAACTTATTCCTCTCGAGATGATTATAAATCTTATCTCTTATGACCTTTTCCAACACTTTACCCACAACTGAAGTAAGGCTCACTGGTCTATAATTACCAGGGTTGTCTCTACTCCCCTTCTTGAACAGGAGAATACAGTTTGCTATCCTTTAGTCTTCTGGCATCATTCCTGTAGACAATGATGACATAAAGATCAAAGCCAAAGGCTCTGCAATCTCCTCCCTGGCTTCCCAGAGAATCCTAGGATAAATTTCACCTGGCCCAGGGGACTTAACTGTTTTCACACTTTCCAGAATTGCTAACACCTCCTGCTTGTGCACCTCAATCCCATCTATTCTAGTAGTCTGTATCTCAGTATTCTCCTCACCAGCATCGTCGTTTTCCAGTGTGAATACTGATGAAAAATATTCAGTTAGCACTTCCCTTACCTCCTCTGACTTCACACACAACTTCCCACTACTATCCTTGATTGGCCCCAATCTTACTCTAGTCATTCTTTTATTCCTGATTTTTGTGTAGAAAGTATAGAAAGTTTTCCTTGATCCTCTCTGTGATTGACTTCTCATGTCCCCTCCTGGCTCTTCTTAGCTCTCTCTTTAGGTTTTTCCTGGCTAAATCATAATTCTCAAGTGCCCTAACTGACCCTTCACGTCTCATCCTAACATAAGCCTTCTTTTTTCCTCTTGACAAGGGCTTTAGCTTCTTTAGTAAACCATGGCACCCTTGCATGACAACTTCCTCCCACGCAGCAGCTGTTTCTTGAATAAGTACCACATTTCAATTGTGCCCATCTTATGCACCCTAAATCTTGCCTAATCACATCATAGCTGCCTTTCCCCCAGCTATAACTCTTGCCCTGCAGTATATACCTATCCCTTTCCATCACCAAAGTAAACATAATCAAATTGTGGTCACTATCACTAAAGTGCTCACCTAATTCCAAATCTAGCATCTGGCTGGGGTCATTACCCAGCACCAAATCCAATGTGGCCTCACCCCTTGTTGGTCTGTTTACATACTGTGTCAGAAAACCTTCCTGCACACATTAGACAAAAACTGACCCATCTAAGGTATTTGCAGTCAATATTTGAAAAGTTAAAGCCCCCATAACAATTACCCTGTCACTCTTGCTTCTACCCGGAATCATCTTTGCTATCCTTTCCTTTACATCTCTGGAACAATTCGGAGGCTATAGAAAATTCCCAGCAGGATGACATCTCCTTTCTTGTTTCTAATCTCAGCCCATGCTACCTCAGTAGATAAGTGCTCAAACATCCTTTCTACCACTGTAATACTGTCCTCCATTAACAATGCCACACCTCCCTCTTTTTTACTATCTTCTCTGTTCTTACTGAAACATTAAATCCTGTAACCTGCAACAACCATTCCTGTCCCTGCTCTATCCAAGTCTCTGAAATGGCCACAACATTGAAATCCCAGCCGCAACTTTACCCACCTTATTCCGGTTGCTTCTGGCATTGAAGTAGACACACTTCAAACCAACTCCTTGCTTGCCGGTGCCCTCTTGCGACCATGACAGGGTATGAGGATCCAGCAAAGGACCCATAACTCTGGAGTGGAAGGTATTATTCTTGCTCTAGTGGAATTGCCTGAGAAGGAAAAACAAGAAGTCACAACAAGAGCTCAAAATGTCAAGGAGGAGAGCGGAAAAATCTGATAAAACTAAGTGAAAATATGTTTAGCATTTCTGAAGAGGCTTTTACTCTACATTTGCTTACTCCTTGTGTTAAAGAAAGTGGTAGGGATTTTAATTATTTAGCTCATTTCATTTATCTATGTGAAGGAGGAGCATTGCCAGTAAACATATTTCACTTCTCATCATAGACATTGCTTAACCTTCCTGAGGCAGGACTAGCCTATGTTGAGGTACACAGGCATGGTATATCTTTAATTCAAGTCATACAATCAGAAAGCAGAGAAGGGGGTCATTTGAGCCAGTGAGCGTGTGCTTGCTGCTTAAGTGAGCTATTCATTATCCCACTGCCCCACATCTTTGCTATCACCCTGTAACTATATATTTTCTAAAATATAATCCATATTTCCTTTGATCACAATTGATTGAATCTGTTTTCACCACTTTTTCAATTTGTGCATTCAAAGTAACAATAAATTGTTGAGTGGGGAAAAAAACTCATTCAGTCGTTCCCATGGGTTTTTGCTTCTGGAACTCTGGTTGTCTTGGGTCTGAACTCATATATAGGTGAGGTGTACAGAACTGCACTGACAGAATCATCAATAACTCATATCACTGAAGTGATAGCTCTCCATTGCCTGGAGGTGTCTGATAAAATTTTGAAAAGTGAATAGGCTGAAGTATACTTCTAAGGAAAAGCAGGACAAAGCGCTATGGGGAGCAGGCAGCAAAGTGGAGTTGAAACCAGGATAAGATCCGCCATGATCATGTTAAATGGTGGAGCAGATTTGAAGGGCTGATTTGCCTCCTCCCGTTCTTCAGTCCTCTGTTCCTCTGAGAACTGAGGGTTACTATCTTCAAGGGATAGGTGTCACATCCAATTTGTAATTTCACCTACCTGGGATATTACCTTGAAGTTCTAGTTGGCATTGTCAATAGTATATCAGCAACTGGGTTTGATTCACATGTAATCCAGGCTCCTAAATTTGTAGCTACAGCACATAGACTGCAATGGTTCAAGAAGCCAGTTCACCACCACCTTCTCAGGGGCAGCTAGGGATGGGCAGCAAATGCGGGCCCAGCCAGCATTGCCCACATCCCACAAGTGAATTAAAAAAAGGTTTTAATTCATATCAAGTCTCTTTGCCCCACTACCCTTATGCTATTTGACAAATTGGCTCCAGTATGGTAAAGGAGAAAGTGAGGACTGCAGATGCTGGAGATCAGAGCTGAAAATGTGTTGCTGGAAAAGCGTAGCAGGTCAGGCAGCATCCAAGGAGCAGGAGAATCGACGTTTCAGGCATGAGCCCTTCTTCAGGAATGAGGAAGGTGTGCCAAGCAGGCTAAGATAAAAGGTAGGGAGGAGGGACTTGGGGGAGGGGCGTTGGAAATGCGATAGGTGGAAGGAGGTAAAGGTGAGGGTGATAGGCCGGAGTGGGGGTGGGGGCGGAGAGGTCAGGAAGAAGATTGCAGGTCAGGAAGGTGGTGCTGAGTTCAAGGGTTGGAACTGAGACAAGGTGGGGGGACGGGAAATGAGGAAACTGGAGAAATCTGAGTTCATCCCTTGTGGTTGGAGGGTTCCTAGTTGGAAGATGATGTGCTCTTCCTCCAGCTGTCGTGTTGCTATGGTCTGGCGATGGAGGAGTCCAAGGACCTGCATGTCCTTGATGGAGTGGGAGGGGGAGTTGCAGTGTTGAGCCACGGGGTGGTTGGGTTGGTTGGTCTGGGTGGTCCAGAGGTGTTCTCTGAAATTCCGTAAGTAGGCGGCCTGTCTCCCCAATATAGAGGAGGCCACATCGGGTGCAGTGGATGCAGTAAATGATGTGTGTGGAGGTGCAGGTGAATTTGTGGCGGATATGGAAGGATCCCTTGGGGCCTTGGAGGGAAGTAGGGGGGGAGATGTGGGCGCAAGTTTTGTATTTCTTGCGGTTTTTGGGGAAGGTGCCGGGAGTGGAGGCTGGGTTGGTGGGGAGTGTGGGGTAAAGCCTCAAATTTAGGATTCTCCTCCTTCTGTTTGAATCCCTCCTGATTTTGTACAATGTCTGTAATCCTCTCCAACAGTACCAGCTTCCAAACTTTCTGCTCCTTTAATTCTGTTCTTATACATCTCTAATTTTCAGCCCACCATGCAGCCGCATTTTCAGTTGTATAGGTCCTGAGACTGGAATTCCCTCCCTTAACCTCTCCTCATTTCTATTGCTCTCTTCTTCCTGAAGATTGCACTCAGCAGATGCTCGTGGTCTCGGAGACAAAGTCCAATGAAGCAACTTGGGAACTTTTGTTACATTAAGGATGCAACCCATAACAAAACCAAGTTTCTGTTGTTTTCAGCATAGAAGTCTAAGGGTCAATTTTTATTTGAACTCACAAACTATGTTTTTTATCCATATGTTTAACAACTTGATAGACTGAAGGGTCTGTTTTTGTGTCGTACAATATGGCTGATTGCATCCTCATGACTCAAAGATCATGCCTTCACATCCGATTCGCACAGAATAAAAATAACCAAAATTCCACATTTGGCCTGCGTTAAGTGAATTGATCCCACAACAGTGTGCTAAAGGATGGCTGGAAGTAGGAGGGTGGTTTTGTCCACTGTGAGGAGCATGTGAGCACTCTTAACTCAGAGGGTAGAGAGTGTATGATCACACCTGGACATGGTCACCTCAGATACCAGGGGCTTCTGGTGGTGGGGATGCTAATGGTGGCAGACACATGGTTATGTAGATTTACAGGGTGAGGATCTGGGTATTGTGATGACTAGTGGGCAAACAGAAAAAGCTATTCAGAAGGGAATTTGGAAGTTTGGGAACTCATTGACACGTAAAGATATAGGCTGCAAGTCACGGGTCGAGGAGCACTGACTGTCTCCTTCAATCATGCTGAAAATCAGAAGCACACAACAGAAAGGAACATGGAAAAGGAAAACGACCATAGATGGAGTGAACGGAGTAAATATTTTGACCTGTGAGTGAGAAGGCTGCAGGCCCCACCGATCTGAGGCCGTATAAAGGCAAGCAACATTACACAGAGACCTATAGACTTCGGCAATACAATATTGTACTCAGATTACTGTTCTTGCTTGGGATTATTCTGATACTCTGCTCAAATTCTTCTTCGCTGTAGCTACGCATTCCATATATATGTTCTTCATGGAATATCATAGGGGGAGAGAGTGCAAATACAAGTTCAGTTTGTTCATATCTAACTATAAGTTTGCCTTGGTAAAAATGGCTAGAAATGAAACTTGTTAGCATAATTGTATAGAAATAGACTACAAATTTAGGACTACATAGAACTTAAACTGAATGCAGGAACAAAATGTTTGCTTTCAGCTGATGCTAAGTTATTAAGTGGGTAAGAGTAAATGTGTAGCTAACTGTGTGCCTGATACGTGAATGCTGTAGGTGACCTGGTGCCTAGTGAGTGACCGTGTGGGTATTGGGGGTTTTGCGAGTGTGTGGATGACTGGGTGAATGACTGATTATTGTACACTGAGGAACATCAAATTGAAGTCAAGACAAGGCATATTTTTCTACCACTTGTCCCAAGGAGATGTAAGGCTTTGCGAATCATTCTTGATCCATGCTGACAGCATAAACGAGACTTGCTTCTAACCTTTGCTTGATCATAGTTATATGTCCTGAGAACCACAGCACTTTTCATATTTAAGTAGATTAAAGATAGCAGCATTGTTTAGTGGGAGATCAGCTTGTGGATTAGTATTAAAAGGAGTGGGCAGTTTTGAAAGGTGACTTCAATGTTTATCTTACCAAGTCCTGACTTGTAAAGTAAATGCTATGAGCATGCCTTGGCAGTGAGGGACTATGACTCTACTGCCAATACTTGTTGCAGGTGAATTGTTTTTGACCATGCATGAATGGTACGACAGGACTATTCTTGGAAATTTACTCTGGAAAAGTATTTGTGTTCTCAGGTTTTGATGCATTATTGTCAGTACTTTTAGTGCTTTGACCAGGAATAAAACAAGTTGCTTTTGAAATTACATTATGTGACTATTAGGGTCTGAATTCTCAAATATTCGTACAATAATTTTAGCATAACATATGCTTGAAGCCATTAGCTCCATTATATATAAATCAATGTTTGTTAGTGCTTTCTATATACGCATGTCAGGGATAGTAAGGTTCTGATCCAGAATAAATCTCTATCTGCTGTTTCCAGAGTGTCTCCCAATCTTCAGTGAAGGTTGGTTTGCTTTCTCCTATAAATGTTTGCAAATCTATTTCTCAGCTTGTCTTCTGTTGTTCAGTGAAATTTATGGTTCATAATTAGTTGTATTCAACTTATAAGTTAAACTATGTTAGAGTAACTCTCATTTTAAGAAAATACTAAGTGGCAGCCTGTAGGATTTGTAGAATAATAGGTAAAAATCATAGTGTTAGGGAAAAAGAAGGATGCTGGTTAGAGATGTTCATTTGTGGATTGAACCACGAAGGAAGGACACTGTTAAAGTAATAACATAATGCTATGTATTCAGTCTCTTTAATTTTCTTCCCTTGTGACAAGCTGACACAGGGAAGAAGTCACCATAGCAACTGTGGCTTTACCATCAATGGAACCAGGACACCACCTACATTTGAATAAAAAGAGTTTTTTTCTTAGTTCAGCAAGTAAGGCTCTGTTTGGAAAAAGGCATGTTTTCTCTAAAATATTTGCTGATAAGTTAATAAGATGTTCTTTTCACTATAAATGTTATACGACAGATAAATCAGAAACCCTTTATTTCTTTGCTTTACAATTGTTAGCAAAGTCTTCAGCACATTTCATTTCTTTAATTTGTGAATAGAATGTGCTTTCACTTCATTCAAACCATTTCCAGTTTTATTGCATTTGTCATTGTCTACAGCACATGCTGTGCCATGAATGCTAATAGCTCCATTAAGCCAAAGCTCCTGAAATGGATTATCTTAAAATATCTGAGCCATGCTAGCTAGCTATGATGTGAAGACTAACAGTAATCTGAGTTAAAATATTAAATTGTCCAATTTGCCTTGGACTTTGGTTAAATTTGAAATGAAATAAAAGAAAAAGAAGGCTAAGCTCCATATTGAGCATAAGTCATAGGCCTTTGTTCATTCTGGTAATGGACCTGTAGTGGCCAACCTGAGTTTGTTGATTTCAAAGGCTTTGATTGTAAATGAAAGGGACTATTGAACTCAGAGAACAAGATGTAAGGTAAAACAGTGCACCAATAATCCCGAGATCAAGATTACAGGCACACTGAAAATGGAAAGCTTTGTTACTGTAGCTGATCAGAAGCAGTCTCCTTAATCAGGGACTTAGCCTTTGTGTGTTTACATACACTAAACAAAAGGACACTTTCAATGATCTAACAGACCCAGCGGAGAAGATCACTTGATGTATGTACTGGTTGAACCGGTGATGTAACTCTATTTGTAACGCAGATTGAGTGAGACCAATTGGCAAAGCAAGACTTCTGAATTTACTCCAGAAATTATACTTGAGTTGGCTACTGGATCTTATCTAAAATTGTCATGTAATCATAGAAACATATACCATGCAAGGAGGTTATTCACCAATATCTATGCCAGCCAGCACTTTGAATAGCTACTCAATTAGGTATTTCCCTGCCTACGCCCCAATTCCCTCAAATTTCAGCTTCGCAAGTGAAATAATTGCACAGAGGCCAGTATCCCGTCACCAAGTCACCCTTTATTTACTTTTGCACAGCACACTGGCTATGGCCAGCCAGCTTGGAGTCAGTGTCCTGGACTGAGGAGATTCTAAGGGGCTTCCTGATTGGCCCAGGTTAACACCCCCAATCAAGGATCTTGTAGTTAATGAAGTCCACCTGGTACCAATCACTACTTCTAATTATTGTAATTCTTTTCCTTTGTATATGTTATCTGCTCCAAAATGCATTGTACAGATGCCTACCCATGGTGAGATCTCTGATATCCAATGTAATTGCACAGACCTGATCACAACTTACCATCTTGCTCTAATACTGCAGGACTCCATCATTACTATAATGGAAAGTTTAATTTAAGATATATATTCAAAGCCACAACCTTCTGACCCAAAGGTCAGTGTTACCCTGCACAAAGCTGTACTGACATATTGGAAAATATATTTTAGCCCTAATAGTTGCAGAAATGAGACCACATTTGACCTGCATACATGATGCTGTATACCTTTCTTCCACAATGATAAAACAAATCCTCTTGCTATGAATGCAAAAGTACAATATAATGACCAAGTTGAATGAACCCTTCTGGCTTTAGAGATGCATTGCTGGTCAAATTGGAAAAGAGGACAAAATAGGGAAAATGGTTAAAGATGTTTGTTTACTCATCTTCTTTCTAGTTGAAAGAAGTACATTAAAATTAATTTATTTACACCAGAGTAAAGCCACCTGCTGTTCTTTGGATGATCTTTAACATTCATCTGAATATGAAAGTAAAAACATAAGAATTACGGGAAGGAGCAAGCTGTTTAGCTCATCAAGTCAGTCTGCCTTTCACTAAGGTAATGACTGATCTGAAGTGGACTAACTGCACTATCCTGCTTACCCTCCTCATAATCATGGACTCCCTCCTGAGAGATCAACAATGTGTCAAGCCCAGCTTTGAATATACTCAATGACTGCACATTCACTACTGGCTTTGCAAGAGAATTCCAAACATTGATTTCCCTCTGAGAAAAAGAATTCTCCCTCATTTCAATCTTAAATGAGAGACCCATTATTTTTAAACTGTGCTCCTGAGTTCTTAAGTCCCCACAAGAGGATACATCATCTCAGCATCAAACCTATCAAACCCCTGAGAAGAACAAGCAGAGCATATTGCAATTCAACAGCTTCAAGATTTGTATAAAATATATTTATATTGTACTATGTATTTATACGCACCACCTCATGGACTGGGCCAGCCTGCTTTTCCAAGCTCTTTGCTTGCTCTCATTATGCTCACTCATGAAGAGCTTACCTGTATGCTCAAACTACCACTCCCATCATGTTTTGTTACTTGCCTTTCAACCAGAGATGCCAAGCTCAGAGTACTGCTGTGTTGCTGTGCCATTCAGCACAGGGACAGAACGAGGACATTTGCCATGGTTGTCAGCAGTCCTCAGTCAAGTCAAGGGGATGTCCTTTGATCAGGAGACTCCCAGCATAACTAATCAAGGACAGCCTCTGATACCAATCCAGGGACTGGAACACAGTCAGTCAGCTCCTTGAGGTAGTCACAGTGAAGATCCTTTCCTCATAAAGGTTGAGGAAATGAATGTCAGGCAGTTGACTATCTGTCTTGACTCTTTCTGACATATTGTGGGCTGAGGAGTAGGTATTAAAGGAGGTGAAAGTAGTTGGCACAGTTGTTAGTGCAGGTGCCCTGGGCGAGTGAGTAGGCAGCACAGAGGTCACTCGGGGTTAGTGGTGTCGGGGTTAGTGATGTCAGGGTTAGATTGGGTGACTGTGAGTGAGGGATTATGTTGTGGGCAATAGTAAAAGTGGTAGAGTGTGAACCTTGGTGGGAAGTGGGTTCAGTAGCAGAATTGGAGTGAATGTGAAGAGTGTACAGAAAACATAGTTGTATATATGCTGAAAGAGTGGAGGAGTTGGAGACCTGAAGTGAATCCTTTTCTCTTACATTGCTGTGCATTCCTCCAAAAGGCTGAGACTGCTAGCGAGTTTTGAGAAGATTTGTGACTCGGGTTGAGGTTCTGGATGAAGGTTTGCGTGTTGAGCTGGAAGGTTCATTTTCAGACGTTCCATCACCATACTAGGTAACATCTTCAGTGAGCCTCCAAATGAAGCACTGGTTATGTAGCCCACTTTCTATTTATATGTTTGAGTTTCTTTGGGTTGGTGATGTCATTTCCTGTGGTGACATCATTTCCTATGGTGATGATATTTCCTATTCTTTTTCTCAAGGGGTAGTAAATGGGATCCAAGTCAATGTGTTTGTTGATAGAGTTCCAGTTGGAATGCCATGCTTCTAGGAATTCTCGTGCATGTCTCTGTTTGGCTTGTCCTAGGACGGATGTGTTGTCCCAGTCAAAGTGATGTCCTTCCTCATCTGTATGTAAGGATACTAGTGAGAGAGGGTCATGTCATTTTGTGGCTTGTTGAGGTTTATGTATCCTGGTGGCTGGTTTTCTGCCTGTTTGTCCAATGTAGTGTTTGTTACAGTTCTTGCAAGGTATTTTATAGATCATATTAGTTTCACTTGTTGTCTGTATAGGGTCTTTTAAGTTCATTATCTGTTTTGTAATGTGTTGGTGTGTTTGTGGGCTACCATGATGCAAGGGATCTGAGTAGTCTGGCAGTCATTTCTGAGATGTCTTTGATGTAGGGGAAAGTGGCTAGAGTTTCTGGATGTGTTTTGTCTGTTTGTTTGGGTTTGTTGCTCAGAAATTGGCAAACTATGTTCATTTGGTACCCATTTTTATTTTTAATGCACTGTATAGGTGAACTCAAGGAAACTTAAACATATAAATAGAAAGCGGGCTACACCACCAGTGCTTCATTCGGAGGCTCACTGAAAATGTTACCTAGTATGGTGATGAAATGTCTGAAAATGAACCATCCAGCTCAGTGAGCACACATATATCGAGGCTGAGACTGCATTGACCTAGCAGTAAACCTCACACCATGGTCTTGTGTCATGCCCTGTTCTGCTAGTCCTGGTAAAGATGTTGTCCTGCATCTGCACGATCCCATCCACCATGACTTTCAGGCACCTTCTTGTGAAACAGAGCGCCAAATCTCCCTTTGCCTGTCATGTTCAGGAACAGTGCAGGGCAGCTGTGGACTGACAATGTTTGTCCAGATGCACAATGGACTTTTCAAGATGGCATGAATGCTCGGGGTGCTGGTCAATTTTAGGATATCTCAGCAGTTGCACGCTGTTCCTGGAATGGCAATTGGTAGATTGGGGTTAGAATCAACAAGCGGGTTTCATAGGGATGGGATAATTAGTTAATGAGGCACATTTGGTAAGATAAAGCAGAGGCAGATGTAGTTGTAATGTTTTGGATTAGTAATCCAAACCCTTAGGTTAAAGTCTAAGGGATTTGGGTTCAAATCCTAACATGGCAGGTAATGAAATTTGAATTCAATAAAAGTCTGCAATAGAAAAGCAAAGCTAGCCTAGTGGCAATATGGAACCATTGTTGACTGTTGTAAAAACCCATCTGCTTCACTAAGGTCCTGTCAAGAAGGAAATCTGCATCCTTACATGGTGTGGCCTACAAATCATTTCAGATATGTTGTTGATGCTTAGCTGTCTTTTGGGCAATAAATGTTGGCCTATACTGTGATGGTTACAATCTGTAAACAAATAAAAAAATATATAATTGTGAGTGATCAATCTATCCTCTGCCATCAGTTCTAAAATTGAACTTAAAATCTATCCTATTGAATTTTAAATGTTCTTAAATGTTTTCAATATATGTAACATTTACCTGTTGTGAGAAAAAAATCCATATTTTCCATAGATAATTCTATTTCTACACAGCTTTATAAAGTGATTATTCCAAAGGCCACAGGAGATTTTATTGACTGGAATACAACTTTTGAGTGCTCAGTTTATTAAGCATTATGGGCAACAAGCTCATTTCAATGCTGTTAATCCATAAGTTTAAAATTTCTTGTGGAAATACTGACTATCAATAATTCAGTCAGCATTTATGTTTTAAAAAATTGGAATTATCCAATAGCTTGAAAGAAGCAATGTAACTAATACACAGATATAAGAATTGTTCACTAAAATATAGTTTTTGGATATTGAATGAAGTGTCTTTAAATGAAGCACAGGTTGAAGGAAAAATATTGCTGATTTCTTAAAAATCAGAGAATTATAACGAATCAATACCTAAACTGCACCTTTTTCATATGCAAATCTTCTCCAGCATCATTCATTTTACGTTTAGTTTTCAGCAACAATTTTTCTTTTAACCTGCATTTGTTGATTCATCACCTGCCTCTGTTTTAGGCAGGTCAATCTCAAAGACGTTTTAATATTTGCTTCAATATGACATCCATACCTGGTTTATCCTATTCATCAGTGCTATCATCTCTTGTTTGTGACTACAAATTTTCAAAAAAAAACATTTCCAATCTCTTCTCTCTCAGCACCTTCTAGCACACCTCAACCCTGGATTGCAGTGGGATATTCGCTCAACTCAGAGAGAGAAACCAGTAAAATGTGTGAATGACACACATGACTTGTCTCATGTACTTCAAAATGAAGTTGCAGTATGACCAGTACATTCACTTCCAAATGTTAGTGTTTTATTTTACTTTCCTTCTTCTCTATCATCTCCTTTCAGTTCCACTCAATATCATCTACACCTCTCTAATATTCAACTATCTAAAAGAGTATTCTGTAGCAGCAATGACAACCCCCATCACAACGTATTAATCTGGTTCTCATTTCTCGTGTTGACACTCTGGTGAATTTTCCGCATTTTAGGATTTTTACTTGCAGAATCACCAGAAATTCATTTTTGTCTTGTCATTTTTACTTATTTTTTTGAATATCCTTTTATTTAAGAAATATTATTGTGTTTGTGTGGAGAAAACCTGCCAAATATAATGATTTTGTTGGCTTATGTTTTCCATGATTTTCTGTGAGCAGCAGTTACTGCAAGGACATGAATAAATATGATAAAAATATTGTGCTGGGTTTAGTCTAATGTGAATTGGATGCAAATTAAGGTTTAATGAAAAATCAGATATTGAAATGACAGACAGAAAAACCTGATCCGTCAAGACTGCCCCACACCCACGTTGCTGGAGCATCATGACCAGACCCTTTTGCCCTGCTCGCCTCCACTCTCCATCAACCACACCCCTCACCCACACACACAGCTGTGTTCATGAAAATAAATTGGTGCCGTTAAGAGAAAAATGTATCTGTGGAAAATACCTTCCGAATTTCTTCAGGCGACTGAGAACAGGTTAAGAAGATCATATTAGCCAGCTCCTTCCAGATGATGATGTGATTCCCTAAGTCAACCAAGAAACTCCCTCTTAAAGGCATGGGAAGGGCATCTCATTGCCGAAGTATTTCAGAGGCACATAACTTACTGTTAAAAGAGTAACCCCCATCATCTAACTTATTCTGAACTTATGTGCAGTTTAAATACATATCCACTAGTCCTCCCCATTCTGTTAATTTGAAATAGTCCATTAATAGTTATGCAATCTGGTTTACATTACTTTATATGTCTCTGTAAGTTTGCTTCTATATCTAGGCTCCTCTCTGTAGGATTGAGCAAAAATCCCCATCATCTAAAATACTGGACAAGACCCTAGACTTTTCTAATATCTAAAATATTGGACAAAATCCTGAGCTCAGGCTGCAACAACTACACACAGAGCCAGAATGAGTTCAGTCTGGGACTACTTTCCAGCCTGAAATTCCAATGTATACTTCCACTTTAAATGAACAATCAACCAAACCTAAAACTCTGGACAGAAACTAACTTTTACACCTCAGGCTACACAACACAGAGAATGTGGACCCTCAGAGATACTGGACATTCAACTTCAACCAAAATACTCTTAACATAGTCTTAACAATCAAGAAGCCAATTGACCTCAAAGGGAACACCAGGCACACAATTGCAACACAGGTTTGAGAGGAGATAATGGGGCACACAGTCTGTATAACTACTAGCCCTGATTTTACCTAGGAGAGAGCCTTTTTCAACAACAACTCAGAAACAGCTTCCCCACAGGCTTCCAATCCCAACAAGCAACTTCAGATCCAAGAACCACAGAGGCCAAATAGAGAAGCGGAATCGGGAAGGCAAACCAAGGGCATCATCGCAATAAAAGACATCTGAGACGGGGGGAAGTGAACCAAATGCTATTCGAACAAGAGTGTCCAGACACAGGCCTGTTTCAAACCAAGAGAACCAATAGCAAGGAAATCAGCAACTGGAATGAACTTTAAAACTGTGATGGGCTGAACCTCCCAAGACCCCAAAGTTCTGACCTAGCTAGCATGGAGGGGAAGGTGGGTGGTGACAGTGCGGGGAACCCCCAGGAAGGAAGCCTGATTAAAGTTTCTGAAATTGAAACACTTATTTAGGTTCTAAAAGAGTTTAATCTGTGTTTGATTTAAGTGTATTTCAGTACTGTCCTCTGTATAATTCATAGTGTCAACTTCACTATTTAGTGCTTTTATCTGTATTTCTCGTATTGTACTTATGTTTTTGTATTTAAATAAAAGCAGAGATTCTTTTACCCTAAAACACCTGTCTACTGCCTTCTTCATTTCACATTCCCTAAATAAGTCCGGTGTCAGAAGCAGGGATCTTGACGGGATTCAAACCACCTAAAATCAGCAAATTACTGATTGCCCTAAACCAGAACCCTACATCTCAGTCTCAAGCAAAAGGAGCTAGATCTGTGACTTCAAATAACTTGGTTATGTTATATGAGGCAATAGTTCTGAAATAGTTAATGTTAAACTGCATTAAGTCCCAGCCAACCTGATAATGTCACACAGTCATGATGTGGAGAAGTAGCCATGCTTTGGGGGTACAGATGGCCCCCCCATGGGTCTTGCAGCAGACACGGAAGAATTCATCAGATGAATGAGACTCTGGAAATTCTTTCGAAATGCCAGCAGCGATCCCAATGAGACCACCACCGAATTGGAACAGTCATCACAGGGATCGTAGAGGGGCGACCAAAGAAGGAGTCAACTTGGACCCCACCGGAGGGCTGCCGACCTGGGCTTGAAATGTATGCTCAAACCGTCAGAAAATGTATAAACGCCAGATTCATCAGCCGCATCCACAAGCTAGAACAGAACATCACCTGATCACAATGCAATGCCATCCATGCTCTCAAAGCCAATCACAACATTGTCATCAAACCAGCAGATAAAGGAGGAGCCACCATCATTCAGCATAGAACAGATTACTGCAAGGAAGTGCGCTGACAACTGAACAACCAGGAACACTACAGGCAACTACCGACCAAAGAGCACAGCCGTGAACTAAACACATTGCTTAGGACTTTGGATCCAGTCCTTTAGAGTTCCCTACGTGATCTCATCTAACATGCTTCTCATGTAGGGGACTTCTACTGCCTTCCGAAGATACACAAAGCCAACACACCAGTATGTCCCATCGTATCAGACAATGGGACCCTGTGTGTCGAAGGCATCTTGAAACTCATCGTACAGGGGACCTCCAGCTTCTATTGCAACACTACAGATTTCTTACAGAAACTCAGCATCCATGGACAAGTCAAACCGGGAACAATTCTTGTCCCAATAGATGTTTCAGCACTCTACACCAGCATCCCCCACAATGGTGGCAACAGCCTCAGCACATAACACCAATAACTGCAAATCTCTGAGCACCGTCCTACAACTCATCCTCTGTATTCTCGAGCACAACATTTTCACCTTTGACAACCAGTTCTTCATCCAGACACATGGAACAGCCATGGGCACCAAATTTGCACCCCAATATGCCAACATTTTTATGCACAGGTTTGAACAAGATGTCTTCTCTATGCAGGACCTCCAATAACACCAGGGAAATTGATGACATTTTCTTCCTCTGGACCCATGACAAGGAGTCACTGAAACACCTACACAGTGATATCACAGAATTTCATCCTACCATCAAACTCACCATGGACTACTTTATTCTTGGACACATGCATCTCATCAAACATAGGCACCTAAGCTCCTCACTCTACCGCAAACTCATGGATAATCTCACGGTGGTACACTTCTCAGCTTTCACCCAAAATGTATAAAACGGCCATCCCCTATGGACAAACCCTACGCATACACAGGATCTGTTCAGATGAGGAGGAACCTGACGGGCACTTGGAAGTACACAAGGATGCCCTCATAAGAATGGATATGATGTTTAATTCATTGACCACCAGGTCCAATGTGCACAGTGAGAAACCGTAATGACCTCCTCAGTAGACAGACATGAGCAGCAACCGAAAGGGTACCCTTTGTTGTCTAGTACTTCCCAGGAGCCGAAAAACTACACCATGTTCTTCGCAGCCTGCAACAGATTATCAATGAGGATGAGCAGCTCGCCAAGACCTTCCTCACACCTCCACTTCTTGCCTTTAAACAACCACCAAACCTTAAAAGATCATTGTTCGCAGCAAACCACCTTGCTTTTAGGACAACGCTGCACAACCTTGTCACAGTAGATGCTGTATAACATGTCAGTGTGTTGAAACAGTTACCACTATTACACATCCGGGAACCTTCCATCATATGACTTGGCCAACATTGTCTGTCTCATACGCTGCAGGCAAGGATGCCCTGAGGCATGGTACACTGGTGATACCGAGCAGAGGTTACGGCAATGGATGAATAGACAACAATCAACAGACAAGAGTTTTCCCGCCGAGTCGGAGAACACTTCAGCAGTTCGGGACATTCAAGCTCGGACCTTCGGGTGACCATCCTCCAAGGTGGACTTCGTGATAGGCAACAACACAAAGGGGCCAAGCAGAGGCTGATGGCCAAGTTCTGTACTCATGGGGATGGCCTCAACTGGGACCTTGGGTTCATGTCATACTACAGGTGACCCCATTGCACTGCACACACACACACACACACACACACACACACACACACAGGCAGATACACACTCACAGACAAACAGACACACATAGACACAGACACACTCACACAGACCCTCTCCCATACACAAGCTCTCTCTCATACACTCACACATACACTCCCACACTCACATGCTCACCCTCTCGCTGACATATACCCTTTTACACTCACACTCACACGCATACACATAAACATATTCTCTCACACTCATATTCCCCCACATATACATATCCACATGCACAAACACACACACATAAGTTTGTGAGATGAATTTGCATTTCCAGAATTACATTTTACTTTGCTCAAAAACTGCATTAATCCATGTAAGAGTCTGTACATTTATTTTTTTAGATTCAAATCGGTCTGAAAATTAGGGCACAGACAGCCTCACACAGGGCACCTCACACTTTCAATGCATTATCTGGGCCGACATGGCACCTACTGTTAAAGTTCACTTGAGAATGTAATTTTAAGAGAGTTCTGGAATTTAAATATGAAAGAACTGAAACCAACATGCCAATTCTAAAAGGTGAGAGACTTAACAAATAATCTTTTTCAATATAAAATTTCAGTTAAATCACACTGTAAACTTTTGCTATAAATTCTGTGTCCTATGATTTTATACTCCACAAACACCTGATGAAGGAGCCGCGATTGAAAGCTAGTGCTTCTAAATAAACCTGTTGGACTATAACCTGGTGTTGTGTGATTTTAAACTTTGGGGAAGTAGTATTTCAGCAGGAGGTCCCAATGTAGATAAACATCTCATCTCTGGCTCCTGTTTGGTAATTATGCCCAATTTGTACAAACCTCTTTTCTTTAAGGTTCAGTAGTGATAACTGCTCTATCACTGCAGATTAAACAATGGCTTAGATGCAACATAGGAAGAAGGATTAGAGTATTTTGGTTTAACTCCCTCTTGTCCTGGAGAAATGTGAATTTTAAAGGAAATAGAAAAGATCATTGCCATCACCCATACCTCAACTCAACCCAATAGTGATTGGAACTGAATGGTGATCCATGATAGGTTACAATGATGAAAAAATACTATTCATCTGTAATGGATATAATAATAGTCTATAATCTAACCGATGGTGGAAAAAATCTAAGAAATAAATATTAGAAGTAAAATAAGTTTAAGAACATTACTGCTTTTTGAAGACACAGGATAATAAGTTAGCAGCTGGTCGTGTGTAAATGGAGGAGCAGTCAACAGCTTGCATGGGTGTAGCATCAGAGTGAAAGTAGCACTCCAAATGGAAACCTTCTCCTCAGAACTCGTGAGAGGCACATAAACAGTGAGGGCAAGGAATCGAGTTAAAACTAATCAAGTTGGGAAGTGACAGAATTCCGACAAAAGAATGATCAGCAGTTTGAAGCTCAGTGAGTAATGTTAGAAATAGCTGGTCAATGGGGACAAACTTTAAAACAGTAAAATAGAGGAGGATAGAGGGTTTAAAAATGCGTACCCTTCAAAATAAGCATCTTGAGCTGGGTTCATGAGGCAAAACTGCAGTAGTCAGGACAGGAACCAGAAAATTAACATTAAATTTTGCATAATTTTGGTAAAAAGAATCAAGGGCATGACTCACACGGTTAGTGGTAGGGCCCTGAGGAGTGTTATCGAACCGAGAGATTGAGAGGTTTATAGTTCTTTGAAAGTTGCATCACTGGTCCATTGGGTGGTTAAGAAGGCATTTAGAACGCTGGCCTTCGTTGCTCAGACCTTTGAGTATAGGAGTTGGGATATAATGTTACAGTTGTACAGGACGTTGGTGAGGCCACTTTTGAAGTAATGTGTACAGCTCTGGTCACCTTGCTGTAGGAATGTTATTATTAAATTGGAATGAGTTCAGAAAAGATTCACAACGATGTTACCAGGACTGGAGAATTTGAGTTATAAGGAGCGGCTGGATTGGCTAGGACATTTTTCAGTGGAGGATAAGAGGTTGAGGGGTGACCTTAAAAAGGTTTTTAAAATAATGAGAGGCATAGATTGGGTGAATTGAAATGTATTTTCCCTAGGATGGGGGAATTCAAAACCAGGGGATTTAATTTTAAGGTAAGAGGAGAAATATTTGAAAGGTACATATGAGTGGCATCTTATTCACACAGAGGGTGGTTTGTATGTGGAATGTGCTGCCAGTGGAAGTGGTAGATACAAGTGTAGTTACAATATTTAAAAGACATTTGGACAGGTACATAAATAGTCAAGAATAATATGGGCCAAATGCAGACAAATGGGAGTAGTTTAGTTTGTGGAACCTGGTTGGAATGCATGAGTTAGACTGAAGGGTCTGTTTCTGTACTGTTTTAATCTATCACTCTGTCAAAAGATTACATATAAGCCAATTGAAGAGCTTTTAAAAATTTTGAAGACCAAGTTTAATGGAAGAAGGTCATTATAAGAATTTAATATTATGATAAAAGCTGTACACTCATAATTTAAACTCATAATTTATTGGGAAGGTTTATGAAAGCTGCAGCCACAGACACCTTTTCAAAAATTTTGCATTGTATTTCTGTCTCGAAAGAAAGGAGCCTCAATGCTGTATTCAGAAGGAGGGAAAATCCATAGATGGTGGGAAGTCATCTGATTAGGAGAAAGGTGGGAATTCTTGGTATCTAGTTTGCTCATGGCATATGGTAGAACAGAAAGCTGCATACTAATGAGATGACATCTGCACTTAATAAAGTCATCAATAAGCAATAATTCCCAATAATTGGCAGGGATATTTTCAGCGCTGCCTGTTTGATTTCTTTGCCAGCGAAAACAGATCTTAAAGACTCATTGTGTTGCTGTATGGCCTTGCTGTTTTGAGCAGACATGAAGCCAGGTGGCTTGTCAAGGTTGTTAGTGGTCAGTGTTCAAAGGGAGAAAGGGAAATATGTTGCTGTACGACAGTGTGCTACACCAATCTCACGCTAGCACTAAATGGCAGTCATGGGCAACATGGTAAGTCAGTAGTTAGCATTGATGCCTCACAGCGCCAGGGACCCAGGTTTGATTCCTGCCTCAGGTGACTACCTGTGTGGAGTTTGCACATTCTCACAGTGTCTTTGTGGGTTTCTTCTGGATGCTCCAGTTTCCTCCCACAATCCAAAGATGTGCAGGTTAGGTGAATTGTCCTAACGTTCAGAGATGTATAGTGAGTTTTGAAAAGATTTGTAGCTCAGGTTGAGGTTCTGGATGTAGGTTTGCCCGCTACGAGCAAGCCTACATCCAGGGATGTATAGATTAGGTGCACTAGTCAGGTGTAAGTGTGGAGGTAAAGGTCCTGGTTCAAATACTAACTGCACTGGAGGTGTGTTAAAATGTGTCTGAACAGATTGATTAAAGAAAACTTGAAAGGAGGTTTGGTAATAGCACTATACCTCAACAGCCCAGAGTCCAGTACATTTCCCACAGCACTATCCCTTATGGTGTTACGTGTATGAATTTCATAACCCACATAGCTCTGTAAGATGATTGGTTAAGGAGACACATGACTGCTTGTTGATACCAATCTCCAACAGAGGGCATCACAGCATGGTTTTCTATTGGTACTCTAATTACCACAAATTCCAGTCTGTGGAAGTCTGTGATCTAGCCAAATCCCTCTTTGTAACACTCAAATCCGCTTTCTCAAATTCCAATCCCATTTCTTTAACAGCTGGCTGAAAAGGGGGATTACGGCTCTTGCAAAACAAACGAACAAAATGTTACTATTATATTATGACTGCCAAATCAACTACAGCTTTTTGCTCTGTACTTAGCTTTTTCAGATTTCTGCTTAAACTGTTACACTCATTTTGTTCAGAGCCTAAGCATACTGGAAAGAATTGATCTTTTTCAGTCCTCAGTGATGTTGAGCAGATCTTGGGCCCCCATTCCTATTAAATATGCCCAATTTAACAAGACTGAAACTTGTATGCAATTTCTGAACTCTTTCTCTTAGCTTTTATATTGTTTGAAGCCACATCTCATCAAAAACATATCGTATCCAGTGGCTGACAGGTGACCTGAACCCATTAAAACAGAATACATTCTGAGAATTCATATGTAAGACTGCGAATATTCTTAGATTCTAGAGGGTATGTCTCATAAACTGTGCAGTGGAGCATCACCCACGCAACAACACCACAGGAACATCAATTTTTTATTACCTGAAGCCAATATTCCAGGAAACAAAAGTGCAACTATTCAATATTGCAACAGCAAGCCAAAATTGTGTGCAATAAATAAATATTGGCTATTTATCGTCAGGCAATTTTCATATTTTGTAATGTTTTCCTAGAGCTCACTAAGATCTATTTTGCCCTGGCAATAGATGAAAGGTTAGCGGATTATGTGGCATTAATAGATCCCCTTAGAGAAATTAAATACGTATTTAAGTCTTGCCAGCTAATTAGTTAACTCAGGCAGGAGAAAATGTGTTTGCTCTTAGGAAATTGGATGTGTAAGGAGAGCTCAAGCAATCAGGGATTTGTGAACTTATTGGTCCATTGCATGTTTTCAACATTGCTCAAAACGATTGACCTGGCTATCCAGGGGCTATGCTCTCTAAAATGCATGAGGTTTGCTGGAGGGTAAATTTGATTTAAATCAAATCATTTCACAATGGAATATGGTTGCCCTATCTTTCCACTCAGCACCATTGCCTCTTTGAATGGAGACAAAGGGACCATTGAAGTTGTCATCTGTCAGGAGTTCTAGAAATCCAGTTATTTTGATTCCTTGCCATTTCATTGCAAGAGGTGATCTTTCAGTGCTCCCCTCTATAAAGAACAAAGGAGACAAGCCACAACAATCAGTGGCAGATTGCCTTCACTAAACATGCTGCTGCCAAATTGATACAGGCGTAAAGACCTGACAAAGATGGAGCACAATTCCTTTGGTTGGCTGAGATTCAGTGTGCAGTCAGTTATAATGTTCTGTGCTATTTCTGCTGCAAAATGTCACCGTGGGTGTACCTACACAAGAGAAACTGCAGCAGTTCAAGAAGACAACTCACCATTACCTTCTAGAGATAGGAAACAAAGGTTGACTTTAGCAGCTGTGCCCACATCCCTTGAAAGACTATAAAAAGTTTGTAGCCATCCTGCACAGTCAAGATAATATACTGCTGGTGGTACCATTACCTTCACCTTTCATTGCCACTTTATCAGCTAGCACAGGGGTCAGTTACAGTATCAACTTTACTGGTACTCACAGATACAGATACAACTTGTCAGATGATCGTAAACATCATGTGGGTGGGAACAGTGGAATTGATGACGGCACAGATATTTAGAACTATTTTTGTTTTAATTGGCCATTCATTTTTAATTGCCAATATCTTTAGCACAGCATTGGACTGTGGCCAGTGAAATGAGATAAAATTCTGTTGCCAGAATGTAGTCTTGTTGTTTTGAATATTCTGTCAGCTTATAGATTTCTGCACTTAGACTTTGAGTTAGAAGACTTCCCGCATCTGGAATCACAAGGGGGAATCGAAGAACAAGTTTGTGTCTGTTTTTGCTTGCTTTTTCTGAAACAAGTCACTAGCCTGTTGTGAGAGTTGGGGGTGCCACTCCATAGCAGGTACAACTGACCAGGAGTCTCTAATGCTCTGACCAACTTCCATAGCCATGTTCATGTTGATAAACAATCTGTTAGCCTGCATTCTGAATGCACCTTTTGTGGCCATCAGTTCCTGGATTGGATTCAAACTCCAAGCTTCTGAATCAGAGGCAGATTTGTTACCCATTGTGACTGAAGGCTTCACTTTCAGCTCAAAACATGGACTTTAATTCTTTTTTTTAAAAGAAGGAACATAGTAAAACATAGAACAATTCTTTCGTTCGATCTTTGAGCGGTGTACTTTTTTGGTCCCTCTCAAACATACCCTGAGATAGCATAAAATGCTGCAGCAAGATTAGGCTAACAGTAGGAAGCTAGTACTTGGTACCTATGGTAGGATCAGAGTAATGTTGTGAAGCATATAGTCAGTTCTTCCAGAATGCAATGGGTTGCATTCTTACGCAATCCACATTATACAAAAATTGTGCATTAGAAACAGTGTTGGTGTTAGAAATGTTGGTGCTGTAATCGTGTTTCAGCCAACACACATTTTAAAAATTAGTGCTCTACAACAGAGTTCCTAATTCGTCGATCGCATAGCAACGATTTTGCGTGATAAAATGTGCATTATAACAGAACAACTTGCATATCTTACATTAAAAAATTTTCTAGCCTTGTACTGCACTAAAGTACTAAGCGTTAACTGGAACAATATTACAAGGGGTCCGCATGCTGATCTCTTTCTCTGCTGAAGACCAATAGGCAAATCATAGAGCTTTATTTTGCCATCCTAAAGGATTCCCCCAAAGTTCATAGAGTAATTGTTGGCATTCATACAACAGGTTTGTGATCCTTCTGCAGTTGCTCAATTTCTAGGGTTATTAGTCTATTACTGCGAGACTATTAAATCCAGAAACTCGACAAATATTCTAGGGACCTGGATTCAAATCCCACTATGGTGGATGGTGGTATTTGAATTCCAATGTTGAAAAAATCTGGAATTAAGAATCTACTGATGATCATGTCGACCATTGCTGGTTATCGGTGAAAACCCAGTTGGCTAACCTAATGTCTTTCAGGATAGGAAGTCTACTATCCTCACCTGGTCTGACCTACATGTGACTCTAGACTCACAACAATATGATTGACTCTACACTGCCCTCTGAAATGACTTAGTAAGCCACTGAGTTCAAAGGCAGCTAGGGATGGGCAATAAATGCTGGCCAGCCAGCAACACCCAAGTTCCACCGATGAATAAACTTAATTGTTCTTCTCAGTTTGGATAATTTCATTCATCCAATGAAATGATCAGAAATGTTGTTCAGCCTATAATCATTACCATACTGGTTTACATAATTTATCATTTTTGGTTTTTGTTTCTTTCTAAGACACCCTTGCCTGACTCAAAAATGTTGCTAACATTGAGAATGGGTTTTGATGGTGGTCTGTGTGTGGGTAGATCCATTGACGCATAGATAAAAATGTGAATAGTGTCAATGGTATGGTACCTCCCAACACAACCTCAAAGTCAAAGAACAGTACAGAACAGGACTGGACTCTTCAGCCTACCAAGCAAAGTTGCAGGCAGTAAGTGTATGCAGTGTGCAGATGGAGACACAGAGAGAGAGTGTGGCAGACCAGAGCCAGTCGTGGAATGACCAATTCATTCCAAGTCAGGGTGGGAGAAATTCACCTCTACACATTTTTAGGTCACTTTTGTAAACATGAGACCTAGAAAATAAAAATTAAAAGTGGAAAGTCTGAGTTTGAGGCAACTAAAAATAAATGCTTGACATTTTTTAAACTCATGGAGCAAATTCCAAATTGAGCAAGAGCTGCTTTTCACCTTTTGCTCTGATTTCCAATTCCCTATCCAGCTGACTCCAGTCATAAAGTTCCCCTGGTAACAGTCTCTCCTAAGCATAAATATCCTGACCTTTTGGCTTTGGATCCTATCCGAGCACATTACATGCAAGACCTAATGCAGAGAACAAGTGCCCAAGACTGTCTTGCATGTAACTGTGCTTGGATAGGATCCAAAGCCAAAGGGTCAGGATATTTATGCTTAGGATGGCAGTTGATACCAGAGGAACATTCTGACTGGAGTCAACTGCACGCCTCTTAATGTAAAAGTACTTTACAATTCTTGATGGTTTTACAATCCTGTGGTTACAGACTTCGAATCACAGCATTTCCTGACATTTCCATCTGCCAACCACACTGGCAATTAATTCCATCAGTTCTTGAAATTGCTTTTTAAGTGAGATGCCCGGTGGAATGTTCTCTGGGGGAGGGAGAATTGAAGGAAAATGATCATAGGTCATCAAATCCCCACAGCGAGAGCAGCCGATGGGTGTAGAAGTCATCATTAGATCACAAATATCCACCACATGAAAACTCAGGTCCCTCAGTAAGGCACTGAACATTAAAGTAGAATGTCTGTAAGTTTCCAGCAGAGCCATTTATCTGTATTAGGGCTGTCTGAAAGGGTTTTTAACCCACTAAGATCATGCCTCAAGTGATTTGTAGAGCAACACATTTGATTATGGAGATCGAAAGAATGTAGATTGCATATGTATGGTCATTTACCAACAAAACCAACTTTCTTGTTTGATTTAATTTTTGGTTACACAAAATATGAACACAGTACATAGGTTACCACACAATGCGGCCAAGGAACAAGTCCCATGCCTGAATTGCGAGGCCCAAGCTGCACCTGATATTTGCACCAAGATGATCAACATTCTTGCAAGTGAATAGCAACAGGATTTATTGAAAATCATTTTAACAATGGATGATCAGACAGGACACTCACTAAAGACCTAAGTTCCTGACCTGACAGCACTATGATATAATATCTTTTAAACATGATCAGTGACTGTACCTGAAGTAAGGCCACTTGCTTTGTATATCTCCATACTTCTTTTCCAGTACCTCATTTTACCTCCACTATTTAATCACACACATTATTATATTTTTATTCCAACTGCCCCTATTTCCTACAAGTCTATTGTACCTGAGGGACTAATTTCCAACAGCAAATTCCTGGCTGTCCCAGAGGACATATAGGACTGGTGTGTTGTGGTGTCATTCTCATTGGATGGCAAACACATTGGATGAGTGAAATGACAGCTTCTGATGGCAGCAGGTCTTTGGGCTGTGACCACACAAAGACTCTCTTGGAGGAGCAGTAGAGAGATTCCTGGAGAGCAATCCAGGAATTACTGATTCAAAGGAGGAGTCTCCAGGACTCGACTGATCATAGCCTTTTGAAAAGGAAGACAAGAAAGTGAAATTCTCACCTTCTTTTCTATCTGTTTTGCTCTCTGATCTTGGCATGAGTATGATGTCGAAGGAGAAAAACAATATGCGTTCTGAAGATTATACTGAGGAGAAGGAGATGTAGTCTTTTATGTTAGTTCTAGGGCAGATTTTTCTTTTCATTGTGATAGCACCTCAACATGATTGCTGCAACATGAGGCTGTTGAAGTGCAGGCAAGGATATCTCATGGCATCTGTAAGAAAATTGCACTGTTACCATCTTGGACTTGAAAATCATTTACCAAAGCAATACAAATAGGAAACTCTTATGTTGTATGGTGATTTACAGAGCTACGTGTAAAGACAACCTCCGTCCAGAAATGTTTCCTGTTATAAGAAGGGAACAAAGATTTTCACTATCTCTCTCTCTCTCTCTCTCATGTTTTGTTTTGCAGGATTAACTTATTGCTCATTAACTGTAGCAGAAAGTTTTCTTCAGCTGGTTATAGAATCATGGAATGCCTACAGTGTGGAAACAGGCCCTTCGGCCCAACAAGTCCACACTGACCCTTCAAAGAGCAACCCACCCAAACCCACTCCCCCACCCCAAATCTGTACATTTATCCCTGTCTAATGCACCTAACCTACACATCCCTGAACACTATGGACATTTTAGCATGGCCAATTCACCTAACCTGCTCATCTTTGGACTGAGAGGGGAAACCGGAACACTCAAAGGAAACCCACGCAGATACGGGGAGAATGTGCAAACTAACACAAACAGTCGCCCGAGGTTGGAATCGAACTGAGGTCCCTGGCACTGTGAGGCACCTGTGCTAACCACTGAGAAACAGTGCCGCCCCTCGTTTTTTCGAAAGAAGAGTTACCCACTCACACTCATTCCCCTTGCTTATTACTCTACATTTACCCCTGACCAATACACCTAACCTACACATTCGAGTACACTATGGGGAATTTAGCATGGTCAATTCACCTAACTTGCATATCTTTAGATTGTGGGGGAAACCCACGCAGACACAGGGAGAGTGTCTCCACAAAGTTTGTTCATCTTGATCCTGAAGTTCTTAAATATCTCTAACAAGCAGACGTTTTCTTCCATGTGATGATCTCCCTGTTGTGACATTTGAGTGAGAACCCCAGTTGTGTGAGTTTTCAGAAATCTTCTGTAATCTTCTCGCCTACAGTCTCCAAAGCTTGATTGAGCAATTAGATTTGCTGAATTCTGAGTTAGTTGCAATGTTGAACTTTAAAATTTCCCCCTCTTGTGTACCCTCTCTCTCCCAGGCTGCACTTCCCCCTCCACTTCTCCCAGGTCTTGTTAAAGCACTTGTGTAGAGAAAATATTGACAGCTTTTTCCATATCAGCTGCTATTCAAAAGACAAGGGAAGCAGAATTGGAAAATTTTTCCATGCACATTGGCAGAATTATGAAGTTGTGACAGATTTGTTGAGCAAACCAGAAGACTCGCCACTAATAGGATGAGACTGTTTCAAAATATATTGCACTCTGAGTCTCTCTAAAGAGCAGAATGACCAAATGGTAGAAATTTTAAAAGCTTTGAAGACATGATTTGAATCCCAAATGAGTGTTAACTATGGACAGTAAATACTCAATATTCGGGGTCAAAGTGAAAAGATTAATCAGACCTTTAATCTGATTGTACAAGTGTGTGATTTTGCACAATTAAGGAACAGTTTAATTAAAGACATATTCTATTAAGCATAAAGCAGCCTTCAGTGAAAGGACACCTGTGAATTAGGGCGAAGTATACTCATTGGAAGTCATTATCTTTTTACAATTGACTAGAATTTTGAAAACTGCGAGGTGGACCAGCTGATTTGAGATTATCAACTACCTAAAAGAACACATTGACTGTTACAGCATTCCTGATATTGTCATAATCAACATTGTCATAACCAACTATTGAACCCTCAGTTCAGAAGTGAAGCATTCAGTTATTTAATTCATGATTGGGAAAATCAACAGCGTACATCATCTCCAGACTATCGCCTGTCAAATGGAAAGGTTGAGGAGGCATAAATATTGCAAAAGAAATAAATAAGAAATCAAACAATCCCACACAGATGTAATAAAGGCAATTGGACTGATGGTCAAGATGGTCTAGAACAAAGCTTTACGTCATGTTGCATCCAAACTATTTTTCCAATAGCATGAAAGCTGCTGAAGTTAATAATTGATTTGTATGTAGGTTTGCTTGTTGAGCTGGAAGGCTCGTTCTCAGACGATTTGTCACCATACTAGGTAACATCTTCAGTGAGCCTCTGAATGAAGCACTGATGGTGTAGCCCGCTTTCTATTTATGTGTTTGAGTTTACTTGGGCTGGTGACATAATTTCCTGTGATGACATCATTTTCTATGGTGATTTCATTTCCTGTTCTTTCTCTTGAGGGTGGTAAATGGGATCCAAGTCAATGTGTTTGTTGATAGAGTTCCAGTTGGAATGTCATGCTTCTAGGAATTCTCAGATGTGTTTCTTTTTGGCTTGTCCTAGGATGGATGTGTTGTCCCAGTTGAACTTGTGTCCTTCCTCATCTGTATGTTATCATGCATCATTCCTTACATATGGATGAGGAAGGACAACAGTTCGACTTGGACAACACATCCACCCTAGGTCAAGCCAAACAGAGATACACATGAGAATTCCTAGAAGCATGGCATTCCAACTGGAACTCGATAGACAGCCATATCGACTTGGATCCCATTTACCACCCCTTGAGAAAAAGAACAGGAAATGACATCACCATAGGAAATGATTTCACCTCAGGAAATGATATCATCAATCCAAGGAAACTCAAATACATAAATAGAAAGTGTCGACACCACTTTATCTGGAGGATCACTGAAGATGTTACCCAGTATAGTGACGAACGTCTGAAAATGAACCTTCCAGTTTAGCGTGCAAACCTACATCCAGAATCTCAACCTGAGCTACAAATATTCTCAAAACTCACTAATAATTGATGTAAATCACAAAATCAAGGTGAAATGGCAGAAAACCAAATTTCACTGAGCTACAGAGTTGGTCAGTATACAAAGCTTCGATGTTCCCAACAAAAGCAAGCTCAAGTGGCAACTTGTGACCTGTTTGGAGCATTAGTCACCTCAGTTGTGGGCAGTAGAACTCAATGACCTGATATACCGTCACAAACACAGGGGAAACCACCCAAAAGGAGAGACTGTTTCTCAACTTCAGGCAGCTGATCAGGAAGAGGTGAGCAAACCAGCTGCACACATCAAACAGTAAGCTTCAGATCTAAAATTTCACAGCCACCCAGCTAGAGGAATGGAATGACAATGAGTACCATGGCAACAGCAAATGATATAGGAACAATGTTCCCTAGGGAAACAACATCACCCAGATCAACAGTCAACAACAAGACACATGTACACCATTAAGACACCAGCATGATTTAGGGACTACATCTGAAATGCATTTGCATTAACTGATGTGAATAATAATCTGCTAATGCATGAGGACTATAGTGTATATATTTGGTAACTTGGTTAATTCACACTGTTCATAATAATGCATACAATTTTTTCTTCATATTAAGTGAGAGATTGAAATGCAATGTTCTTCCTAGTCTGCTATGGTCATGTGATGTCTAACATGAGATACACACATTGCAGGCAGACATCTTAAGGTTATTTCAATAAATACCTCGCATTGAGCACAGAGCTGTGTTGTGTATATAAATATAGCCTGATGCCTTCAGACTGAGAAGTGTCTATTATATGTCTAATATATAGCATCTTTTACAAGAAATTCTTGCAAAAACAAGTATCTTCAGCAGTTCGCCTTCCAGCTGTGCCATTGCCTAAATGCAGCATGAGTAGTTAGTTCAGAAGGATCAATGAACATTAGAATGAAGATGATTTTAACACTGGGTGTTTTTCTATCCAAAGCAGGAGATGAAATAAAATCCTCAATGCTAGATAATTACTTTACATTTCTATTCATTTTAATTTGAAATCCCACACATACTGCTGTTTGCCAAAACACAGAATTTCTTACATGCCCGTTATTCTTTGTCTCATATGTTCTTAGTGAAATGTGCCAGTCCTGCCATTGATATTGTTTATTATAGTCTATTATCATTTGACTATTCAGCTAAATACATCAAATTGTAGTTTCAGATGAATATATTGAGAATTAATCAATCTTCTTGCTAGCTACTGATTCCATTTCCTCCAGATTGCTCACTAAATCTGAACGAACCCATGCAAGTAATCTATATGAGCTTTAACTTTTACATTCCGCTCATCACCAAAACATTTCCATCTCCTTAATTTTGCTTATCTCTACATCTGCTTCTGCTGAATGGCAGAATCTTATCCTTCACTTTGTCACCTCTTTCTCCAGCCATAACTCATTATAACTACTGGGCATGCGTTGTACTTGTTTTTATTTATTCACACAATGAGGGTATCACTGATCTCTAATTACCCAGAGGGCAGTTAAGAGTCAATCATATTGTTATGGCTCTTGAGTCACATGTAAACCAGGCCAGGTAAGGATGGCAGATTTCCTCCTGTGAAGGACATTAGTGAACCAAATTAATTTCAACTGAATTTCAAAGGAATTGTAATTTCATTGTCACTATTACTGAAGTTACCACAGATTCTATGAATTGAATTTAAATGTTGCCAGCCACACTGGTGAATTTTGGATACATGTCCCACGGCCATTGGCCTATTGTCTCCATGTTTTCAAATTGCTCTCAGGCCTCTCCAAAGGTTTCTTCTTGATCTCTTTTGGCTTTTCCATGGCTTTTTATCTTACATTTTCAGTCCTCCATTTTTTTTAAAGATTAGATTAGATTCCCTACAGTGAGGAATCAGGTCCTTTGGCCTAACCAGTCCACACCGACCCATTTCCCCTCTGACTAATGCACCTAGCACTATGGGCAATTTAGCATGGCCAATTCACCTACCCTGCATATCTTTGGACTGTGGGAGGAAACCGGGGCACCCGTAGAAAACCCATGCAGACATGGGGAGAATGTGCAAACTCCATACATTTCTGAATTGTTATGCAATCCTGAACTCTCAGCACCCCACTATTAATTACTGAATTATTTACTGCTTAATTTCTGGGACTTTCTCCGTAAACCCATCCTCTTCCTTGTGTTTTGTGAAACTTTTCAACTCCTTGACTGATCTTTCAGCTATTACTGACACTTAAATGATGGTCCACTGATTGTTTTATTTTTTTGTATGAAGATACTTTGTGAGAAGAGATAATTATTGTTTTTATGTGATCATTTTGACAGTAAGTGAGTTGTGGTTAGGAAGAAGATCTTAGAATTTACTCTTTATATTTTATTTATGGTTGCTAAATATTTTTAAGACCTGGTGATAAACAGACTTGGGAAAGTTAAACATCCAATGCAACAAATGATGTCTTCATTGATACCATTAGGTTTGTAACCTGCCATCTGCAACTGAATCTCATTTGTTCATGGAAATTGATGCATATCAGACAGAAAGTTAAAATAGAAGCACATCAAATTTAGAACAGTACCATTCCAGTGAGATGATCCATTAGGAGTTCTACATTTCAATATAGGCAACGCTAAGCAGACATTTTGGTGGAGAAAGATTTTAGTTAGTATCTTCTCTTTCTTTACTTTTGCATATTAAAACTCAAATAGCCAGGTAGTGAGGAATGTTGTGTTATGTCTCAAGGTCAATATGTCAGTAAACCTTTAAGGAACATGTTCATAATATTGTCATTGTATCATAGCATGTAACCTGAGGGTATAAGGATCTCATATTCCATCTTACCTTGGATCATTAAAGAGAAGCACGTTTCTCTGTTGTAGCCCACTAGTTTAATCTTAGCTCAAGACACATATGCCAGAGGAATGCAAGGTACAGAATAGTTAGTCATAGTCATCCTCTCTTGGATTCACCAATACCACAACATCCATGCTCAGTTTCTTATGCTACAAGTGATAACATAAGCATTGCAGTCTCATGTAAAATAACTTATCGGAGTCAAACTCATACCAAATAAATTGAGAATTCAATCATGGGGATAGGTGTTCACAATTGAGCTGATGTAACATGTCAGGACATTTCCTGATTTGGTTCAAAGAGCCTCATTATGAGGCTAAAAGTTCAAATGTGTAGAACCCATCTTTTGCCTATATGTCATTTAAAGAGGACAGAGACAGCACACACAGCTTCCATTGGTAGGGCATCCCCCATCTCATTGGTAGGGCTGCGCTGATAGCAGAAGCACCTTCTAAGCTTTCAGTAATTAGGATCCATATATTGATCATACTTTGTGTGAGTAGGATCCCTGAATTCATTTTCTGGCACTTCAACCCTTATTCACTGCCCTGTTGGGGAGGTGATGGTGTTGTGGCAATGTTCAATGATCTGGTAATCTGGAGATGCAGGCTAATGATCTGGGGACTTGGGTTCAAATGCCAGCCAAGAAGCATGTGGGATGTGATTGGCAATTCTGGAGTTCAAAGCTGCGATCCAGCCTGTGTAATTACAATGGATATTCGAGATCTGACCGGAGGTTGATATCTGTACAATTCATTCGGGATCAGATAGCATATATGAAGGAAAAGAATTGCGATAACTCGAGAAGCTGAAATTTGAGGGAATTTGGGCACAGGCAGAGAATGAACTAGCTGAGTAGCCATTCAAATCATGGGCATAGTTGAATAACTCCTTGCTTGGCGTATGGTTCTATGATTACATGATAACTTTGAAGAAGTGACGAAGAGGATTGATGAAGGCAGAGCGATGGGCATATTGTCTACATGGAGTTCAATAAGGCATTCGTTCTGCATGGTAGACTGGCTAACAAGGTTAGATCATATGGAATACAGGGAGAACTAGCCATTTGGTTAGTTGGCGAGAAGGTAGGAGTGGTGGTGGAGGTTTGCTTTTCAGACTGGAGGCCTGTGTGTCACAGAGATTGGTGCTGGGTCCACTGTTTTTTGTCATTTATAAAGTTGGATGTGAATATGGGAGATATAGTTAGTAAATTTGCAGATGACACCAAAATTGGAGGTGTAGTGGATGGCAAAGAAGGCTACCTCAGAGTACAACAGAACCTTGATCAGGCTGGCTGATGGATTGAGAAGTGGAAGATGGAGTTTAATTCATATAAAAGTGAGATGTTACATTTTGGTAGAGCAAATCAGGGCAGGACTTATGCACTTCATGGTAAGTTCCTGGGGAGTGTTGCCAGACTAATAGAACTTGGAATGCAGGTTCATGGTTCCTTGTAAGTGGAATCACAGATAGATTTAGGATAGTGTTGGTATACTTGCCTTTATTTAGCCAGTGCATTGAGTATAGGAATTGGAAGGTCATGTTGCGGCTGTACAGGACATTGGTTAGGTCACTATTGGAATACTGTGTGCAATTCGGGTCTCCCACTATAGGAAAGATATTGTTAAAGTTGAAAGGATTCAGAGAAGATAAAAAAGAATGTTGCAGATTTGGAAGGTTTTTGCTATTGAAAGATGCTGACTAGGTTGGGGCTATTCTCTCTGAAGCTTCAGGGGTTAATGGGGGGATCCTATGGAGATTTATATGTGGGGCATGGATAGGGTGAAAAGTTTTCCCCAGATTAGGGATGTCCAAAACTAGACAGTATAAGTTTAAAGTGTGCAGGGAAAGACTTAAAAGGGACCTAAGGGCAATCTTTTCACGCAGAGGGTGGCGCGTGTAGGGAATGAGGTACCAGAGGAAGTGGTGGATGCTGGTACAATTATAACATTTAAAAGGTGTTCGGATGGGTATATGAATGGGAAGAGTTTTGAGGGATGTGGGCCAAATGCTGGCAAATATCTGGACAGCATGAACAAGTTGAACCGAAGGTTCTGTTTCCGTGTGTTGTACATCTCTATGACTCTATGGCATTTCGACCCTGTACCCTCTGTCCTGGCGGAGAGGTAACAGTACTGTAGTAATGTTCAGTTATCTTGCACTCTGGAGATGTGGGCTAATGATCTGGGGAAATGGGTTCAAATGCCAATAAAGAAGCATGTGGGATTTCATTGATAATTCTGGAGTTCAAAACTATTCTCTTATTATTTTCTTATTAACACCCATCTGATTCACTGATGCCATCTCAGGAAGTAAGTCCTTAGCTGGGCTGGCCTACACCTGACTCCAGATTCACAACAATGTGGTTGACTCTAAACCTGTCCTCTGAAAATAGCCTTGCAAGCCAGTCAGTTCATGTGGAATGAGGGAATCATCAGCAACAATCACATTCCATGAAAGAATAAAAGGGAAAAGTACAGCATTTTTGCCAGTGATCAATAACCCCACTTTACCAGTGTGATACATTTCTACAGAATCCAGTATATGATCTCTTTCAGGGACCAGGGTTATGTATAAAATTGGCAAGCAAATTGAATTCAATTCAAATCAATAGATTTAAATTTGATTTGTCAGACAAACAAGCTCTTTGATTTGAAACATCTATTTACTACCCATCCTCTTGTATACCGCAGATGTCTCTAATGCTGCCCTTTATTTAATCTCTAAGCAAAATTTCCAATACTAAGATTTTAAACAGAAAATAAATAAACCCTCTGGGACATGCAGAAGGAGATAAATGCCTAAACACTGTTATCCTAAACCGCTACTTAATTTACAGTGCAAATCCTAACTTCTGGCTTCCTGAACCCATAGTATAATGCTGCAAGCCAGGGTTGGACAATACAGTAAACACAATAATACTGAACTACTAATTAATTGTTCACACCAGTCAAGGGTGTGTTGGAGATTGAATGTTGCTAAAGGATATGTTGTAATCTGAGGACTGACTCTGCAATGAGTGAGAAAAAGTTTTAATAAAAGCTCACTATTTTGTGCAGGATCATAGTTCAAATAATTTATTTCACACTGGTGTGGTAATTTATGATGGCATTTAATCACTTCATGATGCATGGGGCTGCCAAGCATCATATTTTGGCCATATTTTTACACTGGAAAAATTGGGTATTTGGATCAACAACAATATCAGAATTGAGCATTTTAATTTGTGTTGTGTGGATAGCCTCAAAAGGGCTACATAATACACAAAAAACATTTTAGCATGAATTTTAGGATTCAATCCAGATTGGCATGCTTTGAAATGTGTGGAAGTTAAAGTGGAATTGATTCTTTATTTGTGAATCGAATTCCTATGGAAGAGATCCCAAGATAGGGTAAAAAGTTTTCCAAGAGTAGGGGTGTCCAAAACTACAGGGTATAAGTTTAAAGTGAGCGGGGAAAGATTTAAAATGGACCTAAGGGGCGGCTTTTTCATGCAGAGAGTGGTACGTGTATGGAATGAGTTGCCAGAGGAAGTGGTACTGGCTGGTACAATTACAACATTTAAAAGGCATTCAGATGGTTATATGAATGGGAAGAGTTTAAAGAGATAGGGGCCAAATGCTGGCAAATGGGATTAGATTAATTTAGAATATCTGGTCAGCATGAACGAGCTGGACTAAAGGGTCTATTTCCGTGTGTTGTCCATCTCTATGACTCTATGGCATTTCGACCCTGTACCTTCTGACCTGGCGGAGAGGTAACAGTACTGTAGTAATGTTCAGTTATCTTGCACTCTGGAGATGCAGGCTAATGATCTGGGGAAATGATTTCAAATGCCAACAAAGAAGTATATGGGATTTCATTGGTAATTCTGGAGTTAAAAACTATTCTCAGTACCAAGGACCATGAGACTATTAAAATTTTCTTATAAAAACCCATCTGGTTCACTGATGCCATCTTGGGAAGTAAGTCCTTAGCTGGTCTGGCCTACACCTGACTCCAGATTCACAGCAATGTGGTTGACTCTAAACCTGTCCTCAGAAATAGCCTTGCAAGCCAGTCAGTTCATGTGAGGGAATCATCAGCAACAATCACATTCCGTGAAAGAATAAAAGGGAAATGTACAGCATTTATGCCAGCGATCGATAACCCTACAGCGATCGATAACAGTGTGGTACACTTCTACAGAATCAGTACATGAACTCTTTCAGGGACCAGGGTTATGTATAATGTTGGCAAGAACATTGAATTCAAAAGCTGCATTAGCACATTTACAATCCATGGCTGTATAAAGCATGAGTGGCTAAGAATGTAAGACTTACACTCATATCATACTTTTCACATCCTCAGGACATTGGAAAGTGGTTTCGAGTAAAGGTGGTCCCTATGAAGTTCTGCAATGTAGCAAACATAATGGTTATGAAGAAAAGTCATATTGGACTCAAATTGTTCACCTTGTTTCTTTCTTCACAGATGGACAGACCCGCTGAATTTCTCTAACATTTTCTGTTTTCATTTCAGATTTCCACCATCTGTAACATTTTGCCTATATTTGAATTTTTAATTCACCATCACTTCTCTTCCAGGTAAGCCTACCTTGAAGAAGATCTGCTCTTCTCTCGATGGGATTTCCATTTTAAACATTTGTTTTATTCATTGTCATTGCTTTCTATTTTGCTCCTGGTATTTGATAAAATGTTTGACAAAACTCACTTTCACAGCAACAGTTCTATATCAGTGACTGTCTCTGGGTCCAGTTTACCCTTCATGGATTCTAGTTGAGCAACACAAAACAGATTTCTCAACTCAAAGACCTTTTCATACACCTCCAATACTCCCCTCTACCTGAACCCTACTCTCCGCATTTCATTGAGAACTGTGAGATTAGCCATCTTTACATCTTTGTTCCCCCTCAATCACTCTAACCTTTTTTTCCTCTGAAATTGCTGCACTCAGTTTTCTCAGGTTTAACCTTGACTCTGTTATCAAGCCTCTTAATAAGGATAGTGCTGTTGTCACCTGGTGTGCTGACCTCTACCTTGCAGAGACTGAGTGTGACTCTTAGACTCTTCCTCCTATCTCCTCATGCATCATGATCCAAAACTAAACATCGAGCTGTTGTTTCCAGAACTGTTGCTGATCTCACCTCCTGTGGAAATCTCCCTCCACAGGTCCCACTACAAAGTCCCCCAACCCTGCATAGCCCACTTCTACTGCCTTCCCAAAATCCACAAACAGGACTCTCCTAGCAGCCCCCATCTTTTCAGTCCAATCCTTTCCCACTGACCTTCTTTCTTGCTACTTTGACACTATTTCTCCCCCTTTGCTCAGTCTCTTCCAACGTAGCTTCAGGATTTCTCTGATGCTTTACGTCAGTTGCATAATTTCTAGATTTCTGGCCCCAACTACCTTCTCTTCACCATGGATGTGCAATCACTCCACACACTCATTCCCCTATTAGGGTAGCCTGAAGGTTCGCTGCTTCTTTTCTGAAAAGAGACCTGCACCAGTCCCTGTCCACCAACCCTCTCCTTTACCTGTCTGAGCTCATTCTCATTTTAAACAACTTCTTCTTCAACTTGTTTTAGTTTCTCCAGGTCAAAGTGTGATGATGGGTACCAGCAAGGATCCCAGCGGTGCCCATCTCATTGTGAGGTATTTGTGGAATATTTTTTGTTCCAGACCTACTTGGGATCCCAACTACATCTCTTTCTCTGACACATCAATGATGACATCTGTGCTACTTCCTGCTTTCACCTGGAATTGGAAAAATTAATCAGCTTTTTACTTCCAATTTTCATTCTCCTTTCACTTTCATCTGGTCAATCTTTGACTTATCCCTTCCCTTCCTTGACTTCAATATTTCAATATCTGAGCATAGACTGTTCACAGCATCCACTGCAAACACACAGAAAAACAGTTACCACGGATGCATTTCCTTACACCCTGTTTCCTGCAAAAATGTGATGAATGCATTCTAAAGAGTAGTCATATTGCACTACAAACTTTAACCCTGTTTCTCTCTCTCCACAGATGTTGACAGACCTGCTAAATTTCTCCAGGATTTCTTGTTTATATTTCAGATTTCTGGCATCTGCAATGTTTCACTTTTATTAATGTGTCAGAAATATACCAGTCTATTTACAAGCTACCAGATCTTTCAAACACCAATGTGGTAACATCCAGAGAAGCTTTTTCAGGCCCTTCACCCAAGGTTTAACACTTGATTATGAAGAAAGCACTTCTGGTATTGCAGCACTCCCTTTGTACTGCCTTGGAGTTTATCAGCCTGAATTATGTGCTCAAGCATCTGAATTGCGTCTAGATCCCAGAAACCTTTCACTCAAAGATGAGAGTGTTACCAGTGAGCTAAAGCTGATACTAAAACATTGTAAACATCATATACTCAAGGCTTTAAAGTGATCTTACATATTCTTAGGTTCTTGGTAATCCCAAACAGGAAATACATTCCAAACCTTGGGGAAAGCCAACACGGACGAAGAATCTTAAAATCATGTTTTTGGTTTATATTAGAGGGTTAACCTCCTGGACAGGATAAAATCTCCCAAATGAGACCATTTGGCCCATTATTTCTGGGTCAGCTCTCTAAATGAACAATTCACTTAGTGTCATTATCCTGTCTTCTGCACATTCTTCCTTTTCAGATGACAGTCTAATTCCATTCTGAATGCTTCAGTTGACGTTGCCTTCACTGTACTCTCAAGCAGTGCATTTAACACTCGGCACCACCACCATCAATCATTTGGTAGCAGTTCTGCTGAAGGCAGCTCAAGAGTCCAGAGAATGTCTTCCATCTTGTTTACATTATAATGCTCCAGCCATTACCTTCATAAACACAAAGGCTCGTACTTTAACTCCATTGTTTTCTTCGAAAACCAGTAATACACCTCGCACACTGAACAGTTTAAAAATATTGGCATCTGAAGGTATTTTCATATTTAACAGTCAAAGTTTGCAACAAGTAATTATCTTTACATTTATGAGACCACAAAGCAACCTATGTGCTTTCGAGAAATAAGTTGATACTTATAACTGTATGGTACAATATATTATTGTAATCAACCATCATTTTCGATACACAAAGAATACTGCCTCCCAAAAAGTTATTTCCCTATCTTTGAATATTAAAAACTCATTTGGTATTCTGGAAGTTGGAATTTTTCAATAACTATCCTTTTCTGCGATTCTGTTAAACTGGTGAATAGACAAATAAAATGGTTCAATTTCCATGTGCAAAAGTACTTCCCAAAGCAGATTGAAATACTGAGGTGAGCAAGGAAATCCTCTAACTCCCAAATATGTTGAATCAATTCATTTCTGCCCTGGTTAAAACTTTCTCTGGTTAATAGGTTACTGTTTATAATACTCCGTACTGGGTTCTATCTACTTGGCAATTCAGTTCCACCAGGATGTTTAATTTCCTCTGGTAAACGTAACTCTGTTGTGGAAAATTATTTGGGTGTAATCTGAAGCCTGTGTTTAATTTAAATGGAGTAGCGGCTGCTGTAGATTAAGCAGCTTAAAAGACCTTAATTAAAATATGTCAAGCAGAGGAAATTTTACCCTTATGAGAACTCATACTATTGGCATGGTGGCTCAGTGGTTAGCCCTGTTGTCTCACATTTTAGAATACTGAAATTACTTGAGATCCAAATAAAATTATCCATAGTTTTGGAATCAAGGTCATGTGAGATATGGTCAATCAAGTTGTGGAATTGCTGTTATTTTAACAGCACTTTAATCAAATATGCTCTATTGCCACCAATTTTGACTGTGCATCAGTATGTCCTGGCCTATGGCTGCCTAGGCCTTAGTTCTGGCATGCTGTCCTTACCATCTCTGTCTTTATACCTCTCCTTCGTTCTTTAAGATGTAGCTGCCCTGTTTCCTAAATTACAACAGTCACCACATTTGGATAGTACTTTTGAAATATCCTGGCGTCATGATAGTTGGTCTGTAAATGCAAGTCTTTTATTCTGATTTCTTGGCCACTGGTTCTAATACATCCTTCATGTGAACCGAGTCACATTTTGTTTGCTAACACTCATGAAAATCGTTAAGGAATTCATATTATATTAAATGTGCTACAGAAATGTTGTTGCCCACAGTGTGTTTTACATTATGAAGTCTATGGTAATAAAATCAAGAGGGATTAAGGCAGTCATCTGATTCATTGATATTATCACTCAAAGTCAAAGTCTGCCAATAACAACTCCAACAACTTATATTCATTTACAGTTTAACATAATGACATGTCCCAAGGCATTTCATAGGCACCCTATAAAACAAAGCATAACATCAATCCACATCAGATGATATTAGATAAATGACTAAACCCTATTCCAAAGAGATAGGTTTTAGGAGTGTCCTGGAGGATGAGAGACAGATAGAATAGATGAGGTGGTGTAGCGAGAATATTCCAGAACTGAGAGTCTTATGAAAACTAATCTTGCTCACAAAAGGTGAATGGGAATAGGCAGAGGGAGCAGCATTTTGGATGATCTCAAATGTTACAGAGGGTAGAAGCTTGGAAAAGTGCATTAGAACAGCCAAGTCATGTGTAACAAAGGAATGAGACAGGGGCAAAGTCAGACAATGCATTGAGATGGGAATATAAAATATCAATAAAGCCCATCTTTCAAATCTTGCTGTTGCCACAACAGAATCACCAGATACCAGTTCACGTATGTATATGTGAAACTTGCCTTAAAGAGAGTTCACCATTAAGGACTTCACGTGCTGTGTGCATGGGTGCTGCATGTATGGATGTTGCAAGCTGCACACACAGAAACCTGTTGATTTGCTGTATCATTTGCTTTATAACTTATAATGTGTTTTGCTGTTTTAAATACACTACTCCACAGAGCTAAGCAATCCATTATGAGTAATTGATCATTATGCCATTATCATTAAAATGACAATGAATAATGTCAGAAAACAACATGCTGATGAGATCAATTCCACTTGAATAATCAACAAACTGGTTAATCTACTCATGGAACACGTTCAACTATCTTAAATCAAGCTTGAGCACATGTGACAATCTTCAGCATCTTTGTTGCAATGTTAGACAGTGTTGACACTTCATTTTGCTGGAAAACTGACAAATTCTTATCAAGAGGTTAGTGTTGTCCATTTGAGAAAGGCAAGTGATCAGAATGTATACCAGATTAATTGCAAGCAAGAGATCAGCAAAAGCATATTGTCAGAGTTTCACAAAATGTCATGGCTTAAATTGGTACACAGCAGACCTCTAAAAGAGTTTAAAATGTTTGATCAGCTTTTAGAGCTATGATTTTTAGATTTAGATAAGTCCAAAGACCAAGCTACTAAAATTTGTTTGGTATTTGGTCCTGGACAGAGGTTCACGCAGATTTAACCCATCAGGACTAATGGTTGAAGTGCAAATACATCTTCAAAAGGCACGGACCATATTAGACCATTTCAAACTCCCATATTAAATGACTAGAATCCATGTAACTTAGACAAAGTCTGTAGAACCCATGGATCATTTTATGAGTAAATGCAGAGAAAATGATGATTTTGTTTAAAGATGAGGTGCTTGCAACAGAATTGTTGTGTTGGTGGTCTTTTCCATGCAGAGGGCGGTGCGTGTACAGAATGAGCTGCCAGAGGAAGTGGTGGAGGCTGGTATAATTATATTTAAAAGGTGTCTGGATGGGAAATGAATAGGAAGGGTTGAGAGAGATATGGATCAAATGCTAGGAAATGGGAAATTTTAGGATACCTGCTTGGCATGGATGAGTTGGACCAAAGGGTCTATTTCTGTGTTGTACATCTCTATGACTCCATGACTGACAATGTTACTGTTGACTGTGGAAATCAATGACAGTTCCAGTTAATATCACCATCATGAGATCTGGATGTTTCATTAAGTTACCTCCATGGCATAGAGACTCATTGGCTCACTTGTCTTTTTTTTAACAGTTAAACTATCATCTGGAGATAAAGGGGATATTTTATGTATACTGTGCCTTTAGGAGGACTTCATGTGTGTTGTGTATGCAATGCTGCAACTCTGTTAATTTTAAATCAGCAACTCAGAAAAAATGTGTCCCATGCAGTAATCTGTGAAAATTCGAGAGGTCAAGAACTAGTTAAAGTAAAAAGTAACAACTTTATTTCTTAAAGTGTAACAGAGAGTAATTACAACTCTTTCCTCTAACTTTACCAAGATTTACCAAAATTCAGATTTCAAAACCAGGCAGCTGTCGAATTTTCCCTTAATATCTTCCTCTGAAGATTTTCTTCTTCTTAGGATTTCTCTTTCACGGGTGGTTGATAGATAAATGTACTTTCAAGAGAGCTAATTTTCCAGGCAGTCTGCAGATATTGGTGGCTTGGCAGTTGTCTCTTAACTGGTCACAGTTTCCTGGTCTTATACCCCATAAGCATCAGATTGTGTCATTGGTTTTTAATATTGTCAATATACTAAATTCAAACTTAACTAGAGTTTGGTATTTTGGGGGGCTATAATTTAAACAGATTGGCCTCATTTCAATTTGTTTTTGTCTCCAGGCAACCAGCTAATCTAGCAACAGGACCAAAAGGTTACATTGTATCTTGTTCAGAACACTTGGTGCTGTCAGGTAGTTCAGCTGGCTTTTAATATTCTTAAAAGTACAGTACACTTCTACACTTTCATAACAGTGAAGCTCAACTCCTGTGGAAAATTCTAGAAAGATTTGCTAGACAAACGAAACACTTGGCATGTTGCACAGCTGCCAAAGGATGGACACAAATAAAAAGTGATCCATGCATGTTGACGAACATTACAGGCCCTCAGTATAGACCAGGTGGTTGCCACAATCATTCAAACATCCAAACATAGGAAAATATGTGAAAGACATGGCGTTCTGCATACACCACGAGATGCCTAACTATCAATCAATTTTGAAAAGTAAGTGTCAGAAAAAAAAGTCCCTTGGCAGAAGCAGTGCGCTCGAGAAAAACTGATGTAGCTACAAAATGCTGTGCACCGGTCAAAAAAAAACCTCACAGAAGGAGTACCTTTAAGTTACAGTGACGACCACCTGTATCCTACCAGAAGCATATACATGAAGTGTCAGACAAACAAGAATTTGATTATGTACATGATGTAAGAATGATGGTGAATAGATGTTCCATGCTGTAAAGTCAAAAATATCAAAGTCATCACACTGTCTGAAGTGTTTACAAAAATGTAAATGATCTGTCCTGAGAAAACTGATAACTATTTGCTATTGGTTAAGAGTGACATAGGGCAAATGCCAACATACCAATCCGATGAATTCTACGAAAAAAAAACACCTGCAGACATGAGGTGCCATGAAGGTAAAATATTCAGCATATTTTATGTGCAGGATTAATAGCATTGAAGTGTTATTACAATCAGTCCATCTGGAGATCATAGTTATTCTCTATCATAGGACCAAATTATGGGTCTTGCAACATGCTGTGATCTAACTTTACCCACAATCCACAATATGAGGAAGACCTCAGGGACACAACCGAATCTATAGCAAACTGTTCAAGGAACATTTGCAGAGAAACAAAATGTAACATAGAATGCCTACAGTGTGGAAAGAGGCCATTTGGACCATCGAGTCAACACCAACCCTCTGAAGTGCATCCCACCCAGACACAGCCCCACCCCACAATATCTCTGTAACTCTACATTTCCCATAGCTAACCCATCTAGCCTGCACATCCCTGGACACTATACCATGGCCAACATCCATCTAACTTGCACATCTTTGGATTGTGGGAGGAAACCCACACAGACACAGGGAGAATGTGCAAACTCCAAACAGGCAGTCACCCAGACTGAGATCAAACCTGGGTCCCTGGCACTGTGAGGCAGCAGTGCTAATCACTGAGCTACCATACCCTCTCTGAAATGTACTTACTTCTGAATTATTAGATCCAAACTCTCAGCTCAGAGAAAGAAAATGAATGTTTAAAGGAAAAGCATGAACAGCTAATTTAAGAAAAATCTATATTTAGCAATATAATCTTTGAGATAAAGAAGTCTTTTGGGGATACCTCTGCTCAGCTCACAAAGCTGAATGAAAAGTTAATAGAGAAAGAAAAGAAGCAGGATTAGGTCTGTACTATCAATCCAATGAAAACAAAATTGTTGTTTAACAAGAGATTCTAGAACAACTCATAAGTGACACAGCTCAGGCTTAGCAGTAACTACAGAAACAGCAACTTGTGCACAAAGCAATGGTGGAAGAAATAATAAACCTGCAAAATAAGTTGAGGTGGGCAGAGCGCACAAGAAACTGCAATAACTCATTAGTCAGTCCTTTCAGAAATAATTGATGCTTGAATGACAGAACTCAAGCAGGACGTAGGGGAAACCAAGCAACCTTTGAAGCGGCATTTAGAAGAGATTCAGGCATCCAAGATAACAAAAAATGATGAAGAGACCACTCAATTGGTAAAACAAGTTATAACGGAAAAAGTTTACTGGACCAATAGAAAGCTAAAACTTTATAGGTTTCTACAAATCCAGGCTGTAAAACTAGAAGATTCAAAATGTTTTGGAGGCTCCTAAGGAACAAAACTGTAAATGACAAGAAGATTCAAATCATTTAAAACAGTTTGATGAATGAAATCAATAGGTGGTTTATTTGGGACAAAATTTGGTGAGAACGTGATAGGATAAGCATATTCTGGAGGAATAATTGCAGTCCATGTTCATTTAACAACAGAAACAGGAATGACTAGAGGCCTGTGACCAGTGGCGCGCCACAAAGATTGGGGGTTGGATCTACTTGCTCTTCATCATTTATATAGGTAATTTGGATGTGAACATAGGAGGTATGGTTAGTAAGTTTGCAGATTACAAAATTGGAGGTGTACTGGACAGCAAAGAAGGTTATTTCAGAGTACAACGGGATCTTGATCAGATGGACCAATAGGTCGAAGACCGGCAGATGGAGTTTAATTTAGATAAATGTAAGGTGTTACATTTTGGAAACGCAAATCAGGGCAGAAGTTATAGACCTAATGGTAAGATCCTGGGGAGTGTTGCTGAAAAAAGTGACTTTGGAATCCAGGTTCATATTTCCTTGAAAGTGGAGTCACAGGTAGATAAGATAGTGAAGAAGGCATTTGGAACGCTTGCCTTTATGGGTCAGAGCATTGAATATAGGAGTTAAGAAGTATTGTTACAGCTGTACAGGATTGGGTAGGCCACTATTGGAATACTGCATGCAATTCTGGTCTCCCTGCTATAGCAAGGATGTTGTGAAATTTGAAAGGGTTCAGAAAAGATTTGCAAGGATGTTGCCAGGGTTCGAGGGTTTGAGCTTTCAGGTGAGGCTGAGTAGACTGGACTATTTTCCCTGGAGACTGAAGGGTGACCCTTTGAGGTTTATAAAATCATGAGCGGCATGGTTAGGGTAAATAGACAAGATCTTTTCCCTGCGGTGTGGGAGTTCATAACTAGAGGGCAGAGGGTTAAGGTGAGAGGGGGAAGATTTAAAAGGGACCTAAGGAGCATCTTTTTTCACACAGAGGGTGGTGCATGAATAGAATGAGCTGGCAGAGGAAGTGGTGGAGGCTGGTACAATTACAATGTTTAAAAGATGTCTGGATGGGAAACAAATAGGAAAGGTTGAGAGAGATATGGGTCAAATGCTGGGAAATGGGATATTTTAGGATATCTGCTTGGCATAGACGAGTTGGACCAATGGGTCTGTTTCTGTGTTGTACATCTCTATGACTCTATGACTGACAATGTTACTGTTGACTGTGGAAATCAATGACAGTTCCAGGTAATATCATCATCATGAGATCTGGATGTTTCATTAAGTTATCTCCATGGTGTATACACTCATAGGCACACTTGTCTTTTTTTAATAGTTAAACTATCCTCTGGAGATAAAGGGGATATTTTGTGTATACAGTGCCTTTATGAGAGTTCATTGTTGAGGTCTTCATGTGTGTTGTGTATGCAAAGCTGCAACTCTGCCTGTCATTTAACCTGCTGTGGGTTTGTAAGCTGCACACCCAGAGATCAGCTGGTTTCATGAATTACATTTGCTTTTTTGACTTAAATAAACTAATGCATGGAGTTAATCAATTCCTGACAAGCAATTGATCATTAGACCATCATCATTAATGTGATATTTCTTGGTTGGAGTTGAAAGTTGTTAAGTAACTTTTCTTGCAAAATTACATTAATAAGCAACAGAGAATGTGTTCATTCCTTTCATTACAACATTGCAGATTTTCTGATGTCATGATCAAAGCTGCAACAAATCTAATTGAAATTGTCTTTTTTTATCACGGTGTCATGTACTATGCACCAGGACCACAGTCCTGTGAATCTATTGCCATTTGTTTGAATGAATGTCAGTACTAATATGAATGCTGAACTTTCTACACCTTTTATGATTTATATTTTCACCTACCTCTATCTTGCTGAGATGTTTAAGAGTTACAAATCCAGTTGTGGCCTGTTGGTTGGATGGCATTTTTGGGTGATGGCTGGCATGTGACAAAGTATCTTTAAAATATATGTATGCACTTGTATAAGTGACTCTAACATCAGAGGACTTATTATTCATTCCGATAGACTGCTTCCTTTCCCTCTGGGTGACAGTGGTTAGTAGATTCATAAGTGTTTTATCTTGTGACAGCGAGGGGGGAAACTGCAATTTGAATGAAGAATAGACAGCCATTCAGTCAGCAATCAAGCATTCAGTTGGCATCCTGAAAATGAGCTTTCTGTGCTTCAGTTGTTCAGGTGGCCTGTTGAAGTGTAGTCTTACTGTGTCATTCCACTGCATCCTGCAGTGCTTTCTTACTTTTGAGGTTATTCTGTGAATCATGTTAGAAGATGCTACTGATTACAAATTGGAAAATTAAATATTGAAGGCACATAATACAAGCATCTTGAGGAAATGGAAGTCTTTCTCTTCGAAGCCAATCTTAATACAAAAACATAGTCACATTTTAAAATGTTGACGTTCCAATGAATCGGCAAGAATTGGAAATGAATGTCAGAATATTACCGAACATATTTATTTCTCTAACAATTGTTGATGTATCACATGCCATAATGATTAATCTTCTCAATGTGAAGAAAATACTGCAAGTTCTGTCACCTTTTCAGGTATACTTTCATGTCCTATGTTGCATGTTATTTTTGTTTAGAAGTGTCCATGCCCTCACTTCATTCTATTGGAATGGTCTTGTCCATCCATTCGAGACTATCTTTATCATCCTCCTTTGCTGAAACATCAACTTCAGTCACCATCACCTGGAATTCTCTTCTCAAAAGATCCAACCTTGAGACTTCCACCCACAACTCTAAAACCCTTATATATTCTTCTCCATTACATATGATCTGTTTAGCCACTAACTTTTCTGCTAGGAATCTTCCTTGACCACTTTATGAAATGCTCTGTTGCATTTCTCTTATGTGGTGAGCTCTGTACAACTACAAGTTGCAATCATTGCAAAAATTAAATTTACTTCTTCCTACAACATATGTGATATTGCTATTTACAAAATAGACTTCACCAAATTGCTCAGACTTCTTTGACAGAACCTTCCAAACTCACAATCTCTATTGCTTAGGAAAAAACAAGGGCAGGAGGTACTTGGAAATACCACCAACTGCAATTTCCCCTGTAATTCACAAAACACCCTTGATTGAAAACTATACCCTATCTCTCAATGAATCAAAATCCTGGAACTTCATACACAACAGTGTTGTGTGTATACGTGCACCATACAAGTTCCAAAAGGCTGTTCACCATTACCTTCTTAAGGCAAATTAAGATTGGGCAATAAATTCTGGCCTTCCCAGTGACACCAGAACACTTAAACAAATGAAAGAAATAGGAGACACTAATGAGTGAGCTATATGGCACCAGCCAGTCCAGTTGTGGGACAGCAATCATAAGCACAGTTCTTTTTACTATGCCTAATTTTCCTTTGTGTAACTTTTGTTCTTTTGGAAATAGTCACTTCAGAAACTTCCTTCTAAAAGGAAAAATACTTATTTTTTGTTTCATCCCTCACATGTCCATCATTTTGGCTAAAGTACTGTGGCTGAGATTTTGTGTTACATACACCAAGTGTGGGGTAAATGTTTCCATAAGTGACAGACGCCTAGCCCTCACCAACTGGATCAAACTCCAATCAATCATGATGAACTGACTGGTGAAATTCTTGGCAAATCATGAGCCTAGATACTGAGCTCTTGCCCCATAAAAGGCTGCTATCTGATCAGAGGCTAGAAGCTTTTGGAACTCAGAAAATGTCTTAGGAAGCCCAGGCAAGAAGTCCTTAAATGTCGAGAAGGTAAGAGCTTTTCCCCTGTATCTCACAGAGAGAGGGGTATTGGGAGTGGGAGTGTGTTCTTCATGGGTTGGAGATAAAGGCAGTTGGGTGGCCTTCAACAGCCACCTTCTTTGTCCATCACCGCTGCCTCAATTAGCCTCACATTGGGGCAAACAGAGGCTCTTCCTCACAAACCTGGCAGTCAGGCTGGATTGGTTTACCAGTTGGGAAATCAGGCACTCTTCAACCTGCTGGGAAAGGCTGGTGGTGGGTTAAGGCCCTTAGGTGGCCATTCATTGAGCAGTTAATAACCTGAATTGGTGGAAAATTAAAAAGGTCAATCTTTTCTTCTGACCTCTCCTAAAGACTGTGTGTTTTATTGGGATTCCCTTCAAAGGCATCCAAATCAAACTTGCGTTTCCTTCTGTGGGTAAGGGAAGTAATTCCATGCATTAGTGTTGCAACTTGGACAATAGTAATGGAATATAGACTGGGGTTACATTTGAGTGCGCCTCTACACGCTTGGTACCACAGTCGAAATATCCTCATTGAGCAATTAATAATCTGAAATCATAGCAAATTGAAAAGGTCAATCTTTTCTTCTGATCCCCCCTAAAGACTGCATGCTTTATTGGGATTCTCTTCAAAGACACTCAAATCAAACTTGTGGGTCCTTCTGTGTCCTTCAGGACCTTCTTGCCTGGCACATAATCTGTTGATGTCGTGTGAAAGGCTCAAGTATTTCTTCAGGGCTCACTTGACCAATTATTTGCTCTTCTTGCCATTTTCCTCACTACCTCCAGCGAGCAGATAATTACATCCTGTCCAACTGATCAGAGAGAAACTGGTCTGGAGGAACATCCTGTCTGAAGGGACACAATTCTTTAAGAGTGCTTGTTGGTAAGAGGAAGCATGGAAAAGGAGCCTTAGAAAGGATTGCCAGCAATCTTGAAGCCAAGGAGCACTTCCAGCTCCCAAAAACAGCTGCCAAATGTACGGTTGGAGATGTGGCTCAAGGAACAGGTTCATGAGCCACACAAGGATTCACAGAAGCCATGATCAGTGACATGGGGGAATCTTCCGAGGTGCACAATCATACTTATGACTGAGTTTTGCTGACAGTTGTGCACAGATGACCTTCCATACATCAACTATATGTTCCATCATCGTAAATAAACTGAAAAAATAAGGCCTTGCGTGAAATTGAGTTGTAGTGCCACAAAAATCACAGAGCAAGATTTACTGCCTCATTCTGTCACCCTCTCCCTTACCGCAGCCCCTGCCCAACTCCTAACACCAACCCCCATCCCTTGGCCTATTCCTGCCCTTTCCAGATTGATGCCACAGCTAGATGACATTCATACAGTCAAGAAAACACTGGATTACACTGTTAATGCCCATATGATGCCTGCAGCTCCCTTAACAGATTCAGCTGAGGTTTGAGACGTTGAGACTGCTACCCCTGTGAACCACAACAATGGGCACACAGCCTAAAAGTGAAAGTTGTCTCCAACAAGTGTGAACAAGCTACTTGGGTGTCATTTCAGATGGATCTAATCCTGTTGTCCTACAGCAACCAATGAGCAGTTGGGCAGTGGAGGTTGTGGGGCCAGAAGGCATAATGATATTAAAGGCTAATGTGAAGATGTAAAAAGGAATTGATATCATCTGGGGAAGTGAAGTAAGATCACATGATTGCTAGTGTTATTTCTCTCTGGAAATGTTTTGTGAAGTCTAATCCTGTTTAATTTACCATATTGATAAAAGATAATGCGTGCCGACAATCAAGTCTCTTGCAATTTTCATCAGGCTTACTGCCAAATACATTCAAACCAGAAAACAGAATAACAGGGGTAATAACGTAGGAGCTGGTACCCAGGTAGACTTGTTTTCTCCCAGCTCAGATGATTATAATATGTCAACTCACAGATCAGCTAACTCAGTGGAATGGTGAACCTGAGGCTTTCTGGTCTGTTCTGAGGGTCACTGAAGTGAAAGCATTGACTCTGCTTTATCTCCACAGGTGTTGCCAGGCCTGCTGAGTTTTTCAGGAATTTCTATTTTTGTTTACTTCCAGGTCTGTGTTGCTCAGATGGAAACTAGGGTTAGTATTTTCCTCCTGTCCTCACCAGCTTCAGAAAGCTGAATCGGTTTAAAATTGTTAAAGGAGCGGAATTCTCTTGCCTTTACTTTTATCGGCGATTTGTGGAGCTATTTTCTAGAAATAGTGAGGGCTGAAGTTACCAGATGGTTCTTGAATGTGTTCATGTAGTAGAAACTCTTTTGTTTACAATTTTAAAAGCAGCCAATGCCTCCATAAAATGTTTGACAAAAAAAAATCACCTAAGTATTTGAAGCATCTTGCATTTTTAGGCCCTCTTATTTTTGAGGATAAACCTAAGGCTCAAAACAGTGCTGATATTTTTTTCTCTGTATTGGGAAATATTAGAGAGAAAGATTAGGGTCCTGAAAGATTTAAGTAGAAAATCAACATTGAAGGTCATAGTGAGGAAGGCCAGGACAGCTGAACTGCTGGCATGTTTATGAAGGAACAGCTGTGTCCAGTTGTTTCCTGTGGCTTTCAATTCTAATGTGGATACAATTTTGTATTACCGATAAAAACACTTTAAATGATTCATAGCATTAAATTTGGCACTTTAGCTTTCAATACTGGCAGGGCTGCATGTCGGGTCACTTGAAACCAAGGGACATTTGATTGATTGAGCATTCCCAAGAGGTTCCTCAGGAAAATAAGTAAATTAAGGAGAAAGTGCTTCACATCACACTGGCCAAAATGAACGATCAGCAGAGGTCCACTCCATCTTGACTTTGCATGACACTGGGCTTTAGTGTATTACTTAATGCTTTTCAGGTTGGTGTCATCCAACACATGATTACCACACTGCTATGAAGCTGTCAAGCTCCACTTTACTAGTTTGGAATAGTGGCTTGCTAGCATTTTGCAGCAGTTTTGATATTTTGTAAGAAATTGCTTCTCTTCCCTTCCTCATCTCTGCTCCAGAGTGTTGTCCATCTATCGAAATCTAGGCAATATACATTAGTATGAACTCCTGATGCAAGCTTTAAGTTCCTTCCGTAAAGGCCATTTGATTGAGGAGGATTGAAGAGCCATTAATAAGATTAAACGTTCAGGAAAAGTAGATTGCTGGAATGATTAGTGAGTGTATCAGGAATCTGCTGTAGTTCCAGGAAATCTGCATGATGATTTTTCACTTACTTTTCATCAGCAGTTTCCACCTCCCACTCCAAAAATGATAGTACTACTCCACTTAGTGCTCGAACGCATATTTATGGTGACAATCCCCTCAGTGAGAACTTGGCATTCATTCCCCCACAGGAATTTATGACCTTCTCATGCAGCATTGACCTAGGATAACCCAAGGCTGAGGCTTTTGAGCAGGCAATAGACTGTTCTCCAAAACAGATAAGAGCCAATGACACACAAAACAGTGCAGAAAATTAAATAAGAGACAGACTTTAAAAATATGTAGTGTAAGATAAGTAAGCATGCAAGTGGTCGTATGAGTGTTTGACTCAGTTTCTGTCATTTAATCTCTTCTGTCTTTTATCTTATTGCAGACCTCTATCTGTGTCCTTGTCCTAACTATCTCTTACTCAAAACCTATTACATCCCAAATGTTTCTGATGAGAGGTCAGACACCTGAACTATTAACTCTGTTTCTCCTACTTCTACTGTGAATGGACAAGGTGTGTTTGTGTGTGTGTGTGTGTGTCTCTGTGTGTGTCTGTGTATCATCTTTTTTGGGGAGTCCTGCAAGAGGTTTCTGATGTGGAGTGTGAGACACCAAACAATCAGGTAACCTCCTGAGTTAATTAGACAAATTAAAATTCAGCTGCCCTAATCCTCCAAGAAAGTGACAGCAAAAACCATTTAGGTACAGGAGTACAGGACTTAACTAGGGCATTCCAAACTTAACTAGGGAGTGAGATACAATAAACGGATTATCATGAGTTCCTACAATGATTTAACCAATGAAAATTAAGCTACTATAACCCCTGAATAAAATGAATTTTCTTTACATCAATTTCTTAGCACTGTATTAGTTATTACTGAACTGCATTTGGAACAGTGCCAAAAACAGGAATGGTTTAGTGGCGGCAAAATTGAACAATTTGAAATTATTGAAGTACAGAAATCTGGGAAAGGGGTGCATAATTTGTTTCTCCGACTAAGGGGTATTTTCAATCAGCATTTGAAGAAAATGGAGCATCCTTGAAGCATTCTTCCAGATGACCATGGAGAAAAATTAAGCAGGTGAGGAGTATCTGTGACATCCATCTGGGACTGTACAGCACTGCTATTACTTATGCTGCAACAATCTGCTCTTCCTGGTAAGGGTGTGGATAATTTCATATTTATTTTACCTGTACTTCACTGTGGTCATCATGAGAGAAACTCTCTTGCAGCATTGCTGGATGCAGATCCCAGGAAATGATTATCTCACTAAGCAATCCCTGACACCCATCTGATCAATAGTACTAATGACTCTCACTCAATGTAAAGATAAACACAACAACTTTCATGTCATGGATCAAAAGGCCAACTTATCTTTCAATGCTGCCTGACTGGCTGAGGTTTGCTTTCCTGCATTTTCTGTTTTTATCTCTATCTCATGGTCTCCGGATTTGGGGTTACATATAGTCCAACTAATGTTGGTATACTGTAACTGATCAAAAAGTACAATGTGGCCACATGAAGGCTGAGAGGTTTTGGAAGGTAAGTGAAGCTCAGTGGGAGAATGTGCAGTATGAATGTACCTCAACTTCAAACCCGTTCTGATTTATCACAGGATCCAGGTATTTACATCTCTCAAACATTTTGTATTATCATCAAGGGAGATGGTGACACAGTAGTCATGTTACTGGGCTAGTAATCCAGATACCTTGGTTAATGTTCTGAGGATCCAGTTCCATCATGGTAAGTTGTGAAATTTGAAATTTGAATTCAATTTTTAAAAAACTGGGAAAAAGATCTAGACACATGGTAACCACTGTTGGTTGTTGCAAAAACCCATCTAGTTAACTAAGAATCTGTGATCTTTACCTGATCTGCCCTACATGTGACTCCAGACATATAGCAATGTGATTCACTCTTAACTACTCTTTGGACAATTTGGGGTGGGCAATAACCACTGGCTTAGTCAACCCACATCCCATGAATAATCGTTTTAGAAAAATCCCCATTTTCATCCTCACAGCCACTTCATATATCTCTCCCAAACTTGAATTCTCTAACATTCTTTGTGTCATCCTCTGAAGCTCATTGTGTGTGAATTTCGACTCGTTTGAAAATCTGCTACATTCATCTGCTATTTTGCATACTGGCTTTCGTAACTAAGCAGTTAGTGGTGTCGATGGTGGTCATGATTTGGAGATGCCAATCATCTGATGAAGGAGCAATGCTCTGAAAGCCAGTGCTTCCATATAAACCTGTTGGACTATAACCTGGTGTTGTGTGATTTCTAACTTTGTACTTAACTAAAGTCATTGGTTCACCAATCTATATATTCCTCCACCTCCTTAACTGGGCAGCACGGTGGCACAGTGGTTAGCCCTGCTGTCTCACAGCGCCAGAGACCTGGGTTCGATTCCTGCCTCGGGCAACTGTCTGTGTGGAGTTTGCACATTTTCCCTGTGTCTGCGTGGTACTCCGGTTTCCTCCCACAGTCCAAAAGAAAAATGTGCAGGTTAGGTAAATTGGCCGTGCTAAATTGCCCGTAGTGTTAGGTGAAGGGGTAAATGTAGGGGAGTGGGTCTGGGTGGGTCGCACTTCGGAGGGTCGGTGTGGACTTGTTTGGCTGAAGGGCCAGTTTCCACACTGTAAGTAATCTAATCTGTTTGAACTCTCAGTCTCTGTTCTGCCAAATCACTTGCTTTCTCCCTGCTCCCTTGCCTTCTGCCCCTTGCCTTCTGACACAACCTCGAGCCATCATCCAGAAGTATCTTTTTTTTTAGATTAGATTACCTGATTAGATTACAGTGTGGAAACAGGCCCTTCAGCCCAACAAGTCCACACCGACCCGCCGAAGCGCAACCCACCCATACCCCTACATCTACCCCTTACCTAACATTACGGACAATTTAGCATGGCCAATTCACCTGACCTGCACATCTTTGGACTGTGGGAGGAAACCGGAGCACCCGGAGGAAACCCACGCAGACACGGGGAGAATGTGCAAACTCCACACAGTCAGTCACCTGAGGCGGGAATTGAACCCGGGTCTCTGGCGCTGTGAGGCAGCAGTGCTAACCACTGTGCCACCGTGCCGCCCTTTTGATAGCATGCAAGGTATTACATCGGTTAACTTGCTGTATGGTGCCCCACCTTGAAAAGCTATCCTTTTTGCTCAAATTGTTAACCAATGCTCCTCATGTTGATTTACAACAATTGCAAAACAAAAGCCATGGGAAGATGAGTGATGTTTTTACTCAACATGTTATCGCATTTTGAACACGTTGCATGAAAAGGTGGTGGAAGTCGATTTTACAATAACTTTTAAAGAGAATTGGAATTTTACTTGTAAAGTTAAAATAATGGTGGGGCTCTTGAAAAGTAACAAGAAGGTTTGATGAATTCTTTCAGGAAGCTGACACAGCAATGATGTGCTGAATAGCTTCCTTGTGTGTGCTATAGAGCTTTCAATCTTGCTTGCTGCCTCTTTCTTTTGCTGTTAAGTCTTTGCGTCTTTTTCTGCCTTTAAAGCTATTTCGTATGTTGGCCTGCTTTATCTGCATTGTCTAAATTAGAGACAAATATTCACAAACCCAGCAACCTATTTAAGGTGTGCACCTACCAGAGTGGAAGGCTTCTTTCAGGTTCTGGTGAGAAATTGTGGAGCAAAGCCTTTCTCTGTTCAAAGGCTTACGAGCAGTCTCAGTTAGATGTCGTCTGCCTCTCTTGTAGTTAAAGGTAATAAAAACAGGGTCCCCCTTGTCCTCAAGGTGAAAGTGGGGACTGCAGATGCTGAGATCAGAGCTGAAAATGAGTTGCTGGAAAAGCGCAGCAGGTCAGGCAGCATCTAAGGAACAGGAGAATCGACATTTCAGGCATAAGCCCTTCTTCAGGATTCCTTCAGCCCCCTTGTCCTCACCCTTGTCTCCGCATCCATCATATCATACTTAAACACTTCCACTAACTCCAACTAGACCCTACCACCAAGAACACCTTCCCCTGCCCACCCCTCTCTGCCTTTCACAAGGACCATTCACTTTGCCAATTCTTGGTTTGCGCCACTCTTCCCACCAAAGCCCCCGAACCCCCAGGTACCTTCCCTTGCAATCGTAAAATATGCAAAACTTGCCAGCACACCACCCATTCTCACCTCCATTCCAGAGCTCCAAACAGTCCTTCTAGATGAGACAGAGGTTCACTGCCTCTCCTTCAACCTAGTTTACTGTATCCGGTGCTCCCAATATGGTCTTCTCTACACTGATAAGACCAAACGTAAACTCAGGGCACATTCCTCTGAGCATCTCAGTGGGCCTGCAGGAGCTGATCTGACCGCCCAGTCACTGCCCATTTTAATACCCCTTCCCACTTGTTCTCCAACATGACCATCCTCGGCCTCCTCCATAAGACTGCAAATTGGAGGAACAACACCTCACCTTCCACCTGGGCAACCTACAGCCTGGAGAACTCAACATTGAATTCTCCAATTTCAAATAACCTCCCTTCCTATCCCCTGACTACCTTTCCAGTCCCCCCCACTCCCTTCCACTCCTCTGATCGATCCTTCATTCCAGGGACCAACCGGATTCATTCCTCCCATCGAACAACCAGGTTGTACCCTCTACCTGTGGTCACCTATCCCTATCTCACCACCCCAACCCTCCCACCCAACCCAAGGCCCTGCCCACCCTCCCCTTTATCTGCAGCTCCCCCACACCCACCTCCACTCCTGAAGAAGGGTTACACCCAAAACGTTGATTTCTCCACCTCCTGGTGCTGCCTGGCTTGTGTTCATTCAGCCACTGGCTTCTACCTTGGATTCCAGCATCTGTTGTTTTTTTGTCTCTTGTAGTTATAAGCTTACATTGAGATCGGTGAAGTCCGACCCACTAGCTTGCACAAGTGAGCAGCCATAATTGCTGATGCCAATCAGCAGGCTACTGAGGCTGAATTCAAAAGGGACAATTATTTGACCACTTCAGGGTCTTCATTGTTGGCATTGAGAAAGTTGCCGATATACCTTCTTGCCTTGCAGAAGTGGTGAGCAGGTGATAAGATTTTCTCCAGGTGAAATGCGCCCACCTACTCCTCTCCACCACACCCGGGGAAGGGAAAATTTCATCTTCAGTCTCACAAGAGGAAAATTCTGCCCGATATTTCATTAAATTCGAAGATCCACAATAGATTTTAAGTTTGATCTATTGAAGCTGATTTGCATACCTGGGTAATGTGATAATAGTGGAGTGAAGATGATGAGATATGATATGGTCTAGTCAAGGGGAACAAAACTTTGATCCATTTCTTACTCCTTTTCCTTGAAAGTGCATCATGTGGACAACAGCTCAAACAGACGGTTGCCCTAATCATTTCTGCAAACATTCATTATGTCAGTTCAGACATGAAAAAGGTACAAGCATGTGGATGAGGTGGAGGAAAGCTGATGATGCTCTGGAAACCAGAGTTCAATGTGAGTTAATGACCTCAGACTTGGAGAGCCCTGATAGAGAACACAATTGAGTTGCATACTAACAATACTAAGAGATCACACATTTGAGAACCAATCAATACAATGAATATTTAGCTGTTCGAATTGTTTCTGCTCTCAATGGCTCCCCAGGCCATTTCCTCTCTTCACTTTACATGTCTAGTTCACCGATGGCAATGATTTCAAGCAATGAGTATGTGTTAAATGATTTGACAGGCATAATTTCCTGCAACCAATCGTGCAAAATATCTATACCGACCCAGATTTAGATGTCTAAGAATGGTCTTCATTTGCGAACAAGCCTCTGTGAAAATGTCAAGTTTATAAGGGAAGCAGAGCAATTGTAACATTAATATTGATGAGTAACTTTAGAATTTAACATTCTGTTTAGACAGCCTGAAAAGAAAAATCCACACAAATATAAACATGCTGAAAGAAATTACACTAACAGTAGACTGTTAAAAACGTTTCAACTATCTAATCCATAAGAGTTTAATAAACATTGTTAATCAACTGCATTGATGCTGAATTTGCATTTACCCTTTCCCCTTACCAAACTTCAGTCACATTTCCTTATATATTTCCTCCCTATTCTTGAATATAAAGCACATTTTAAGCAATCTACGTGGGGGCTCCGTGTGTCAAGAAACAAATGGTTCCTATTTTCAGCAAAAAAATAAATTTGGTATCTAAAATTAAAAGCATCTCAGCGCAGACTGAGTAAACCTGAACATATAAGATTACATTCACAATATTAATACCAGAAATGTAATAATGTCCCGTGTGTCCAGGTCATATATTCAGAAATGTGAGAGCCATTGTGGAACATTGACAATTCACAGTGTGAAATTATATAACACTCAATGATTGGTACAGAACATAGCACTGGTTAACACACACCCCTAGGATAGAAAGTATACTTCACGGATGACAGAGACTTCCATGAGCTTACTCCTGAATAGAGCCATCATCATTCAACAGATCTAAATCTCTCTGTGATATGATCAATAAAATGTGATACAAAATGCAACTGAGCCTAGATGGACTCCTATTGTCATATAATTCAGTTAGAAGTTTATGTAATTTGACACTGGGATCAAAATGGGTGGAAATACCTGTCATATTTCTGTCTTGCATTGTTAGAGAGATGGGTGGAATGATATATTAGTTTCCGGACATTAGTTCTCACCTCAAGGGGGAATCGTATCAAATATTGCAAAAAGCACTGTTAGATCTAAATAATCTGAGCTGTTGTAGCTTCATTCTTTGGTGTGAAAGGTAAGTGTTATGGAGCTGAAATTTCAACAATAGTGAAATTATTACACCACTACTTAATATGCTTGTATCAAATTCATTTCTTGGCTACTTGAAGGAGCCAGTTTGTTTCAGAAAGGTTAACGCCTCAGTTAAAATAACAAGAACCAAGTCATTACATCACAACTACTGGCAGAGGTGTGATTACTCATGACAAATTGAAATCAGCAGGTTCTATCATAAATGGAAAAATAGGAATTTATAAATGAAGAGAGCGACAACAACGTAACAACAAGAAATGTGGATTGATAGATAAATGTGAACATGTATTAGATACTTTACTGTATTATGGAAATATTGAACATCAATCGATGGTTCCCATAGACTGCACTCCTCTCCATCCTGTTCCCCTGTAAATGTCTGCTAACCATAGTTGTTCATACTTATTGGAAGAGTCAGAGAAGATGAACAAAACATTGCTTGGGAAAATAGATGTTAAAACATATATCAAGGCACAGGTTGGCAATTCAACAGAGTTGAGCTGAGGGGTCTGGGGAATCTGCTACTGATCATAAATTGAAGCAAGAGTGATTTGGTGAGGGTATTTTCTCAATGACTATATCCCAAATGCAACCTCTGAGTGTTGGTGGCTTCTTTTCATGTCATGTTACAATAAAAGAAAGAATAAGATTGAAGTAAGATGAAGAATTATAGGGGGATAAGGAAGGATCAAGATAGACCAGAAGAAGTAGCACAGAGAAAAGTGATGAAAGGAAATCATAAAGAGCTAATGAGAGTGGTTTTAGTCTCTGATTTACTGTGTACAATTACACATATTCTCAACAGGTTTCCATGACATTTTTGTTCATCATTTCAAGAGAGGTTTTAACTTTTTAAGGAAAATGAAATTTTATAGATACGTTGTCATATTCATTGGTTAATATTTGATTTGATTTATTTATTGTCGCATATATCTTACGACAAAATACAATGAAAAGTATTATATATTGTCGCCACTCTCTGGCACCATTATAAAAGACAGAAAATAAACTAAAACATAGAATATAAAGTCAGAAAAAACAAGAAATAATGAAAGCATCCAATTTCTTGTTAAGTAATCCGTAATGGACCATTCACCTGGTGACCAAGCACAAGTTCCCTTCGCCACATGCCATCGCATTTCCACTGATGTAACCAGCGCCATCTTGTTTACACACTTGATTGCAAAACCAAATTTAGAAAAAGCAGAACTGAAGGAAACAAAGCTAAAACAGATAAGCAATGTCCAGATATTAAAGTCTTATTTAAGTCTTATCTCAATACAGGCACACGGACCAAGTCACAACCTGTAGTCTTGGAAGGAGCTGAGTGCTTGGGCTGCTGATACTACCGCTTCTGATCTCCTCCTACTGTGGTCTCTGATTCTATAACTACTGATACTGCAACTGGGTCTTGGAATATGCTCTGGCTGGACCCATCACCAATACCTTGCTGAACAAAGAGACCTTGGAGTGCAGGTTCATAGGTTCTTGAAAGTGGAGTCGCAGGTAGATAGGATAGTGAAGAAGGCGTTTGGTATGCTTTCCTTTATTGGTCAGAGTATTGAGTACAGGAGTCAGGAGGTCATGTTGCAGCTGTACAGGCCATTGGTTAGGCCACTGTTGGAATATTGCGTGCAGTTCTGGTCTCCTTCCTATTGGAAAGATGTTGTGAAACTTGAAAGGGTTCAGAAAAGATTTACAAGGATGTTGCCAGGGTTGGAGGATCTGAGCTACAGGGAGAGGCTGAACAGGCTGGGGCTGTTTTCCCTGGAGTGCCGGAGGCTGAGGGGTGACCTTATAGAGGTTTACAAAATTATGAGGGGCATGGATAGGGTAAATAGGCAAAGTCTTTTCCCTGGGGTCGGGGAGTCCAGAACCAGAGGGCATAGGTTTAGGATGAGAGGGGAAAGATATAAAAGAGACCTAAGGGGCAACTCTTTCACACAGAGGATGGTACACGTATGGAATGAGCTGCCAGAGGAAGTGGTGGAGGCTGGTACAATAGCAACATTAAAGAGGCATTTGGATGGGTATATGAATATGAAGGGTTTGGTGGGATATGGGCCAGGTGCTGGCAGTTGGGACTAGATTGGGTTGGGATATCTGGTCGGCATGGATGGGTTGGACTGAAGGGTCTGTTTCCATGCTGTACATCTCTATGACTCTATGACCCTAAAAGGGGAAACATAAGCAAAAGCAAATAGAAAGAACAAAAAAGAAAGGCAAATGGAATTTAACAAGCTCAGGAGCTCGAACGCAGCACTGCGACTCCACCACCATGTTGGTGACTGACCATTTGCGAGTACTTGGGAATAAGCAAATAATCCAGATGATGGGTGATGTGGTGTTAATGGTGTTGTAAATAAACTTCAAGATATCTGACTCAACAAGAATATACAGAAACAATGAAGTGTATTGGTTTCCACTAATATTGGACAAAGTACTATAGTGTCATCCTCCAAGGTGAGTTTAACAGACATTCTTGTCCTGCAGATAATTAAAGGCAGTACATAATAGAACTCAAGAAGGAAAAGAGATATTCTATGCCTTTCACAAACTGCAGATCACAGGAAAATACCTTCCAGTGAGTGAAGTACTTTGAAGTGTAGTTATGGTTCTTCTTGAATAATGGCATAGACTCCAGTCCACAAACACCTGTACTTTTGAGAAGTAATATACCATCACAATGCGACATACTTGTCTTGTGTCTTGTCTTCAGTCACTCTCTCTAAGCAATGGAGTTGGTTTAGTCAGTCATTTGTATGCCTTTAATGTAGAGTAACAGTAAGTACAGTAAACAAATAATGCAGACCATGTGTGATATAGCAGTGTGTTAATAGTGTTGTAAATAAACTTCAAGCTATCTGACATAGCAAGAACACACAGAAAATCATGAAGTGAATCAGTTCTAATTGTAAAAAAAAGTCAAATTACACACAGGAAAACCCAACAAACAATAAGGTGATAATGATCAGGTCAAATTATTTTTCAGTGCTGTCGACCAGAAAACTGGGTAAATGTCCATGGTCTTCTTCAAAAAGGAATTTTATGTCCATCTGATGAGGCTTTAAATTAACATCTTCTTAAAGACCTAATCTTTCCTTACTCTCTGTGGAGCTAAATATATTTGTTTTTAAATACCACGTTGTTTTTAGAGACAAGGTCTATTTCTATTGATTTCTTTTTTAGCAGTACAGTGCTGATGAGAACATCAGAAGTGTCTGGCTCTGAGGGATTATTGAGCCTGACAATGAGTGACTCACACAATACCTTGGGCTACAAATACATTCTAATAATATTAACTGAGCCAGCTCTTAATGCGGCAGCTCAATCACTTCTCCAACCAAACTCCCTCTTGATGATTGTATTAGTGCGTGCTACTTTAATAAAAGAGAAGCAGAAATCAACAGGAAAATAAAATAAAAATGATTTGAATCTAAATAATTTACAACAGTTTGAATTCAATCTTGGAGAATGAAAATGAATATCATTCCCCACAGGGTGATACAGTGAGTGTGTTACCTGGTTGCCCCTATGGTAGTTTAGATCTATTGTCTGGGCCAGTCCTTATTTGCATTAGGCCATGGCTGGTGCAAATAAAGGCAAATGGCAAAGGGAGAGGGTAATTCAGGGCAATGGAGTGACATGAGAATGGTGCATTTATGGAGTCTGAATTGTTGGAGTTGCTCCTGACCTTTAAAAAACTGAAGACAACTCACTCTACCTGTCCTCTGTGACTGGACTTTCACTTACAGAGTCATAGAGTCAGAGAGATGTACAGCATGGAAACAGACCCACCTCATCCATGCTGACTAGCTATCCTAAATTAATCTAGCCCCATTTACCAGAACTTGACCCATATCCCACTAAACCCTTCCTATCCATGTACCCATCCAAATGTCTCTTAAATGTTGTGATTGTACCAGCCTCCACTACTTCCTCTGGCAGCTCATTCCATACACGCACCATCCTTTGCATGAAAAGGTACCCCCCTGTTTTCTTTCAAATCTTTCCCCTTTCACCCTAAGCCTACGTCCTCTGGTTCTGGACTCCCCCAACTGAGATAAACCATCTTTTCTATTTGTCCTATAAATGCCCCTTCTGATTTTATAAACGTCTGTAAGGTCACCCTTCAGCCTCTTGATGCTCCAGGGAAAACAGCCCCAGCTTATTCAGACTTTCCCCATAGCTCAAACCCTCCAACCCTGACTACATCCTTGTAAATCTTTTCTGAACTCTTTCAAGTTTCACAATATCTTATCTATAGGACGAAGACCAGAATTGCACACAAGATTCCAAAAGTGGCCTAACCAATGTCCTGTACAGCTGCAATGACCTCCAAAATCCTATATGTAATACTCTGACCAATAAAGGAAAGCATACCAAAACACTTCCTTCACTATCTACCTGTGACTCCACTTTCAAGGAACTATGAACCTGCACTCCAAGGTCCCTTTGTTCAGCAACGCTCCCCAGGACCTTACCGTTAGTGTATAAGTCCTGCCCTTATTTGCTTTTCCAAAATGCAGCACCTTACATTTACCTAAGTTAAACTCCATCTGTCACTTCTCAGCTCATTGTCCCATCTGATCAAGATCCTGTTTTAATCCTAGGTTACCTTCTTTGCTGTTCACTACACCTCCAATTTTGGTGTCATCTGCAAACTTACTAACTATACCTCCTATGTTCATCAAATCATTTATATAAATGACCAAAAGCAGTGGACCCAGCACTGATCCTTGTGGCACACCACTGGTCATAGACCCCCAGTCTGAAAAGCACCCCTCCACCTTTGCCCTCTGTCTTCTACCTTTGTGCCCGTTCTGTATTCAAATGGCTAGTTCTCCCTGCATTCCATGAGATTTAACCTTGTTGACCAGTCTACTGTGAGGAACCTTGTCAATCACCTTACTGAAGTCCATATAGATCACGTCCACTGCTTTGCCCTCATCAATCCTCTTTGTTACTTCTTCAAAAAACTCAATCAATTTGGTGAGACATGATTTCTCATACACAGAGCTATGTTGATTGTCCCTAACCAGTCCTTGCCTTTCCAAATACATGTAAATCCTGTCCCTCAGGATTCCCTCCAACAACTTGCCCACCACTGATGTCAGGCTGACCGCTTTATAGTTCTCTGGCTTTTCCTTACCAACTTTCTTAAATAGTGGCACCACAATATCCAACCTCCAGTCTTCCAGCACCTTGCCTGTGCCTATCAATAATCCAAATATCTCAGCAATGGGCCCAGCAATACTTCCCTAGCTTCCCACAGAGTTCTAGGGTACACCTGATCAGGTTCTGGGGATTTATCCACCTTTATGCGTCATAAGACATGCAGCACCTCCTCCTCTGTAATTTGATATTTTTCAAGATGTCACTATATTTTTCCCCACATTCTGTATCTTCCATGTCTTTCTCACAATAAACACTGATGCAAAATACTCATCTCGTATTTCCCCCATCTCCTATGGTTCCACACACAGACTGCCTTGCTAATCTTTGAGGGGTTCTATTCTCTCACCAGTTGCAGTTTTGTCTTTAATGTATTTATAAAATCCCTTTGGATTTTCCTTAACCCTATTTACCAAAGCTATCTCATGTCCCCTTTTTGGCCTCCTGAATTCCCTCTGAAGTATATTTCTACTGCCTTTATACTCTTTAGAGATTCACTCAGTCTCTGCTTTCTATACCTGACATATGATTCCTTCTTTTTCTTGACCAAAATCTGAATTTTCCTCATCATCCAGCAGTCCCTACTCCTACCAGCATTGCCTTTTACCCTAACTGGAACATATTGTCTCTGAACTCTCGTTATCTTATTTCTGAAGGCTTCCCATTTTCCTGCCGTCCCTTTACCTGTGAACATCTGCACCCATTTAACTTTTGAAAGTTTTTGCCTAATACCATCAAAATTGGCATTCCTCCAATTTTGAACTTTAAATTTTAGATCCTGTCCATCCACAAATTTAAAGCTAATAGAATTAGGGTCACTGGCCCCAAAGTGCTCCCCCTCTGACATCTCAGTCACTTGCCCAGTCTTATATCCTAAGAGTTGGTCAAGTTTTGCACCTTCTCTAGTAGGTACATCCACATATTGAATCAGAAAGTTATCTTGTACATACTTAATAAATTCCTCTCCATCTAAACCCTTAACACTATGGCAGTCCCAGTCTATGTTTGGAAAGTTAAAATCCCCTACCAAAACCACCCTATTATTCTTACTAATAACTGAAATCTCCTTACAAACTTGTTTCTCAATTTCCCGCTGACTATTGGAGGGTCTATAACACAATCCAAATAAGGTAATCATCCCTTTCTTAAATCTCAGTACAACCCAGATAACTTTCCTGGATGTATTCCCAGGAATATCCTCCCTGAGTACAGCAGTAACGTTATCCCTTATCAAAAATACCATTCCCTCTCCCCTCTTGCCCCCTCTTTCTATCCATCTTATAGCGCGTGTATCCTAGAATATTAAGCTGCTAGTCCTGTCCATCCTGAGCCACGTCTCTGTAATTATGTTATCCCAGTCCCATGTTCTTAAACATGCCCTGAGTTCATCTGCCTTCCCTGTTAGGCCTCTTGCAATGAAATAAATGCAGTTTATCAGTCCCACCTCATTCTTTGCTTTGTTCTTGCCTGCCCTGACTGTTTGACTTGCTCCTTTCCCAACTGTACCAGTCTCAGATTGATTTCTTTCCTCACTATCTCCCTAGATCCCAACACTCCCCCACCTCACTAGCTTAAATCCTCCCAAGTAGTTCTGTAAATCTCCCTGCCAATCTATTAGTCCCCTTCTAATTGCGGTGTGATCTGTTTTTCTTATATAGGTCACTTCTACCCCACAATAGACTCCAATGATCCAAAAATGCGAATCCTTCTCCCCATGTACCAGTTCCTCAGCCATGCATTCATCTGCTCAATCCTCCTATTCCTACCCTCACTAGCTCACAGCCCCAGGACTAATGGATGTTGGCCAGTAAGAGCCCACAAACATGCTTCATCAGAACTTTCAAAAAATGACAGTCAGGATGAAATGGGCACCATGTTACAGTGACTGCCTCAGTGGGCTGCTTCTGCTGTCCTGTGACAAAACCAGGGATACATTTCTACATAGACAACAATTCGAATTGTGCCACCAGCCTAACTCTAAACACTGAAGATTCACCCCAATGTTTAGTCTGAATGTGAAGAATACCTACTTGGAAAAAGTACGGGAGGGTCATCACCAATCCAGTACTGTATCTATGGATGATTCAGTATATTCAGAAGCAGGGAAATGTTGGAGTAGGAATGTAGGAGGACCTGACATGAACTGAGCATTTGCTTCTGTTAAATTTATTCAGCAAAGTGAATTTGACAAAGCTCCATGATCCAACGTACACCTGGTACTGAATTTAGTTACTAGAAACTGGCCTCAGTGCTTATACATTCATGAAATTCCTCTATCCATTATTCATTGAGGTGTTACCTTTTTTAAATAAATGGGTCATTGCTTCTGTTAAATTGTCAATGAGGACGGATGCCTTGAAAATGCTTTTGTCCCTATCAACAACTACAATCTCCTTCCCCTTAAACAGCGGACTTGCCAAATCAACTTAGAAAAAATAAATCTGTAAAAGTGTTCTAAATTACATTTGTATGGCAGTGTGTAAAGTGATACCTTTTTTTTCATCTGCTTCAAATGCATATGATCGTATCATATTATATATGCGATGCAACAAATATATTTTGTTGGACTTCTATGGCACTCCACAAATATTGCACAGCATGGTCTGCATCTTGCTCATTGTTCAAGGATGAAAAACACATAAGCAGCACCTCTTCTTTTGTATTCCAGTTGCACTTCTGCCTGATGCATAATCCCAGTCAGTTTCACTGCAGCTGTGAGCAAGGAAAGGTCAGCGAGACTTCGTTTATCAGCAGGTTTGTGATCTGTGCAGACTGAACACAAAAGGTACATACCATAACAACAAGCAGAACCTCTCTCAGGAATTGTTTACTACCACACTGCTCAGGCTGTGGACACTGTAAATCTACTTTATCGTTATTATTAGTGCATGATGACTCATGTGTGATTACACATTGCTACTGTAATTACATTTAATCAAACTCTTTGTTGTCAGCAATCGTTCAGAAAAAAATAATTCTCATTCACATTTCGTGTGAGTCACACTGCTGCTGTTTGTGCTCACTTTCGCCTGTCTGAACCAAAGAACAAAATGAAGCCTCGATCACTCAGACGTCACACTCATGCTGCTAAGAATGATTTTAATGACGCTGTGAGATGATTGAGGTGATGAGTGGGCTTGGAGCCGGATCCTCTCCTGGGTGATCACAGTTGGTGACAACAGGCCTAGCTTGCCGACTTGGATGCGGCTTGATGACAGCAAGTCACACACAGTTCCATTGGACATACAGAGCGCCCTCAATAAGAGCGTTGTCACAGGTGTAAGCCTGTCATAGGGAAGTAGTGGGATGGGGGTGGAAAGGTGAGAATGGGGGAGGGGAGGGTGAGTGGAAAGAGAGAGAGCGCGGGGGAGTAGTGTGGGTGGTTGTGCCCTTTTGAAATAACAGATGTTGAAACCTGGTCGAGCTGTCCTCTGCATCAACCAGCATCATCGCTGTTATGGCCCAGGGGGATTTAATTCCATTTGTACTCGGTTCGGTTTTGAAGCTGGCACTTTTGAGCGAAGATGATGCATTGCCAAGAAAATGAAGACGCTTATCTGAGTGATTCATTTCCAAGAAAATGCAGTAAAATAACCCTGAACACTCCTGCTGACTAGAATTGGATACGCTCGGGTGTGGGTGGCTCCAATTTAGATCCCTTTTTAATAGAAAAACACACATGCAGAAATTGAACTTGTGCGGCAGGCTCACTTTTAACTCTGCTGCTACTGCATTTCAACTGCAGCTTGTAATGAAAGCAGAAAGGTGGAGTTCAGACTGTTGTTTTGAAACACTTTCTGCTATAATTACTGGCATTAAGATACAAATCGACTTAAGATTCATGTGTGACGTAAAGATAAGGTCCACCAAGAATATTAAAACTGCAGCTTTGAATGTGCATCCAAAGAAATAATAGCAGAGGCAGATACAGGGGGAAGAAGAGAGAAACAAAATCTGCTCTTGGAGGTGAGAGAAACAGATGTACAGTTGGACTTTGATGCAATTGCTTTTAACGGAGCTCTGACCAGTAAATAGTGAGGAACAACTAGATTCAGCATCAGATAACTGAAATTCAGAAAATGTAAATTCAAATGGCGCTATGTTCGCAATGTCAATTAACTTCTTCTATCAGGTTAAGCTTTTGAATACATTGTAAGTTTATTGTTATAATCTCAAGGCCTGATTTTCTGATCTCCAAACTGAATTGTCACAGTCTCTTGGCCTTGATTCTCATTCACTTTGTGAACTGCTGCAATTCCTGCAGCTCACCCATTTTGCACTTCTCTTGGGGTTAAGCCCTCATTGTTACTTTGGCAACATATTGATGAGGCCCGAATCCTCGCCAATTAGGTGCAGAGAGTTTGTCCCTGGCATAAGAAAAGATGGGAACACCCAAAGTTTCAGGCCGATGCCTTTAATGGGGGCTTAATTTAATGATAGCACATAGTGAGTCAGCTTTTACTGGCATCTCTCCATTATTAAGACCACCTCGCAGAGATAATGCATTGCAAATGGCCTTAACAAGCTCAGAGAGGGGCCTGCTCCCATCAGTGGGAGGAAGGCCTACACTCAAGAGCTGCTGGACAATCCGATTAGTCCCAGCATTAGCAGAACACAGTTGGGGGACACTGCTGGGTCTGAGCATAAGGGGATGGAGGTGATGGAGCCATGTGGGAAGCATGGGTTCTGGAGGCCAATGTGGGAGGCACTAGTTCCGTTTGTTCTTGGTGGCTGTTGCACCCAAATGCCGCCCCCCCCCCCTTCCCCCTCAAGTGTGTGCAAAGTTTTATCCTCTTTCTTTCCTGTTTTTACAATCGTGTGGTCAAAACGTGACTCCCCACTCTCACCCTCATGCCCATGCCTGGCCTGTAAGCATTGGAAGGGCAGAAATCCTCATAACATTTCAGAAGCACTTCAATGTGGACACATGATGCCAGGTCATACAAAGCTATGGGCCAAATCCTGGAAAATAGGATTAGAATAGTATCTGCTCTGATGAGGTGATGTTTCATTCCCAAGCATCCCAGATATCCACCTATTTTAAACAGTGTGCTTTTCCTCCCGCTGTCATCCAGACAGCCCTGCACTGTATCTCCTCCATTTCCCATTCCACTGCTCTAACCCCTCCCCCCTCCAAACATAATAAAGACAGGGTCCCCCCTGTTCTTACATTCAACCCCACCAGTCTACCCATCCAACATATCATCCTTAAACACTTTCGTCAACTCCAACTAGACCGCACTGCCAAGAACATCTTCCCCTCCCCACCCCTCTCTCCCTCCCGCAAGGACTAATCCCTTTGCCACTACTTGGTTCATGCCACAATGCCCACCAAACATCTCCAACCCCCCCACAACATGCTGGTATCTTCCCTGCAACCGTAAATGATGCAAAGTCTGCCAGCATACTGCCTCCCTCACCTCCATCCAGGGCCCCAAACAGTCCTTCCAGGTGAGGTTCAACTGCCTCCCCCCCAACCTAGTTTACTGCATCTTGTGCTCCTGATTTGGTCTTCTCTACGAGAGTGAGACCAAACGTAAATTATGGGCACATTTCGCCAAGCATCTCAACCTGGCCTATAAGGGCAAGCCTGACCTCCCATTCACCACCCATTTCAAATCCCTTTCCAACTCCCTCTCCGACACGTTCATCCTCAATCTCCTCCATTGAATTAGATCGTAATTTTGAATTAGATTGTAAATTGAAGGAATACCTCATCTTCCACCTGCGCAGCCTAGAGCCTGGAGGACTCAACATTGAGTTCTCCAATTTCAAATAACCTTCCTTCCCATCCCCGGGATCCTTTTCCAGCTCCACCCCCTTCCATCCCACCTACTGACCTTTCCTTCCGGCTACCAACAGGATTCATTCTTCCCATTGACCAACCAAGTCATACCTACCACCTGTATTCACCTATCATTACCTTACCACCCTGTCCCTTTCCCCACCCGTGACCTTCCCCTCCTTTATCTGCAGCTCCCACTAGCCCCAACCCAGTCCTGAAGAAGGGTTACACCCGAAACATTGACTTCTCCACCTCCTGATGCTGCCTGGCTTGCTGTGTTCTTCCAGCTTTCTGCTTGCCTACTTAGAATAATTACCATATATACTTGTGTATAGATTGATCTAGTGTATAAGTAACCCTTTATTTTTGGCCATAAAATCTGGTATTTTTCATATACCTTGTGTATATGTATATGCTAGTTGCTCAAGGGTCTCTTCCTGACTACTCAATACTATTTGTGATAAACGATGAGAACAGCTTTTTGCTGTGAATATCAATTTTTTGATGTAAAGTGTTTATCGTGTATAATTAACACTTCCATGCGATCTTTTGTAATAAAATATTATCAGTCCTTTTTTTTGTTTTTACTGCTTCTCTCTTTTTATGTCATGAATTGTGTGTTGTACAAATACCCCAGTGGATGGCCTGACCACCTGTTGGTAAACTTATTAACGCTTGTACATATGTGTAGACCTGCATATACTTTACAGTATGGGTAACTGGAATACGGTATGATAGTACTGTTCTACTGTAGCAGGCAGAATGGAGACTGTTATTTTGTAGATAAAAGTTCAGTAATGACCATAATTATTTTTCCTTTTGTTGCTTATTATTTTATGTAGAGATCTGGTTCTTGTTTGTTCATTTTTTGACTCATGCTGAGTATGAATTTCATCCCCTCATAAACAATACCTCGTGTATTAGTCGACTCACTAGTTTCAGTGTTCTTCAAACTTGACCTATACATGAGTATATATGGTAGCTACTTGTTATTGACTAGCACAGACTTGATGGGCTGAAGGACCTTTTGCTGTGCTGTAGGCCTCTATTACTCTGTGGCATGAAGCAGGAGCAAGGATGGACATCATGGACCTTTACGTTGCTCTGTCCTCAGCTTCTGGCCCCCACCTGTCCATAGTGGGGTCCCTATGGGTCTGGGCCTTGTCTGAGGCCCTGCTATGATTTGAGTAATATTTAGGTTAATTGATTTGTTAACAAACTCGATTGCCTGTTTGCTTTTTTTTAAAGGCGGGCACTCTGCTGAATCTGGCAGCTGCTCTGCTACTGAATTATGGCAAGTTGACATGTTGATATTGGATGTTAGAATTTCCACATGTCCAGGACCGCAGAAGTCCTGACCTGCAAACAGGAAATCCAGCCCAACATTTTCCATTCCTTCTGCCTTGTTATGGAAATTGCAGAGTGGCTTTGGGTAATTAGATAGCAGGTTCCATTTTCGCATCAGCACAAACAACTATTTTTTTGCAGCCTCTCACCAAAAGTCAAGTTCAAAGAGATTTTTATAGGGTGTTGTCAATTAATTGAAAGATAATTATTAAACATTCGTCTTTTTTTCGCTATTCAGTTTTGAGAACATCAAAATGTTTTAACAATTATTCAGAAAACATGAAGTAGCCAGACGTTCCAGACAGTTAGAAAGTAATTATATCTGGTCAAGTTATTGTCATACCTTTTTGCCTGTGCTATGTATGGAAGAAAAATTAATTGTGAGAATGCATATAATGCAAAAATTAAAGCCCAGTCAATTGTATTAATGTCCTGAGTGCTGAAAATGTGTTAAATTATTTAATCGAACAATCTCCATAAGTAGACTCTGAGACACTGCCAAGCCCTAAAAATTGTTGTCACAGCAACTCAGAGGCAGAATTCAGTAGCTTCATTTGGACTGTGACATCAATGGCACTTCTGAATAAAACTGATACACATACACACCAGACAAAAAAAGCAAAGCTTATTTTACATCAGCAGTCTAATTCCATGTCATTGCAGTATTTACTCAGAATCTAATTATGATAAATGTGCACCTTCTGGTTTCTAAAATGGGATGGAAAATGACTCAGAAGGACTAGTTCACAAATTATGATGCTTTATACTCTGCAAAAAAAATTTTTTACTTGAGGGTACAGGTAAATAACAGTCGTAATAGTTTAAGACTATTTTGAGCATTTTGTCTCTAAATAATTGTTTATTTTGAGTAGACTGTGAGCAAAAATTAGCTTTGTGTTGCTTATTTGGCTCCTGATGACGCAGCAGTGGTAATTTTGACTTTGTGAGATTGTGTAAGACCATTGTTAGTGTTTATAGAAAGGCAAAACTATCCTCAATAAATATTACAGACTAGAAGGGGCTGCAGATCCCATTTCTAGTCTGTTCTGAGTTAACTGACCTTTGCCCTTGTGACAAGACAGATGCAACACTTGGCCTCAGGGCTCCATAGTTTGGGAGAAGGAATTTAGCCTGTGCCCTTGCTCCTGGCCATTGTTCAGTAATTCTAGTGAATCAATATGAACATCCAATGAGAAGCAGATGTGTTGGACTGTGATGCCCTGTTTGACAGATAAACCTGCTGATATTCAAGAACATTCAATCAGCCAGGTATCAATAGAAGCATAACCCATCAAAGAGTCAATGGTGTCGAAAATCTAGTAGTGGCAAGAATATTGGAGAAACCTGTGATGAATATGCTTTCTGTTGCTTACTCTCACTCCAAGGTTACTTTGTAAGTTAGCTAACTATGTTATCTATAACACCATCCTTCATTGCACATTATTCAAAGGTAACCAAATGCACAGTGTGAAATATGCTTTCCATTTTCATGTTCCCAACTTAAAACCTCAGAAAGACTTATTAGGAGTAAAAGCTCAAAATCTACTATTATCCATTCATTGATTTTGATGTAAGGATAATCATTGGATGTGTGCAGACTACATCTGATATGCACTTATAGGTTGAGTGCCAAAAAAGTTGAAAAAATTATTCATGTATTTGCAAGATACACCATGCTGCTTGTCACATACACTAGACTTCATAATGTCTTCGTGAAATAAATCTGTGTGGTTGTTTGATATTTTGATTTTCTTCTTATGCCAGGTAATGAAACAACAGGTAGCGACCAGTGGTAACAGAATCAGTTGCAGGACCTAGTTGACCATTGTCTTTGCTGGGAACTCAAAAGAACTTCAACTGGGCTGCCCTAGAGCAAGTTAGAAATAATTCTAGTTCAGCAAATGATCGAAAGTTAAGCATTTGAAAGACTGCATACAGATTGCAGGCAATGATAGAATGTCTGAAAAAAATACAGGCATGACAAATTCTGTATGAAACTATTCCAGTCCTGTGTAGATGTCGTACATTAATGGAGCACGGCAAACTGTAAACCTTATGCTCTTGCTACAAATAAAAAGGGTTAACTCTTTTGATGTCATGGGAAGATCTATTCCTAACTAATATAGAAAGTTGACGCAGTGAAAAATGTTAAGAAAGCACTTGGATTTATAGTGTCCCTTTTCCCATTCTCAGACTGTCCTGTTGGACATTGCAGACAATTTAGTCACTGTTATTATATAGCTAAACACAGCAGCAGGGTTTGAACAGTAAGGTTTTACAAACAGCAAATCAAAGGTTGGCTGGATAATCTGTTTTTGATAGTGTTTAATAGTGCCGGAGAAGTCTCTACTTTTAATTGAAAGGTACCATGAAGACTTTTGTAGTCACTTGAAGCAGCAAATGGGGCTTCAATTTAAAAAAAAGCACCTCTCATGATTGAGCACCCCATTGATACTGCATTTAACTACCAAACACTAAGAATTCTTGTCCTAGTGATCCAATAATGGTAGCATTCAATCCTAACAGAGCTTCAAGTCTCACAGCTAGTGACCTAGGCAATACAGGCAAAGACATCAGCAAGACCAGCCCGATAGCAATCTTCTTCTTCAGTTCCCTGCCTGGTGTTAGGTCTGGCCCACATTACCACGAACTCCGCAACGGGCGGCGTAAGGAGACAGGTCCTGAATTTACCCCAGCCAGAATAGGGGGCCGAATCTTCTGCTCTTGGCACTGACCTGATCCAAATTAGCCATCCAGCAGTCTGATCCAGCCAGCTTCAAGGAGGCTGAATTGCTAAGGCAATAATGCACGTATGTGGGCAAGAACCATGGTTCATGATTGTAGAGGCTCCAATTTCATTTCATCATAAGCTGATCAGGAATCTCCCCCACAGCCAGCTTCTGCTTTCTGGATCAAACCAACTCAGAATATATCATGGCTCCTCTCGGGATTGTGGCCATTCACCATGTGAGCCACACTGTGGTTTTTCCATTCCCCATTGACACAGAAGGTGTTTAGAGCCATGTACATGAATCAATGGTGCTCTCCACACAACATGAGGAGTAAAGCTGGCAAAGCAACATCTAAATGGCCTTGCACAAACCCAACATCTGCATTTGATCCCAGTGACAAAACCTATGGCACATGGTTAGAATCTGAGTAGAGATCAAGAAAAAGAAAACAAGGGAATGAGACTATGACATGTGTCCACTTTGCAATACAAATGGCAACCAAGCAAAATATTTTAAAAATCAGAGGGAAAATAGACATAATAATATGAGAGGCAAAGGCAGTGTATGAGGAGATATAAAAACGAAAAGAACTGCGAATGCTGTGAATTAGAAACAAAAACAGAAGTTGCTGGAAAAGCTCAGCAGGTCTGGCAGGATCTTTGAAAAGAAATCAAAGTTAATCCTTCGGGTCTGATTCTGAGGAAGGGTTACCGGACCTGAAACATTAACTTTAGTTTCTCTTCACAGATGCTGCCAGAATTGCTGAGCTTTTCCAACAACTTCTGTTTTTGTTGTGTATGAGAAAATATAGGCAGCTACCATGAAAGGGAACCAAAAAATCTTCTAAGAACAAAAATAAAGGTAACTGGTAGTAAGAGAGAAAGATTGGAATTTTGGAAGAAAGCACATTGGGAGACAAGACAAAACTGTGGGTGAAATCAGACCCTGAACAGTAGAGATCATGGGGAGGCATTTGGGAAAATTGGCTAAGATGTCAAGCAAGGCTGTTCTTGAAATTGAGACGAAAAGCTCACATTTTCCAACCAATTCCTGATGGCAAAACAAGATTTTTGCTAGTGAATAGGGAGAGGCCTATTAACATGGATTATCACTCATTATCATCTTTATCACTGCCTAATTACAATGCAGACTCCCATTGCTTGTCTGCTGGATAGAAACCAGAATGCTGAGAAGTCCAGACATGAAAGTCTGAGTGGATACTCGCTCTCTCCAGCTCACGACTTGCTCCTCAATTTCAGACACCGGACAGCACCATCTCAGGGCATGCTCCATGGGTAGTGGCCAAATGCACCTCATGGCCATGGACTTTGACTTCCAAACATACCAGCTTCGCCATACCAGAGGAGGTGCTGGCCTACTAGTATTATCACTGGACTGTTGATCCAGAGTCCCAGGTATTGATGTTCTGTGGACCTAGGTTCAAATCCTACTATGGCAGTTGGTAGAATTTCAGTTCAAGAATTATCTGGAAATAAGAGCTCTATGATGACTGTGACACCATTACTGATTGTCAGGGGAAAGCTCCATCTGTTTCACTACAGGGAGGGAAGCTACCTTCTTTATCTGGTTTGGCCTAATGTGACTCCAGACCACAGCAATGTGGTTGACTCTTAACTTCCCTCTGGGGAATTAGGGATGAGCATTAAATGCTGGCCTGGCCTGTGAATTAATTAAATAAAATCATAGCACATCTCCAATCTAATGCAAACATTAGGTTTCTGTATTTCACTTTGGAGCTCTCACATTGCAAAGCTGCCGTAAGGAGACATTTCGCACTTTGACAAGCACCCAATTCATGAATTGGATTAGGCCGACTGCTTGCTTGTTCCTTTACCACTCACTGACATGGTTCCAACCCAGGACATTCCTGGCTTACTTTGTTTTTTTGAGCTTTGGCCACTCAGCCAGAGGTTAAGGGCTTCTGTCATGCTTTGTTGTTTAATGCAGACACAAAGTTTGTCAAGCTCATTGGCAGTCGACAGTCAAGGGGTTAGAAATGTTACCTTGCAGCACCATGATACGTCAGTATTGCCCCTGTACTATGTACCAACCATGTATGCCCCAAAGGCATTGTATGTGCTTCAAGCAAATTGCCATTGTTCAAAGTCTAGAGGGAGTCCTTAGTCAAGTTCAGGGAGGTATTATTCAGGCACAGTGCGCCAGCACAATTAGTGGAGGGCAGCCTCCAAAATTAGTTCAGGGACTTGGGAAAGATCAGTTGGCTCTTTGGAGTTGTCCTCCGTTTAGGAGTGGAGGGGCTTGATGTCAGGCACCCACCATTGTTCTTCATCATTCAATCCTGTTACAGGCCATTTTCTCCTACAATGAGACAAAGACATGAATTGAGTGAGATAGATGAAAGTGGCTAGTTGAGTGGTGAGGATGGGGCAAAGTAGTGATGTGTCCTGAGTGTTTGAGCAGGCAGAACAGAGACCATGAAGGGTTAATAAGGTGAGGGATGGTTGGGGTGTGGGGATGATAGTAAGTATGGGAAGGTGTCGAACAAAATAGTGATGGGATGGAGCATGAGCTTTGGTGGGAGTGGAAGTAGTCATAGAGGTGGAGTGAGTGTGAGGTAGCATAGATAAGAAGCTGGCATTTACCCTGATGGAGTGGAGAAGGTCATTGACCTTCTTTCAGCACCGCTACACAGGGAGATGACACTGACCAGGAAGGCAATGCCAAATTAGGCTGGCATAGTGTGGTGGGTCTGACTCCTGTAATGATCCCAAGAGAACACCCGTCCACTGCACCACCAGGACCTCCAGGTCACTGTCCACAAAATGGTGTGCCAACGCCCCCTTATATGTCATGTCCAAGGCAAATGTCTCTAACCATGCAGCGCAGTTCCACACTGCCAGCATTTGACCAGCTGCTCAATGGCCCTTTAAACATGGCCAGCACCTGGAGAACTGGGAAATTCCAGCAGTATCAAATATTTCCACCAATAGCAAGTGGGATTTTCTAACTAGCAATGGACTAGAAGGCTATCATCAGGGTGTGGTACTTAGTTAATGAAGTGACTTTGGGACTATTGTGTGAGGAAAACGGTCTGTGAAACATGATGAAACTGGCTCGTAGCCAATCCCTGGTCAGATTCAGCCCAAAGTGCTCAATTCTAAAGTTGGTTTAGGAACAGAAAGACCTGGGGATGTCTGTGCAAAAACTATCAAAGGTGGCGTGGAGTCAGAGCAAATCTTTAAAACCATGGGACTTTACGTGTTAGAAGCAGAGACATTGAATACAAAGAAGTCATGCCGAACTTTTGGGAAAAGATAGGTTCCTGAGTTGGTGCATTCTTTCAGTTCTGGGCACAGTATAGAGAGGATGCAGTAAATATCTCTGGAAATTATTCCAGGAGAGTGTTCAATTATGTGGAAGAATTAGGTTGTTCTCTTTTGAGAAAACAAAATATCGACAGGAGGTTCATACAGCTGGTCAAAATCATGAGTGGTTTGGACAGAGCAGATCAAGAGAAATATTGCTACCACTGAGCATTGACAATGAGCAAACCAGCCAGCTGCATGTTGCATCTGCTGTATGATTGTATAAGGCAGGTAGGCTGAGCAAAACAAGTCTGGGAAGACTAACAAGTCAATTTTTTAAGGTGACCAGCAAAAGAGCCAATAGTGGCAGGAGGAAAAGCTTTATTATGCAGCAGGTGGTTAGGATTCGGAAAGCACTGCCTGAGGGTGTTCTGAGGGACAGTTTTTAAATTCATTCATAGGTTGTGGGCATGGCTGGCTAGGCTAACATTAACTGACTATTCCTAATTGGCCTTGAGAAGATGGTGTTAGCTTTGTTGATTTTTTGCAGCAGATGGGTTGTAAGTGCACCCACAGGGCCGTTAGGGAGAAAGTTTCAGGATTTTGACTCATTGGTAGGCAATGTATTTCAAGTCAGAATGGTATATGGTTTGGAGGAGAAATTTGCACGGGGAGGGGGTGTTGTTTCTGTGTTTCTGCTGCCCTTGCCATTCTAGGTGGTACAGTTTGGGGGTTTGAACTTGTCGAAAGAGCTTTGATGATTTGCTGAAGAACATCTTGCAGATGGCACACACAGCTATCACTGTCTGCTAATAGTGGAATGAGTAAATACTGATGGTGGTGGATGGGTGCCTATCAAACTGACTGTTCTGCCATGGATGGTGTGAGGTTTCTTGCAAGTTGGAGCTGTACCTAACCAGGCAAGTGAGGCATCTTCCAACAGACTCCTGGCTTGTGACTTGTAAATGGTGGACCAGCTTTATGGAGATCCAAGTTGAGTTACTCACTGCGGAATTCCAAGCATCCCCCTGCACTTATAACCACAATATTTATATGGCTGGTCCTGTTCAGGGCTGCTGGGAAAGGATATGAAGTGGAAATAACTGAGTTGGTTTTGTGGAGAGCTAGCACAAGCACAGTGGGCCAAATAGCCTGATTCATGCGGTATCAGACTTATGATTCTATGATGAAATCTGTACATACAGTTAGTTCCAGACTCAGACATATTCCAGTAACTGTAAATCAGTAGAGCTAGGCAAAAACATCCTGAAAAATTATGCAACACATGCATGAATTTATCACCTGTACAGATTTCCTGCAATCAGCACTCACGAGACCATAGCATAGCAAGTGAGCCTGAAGCAGATGTAGGCTACAAATAGACATTTTATTAAAGAAAAGCCAAACATACTGAATGAAATTATTGACTACAATGGAGCACAAGAGCAGTGCTTGCATAACAACTACAGAAAGGACACAATTGTGTCATCAGAGTTAAAGCTATGGACAAGAGAGGCATATGAAAGTCACATTTTGAAACATTGACTCAGCCTCCCAAAATATGCAGCCACTATTTGTATAAAATGACTTTGTTAGATTACATTTATTTTTAAAAGAATATGACATGCTTTTCAATCAAAGGCAATGGGCTTCTGCTTGCAATGCTAGCAGATGTTAGTTTCCATACCTGCTGACTTCACATGCGAGGATCTATTGCTTAGCATAGGAAAATAATAGTCATTCTCTACCTAATGTATGTGGCTTTTTAAAAACTCTTTCATGAAATGTAGGCATTATTGGCAATGTCAATACAGGTTGCTCATCCCAAATCACCCTTGAGAAGGTGATGGTGAGCTGTCTTCTTCAATTGCTGTATTGTGACAGTGTGACACAAGTAATGGTATCTGTGTGGATAGTGTGTATGTGTGTGTATCTGTGTGGGTGGTGTGTGTATGCATATATCTGTGTAGGTGGTTGTGCATGCGTGTGTGTGTTGGTGTGGGTGATGTGTATGTGTCTGTGTGGGTGGTGTGTATGTGTGTGTGTGTTGGTGTGGATGGTATGTGCGTAGATGTGGGTGGTGTGTGTGTGTCTGTGTGGGTGGTATGTGCATGTGTGTGTTGGTGTGGGTGATGTGTATGTGTCTGTGTGGATGGTGTGTATGTGTGTGTGTGTTGGTGTGGGTGATGTGTATGTGTCTGTGTGGGTGGTTTGTGGATGGTGTGTGTGTATCGGTGTTGGTGGTGTGTGTGTGTATCTGTGTGGGTGGTGTGTCTGTGTGTGGGTGGTGTGTCAGTGTGTGTGTGGGATGTGGCTGGTGTCTGCGTGTGTGAGTGGTGTGCGTATGTCTGTATGTCTGCATGGTTGTGTGTGTGTATCTGTGTGGGTGGTGTGTGCGTGTTGGTGCACTGTGTGTGTGTGTGTGTTTGTGTCTGTCTGTCTGTGGATGGGTGAGTGGTGTGTATACCCGGGGGAATGTGTGTGTGAACAGTTATGTGTGCGTTGCCAGTGGTGCAGGTGGAAGCAGAGTCATTAGGGCCATTTAAGCAACTGCTGGACATGCACATGGATAGCAATGAAATGAGGGATGTGTAGGTTAAGTTATTTTATTTTACATTAGGATTAATCCTCCGCACAACATTGTAGGCCAAAGGGCCTGTTCTGTGCTGTACTTTTCTATGTTCTATGTTACATATGTTATTTACAGATCTGTGTATGGACTCAGGATGGGAGTAAGAACAAATGTAAACTGTCCCCAGCTGATAAGTCCACAGATTAGCTCAGACTTACTCTGGGTGGTCAGGTTTCCTCCCATAGTCCAAAGATGTGCAGGTCAGGTAGAATTGCCATACTAAGTTGACCCATGGTGTCCAGGGATGTGTAGGCTGGGTGGGTTAGCCATGGGAAATGCAGGTTTACCTGGGTGGGTCTGGGTGGGATGCTCTTTGGAGGGTCGTTGTGAACAAAATGGGTGGAATGGTCTGCTTCTACACAGTAGGGATTAAAATGGTGCAATCACACTGCTTTTAACAAGAGAGTTCGAGGATTTTGATGTAGTGACAGTGAAGGAATAATGATATTGTTCTAACTCAGGATGGTGTGTGGTCCAGAAGGGAACTTGCAAGTGGTGGTTTTCCCATCAGTCAATAGCCCTTGTCTGTTGTTGGTGTGCTGTAGAAGTAGCCTCACTAACTTACTATGGTTTATCATGTTTATCCTTTACACTGCTGCCACTGTATGTTGATCAAAGTTAGAAGTCACACAACACCAGGTTATAGTCTCACAGGTTTATTTGAAATCACACGCTTTTGGATAAATGTGTTTGATAATAACCTGGTGTCGTGTGATTTTTGACTCTGTCCACTCCAGTCCAACAACGGCACTTCCTCATTATGACTGTATGTTGGTGGATGGAATGATTGTGAAAGTTGTTGGATGAGCTGCTGATCGAGCAGGTCGTTTCATCCAAAGTGTTATTGAGCTTCATGAATGTTGTTGGAATGACACGTATCCATCCAATTATACTTCACATTATTGCTTGCCTTTTAGATAGTGGACAGGCATTGGGGTGTCAGAGGTTGAATTAGTCCCTTCAAATCTCCCAGTCTCTGACCTGCTCTTGTAGTCACAGCATTTATACAGCTTGTCTGGTTCAGGTTTTGGTCAATGGTAACCCCCATGATGTTGATGGTGATGGATTTAACCATTGAATACCAAAGGGTTATGGTTAGATCCTGTTCTATTGGAGCTGGTTACCACCTTTCTGTGTCATGAAAAGAAATTACCACTTATCGGCCCTAGCCTGAATGTTATGCAGGTCTTAATTCATATGAAAACAGATTGCTTCAGAATCTAAAGAGTTGCAGGTAGTTCTGAACATTTACAATCATCAATGAACATTCCTACTTCTGACCTTAACACAGGATCACAGAATTTTTACAGTGCAGAAGGAGACCATTTTCTATCTGCAATGGCACTGTGAATGAATAATTCGCCTTGTGCTATTTCTTTACCTTCTTCCTACAACCCCATACATTCTTTCTTTTCAGATAACTGTGTAGCTTCCTTTTGAAAGCTTCAGTTGAATCTACCTCCATTCACAGGCAATTCATCCAGATTTTGGGCACGTACTGTGAAAAATCTTTTAACATTTACTTTCAATCAGTGTCCTTTCCTTCTTCATATTGTTATAACTGCGATATTTGTATCATCGATAGACACAGGTGAGGTGCCAGAAGACTGGAGGTTGGCTAATGTGGTGTTTAAGAAGGGTGGTAAGGACAAGCCAGGGAACTATAGACTGGTGAGCCTGACCTCAGTGGTGGGCAAGTTGTTGGAGGGAATCCTGAGGGACAGGATGTACATGTATTTGGAAAGGCAAGGACTGATTAGGGATAGTCAACATGGCTTTGTGCATGGGAAATCATGTCTCACAAGCTTGATTGTGTTTTTTGAAGAAGTAACAAAGAAGATTCATGAGGGCAGAGCGGTAGATGTGATCTATATGGACTTCAGTAAGGCATTCGACAAAGTTCCCCATGGGAGAGTGGTTAGCAAGGTTACATCTCATGGAAGACAGGGAGAAGTAGCCATTTGGATACAGAACTGGCTCAAAGGTAGAAGACAGAGGGTGGTGGTGAAGGGTTGTTTTTCAGACTGGAGGCCTGTGACCCGTGGAGTGCCACAAGGATCGATGCTGGGTCCACTACATTTCCTCGTTTAAAAAAATGATTTAGATATGAGCATAAAATGTATAGTTAGTAAGTTTGTTGATTACACCAAATTGGAGACATAGTGGACAGCAAAGAAGGGTACATCAGATTACAACGGGATCTTGATCAGATGGGCCAATAGGCTGAGAAGTGACAGATGGAGTTTAATTTAGATAAATCTGAGGCGCTGCATTTTGGGAAAGCAAATCTTAGCAGGACTTATACACTTAATGGTAACGTCCAAGGGAGTGTTGCTGAACAAAGAGACCTTGGAGTGCAGGTTCTTAGCTCCTTGAAAATGGAGTCACAGGTGGATAGGATAGTAAAGAAGGCCTTTATCGGTCAGAGTATTGAGTACAGGAGTTGGGAGGTCATGTTGCGGCTGTACAGGCCATTTGTTAGGCCACTGTTGGAGTATTGCGTGCAATTCTGGTCTCCTTCCTATCGGAAAGATGTTGTGAAACTTCAAAGGGTTCACAAAAGATTCACAAGGATGTTGCCAGGGTTGGAGGATTTGAACTACAGGGAGAGGTTGAGCAGGCTAGAGCTGTTTTCCCTGGAACATCAGAGGCTGAGGGGTGACCTTATAGAAATTTATAAAATCATGAGGGGCATGGATAGGATAAATAGACAAAGTCTTTTCACTGGAGTGAGTGAGTCCAGAACTAGAGGGTATAGGTTTAGGATGAGAGGGGAAAGATATCAAAGAGACCTAAGGGGCACCTTTTTCATGCAGAGGGTGGTACGTACATGGAAGGAGCTGCCAGAGGAAGTGGTGGAGGCTACTACAACTACAACATTTAAAAGGCATCTGGATGGGTATATGAATAGGAAGGATTTGGAGTGAAATGAGCCAGGTCTGGCAGGTGGGACTGGATTAGGTTGGGATATCTGGTTGGCATGGACGAGTTGGACCGAAGGGTCTGTTCCCGTGCTGTACATCTCCATGACTCTATAGTGATGGATCAGAACTCTGAAATATCACATACATTGTTAACTTTCATGTCCAAAATATATTTTTTTAAAGGAAATCTACTATAGCCAAAATTTGACTGTGGATGTAAATTCAATCACTCTCTGTCAAGGGCCTGTATGGAATCCATGTAATGAAACTGCAGAAAGTGAGATCAACTTTAAACATAGAAACAAATGTAACAGGAAGAGGTGGTAAGGGAATGGACTATCTCCCCCTCTCAGCAGATGTTACTTGTTGCAGAATCTTTGTGGTTTGGCCTTCCAGGAATATTCAAAGAAAGGGATTTAAAAGTTTCTGCAACTTGCATGACACTCTAGAGTGTGTGGACTAGTGAGCTGTGAGGCTCATAGCTCTGAGAATACCATTTAAACACCCCTGCACTGCAAATGAAAGGGGGAAAGGTTAAACAGGCTCTCTCACTCTGAGTGCTGTCATTTAGCCAATGCTGAGAGGAATCAGAATAAAAATGTTTTAATCAACCTAAATAGCCAAGAATCTCAATATTGACTGTTCAACCTTTGGAATCAGTGACATCTACTGCAACAATATTTAACTATCTGCTCTTCATAAACAATTCAGAGACTGATCTGTATGTTTTTTTTCAAGTTTTCTCTTTTTAGCCTCACCTTTCATTTCTAAATGGAGTGCATGAGCATTGATTTACTATTGTTTAGTGATTTAAAAACTCACTCTTATTGTTAACTTGAGGAAGCTTGGTTTAATTGGCTCTTTTCAAAACATAAATTTATTTGGGTTTTGGAGAAAGGTATCCAAGAGGGAAGGGATCCTTTTAAAATGAATTCTACTGGAATCAACTAAGGAGGTAGGTGAATATCTAAAGGGGGTCTAAGTTGGAACCATAACAAATTGGGCAAACTCACTCGTGAGCTGATCTCAAAAATGATTTCTCAAGTGGGAACAGTTTCTCTCTACCAATCAGTCCAGACCATGCATGATTTTGAAGGGCTCTATCAAATCTCTTCTGACCCTTTTTCTCTCCAAGGAAAACCATTCTAACATCTCCAGTCTCTCTTCATATCTTAAAATGCTCATTCCGAGAATCATTCTCACAAATCTTTTCTGCACCTCTTTGATGCCTTTAAGAAAGTATATAGAGTCATAGAGATGTACAGCACAGAAACAGACCCTTCGGTCCAACCCGTCCACGCCAACCAGATATCCCAACCCAATCTAGTCCCACCTGCCAGCCCATGGCCCATATCCCTCTAAACTCTTCCTATTCATATACCCATCCAGATGCCTTTTATATGTTACAATTGTACCAGCCTCCACCATTTCCTCTGGCAGCTCATTCCATACACGCACCACCCTCTGCGTGAAAAAGTTGCCCCTTAGGTCTCTTTTATATTTTTCCCCTCTCATCCTAAACCTATGCCCTCTAGTTCCAGACTCCCTCACCAAAGGGAAAAGACTTTGTCTATTTATCCTATTCATGCCCCTCATGATTTTATAAATCTCTATAAGGTCACCCCTCAGTCTCCGATGCTTCAGGGAAAACACCCCAGCCTATTCAACTTCTCCCTATAGCTCAAATCCTCCAACCCTGGCAACATCCTTGTGAATCTTTTCTGAACCCTATCAAGTTTCACAACATCTTTCCAATAGGAAGGAGACCAGAATTGCACGCAATATTCCAACAGTGGCCTAAACAATGGCCTGTACAGCTGCAACATGACCTCCTGACTCCTGTACTCAATACTCTGACCAATAAAGGAAAGCATACCAAACACCTTCTTCACTATCCTATCTACCTGCACTCCAAGGTCTCTTTGTTCAGCAACACTCCCTAGGACCTTACCATTAAGTGTATACATCCTGCTAAAATAGAGGCTTGTGACCAGTGGAGTGCCATAAGGATCAGTGCTGAGTCCACTTCTTTTCGTCATTTATATAAATGATTTGGAAGTGAGCATAAGAGATATAGTTTGTAAGTTTGCAGATGACACCAAAATTGGAGGTGTAGTGGACAGCGAAGAAGGTTACCTCAGATTACAGCGGGATCTTGATCAGATGGGCCAATGGGCTGAGAAGTGGCAGATGGAGTTTAATTCAGATAAATATGAGGGTGCTACAAGTAGGTAGAGAATGCAGTTCAAGAGATTCACTTGGCTGATTCCTGGACTGAAGTGATTGACACAGCAAGGATGGTTAAACAGGTTAGAGTTCTACTCATAGAATTTACAAGAATGAGGGATCATCTTATTGAAACAAGCAAGATTCTGAGGGGGTTTGACAGCGTAGATGTCGAAAAGACATATCCACTGGTGGGGAATCTTGTGAATGTTGACATAGTAACAGAATAAGGGGACACTAATTTAAAACTAATTTGTGAGGGAAATTCTCTGCCTCAGAGAGTTGTGGAGGTTAAATGGTAAAGTATTTAAAGAGGAAGTTGATTTTTGAAGTATCGAGGAGTTAACAGGTATGTGGAGTTGGCACAAAAGAAGAGTTGAGGCCTTCAGAAGATAACCCATGAGCCTACGGAACGGTGGGGCTGATTGGCCAACTCCTGCTCCTGTTTCTTATGTTGTTATGCTCCCTACTTGTTGCCTCTCCATGCTCTTGCTACTAAAATTAATCACTTCACAATCCTTTGCAGTGAAATTCATTAGCCAGCAGTCCAACATTTGTTCCCTGGCACCACCTCTTGCTCTGTAATGTCTCATATTTATATGCAATATTACTTTAAGAGACATGCTCATGATAGCATCACTGCATCATAGCATGTGACTTGAGGATATAAAGGTCTTAGAACTCCACCTTTAACTCTAAGTGAAGCATGAAATGGTAATGAAAGCTTGCTACTGAATACCTCAATGCCACTGAAGAGTCTGCGATTGCTATATATTTATATAAATATATGTATATACTGTCTCTATCAGGAATTGTAAGACATCTGTTGAATCTTTCAGCACCATGTTATCCATGTATACTACAGAAGCTGACTAAGCATTGCTGCATCAGCTACAGCTACTCTTTTGGAAACAAAGTCTATGCAACAGTGACAGATCTTCGCTGAGATTAAGGAAGACTGAAATTATAGTCAGCAATTTTTCAATTTTCACTCTAAATTCCCTCAGTGTTCTTGGGTGTACTATACCCAAGGTGAAAGTGAGTACTGCAGATGCTGGAGATTAGAGCCAAGAGTGTGCTGCTGGAAAAGCACAGCAGGTCAGGTAGCATCTGAGTAGCAAGAAAATTGACGTTTTAGGCAAAAGCCCTTCATTAGGAATTAGGATGTGAGCCTCGGGGGTGGAGAGATATATGGGAGGAGGGGTAAGGCTGGGGGGAAGGTAGCTGAGAGTGCAATAGGTGGATGGAAGTAGTGGTAAAGGTGATAGGTCAGAGGGGAGGGTGGATCAGATAGGTGGGAAGGAAGATGGACAGGTGGGACAGGTCATGAGGACGGTGCTGAGCTGAGAAGTTGGAACTGGGGTAAGGTGAGGGGAGGGGAAATGAGGAAACTGGTGAAATCCACATTGATGTCACGGGGTTAGAGAGTCCTGAGGCAGAAGATGAGGCATTCTTCTGCTTTGGGACCCTCCAAGCCCATGACATCAATGTGGACTTCACCAGTTTCCTCATTTCCACTCCCCACACCTTAGCCCAGTTCCAACCTTCCAGCTCAGCACTGTCCTCAGGACCTGTTCATCTTCCTTCCCACCTATCTGCTCCACCCTCCCCTCTGACCTATGACCATTACCGCCAATTCCATTCACCTATTACACTCTCAGCTACCTTCCCCCCCCAGCCTCACCCCTCCACCCGCGCCCCCCCCCCCCCCCCACCCCATTTATCCCTCCACTCCTGAGGCTCCCAGCACCATTCCTGATGAAGGACTTTTGCCAGAAATGTCGATTTTCCTGCTCCTCGGATGCTGCCTGACCTGCTGTGGTTTTCCAGCACCATACTCTTGACTGTATTACATCCAATCCCAGTGCATTATCAAGTTTAAGAGTAGATAACCTGTTGAAGGACAAGAAACAGTTAACTTTGATTTACTGACGGAATGATTTAACTCGAGCCCTGACTCATGATCAGTTTGCACAGCATTAAGTACTGGACAATGCCATAAGTTAACTGCAATTATGAATCACGATCCATTCTTGGGAAGAGTGGAAGGAGCATTAACACCTGAACAATGCTATGAGCTAAGTGCACATCAAGATGAGGGCGATCACATTATCTAGGGTGTAGGTTTGCTCGCTGAGCTGTAGGTTTGATATCCAGACGTTTCATTACCTGGCTAGGTAACATCATCAGTGGCGACCTCCAAGTGAAGCGAAGCTGTTGTCTCCTGCTTTCTATTTATATGTTTGTCCTGGATGGGGTTCCTGGGGTTTGTGGTGATGTCATTTCCTGTTCATTTTCTGAGGCAGACTGCCACAAACACTACGTAGGACAAATAGGAAGAAAGTTAGCCACCAGGATACATGAGCACCAGCTAGCCACACTCTCTCCCTCGTAGCCCTACACATGGAGAAAAAACCCACCATTTCGACTGGGACAACACATCTATCCTGGGACAGGCTAAGCAAAGACATGCCAGAGAATTCCTAGAGGCCTGGCACTCCAACCACAATGCCAACAACAAACACATAGATCTATATGCCATCTATCAGCCCCTCAGAAAACGAACAGAAAATGACATCACCACAAACCCCAGGAGCCCCATCCAGGACAAACATATAAATAGAAAGCAAGAGACAACAGCTTCGCTTCACTTGGAGGTCGCCACTGATGATGTTACCTAGCCAGGTAATGAAACGTCTGGATATCAAACTTACAGCTCAGCGAGCAAACCTACACCTTAAACATCAACCTGAGCTACAAACCTTCACAAACCTTGTGATCACATTATCTTTCTGCTTTGTAAACAGCAGCAGAGGAGATAAGGAGCTGCCTCTAACCTTCCAGTTCTGCCTAGCTCAGGAGACTGAAAGACCAATAGAAGGAGGTATGAAAGGCCAGGCAATTCAGCAGGCTGTTAACTGAATTGATGCCTGGAGCCCAGGTGTGTGACAGTGTAACTTACGTAAAGAAGGATGGGGAACAGTAACCTCCAGATCCAGACCAACAATCAACGCTGGTAACAACCGGTTGTGAGAGTTTACAAGTGTCAGTAAAATCATAAAGGAATTTGTTTTTGGGTTTTGTTGGTTTAATAAACTAACAAATTTATGGTTGAGCCAAAATCTGTTTTTTTTTGCGTGCTCTAGTAATTCCAGGATCGAAGAACCGTTATGAGGAAGAAGGGAATAAAATCCCCTAAATATCCAATATTTCTTTCTTTTCAAATTAAAAAGTTTTTGATGTCTGAGTAACCTCTATTATAGTGGCTTCTTAATATCTCCACAGATGGTTCTGGCATTCCCATTTATGTTAAAAGCCAGTCTTTTATTATACTCGCTCTTCACCTCTCCTCTGAACATTCGATATTCAGCTTAATTTTCAATTGTATTTCCTACGTGACACCTGTCATACATTTTTGTCTTGATCTTAACTTCAATCCCCTTATGATAATGGGAAAGTCATAACTGAAGTAGCCTGGGCCACTACCTCTAGGAGCTCCTGCAGTTATGTCTTGGGACTGAGATAATTGGCCTCCAACAACCTCAAGCAAATGAGGCAAGAATGCAAAGCACTGATTTGGTCTGTTGGCCATGGGATTGCTTAGCTCTGTCTATGACATGCTGCTTCCATTATTCAGCATACAAACAGACATCTGCTGTAGCTTCACTAGGTTAATTTTTGGGTATATTTGGTGCTGTCCCTGTCATGCTTCTTATACTCTTTGGTGAACCAGCATTGACTCCTTAACTGAATGGTGATGATAGAGTGAGGGATATGCCAGGCCACGAGGTTACAGATTGAGTCTGAATACAGATTCTGCTTTTGTTGATTGCTCAGTTTTGAGTTACTCGATCTGTTGGTAGATCCCTTACAGTATAGAAATAGACCATTTGGTCCAACAAGTCCATTCTGACCCTCTGAAGAGCAACCCACCCAGACCCTTACCCTATCCTATTATTCAACATTTTACCCCGACTAATGCACCTAACCTACACATCCCTGAATACTATGGGCAATTCAGCATGGCCAATTTACCCAACCTGCTCATCTTTGGGCTGTAGGAAGAAACTGGAGTACCCAGTGGAGACCCACCCAGACACAGGGAGAATGTGCAAACTCCACACAGACAGTTGCCCGAGACTGGAATATGGTGCTGTGAGGCAGCAGTGCTAACCACTGAGCCACTGTGTTCTGACTCTTTCCCATTTAGCATGGTGGTAATGTCACACAACATCACAGAGAAAATGCTCAATGTGAAGATGCACTTTCACAAAGGCAGGGAGTTATCACAACCTGATAGGCTTTTTCCTCTAGTTGGTTCACCCACTACCTGTTTTGGTCACGTTTCAACAACTGACTCCTTCAGGTTGACTCATTTAACTTGGTCAGTAGTGGTACAAAGAGCCACTTACAGTGATGAACACTGAAGACTCCCATCAGTGAATTTCCTGTGCCCTACTTTGGTGATTTCTCCAAGTGTTGTTCAACATGGATGGGTATTAATTCACTACTTCAGGAAGGGAGAGAGGTAGTAAAGGAGGTCCTTGTCCTTGTTGACATCACTGAAGTCTGAAATCAATGGTGACCATTCCCAGGATAACTCCTTCTGAATTTAAACAACTTTGCCATTACTTCGGGTAGATCTATCCAGGCAGTGGGGCAGAGGATACCCAGGGATGGTGATGCGATGTGTGGGTCATTGGTTATATGTTAGGATTCTGCGAGAATGACCATGTCAGACTGTTTCTCGCCTAGTCAGTGGGATAGCTCTCTCAATAATGGCACAAGCTCCCTGCTGTGACCTCAACAAAATTTCTAGAGTTGGCTTCTTAAGGGTCATGTTCATTAGCTTATTTAAGATGTTAAATGCTATATTCTGGTTTGAGTAGTTTGCTGCCCTTTCTCTGAGCTCAGTCTAGGCCTGTCTAATTACCAGTTGTAGAGGGTAAGCTTTTGGTGTGTCTTAAAAGAGGCACATGTCTTAAATAAGAATGTAAATTTATTACATGAGAGCAATAAGTAGTTTACATTAACTTACTGGGCATAATTACTTAAGACTGTGCAGGACACATCTATTCCTCTTGGGAATTTGTGGATATCTCAACAGCCTGCACTAAATAATTAGGACTGTTGTGGCACAGTCCTTACCTCTGGACCAGGAGACCCTGATTCAAGTCCCACACTCCACAGATATGTCATAACCCATTTCTGAACAGATTGTTTAAAACTATATCCACACAGAGTCTGTGAGACATGATCAGATAGGGTGGGGAATGAAGCTAACATAAACATGAACTACTTACAAACCATTTCCTTTTTACAACATTAAGTATGTGCCCTCTCAAGTGGATATTTAGGCACTCCTACACTCTTTTGAAGGGGAGCAAACCAGTTCCATCCAGTCTCCAGGTCAAATTCAATCCCTCAACAACATCACCCTGGTCATTTCACACATTCTTGTTTCTGAGAACAGCTACATGGCTGCCATTTTTCTGTATCACAACAATTTCTCCACTTCAAAAGTCCTTCGTTGTAAACGCAGTTGTGGGACATCCCTAGATGAGGTGGATCATGAGATTGTTTTGAAAAAAAAATTAAAACTAAAAATACCATTTTGAGGTCAACTGGTTGCTTGTAGGAGAGGGGGGTGGATGACTGAAAATGTAACAAGGTGGAGATGATCACACAAATATACTTGAAGCCAAAAAAGATGAAAAATGCAATATTGCGTATTGACGACAATTAGATTAAAGGCCGCGGTAGCTGCTTGCTTAATTGGACCAGGAACATGAAGTCTGTGAATCTGAAAACGAAAGAAGCAGAACCATTTAAATAGGACCAACAACTGAAAATTATGCTTTTTTGGGGGGAGCAGGGGGTAAGGGTTAAGGTAGATGTTAGTGGCTGAGATAAAATTACATTGGAAAGTTGAGCCGAAAGGCAGCTGCCAGAATTAACAAAGCTGTTTCACTTCAAACCGTTCTTCTCCGCCTCCGTCTTCCTCTCGGCAGAGTGTCCTCTCACAGGATATTGCTGCCCACATATTTCATTTCACTGCTTTTGTTATTGATGTAGATGTGCAATCTGTGTAGGATTCTCGGGTAATGTCGATAGGCGACAGATAGGACGCAAGTGACAGCTACATTTTCCAGTTGTGTTCTGTGTTTTTCCTAAATGACAGCTCTGACCTTCAAAGTCCTTGCTTTTTTTTCTCTTTGAATATTCCAAAATCTACATACAAACCTGAGGCACGCATATATCTTTCAAGGGAATGCGAGGATTTCAGAACTTCTGTTTATTGTCCTTCCATCCTGAAGCAATCTCACGCAGAGCTTACACGCAACATGAACAAAACAAAAGAATAAATCAAAGCTCTGCCCTATCAGGGAAAACATTAAAAGTATATGTTTACCTGCCACTTCCTGGGTAATTTTTGGGAAGCTATTTGTCATTCAGCTGCTGATGCTCAGAGACCGACTGATCTCCCCTCCTGTGATATATAACATTGCCAAAGATTACTGTCATTAGGAAAAGGATTTTGTTTTCACATCTTCCAGCAAATATGGGCTTAAATTATCTGACAAATTAGACAGGTTAATACAAATGCAAAACCCTTTTTACATGTCAGTGGTGTTTGACAGCATCATAAAAAAGACAAGACGACCAGCGGGAAATTAATGAGCTTTTTCTTATGGACAGCAGTTGAATAAAAAGGGGATTTCAGACAAAATAAATGTACTGGAGTCAGACCAAGATTGACAAGTAGATGCAGTATTATGCGCACATCTATAAACCATGCAAGTTGCTGATGTTCTTCAGAAATTTAACTCTTTAAGGATGACAGCAGTAACTGCTTTGCACCAATTTGTTTTTTTTTAAAAACTGTTTTGCTCAGTGTTCAGAAAATATTATGAATGACAAATCAATGGATGCCGTTTTGTCAGCTTTAATGTTATAGCTCTATCATGTATTTTAGTTTTGCAGAGGGAAGTAATTGTACAAATTGCAATAGCTCTGGTCAGATCCTTCTGATCCCCCTTGGTTATGTGATGCTGCCAGAGGACTGCAAATATTAAATTTCTGTACAAAATAAAAGGAGAGAGGATGACGACAGCCAGACAGCAGTGAAATGTTGCAGGGATGGCTATGGACAAAATTAATGAATCCACTCAGTGACAGGAGGGACCTTGCAGAGTGAAGATGTGAAGAGCAATGATGAGCTACTGGACATGGGTTGCATGTGGGATCTTGGGGCAATGGGGGAGAGGGGGATGATGGAGGTGAAGTGAGGGGAATGGTGAGGGATACATCATTTGAAGACATTCAGTGCATTGGGAATGTGGTGCCAGCTGACAGCAAAACTCCTACCTTTGCTGCTAGTCCCCTTCACCCACAAGCCCTCGTCCTCATGGTCTGAAATAACTGCACAGAGGAGAGTTCCCCAACACCAAGTCACCCTTTATTTACTGCCACACAGTACACTGGCTGTACCCAGCCAGCTCGGAGTCAGTCCCCTGAACTGAGGAGATTCTAACTCCCCTGTTTTTTTTGTGTGAGACACAGTGAAAGATACAAGGTGCACGAATCTTTATTCAGTTTCCACCACCAGGAAGAAAGGAAACACCCGAGTGGCCAGTGACAAGCAGTGCCCTTAACATCAAAGGGCAATGCTGAGTGATCAGACAGTGAAGGGGAGGGTAGAGATTAAATCAAAATAGAGTTGGAGGGGGAAATAATACACTCCACTGCCTGCGGCGCCCACCTCTCCTTGAACAACTCCAGAAACACCCAGGCTCTAACGTAACCGTGCAAGTGGGGCAGGCAGTCAGCCCTAATGACCCCCTCCATGGCCCGCTGCGTGGGCCGTTTTATGGCCAGTTTGGCCAGGCACAGGAGCAGACCCACGAGGCTGTGTTCAGACCTGCCCTCCCCCAGGTTCCCGAAGATCAGGACGTCACTGTTTTTTAAAATTATTTTGGAAGTTGTCAGCTTAGTAAAGTGATTGAAAGATTCAGAGAGCCTTAGGGGCCACAGCCTTACAAATCAATGCCAGAATCAGACTGTCAGTGTATAATATATTTACCATACTGTTTGCAAAGAAGAGCAGTGAAGAGATCTCCAATGGCCTGACCAATATTTAACCCACAGCCTGCAACACTCAAAACTGTTTAGTTTTTTTGTGACACTCCTGTTTTTTTTTTCTTCTTTTTTTCTTCCCCCCCACCTCCCCCAACACTATTGCTTTACTGCGGTAGTTCTTACTTTTTCCCCAGCACCCATGTTGTGTGTGTGCAGATGCGAGACACAGTGAAAGACACAAGGTGCACGAATCTTTACTTAAATTTCCACCACCAGGAAGAAAGGAAACACCCGAGTGGCCAGTGACAAGCACTGCCCTTCAAACCACAGGGCAATGCTGTGTGATCAAAACAGTGAAGGGGAGGGTAGGGACTAAATCAAAATAGAGTTGGAGGGAGAAATGATGCACTCCACTCCCTGCGGCGCCCACCTCTCCCTGAACAACTCCAGGGTGTTGGTGGACACCGCGTGCTCCTTCTCCAAGGACACCCAGGCTCTAACGTAACCCTAGAAGAGGGGCAGGCAGTCGGCCCTAACGACCCCCTCCACGGCCCGCTGCCTGGACCTGTTGATGGCCAGTTTGGCCAGGCCCAGGAGCAGACCCACAAGGAGGTCTTCAGACCTGCCCTCCGTCCTCCGTACCGGGTGCCCTAAGATCAAGAGAATGGACTCCCCTAATTATTTTTTTTTCTCTCTTATTTTCTTTTTTTTTTTCTCTTTTTTTCCTACACTGATCCAATTCTCCACAAAATGGGGAAAAACACCCAGGTGGCCAGTGACAAGCAGTGACCCTTCACCTCAAAGGGCAATGCTGTGTGATCAAACAGTGAAGGGAAGGTTAGGGACAGCTCTGATTATTTTTTTTACTTCAACCTGAACTTTTTTTTTCTTTTTTTCTTTTTTTTTCTTTTTTTTGTTGTTTTTTTTTCTTTTTTTTTCCCCACACTACCGCCTAAGTGCGGTAGTGCTCATTTTTTCCCCAGCACCCATGGTGTGTGTGTGTGCAGGTGTAAAACACAGTGAAGGACACAAAGTGCACGAATCTTTATTCAATTTCCACCACCAGGAAGATAGGAAACACCCGAGTGGCCAGTGACAAGCACTGCCCTTCTCATCAAAGGGCAATGCTGTGTGATCAAAACAGTGAAGGGGAGGGTAGGGACTAAATCAAAATAGAGTTGGAGGGAGAAATGATGCACTCCACTCCCTGCGGTGCCCACCTCTCCCTGAACAACTCCAGGGTGTTGGTGGACACCGCGTGCTCCTTCTCCAAGGACACCCAGGCTCTAACGTAACCCTGGAAGAGGGGCAGGCAGTCGGCCCTAACGACCCCCTCCACGGCCCGCTGCCTGGACCTGTTGATGGCCAGTTTGGCCAGGCCCAGGAGCAGACCCACAAGGAGGTCTTCAGACCTGCCCTCCGTCCTCCGTACCGGGTGCCCGAAGATCAAGAGAATGGACTCCCCTGATTATTTTTTTCTTTTTTTAGGGATTAAATCAAAATAGGGTTGGACGGGGAACTTTTCCTCTTTTTTGTTCTTTTTTTTTCGTTCTTTTTTTTGAAGAGGAGACACTACTGTTCTTTTTTTTTCTTTCTTAACCCCCACACTACCGCCTAAGTGCAGTAGTGCTTATTTTTATTCCCCAGCACCCATGGTGTGTGTGTGTGCAGGTGTAAAACACAGTGAAAGACACAAAGTGCACGAATCTTTATTCAATTTCCACCACCAGGAAGATAGGAAAAAACACCCGAGTGGCCAGTGACAAGCACTGCCCTTCAAACCACAGGGCAATGCTGTGTGAACAAAAACAGTGAAGGGAAGGGTAGGGACTAAATCAAAATAGAGTTGGACGGGGAAATAATGCACTCCACTCCCTGCGGCGCCCACCTCTCCCTGAACGACTCCAGGGTGTCGGTGGACACCGCGTGCTCCTTCTCCAAGGACACCCAGGCTCTAACGTAACCCTGGAAGAGGGGCAGGCAGTCGGCCCTAACGACCCCCTCCACGGCCCGCTGCCTGGACCTGTTGATGGCCAGTTTGGCCAGGCCCAGGAGCAGACCCACGAGGAGGTCTTCGGACCTGCCCTCCCTCCTCCGTACCGGGTGCCCGAAGATCAAGAGAATGGACTCCCCTGATTATATATTTTTTTTTCTTTTTTTTCTTTTTTTTTCTTTTTTTTCTTTTTTTTTTTTTTTTTTAGTGCTTATTTTTATCCCCTGCACCCATGGTGTGTATGTGTGCAGGTGTGAGACACAGTGAAAAGACACAAAGTGCACAAATCTTTATTCAATTTCCACCACCAGGAAGATAGGAAAGACACCCGAGTGGCCAGTGACAAGCACTGCCCTTCAAACCACAGGGCAATGCTGTGTGATCAAAACAGTGAAGGGGAGGGTAGGGACTAAATCAAAATAGAGTTGGAGGGAGAAATGATGCACTCCACTCCCTGCGGCGCCCACCTCTCCCTGAACGACTCCAGGGTGTCGGTGGACACCGCGTGCTCCTTCTCCAAGGACACCCGGGCTCTAACGTAACCCCGGAAGAGGGGCAGGCAGTCGGCCCTAACGACCCCCTCCACGGCCCGCTGCCTGGACCTGTTGATGGCCAGTTTGGCCAGGCCCAGGAGCAGACCCACGAGGAGGTCTTCGGACCTGACCTCCCTCCTCCGTACCGGGTGCCCGAAGATCAAGAGAATGGACTCCCCTGATTTTTTTTTTTTTTTTTTTTTTTTTTTTTTTTTTTTTTTTTAAGTGTCAGTGGACACCCGCGTGCTCCTTCTCCAAGGACACCCGGGAATCTCCTGTTAATTTTTTTTTTTTTTTTTTTTTTTAAAATTAACCCCCACACTACCGCCTAAGTGCGGTAGTGCTTATTTTTTCCCCAGCACCCATGGTGTGTGTGTGCAGGTGTGAGACACAGTGAAAGACACAAAGTGTACGAATCTTTATTCAATTTCCACCACCAGGAAGATATGAAAAACACCCGCGTGGCCAGTGACAAGCACTGCCCTTCAAACCACAGGGCAATGCTGTGTGAGCAAAACAGTGAAGGGGAGGGTAGGGACTAAATCAAAATAGAGTTGGAGGGAGAAATGATGCACTCCACTCCCTGCGGCGCCCACCTCTCCCTGAACGACTCCAGGGTGTCGGTGGACACCGCGTGCTCCTTCTCCAAGGACACCCGGGCTCTAACGTAACCCCGGAAGAGGGGCAGGCAGTCGGCCCTAACGACCCCCTCCACGGCCCGCTGCCTGGACCTGTTGATGGCCAGTTTGGCCAGGCCCAGGAGCAGACCCACGAGGAGGTCTTCGGACCTGCCCTCCCTCCTCCGTACCGGGTGCCCGAAGATCAAGAGAATGGACTCCCCTGATTATATCAGTCAGTCATGACTTCCTGATTAGTCCAGGTTAACAACCCCAATCAAGGATCTCCTGGTCAATGAGTTCCACCTGGTTCCAATCACTACATGGCCCCGTTCCCACACGCCCTCATCTGAAGCTTGGGAAACAGTGAGGAACAGGGTCAGTGGTGAGTGTTGTAGTGGCAGCAGCCACTGCCCCTCAGGTTGCTTTGCTGTTCAACAGAGCTTCTGGCCACTGGGAGGCCAGAATCACCTTCTGGGCTAGAATTGCACCTCCCAGTGTCCTTCATCTCACAGAAGGTTCACCACTGACTGACCCTCCAAAGAATAACCCTCCAAAGAATAACCCACCCAGACCCATTTCCCTCTGACTAATGCACCTAACACCATGGGAAATTTAACATGGCCAATTCACCTGCCCTGCACATCTTTGGACTGTAGGAGGAAACACACACAGACACAGGGAGAATTTGCAAACTCCACACAGACAGACACCCAAGGCTGGAATTGAGCCTGGGATGCTGGTGCTGTGAGGCAGCAGTGCTAACCACTGAGTCACCATGGTATAGTAAGCTCCTGTTGCTGTCTAAGAGGTGCACTGGACACTGCCCAAGTACCACTCAATGCAACACTATTTAGAGCAACTAACCTTTTCAGTTTTATTCATTCTCAGGGCATGAGCATCATTTAGTGTTGAAATACCCTTAAGCTGGTTTGATACACCAAAGTGATCTGTGAGATGACTGACTTTTAAGCCTACTGCTATATTTATTACAGATACTTTGGCATAGTTCTATGTGATCTGTGATTTCATTTTTCTTTGAAAACCCACAGAACCAACCTTTCAGGAACTTTGTAACGCTTGCACTCAAATGGTCATCAATGAAATTCTGCATTCATCACAGATTCAATCTATCCATACCCCTGCCCAATCATTTTTAGCTATAGCAGGGAATTTATTTTTGCAACACAAAACAAACTCCAATTGACTGTCCTTATGTGCTTGATAATATACAGAATGACAGAAATATAAAGTTAAAAATCACACAACACCAGGTTATAGTCCAACAGGTTTAATTGGAAACACACTAGCTTTCGGAGCGCTGCTCCTTCATCAATGACCCGATGAAGGAGCGATGCTCCGAAAGCTAGCGTGTTTCCAATTAAACCTGTTGGACTATAACCTGGTGTTATGTGATTTTTAACTTTGTACACCCCAGTCCAACAACGGAATCTCCAAATCATGACAGAAATATAGATTGATTTCATGGCAGGTTTAGCCTGTCATGGTCAAACTGGGCTGTCAATTAACATTCCTCACTTTTAATTCAATCCATTGTTAAGACTCAGCTCATGTTCCAATGTGGATTATCATGTGCCCTCAGCCTCTTTTTCTCTCAACCAGTGTTATCAAAATAAATTAAGAATATCAAAGTGCACCATCAGTACACATTAGTGCATGCTGATTTTTGTTCCTTCATTCATTCATGGCATCACTGGTTAGGCAGCATTTATTGTCTGTCCTTAATTGCCCAGAAGGCAGTTAAGTGTCAACTGTATTGCTGTGGGTTTGGAGTCACATGTGTGCCAGACCAGGTAAGGATGGCAGTTTCCTTTCCGAAAGGGCATAAGTGAACTAGATGGGCTTTTCAAATAACTAGAACATAGAACATTACAGTACAGTACAGGCCCTTCAGCCCTCAATGTTCCGTCGATCTGTGGAACCAATCTGAAGCCCATCTAACCTACACTATCCCATTCTTGTCCAAATGCCTATTCAATAACCATTTAAATGGACTTAAAGTTGGCTAGTCTACAACTGTTGCAGGCAGTGCAATCCACACCCCTTCTACTCTCTGAGTGAAGAAACTACCTCTTACATCTGTCTTATATCCATCACCCCTCAATTTAAAGCTATGACCCTCATGCTAGCCATTGCCATCCAAGGAAAATTGGCAATGGATTCATGGCCATCATGAGACTTTTAATTCCAAATTTTGTATGGAATTCAAATTCCACCACTTGCTGTAGTGGGATTTGAACTCGAGTCTCCAGAACATTGCCTGGGTCCCCAGAATAACAGGATCGAAAAGTATGGTGCTGGAAAAGCACAGCACATTAGGCAGCATCTGAGGAGCAAGGGAGTCAATGTTTTGGGCATAAACCCTTCATCAGGATGCTGCCCGACCTGCTGTGCTTTTCCAGCACCACACTTTTCGACTCTGTCTCTCCAGCATCTGCAGTCCTCACTTTCTCTAAATTTACAGCTCAGTGATATTATCACTTAGGCCATTGCCATTTGAGAAAACAAAATAGAAAATTATTGATTATTTTGGTCAACAGTTCAGTATTAAATCTTGTCATGGAGAATTCAGCTACTATTTTACCTTAACCTTTCAGATCATTTTATTAAATAGACCACATTGAGACATAAAACGCCAGAGAATATATCATCACAACGATGCACCAACTGTGGCTCAGTGAGCAGCACTTTCCTGTGAGACAGAAGGTTGTATATTCAAGCCTCACCCCAGAGCTTAAGCATAAACATTAAAGCTAATCCTCCAGTGGAGCTCTGTACCATGAGAAGTGCCAATCTTTTGTATAAGGAGACCACAAACTTATCCTCCTTTTCAGGTAACTTTGTACTATTTTGAAAAAGTATAATGGACGTGATTCCCTAAACCTGATGAATCCTTATCATAAAATAGATTTTTGTAAATCCTTATCACGTTGCTGCCTGTGGAATCTTGCTGTGTGCAACTTGGCTGTTTTATTTTCTACACTACAAGTGATTACACTTCAGAATGCCCATTGTTTGCAAAACATTGTGCAATGTCTTTTGTGTTCAGGCAATTAATAACTGAAAGGGTTAACTGACTTAACAAAATAAGTTCCTTGCAAGGAACTACCTCTTTCTGTGTTGCAACTTCAGAGCTAGTTCTTTTTCTTTATTCATTCATGGGATGTCGGCTGGGCCAACATTTATTACCCATCTCTCAATGTCCACGAACTGAGTGACTTGTTAGTGCCTTTCCGATTTCAGTTATGAGCCAACCACATTGCTGTTGGGCTGCAGTTACATGTAAGGCCACACTATGTAAAGAATGCAGGCTTCCTTCTATCAAGGACATTGGTGAGTCATATCAATATTTACAGCAATTGATATTGATTGGGGTAGAAGTGACCTGTACAAGAAGGACGGATTGCACCTAAATTGGAAGAGGGCAAATATACTGGCAGGGAGATTTGCTAGAGCTGCTCAGGAAGATTTAAACTAGTAAGGTTGGGGGGTGGTGATGTTGGTGGGACCCTGGTAGATAGTGAGGAAAGATTTCAATCTGAGACTGGTACAGTTGAGAACTAGGGCGAGTCAAATAATCAGGGCAGGCAGGGACAAAGAAGAGAACAAGGTAGGACTGAAAAATTAAACTGCATTTATTTCAATGCAAGAGGCCTTAACAGGGAAGGCAGATGAACTCAGGGCATGGTTAGGAACATGGGACTGGGATATCATAGCAATTACAGAAACATGGCTCAGGGATGGGCAGGACTGGCAGCTTAATGTACGAGGATACAAATGCTAAAGGAAGGATAGAAAGGAAGGCAAGAGAGGAGGAGGAGTGGCATTTTTGATAAGGGATAGCATTGCAGCTGTACTTAGGGAGGATATTCCCAGAAAGACATCCAGGGAAGTTATTTGGGTGGAACTGAGAAATAAGAAAGGAATGATCACCTTATTGGGATTGTATTATCGACCCCCTAATAGTCAGAGGGAAATTGAGAAACAAACTTGTAAGGCGATCTCAGTTATCTGTAAGAATAATAGGGTGGTTTTGGTAGGGGAGTTTAACTTTCTAAACATAGACTGGGACTGCCATAGGGTTAAGGGTTTAGATGGAGAGGAATTTGTTAAGTGTGTACAAGAAAATTTTCTGATCCAATATGTGGATGTACCTACTAGAGGAGGTGCAAAACTTGACCTACTCTTGAGAAATAAGGCAGGGCAGGTGACTGAGGTGTCAGTGGGGAGCTCTTTGGGGTAAGCGACCATAATTCTATTAGATTTAAAACAGTGATGGAAAAGGATAGACCAGATCTAAAAGTTGAAGTTATAAATTAGAGAAAGGCCAATTTTGACAGTTTAAGGAAAGAACTTTCAAAAGCTGATTGGGCGCAGATGTTCACAGGTAAACGGATGGCTGGAAAATTAGAAGCCTTCAGAAATGAGATAACAAGTCCAGAGAAAGTATATTCCTGTTAGGGTGAAAGGAAAGGCTGGTAGGTATAGGGAATGACGAAATAAATTGAGGGTTGGTTAAGAAAAATAAGGAAGCATATGTCAGGTATAGACAGGAATTGATTGAGTGAATCCTTAGCAGAGTATAAAGGCAGTAGGAGTATACTTAAGAGAAAATCAGGAGCACTAAAAGGGGACATGAAATAGCTTTGGCAAATAGAGTTAAGGAGAATCCAAAGAGTTTTTACAAGTACGTTAAGGACAAAAGGGTAACTAGGGAGAGAATAGGGCCCCTGAAAGATGAACAAGTCGGCCTTTGTGTGGAGACACAGGAGATAGGGCAGATTCTAAATGAGTATTTTGCATCAGTATTTACTGTGGAAAAGGACATGGAAGATCTAGAATGTAGGCAAGTAGATGGTGACATCTTGAAGAGGAAGTGCTAGATATCTTGAAATGCATAAAAGTGAATAAATCCCCAGGACCTGATCAGGTGTACCCACCAACTCTGTGGGAAGCTAGGGAGCTGGGCCACTTACTGAGATATTTGTATCATCGATAGGCACAGGCGAGATACCGGAAGACTGGAGGTTGGCTAACGTGGTGCCACTATTTAAGAAAGGTGATAAGGACAAGCCAGGGAACTACAGACCAGTGAGCCTGACGTCGGTGGTGGGCAAGTTGTTGGAGGGAATCCTGAGGGCCAGGAGGTACATGTATTTGGAAAGGCAAGGACTGATTATGGATAGTCAACATATCTTTGTGCATGGGAAATCACATCTCACAAACTTGATTGAGTTTTTTGAAGAAATAACAAAGAGGATTGATGAGGGCAGAGCGGTGGATGTGATCTATATGGACTTCAGTAAGGCGTTTGACAAGGTTGAGACTGATTAGCAAGGTTAGATCTCATGGAATACAGGGAGAAATAACTATTTGGATACAGAACAGCTCAAAGGTAGAAGTCAGAGGATGGTGGTAGAGGGTTGTTTTTCAGACTGGAGACCTGTGACCAGAGGACTGCCACAAGGATCAGTGCTAGGTCCAGTACTTTTCATCATTTATATAAATGATTTGGATATGAGCATAAGAGGTATAGTTAGGAAGTTTGCTGATGACACCAAAATTGGAGCTGTAATGGACAGCGAAGAAGGTTATCTCAGATTACAATGGGATCTTGATCAGATAGGCCAATGGGCTGAGAAGTGGCAGATGGAGTTTAATTTAGATAAATGTGAGGTGATGCAGTTTGGGAAAGCAAATCTTAGCAGGACTTATACACTTAATGGTAAGGTCCTTGGGAGTGTTGCTAAACGAAGAAACCTTGAAGTGCAGGTTTATAGCTCCTTGAAAGTAGAGTCACAGGTAGATAGGATAGTGAAGAAGGCATTTGGTATGCTTTCCTTTATTGGTTAGAGTATTGAGTACAGGAATTGGGAGGTCATGTTGTGGCTGTACAGGCCATTGGTTAGGCCACTGTTGGAATATTGTGTGCAATTCTGGTCTCCTTCCCATCGGAAAGATGTTGTGAAACTTGAAAGGGTTCAGAAAAGGTTTACAAGGATGTTGCCAGGGTTGGAGGATCTGAGCAATAGGGAGAGGTTGAATAGGCTAAGCCTGTTTTCTGTGGAGCGTTGGAGGCTGAGGGGTGACTTTATAGAGGCATATAAAATCATGAGGGGCATGAATAGGATAAATAGACAAAGTTTTCCCTGGGGTGGTTGAGTCCAGAACCAGAGGGCATAGTTTTCGGGTGAGAGGGGAAAAATATAAAAGAGACCTAAGGGCCAACTTTTTCACTCAGAGGGTGGTACATGTATGGAATGAGCTGCCAGAGGAGGTGGTAGAGGCTGGTGCAATTGCAACATTTAAGAGGCATTTGGATGGGGATATGAATAGGAAGGGTTTGGTGGGATATGGGCCGGGTGCTGGCAGGTGGGACTAGATTGGGTTGGGATATCTGGTTGGCATGGACGGGTTGGACTGAAGGGTCTGTTTCCGTGCTGCACATCTCTATGACTCTACATGGTTACCATTCGGTAAAAACAATGACTGCAGATGCTGGAAACCAGATTCTGGATTAGTGGTGCTGGAAGAGCACAGCAGTTCAGGCAGCATCCGAGGAGCAGTAAAATCGATGTTTCGGGCAAAAGCCCTTCATCAGGAGACTAGCTTTCCATTCCAGGTTTTTTAAAATCAAATTCAAATTTCACTATATTCCATAGTGAGATTCAAACCAACTTCCCTTGAGGTTTAGTCTGGGCCTCTGAATTACTCTTCCATGGATATTGCCACTATGCCACTACCTCTAAGTAGCTAAATCGTAATGTGGACTCACTCTTCAGTCAATTATGAATTCGCACAAAAGGTTCTCACATTATCAGCTAGCAAATACGATGCAATAACCCTACACTGTTTATCAATATTAAGCCTCTCCTCTACGAAAGACTGTGGGAATTCTTCCCTACTTACTATAAACTACAGACTAATATCAATGATTAGAGGCGATGTATCAAAAAAGTGAATAAAGCATCCCAAATAATCATGGTGGGCACATTGTGGGTCATGAAGGATGTAAGAATCACACACCATTTTTTCTTTCAAAATGATGCAAGAACTTGCTGTGTTATAAATGTGTTCTGTATTCTTATTTTCAGAATAACGCTCTCTGCACTGCTAGACTGTGCGAAACCTCTGCTTTATTTTGTTCTTCCATTGATAGGAAATGTCCATTTCCAGTAGTTTCCAGAAGCAGAGGATCTTAGTCTTTCTATCCAGTCGCATTCAGGTAGGGTAGCTGATAGAGGCAAGGTAACATTGGTTACATTGCTCATTGCAATATATGCAATTAAAACACTGCATATATTAATGGCCGCTCATTCATAATAGTTTGCTTATGGAAATCATCAGTGTCTGGTGTTCAGAACTCAGCATTGCAACCATTCTCCTTATGTCGGAGATGCCGACTGGAAACATCTGGGATGCTGGGATAGATTCACTGCTGTCCATGGATGTAGGAGGCTACACCCACTTCAATTAAAGTAAACCCAGGAATAAAGTTCCTAATCTGAATAACTGAGCCACACAAACAGAACAGCTTGTCTTCTGCATTTTGATTCTGAACAATTGGTAGTAGTTTATATTACTGATTCCAAGTGTGGAAGGATGCCTACAAAACATCTTCAGCCGAAGAAAGAGGCACCTTTAATGAATAGAATAGATTTATCATATATTATTTATGAACTAGTTGTGTTGCACCTGAGTGACATAAGAGGCTATGGTTAGACTTCAGGCTTTAGGAGTAAGCTCACATTACTGCAAATCGAATATCCTGGTGCACAACTGAGAGAAAACAGTTGTGCACCAGGATGGTTAGCTCCTCCAAGAAACAGCTCTTTGTGTCTTGTAGGACTGAGTTCATCTCTTGACATCAGCTAACCCTTTCAGGTACTAACTACTGTATACTATGCTATATGCTATCCTGATTGGGGTTATCTTGGAAGGTTCTCCTTCTCAGCCTTGCCTCTACCTGAGGCATAATAACCCTCCGGTTAAACCACCACCAGTTGTATCCCTCTAATGTATCCCTCTAATCCTCTGGGACTCTGGCAATGTTACTTTTACCTTTATAATGAGCAATATAGGTGACTTTTCTAGTTAACTCCCATGATCCTAGATGGGTGTGGTGTGATGTAATGGAGCGATTGAAATATGAGGTCACTGAGCTACAGATGACATAGTTAAAACATATAGTTACATACAATCTGGAAAGTCCTAATGGAGGGATCTTGTCCGAAACGTCGATTCTCCTGCTCCTCAGATGCTGCCTGATCTGCTGTGCTTTTCCAGCACCACACTCTCGACTCTGATCTCCAACATCTGCAGTCCTCACTTTTTCCCTGAAAGACCAACCTGCCAGGCTGGGGGACTGCCACACATAGTCCACGAGGGTCCGAGTTCGGGTTGAGGCCAGGAGTTCAGGACGTCGTCGAGAAGAAAGAAGAGAGAGGTAAAAAAGGACACAGAAGAGAAAAGAAGAAAAAGGAACAGATGGAGCAGATGAGCTCCAGCTGAAGTGTCCTACTCTGCTGCCATTTTAGAATGATGCCTGCATATGTTCATTCTTCAGGCTCATCGGATAATGATAGTTGATCTCTATTTATTTCTTGAAACTCTCTAACCTAAGGAATCAGAGTTAGTGGAAGCAATAGAAGAGTTTGTTCAATTGAGGTACACAGGCAATAATTTTTTCTGGGAGCTGTTATGGAATGCTACAAGATCACACATATTGTTAGGTTTACAATTTCATCCTCACCGAGTGTTATCATCATGACTTTTCTATATACAGAAATACATACTTATTTTGAATGTTTCTCTGCATATAATGGCAGAAAAGAGCTTATCATTCATCCTCATTTGATGAAACAAGTGCAGAGAAATGCAAAAACAATTCTGAGGAAGATTGAACCCAAGAATGTTTGATTTCAGTAATAAAACAGCAATGTTGACACGCCTAGCCAGATCACAAATCCCGAGATGATCATTTAATGTTGAAAGAAAAAAAAACAGACTGATAAAGCAATCCATATACATTCCCTTTATTGTTTCACTAGCTCCCCCTCTTAATTATCGCCTTCTTTTAGACGATGATGCAGGTGACCTTTCTGAGTCAGATAACTCGGAAAAGTCCTACGTTTGATTGTTATGCATTTCCCTGAGGTCATTCCACGCACTTAGTGGGAGGTTTGATCCCAGATTTGGTGCATTGTGTGCTGTGATGAGGGTACTAATACATAAAAGGACATCTGTCACCATTAGAACAGTTTGCCCTCTTAAAGACCTTTATGTTTGGGCAGCTGATCTGAACGGCAGTGCACAAAAATTAAGAGTTTTGTCTGCATAGGGTGTACATGCTCAAGTATTGTTGTAATACATAGATGAAATATATGGATATATATGTGTTTATCATTTCTGCCCATTGAGATATTCTATCCTTTTTAAAATACTTTTCTTTCTTTGCAGTGTTAATCTTTAAATATATTCACCAGTTCTCAAAATAGCAGGAACAGTTCAAGGCCAAATATATGCAAATCCCTTCAGGCCTTCAATTTTTTTTGTACATTTCTGATACCAATAAATCCCAACCTAGTTTTGCTGTAGCTGTAGGTTCCTGCTGAGTTTTCTCTTCCAGATTAGTGAATACATATTTTCCACCAAGCAAAGAGATTTTTCCACAAAAAATACCAGCAAATTATCACTTGAGGGAAAATGTGCAAAAACTGCATTTTTGCAGAGCTGCAAGGGCTTTACAAATTGGTCCATTATTGGCTCATGTTACAGCTGATCCTATCATGTGTCAATCTGAATATAAGCATGGATTCTGTGCAACTTATGCCTTACCCTTCCAGTATTCACCCTATTGTGGCAGCTGACTGCTGTGTGGGTGAATGACTGGCTCATTTCGCACTGCACAGTTGGCACGGTTTTTCAAAGTTCCATCTTTTCAGTCAAAGTGGATCTGGAATCATTCAGCATCCATCAAGCCGTAGGAAGCAGGCTTTCCTATGGGTCATCTGTACCATTTAACAGCCTGCTGGACACAGATAATATTACAGAGAATGAACACTGAAATTTTTAAAGTTTGGAAATGCAACCAATGTAACTCAATTCTAAATCTAATGCTGAATTTTTTTAATGACGATTTGTGATACAGTGTTGGCATGATGTGTCAGAACATGATCACACTGTGAAGCTAAAAGCATATTATAATGTGTGATATTTTTATGCTCATATATAGATCCTTCAGTTTCTATATTGAGCCACTAGATGTGCCATATTAAAGTGCACATCACTATGACAAGATATATTTCAGTTGAATGCAGTAAACTATTCTTCTAAATATAAATTTCATTGATTTCCTTGGGCTTTGTAGACACCCTGTGTCTAATATTTACAAAAATGTGGTCATGCATGCAATTTACAGGTTGATATTCCAGCACATCTGGAAATATGAAAACGCGTCTTACACTGTGGGTGTAACAGGGAAAAGTTATGAATTTTCTGACATCTTCTCATTTTTCTCATGAATCAGTGCTCTCAGCATGAGTGTGGAGTGCAGCAAGTATACACAGGACCCTAGCGGGAATTATCAGACACAGGAGCAAATTTAAAATGCCTACAAGGAAAGAAAATATATTTTAGTGGGATGCCACAGGATATGAGTATGTTGATGCTGATGGCCAAAACCAATTCCAAAGACAGGTAGGGCAGGATAGATCAAGTCAGATCAGCTCAAAAAAAGTAGTTGAAGCATTAATCTTGGGCATAATCATATAGGCTCTGAGTGACGTGGGCTAAGGTAACATTTGTGGCAGAATCACTGAGATTTCTGGTGGGGGGCAAGTTAGACAGTAGAAGAGATTGAGTGACTGTGAATATTCAGAGAGAAGATGGTGGCACTTGCACTGCTGGAGTGGAGAAGGATGCTATTGTGCAGGGTGATGCGTTCCTCCAGACAGCTGAGAGTGTTCTGACCCCAGGTGGTAGCCTCAGACTAGACTGAGATGGCTGTGTGTCAGGGCCAAGACTACTAATCCTGGGGAGGAGCAAGTCCAGCCTGCGCACCATTTTCACCAAAAACACTCAGAGGCCAAGTAGGAGGACTCAAGACATTAACTCTGTTTTTCTCTTCACAGATTCTGCAATACTTAAGCAAATCTTGAAGTATCCTGTAGTCTGACCTACAAACTTCTGTCCATGGCTAGGGTACTCTCTTTACATTGCTTAATGGGGGTCATGGTGATGTTGGAGTAATGGGCTAGTAATTTAGAAGCTGAGCCAAATTCTCTGGGAACATCGGCTCAAATCCCACAATGGCAGCTAGTGGAATGTAAATTTAATCAATAAATTTGGAATATGAACCAGTACTAGTTATACTGGCTGTGACAATTACTATTAATTTTTGTAATTAAAAAAAATCTGGTTTACTAATGTCCTCAAAGGAAATCTGGTCTGGCCCAAATGTGATTTAAGATCCACACCAATATGGTTGATTCTTAACTGACATCTAAAATGATCCAGCAAACTATTCAGTTCGAGGGCAATTATGGAAAAGAAATAAATTGTCCATCAATACCCATACGAAGAAATCAAAATTTATAAACTATCTGAACATTTGCACATTTAGTTTTCTTCAGGACTTCGGGTGGTGGAGTGGTTCACAGATTAGCACTACTGCTTCACAATACCAGCAACCCATCCTTGATCCTGACTGTGTGGAGTTTACACATTCTCCCTGTTTCTGTGTGGGTTTCTTCTGCGTGCTCTGGTTTCCTCCCACAGTCCAAAGATGTTAAGTGGATTGGCCATGCTAAATTACCCATAGCATCCAGGGACATGCAGGCTAAATGGATTAGTTGTGGGAAATGTAGGATAACAGGGATACGGTAGTGGGGTGTGTCTGGATGGGATGCCCTTTGGAGATCAGTGTGGACTCAATGGGCTAACTGGCCTGCTTCTACACTGTAGGGATTTTATCTAGGGAGAGGACAAAAAGTGATAGGTTTTATATTGTAGTAACTAGTGGAGAGGAGGAGGTGGGGAATGTCAGAGGAACATTAGAGAATGAGCGAGATTAGAACTCACAGACCTGGCAGCAAGGTAGCTCAGTGTTTAGCACTGCTGCCTCACAGCGCTAGGAACCTGAGTTTCATTCCATCCTTGGGGGACTCTCTGTGTGGAATTTACACATTCTCCCCGTGTCTGCGTGGGTTTCTGCTGGGTGCCCCAGTTTCCTCCCACAGTCCAAAATGGACAGGTTAGGCTGGTCATGCTCAAAATTGCCCTTCGTGTGCAGGTTAGGTGGGTTAGCCAGGGTAAAAGCCTATGCAGGGTTATGGGTGGGATGCCTTTTGGAAATTTAGTGCAGACTCAATGGGCTGAATAGCCTCTTTCTGCACTGTAGGGATTCAATTCTATTTTTAAAGGCAAAGGAAGCATAGATGTTGTACTCTGGACCCATCTGTCCTCTCAACAATGTTACCATTCCTTTTGCCTTTTGTTCCATGGCTGTTAACACATGTTGCAGACACGTACTCTGGACCAATATCTCAACACCTCATTCCCCTTCCCTATGCCTTCATTAGTGTAGTTTCAAGGACGACAGGACAGATTCAGTATGTTCTCCTTTGTGGGTCTTTTGATTCATTTTACCAAGTGTCCTGCTATGATGCTTCAGTATTTAAAATTAATTCAATTTAAACTCTTCAATAATGTTGCTATGTAATTCAAATAGAAAGGAAGAAAATAAGAATAATTAATGGTACATTTTTAAACACAGGCAGCTCCATAAATGTTCTCCATGTATAATTCACTTGTGCTTGAAAAGGTGAGCATTAACATTGTCTGGGTTCCAATTCTTAATTGACAAAATCCCTTAGGATGTTATACTAAACAGGCTTTTTATTCATTCTTTTCTAGCTGGTTATGATATTGAAATTTTTTTTGTTCCAGATAACACAGCTAATAAATAACTATTTATAACGTTGTTTAATTTAATGTCATTTTATATATTAGGTGATAAAAACAATGTTCACAGGCTTCAATGTGCTAAATAAATTTGGTATATTTAATCTGGTGATGGTGGCCTCTGACATCGTTGCCTGAACCCAAAGGCGGGGCAACTGTCCCCAAAGGATGAAATCATAGCACCTGCAGATTCAGTCCTTCAAAGACACATATATCATGTGTCTATTCTCTCTCCAGATCATTTTTAAAATGCCTTTCTGCACCAAAGAGCCCTTATTGTTCCCTCATAATGGAGTGCATTGTGCATTAATGATTGTTCTATATTGTAGCCGATGGGAGATTTTGAGTTTGAACATCTCAGGTTACATGGCTTCTTCATCATCTTCTCTTCCACTCATCTTTGTGTTCAAGGACAGCCAGTCTGTCTAGGCCACAAGTATTGCCAGTGAGTCCATTATGAATCGCCCTTTGACCAAGCCACCAGGATGCTTGTGGGACCAGTATCGGGAACATGACATTTTTAGACAGTTTCTCCAGCCCATCCCAAGGGTTGACTTTCAGCTTTCACACCCTTCATCTGCAAAGTAAGGTTGGGACTAAATCTTACTGCCATTCATAAATGAATTGAGGATTTTTCTACTGCTCTGTGCCAAGATTTAACAATTTGGGCAAAAAATACGATTCAGAAAAGATGATGAGATTGCACTGTCCAATATTTCTGCTCCTCTAATGCAGGAGATGTTATATTCTGCCTCACGATTGGTATCAAAGAATACCTTCAAAGAAACACATCCATGATATTGTCAGCTTGGGTATTGAGATCCTTGCAAAGGGTTTGCTAATAGTGTTGGTGGGTGGTTAAACTAATTTGGCAGCAGAAAGGGGATACAGAATAGAGTTATAATAGGGGGCGATGCACAGACAGATAAATACGTCAGTCTGGAAGACAGAACGTGTATAATGCAGTTAAGGCTGTAGGGAGCATGGCAAGGGTCAGTGGTATTTATTTTAATGCACTCTTATGAGTAAGATAAAGGAGTTCAGGGTGTCGATTTAGGCATGGGGATATGATATTATTGTTATTGCACTGATATGGTAAAGGAAACAGCAAGACTAACAGCTCAATATTCCTGGGTGTAGAATCTTGAGCTGAGACCGGGTTTGGGTGTAATAGAGAAGGTGGTGTCACAATATTAATTAAGGCGTTTACTGCAATAAGGATGCCTTAGAAGGTTGTTAAAATAAGGTAACAGAGGTAAAACCTAAAAGAGGAAAGGGGACAATTACATTGCTGGGAATGTGCTAGAATCCCATAACAGTTGGGAAGAGATAGAAAGATAGATATGTGGGCAACTGTCACAGAAATATAAAAATAATAGTATAATAATGGTAGGGGATTTTAACTTCCCCAATATTAACTGGGTTAGACAGATGAAAGGCTCAGTGAATGGAATTCTTAATATAGATTAAGGAAAGCATTTTAAGCCAGCATGTACAAAATACTACAAGTGAGGGTGGTGCTTTGCCTAAATATTGGGAACAATCTGGGCTAGTGATGAAAGTATCAATGAGGGAGCATTATGATGATAGTGATCATTACCCAGTAAGATTTAAGATACTTATGGGAAAGGATAAAGATGGACTGGGATTAAGGCTCTGAAATGGGGAAGGGTGATTTTAATATGCAAGTCAAAATGGCTGGTAAGCAGATATTGGTAAAAAACATTTACATCAGAGCAGTGGGAACCCTTCAAAATGGAAATAGTGCAGGTGGAAGGCCAACGTGTTCCTGTAAGATTGGATGGTAGGAACAAAACGTCCAGTGCATTGGTGGTTGAAACAAAAGACAACTTGAAGACATTTTGTCAGAATATCAGGGGCATGAGGATAATCATGCGAAAAGTAGAACACACTGGGAATGAAAATTATATTGTGTGCATGGAGCCTGAAATTATAGGTAAGGTTTTAAATGACCAGTTTGTATCTGTATTCACCATATAGATGGACTATGCATGTATAAAATCAAGGAGGAGGACTGTGATCTATATGGCTGAAAATAATTAACATTAAGAGGGAAAATGTTTTAGGGGTTTTAGCAGGCATAAAAGTTATTATGAGATATATCGTAATTTGCAGAATGAGGCAAGACAAGAGATTGCAGAGGCTCTGACATTAATTTTCAAATCCTCTCTGACTACAGGAGAGATCCCAGAGGACTGAAGGGCCGATAATGTAGCATCATTGTTCAAGAAGTATGGTATGGATAGATCGGGTAACTAAGTCTAAAATAGGATAGACCTGGTCTATCTAATCTGGATGAGAGCTTCAATTTTCCTACTTATCCTGCATTCCCTACACCCTCCAGCCTTGTCCTTCATACTAGTAGAAACACATTGTCTCCGAACTCTTGTTATCTCATTTTTAAAGGCCTCCCACTTTCCAACTGTCCCTTTACCTGTGCACAACTTTCCCCAAACAACTTTTGAAAGTTCCTGCCTAATATTGTCAAACTTGGCCTTATTCCAATTTAGAACTTTAACTTTTAGATCAGGTCTGTCCTTTCCCATTACTCTTTTAAAACTAATAGTATTATGATCATTGCCCACAAAGTGCTCCCCCAATGACACCTCAGTCAGTTGCCCAGCCTTATTCCCCAAGAGTAGGTCAGGTTTTCCACTTTCTCTAGTAGCTACATCCACATATTGAAGAAGAAAATTTTCTCGTACACACTTAACAAATTCATGTTCATCCAAGTCCTTAACACTATGGCAGTCCCAGTCTATATTTGAAAAGTTAAAATCCCTTAGCATTATTCCCCCCACCTACCCCCCCCCCCCCAACCACCACCACCAATCCCCCTTATTCTTGCAGATATCTAAGATCTCATTACTTATTTGCTTCTCAATTTCCTGCTAATTATTGTGGGCCTATAGTACAATTCCAATAAGGTGACCATCCCTTTCTTATTTCTCGGTTCTACCCATATAACTTCACTGGGTGATCTCCCAGGAACATCATCCCTGAGTACAGCTATAATGTGAGCCTGAACCAAAAACACCACTCGCTCTCTTCTCTTGGCCCTCCTTTCCATCTTTTCTATGGCATCTATACCCCGGAATATTAAACTGCCAGTTCTGCCCCTCTGTAAGCCACATTTCTGTAATAGCTCATGGATAGCTTTAATAGACATAAAATTGGTGGTGTAGAAGACAATGAAGAAGCTTCCATCAGAGTACAATGGGACTGGTCTCCCTGCTACAGGAAAGATATTGTTAAATGTGAAAGGGTTCAGCAAAGACTTACAGGGATGTTTGAGCTATAGAGAGAGGCTGACTCAGCTGAGGCTATTTTCCCTGGAGTGTTGGAGGCTAGGGTGACCTATCAAGGTTTACAAAATCAACAGGAGAATGAATAGGGTGGATAGTCAAGGTATTTTGTCCAAGGTAGGAGAGTCCAAAACTAGAGGGCATAGAGTCATAGAGTTAGTCAGTCCACAGCGACCATATTCCCAAACTAAACTATTCCCACCTGCCTGTGTTTGGCCCATATCCCTTCAAACCTTTCCTAGTCATGGATTTATCCAAATGTCTTTTAAACATTGTAACAATAAGTTTAAGATGAGAGGGGAAAGATTTAAAAGAGACTTGATGGGCAATGTTTTCATGCCGAGCGTGGCGTATGGATTGAGTTGCCAGAGGAGGTGGTGGAGCTGGGTATAAAATACAACATTTAAAAGACATCTGGATTGGTACAAAAATAGGAAATGTTTAGAGAGACATGGGCCAATTGCTGGCAAATGGGACTGGATCAGTTTAAGATATTGGGTCAGTGAGGACAAGTTGGATCGAAGGGCCTGTTTCCGTGCTGTATATCTCTGACCGTGTGATACCCTCATGATCAAGAATCTACCCATCTCAGAGGTTAAAAAAGAAACAGAAAAGGATACAAATAAAGGAAAAGCATTCTTCACCCTGCATTATCCATTTTCTAATAATTAACCTCTTTCCCTTAAACATTTCTTTTTCCAACATTTCACCCACTTTGTATACAACATCTGAGATAGATTGACTTTTGATAATGAGGAGAAAAAGCAGGAAAGTGAACGTGATGAACATCGGATCATCCATGATCCTATTGAATGACAGAGCTGGCTCGATAGGCTGAACAGACTACTCCTGTACTGGTGTTGGTGACTGGGTTATTGAGGGTTAATATTGACTAGAAGCTAAATGAACCAATCACTGTGTTTACCAGGACAGGTTGGGGCAAGTAACTCACCCCCAGACCCCCCAAAGATGATAACAGTACTCTCCAATAGCCTGTAAGACTCCAGTTCCAACAACACTCAAGAAGCTCAATACCATCCAGAATAAAACAGCCCACTCAATTAGTACTGCATCTAATATCTTCAACATTTACTCCCTCCACCACTGTTGTAAAATGGCTGCAGTATGGACTACAGGGCAGCAAATCACCTAGCCTCCGAACCTGCGACCTCTATCACTTAGAAGAATAGCAAGGGTAGCATTCCCATGAGAATATCTCCATCTTCAATTCCTCCTGAGTCACACATCTCCTAACTTGGGACTATGTCACGATTCCTTCACTATCACTATGTCAAAATCCTAGAGTTCACTTCCTGAAACATAGTCTAGATGTACTTGCACGATTGAATGGACTGCAACAGTTCAAGATGGTGGCTCACTAATACCCACTGAAGGGTAACTTGGGGTGGGTTATGTTTACAAGGCTAGCCAGCGACGTCCACATTCCATAAGTGAAGAAAATAAAAAAGATTTCATGGAGTTGATCAGGGCATAATGGATTGAATAATCTTTTTCTGCATTTTAAAATTTTACAATTCTGTAATTCAGAATGTTTAATTACCAGAGAAACATCAAAATGAGCAGTATATTCCTTCCTTACACATTTGTGACCAACATTCTTTTACTCAATCCCAATCATTTTCACAGTAACTGAATCCAATTACTCTGTTTCCCTCAGTGCTTGTTTATGTATGTCTCTCTCCCTGTATCTCCAAAGGCAATTCTATCATTTCATTCCTTCCAAGTAGAGCTGGCATGTTGAGATAATGAAGTTGAAATTGTCTTTTGTGGATCCCTTTTATGAAGCAGAGTCAGGTGTCTGTGAGATGTATATACAAAATAAGTCTTTTTTAATTACAGAAGGGTTGACAACAGAAAATTGGACATGTCTGTGCACCATTTTACTATAATATGAACTATTACACTTCATTTTTTTTTAAAAGTCAAGAATGAAACACTGCTTTGGAGAACAATTATATGAACTAATGACTATACAAGAAGTTCTCACCCTCCATTATAGGCTACATTACCTTAGTTCTCAAACTAACATAACAAGGTTTTCTTGCATATCAGGAGAAAGTGAGGACTGCAGATGCTGGAGATCAGAGCTGAAAATGTGTTGCTGGAAAAGCGCAGCAGGTCAGGCAGCATCCAAGGAGCAGGAGAATCGACATTTCGGGCATGAGCCCTTCTTCAGGAATGAGGAAAGTGTGCCAAGCAGGCTAAGATAAAAGGTAGGGAGGAGGGACTTGGGGAGCGGTGTTGGAAATGCGATAGGTGGAAGGAGATTAAGGTGTGGGTAATAGGCCGGAGTGGGGGTGGGGGCAGAGAGGTCAGGAAGAAGATTGTAGGTTAGGAAGGTGGTGCTGAGTTTGAGGGTTGGGACTGGGACACGGTGGGGGGAGGGGAATTGAGGAAACTGGAGAAACCTGAGTTCATCCCTTGTGGTTGGAGGGTTCCTAGGCGGAAGATAAGGTGCTCTTCCTCCAGCCGTCGTGTTGCTATGGTCTGGCGATGGAGGAGTCCAAGGACTTGCATGTCCTTGGCGGAGTGGGAGGGGGAGTTAAAGTGTTCAGCCATGGGGCGGTTGGGTTGGTTGGTGCGGGTGTCCCAGAGGTGTTCTCTGAAACGTTCCGCAAGTAGGCGGCCTGTCTCCCCAATGTAGAGGAGGCCACATCAGGTGCAGCGGATGCAATAAATGATGTGTGTGGAGGTACAGGTGAATTTGTGGCGGATATGGAAGGATCCCTTGGGGCCTTGGAGGGAAATAAGGGCGGAGGTGTGGGCGCAAGTTTTGCATTTCTTGCAGTTGCAGGGGAAGGTGCCGGGAGTGGAGGTTGGGTTGGTGGGGGGTGTGGACCTGACGAGGGAGTCACAGAGGGAGTGGTCTTTTTGGAACGCTAATAGGGGAGGGGAGGGAAATATATCCCTGGTGGTGGGGTCCGTTTGGAGGTGGCGGAAATACGACGGATGATACGATGTGCAGATTGATTTGCAGACTGATGCACAAAAATGGATCTTTTCTCATTATTAATTAGAATCCCTACAATGTGGAAACAAGCCAGATGGCCCATCAAGTCCACACCAAACCACTTAAGAGGTTCCCACCCAGACACACCCTATCCCTGTAACCCTGCATTTCCCATGGACAATCCACTGAATCTGCACATGTTTGGATTATGGGAGGAAACCAGAGCACTCAGAGGAATTCTATGCAGATATGGGGAGAATGTTCAAACTCTGCACAGACACTCACCTCGGGGTGGAATGGAACCTGGGTCCCTAATGTTGTGAGGCTGCAGTGCTAACCACTGAGCCACCACCCCCCCTCCCCCCCCCCCCCCACCCCCCAATAGTTTTTATTTTATTTTAATTTTAACTTTTCTTTCACAGTGAGTTGCATATGTGGTCCTGAATAATCTTGAGTTAAATCAAATGTGGAGAGACTCAAGATATGGCTGAATGAGGTGGGCAATTAATCTTGAGTCTTTGTGCTGCACAGCAATCAGTCAGTATCCAATACATGGAAATAATCTGCACTGAATTCATGTCTATGCCATCTTGTGAGGTACCATCAGCTCCACTTAGTGAGGATCTTCTGAGATTGGTGATAAGTGGATTGAAGCTCTTTCTACCACTTCCATCCAAAGTTTTAATTCCATTGTTTTTAGATTAAGTCAGCCACTTACATCTTCCTTTCATTTGTCCCTGAAAACCAATCAATCAATCAATCAACAAACCAGTCTTCAATCAAGCTTTTGGTCACTTTCCCTGAGATATCTGAGGTTTGTTTTTAACTATTTATCCTCCAACATTTCTGAGCAGTGCCTTGGGCTGTATTTATTTCTTGAAAGGCTCTATAAAGATGCAAATTGTTGCTATTGATGTAGTAAAATGACTGTCAACTCTTTTATGTAACAAGCAAAGTTAAAATTATTCCCATATGGGGTAAATAAAGGTGAACATGAAATCTAGAGAATAAATAAGTCTGTTTGTTTCTTGTAAATTGATCCCAAGTCAGACACTACATGTCAGATTTATATCATTTTGCTTTTACTATGACCTTCATTACTGGAAACTAAAAGATGTGTATTTTGTTAATATAGTGCTGCACACAACAGAGACAACATAAATTCTATACTTACGTGGTTGGCTTATTTGTAAAGTACAAGAAAGTGAGGACTGCAGATGCTGGAGATCAGAGTCATGAGTGGGTTGCTGGAAAAGCACAGCAGGTCAGGCAGCATCCGAGGAGTGGGAGAATCAAAGTTTCAGGCAAGAGCCTTTCACCTTGCCCGAAACATTGATTCTCCTGCTCCTCAGATGCTGCCTGACCTGCTGTGCTTTTCCAGCACCCTACACTTATTGAAAAGTATCCCACCATATCTGGGGTAGCTTTCATACTGACAATTTGGAAGATTACGTTTTGGATTAAGCCAATCTTTACATTAACAGCACCCCACTTTTCTCTACATTTGATGAGCTGTTAGACTGTCGGGAGACACAGGTAACATTTTCCCTTGTGGATGCTTTGGGATAAAAAAATGCACAGGTCATAGATTATTGGCAAAGAGAGGTGCCCAACAATTTCCTCACATCAATGGATGTAAGAACCAGCTTGTACATCATTTTATAATGTAAATAAAACCTCTGTTTGACAAAGTGACATGATGTACCAATGCAAATTTAGACTGTGACTCATATTTACACAAAGCTATTTAATTTTCTGCTGAGGAAAGAATGAATATGTGAAATACTGAGGAACTTTATGAATGAAATGTCCATTAAACAGAACTGAGCTTCCTTACATGTTAAAATCAATGCCAGTTGCAACTTGATGCTGATTTAAAGTCTTTAAATGATATTTCTTTTTTAAATTCACTCATGGGAAAGAAGCCCCTCTGGCAAAGACAGTAATTATTGCCCATCCTTAATTGCATTTGGGAAAGTAGGGGTGAACTGCCTTTTTGAGCCATCTTAGTGCTTGGTGTATAGACTCCCACAGTGCTATTAGGAAGGCAGTTCCAGGAATTTGACCCAGCGACAGTGAAGGAGCAGCAATAGCCAGGATGATACGTAGCTTGGAGGGAATGTGCAGGCGGTGGTGTTTCCACATGTTTACTGCCCTTTTTCTTTTAAGTGGGAGGAATCATAGGTTTGGAAGTACTGTAGAGGCAGCTTTGATGAGTTATAGATGTTGCACACTGCTACCACGACGTATCTGTTGTTTCTGCCACCAAACTTCACATAACCTATTCAACACATCGTACTAGCATTTTGCATTCTCTGTGGCTGGTGAGTATTGCCATACAAACATATAAACAGGAATTAAGAGTAGACCACTTGGCCCTTAAATTCTATCCCACCATTCAAAGAGATCATGGCTGATCTGATTTTAACTTCAATTCGACATACCTGCATGAAATGCCATATTTGTACAGCATAGAAACAGACCCTTTGGTCCAACTCATCTATGCCGACCAGATATCCTAAATTAATCTCGTCCCATTGGTCAGCACTTGGCCCATATCCCTCAAACTCTTCCTATTCATATACCCATCCAGATGCATGTTGTAATTGTATCAGCCTCCATTACTTTCTTTGGCAGCTCATTCCATACATATACCACCCTCTGTGTGAAAACATTGCTCCTTAGATCCCTTTTAAATCTTCCTCCTCTCACCTCAAACCTATGCCCTCTAGTTTTGGACACCCCTAACTGGGAGAAAGACATTGGCTATTCACCCTATCCATGCCCCTCATAATTTTAAAAGACCATAAAGTCACCCCTCAGCCTCCGACGCTCCAGGGAAAACAGCCCCAGCCAATTCAACCTCTCCCTACAGCTCAAACCCTCCAACCCTGGCAACATCCTTGTAAATCTTTTCTGCACCCTTTCAACATCCCCAATAATCTTTTATCCCTTTGGTAATCGAGAATTAGTCTACCTTTGCCTCAAAAATATTTAAAGATTCTGCATTCACTGCTTTTTGAGAAGAGGAATTCCAAAGATTCTGAGAGAATTTTTTCCCCCTCATCTCTGTCTTAAATGGCACCTCCTTCTAGATTCTTCTACAAGAGGAAACATCCTTTCCATATCCACTTAGTCAAGTCTCCTCAGTATCTCAGTATCAACAATGCAACCACTGACTCTTCTAAACTCCAGAGGATACGAGCTGAATCTATTTTAGCCTTTTGTCACAAAGTAATCTGCTTATTCCTGATATTAGTTTAGTGAACATTATTTAAACTGCTTCCAACAAGTACGGCATGCACAGTACTCGAGAAGCAGGTTCATCAATGTGATGCCTCCTCTAGTCCAATAGCTTCTTGATTCTTGTTCTGCAGGTTCATAAATGAAGAGGGATAAAGTACTGAAAGTATTGATTAAACCGATACCCAAGCAGTGGTCAGGATCATCAGGAGAACAATGAGCACTGTAACAAAATTCAGTTTAAAACCTCGCTCCAGAGAGACCTCTAGTAAATCCATTTAGCAAATCCAATAATGCTGTAAGCAAGGTGATCTATATGACATGGACAAAAATAACTAAGGTGAGAATGTACACATTCTATAAAAAAGATTTCGATAAAAGCAGAGGCAGAGATGATGCCTTCCTCCCCCGCAGAATGTCAATCAGTTGCTGATTCAGAGCCATCACTTCCTGCTATTATGTTGTACAGCCCTAGAGGCAGCTGCTGTAAGCTTATACCAACACAATGACTCCATATAGACATGATACATTACATGTGACATAAGGAGAGTAGGCACAACTCAAACATGGTCTTGGGACAATTTCCCCAATGCATAGCTGTCATCTCACTTGAGCTCTCAGCATGACAGAATGAAGCAAAATAACATTTTGCATGAAAATTGAAATGTTGACATCAATTTGCAAGTTAGGCAATGATAAGTTTTCAAGCTGGTTATTAAAATGTTTCTTTGTGTGCTTAACAAAGTGAAGGGTGGAACTCTTCAGCATCAGTACTTTCCGGTCAGAATTAACACAGCCAGAGGGAGAATAAAAATAAAACTCCTTTCCTCCGACAATATTACCCCAACCATGCCAGGAAAGCTGCGTCAGTGTGACCTGCTTTCTGTTTTACATGCTAGCCATTCTGTGGTAATTCTGAGCTGGATATTTTTTTCTAGTGCCCCATTAAAATAATGAACACTTGAGGCATGGCTGATAGGATAGGATGGTTGATTGAAAAGCCAGCTGGACTAATATCTCCTGACACTCTGCATAAGCTTGTGGGGATATTACCAACTTTGCTTGATTTTCCTTTCTGACGTTTTACTCACTAGAGTTCAGAAGAATAAGGGTTGATCTTGTAGCAACATACAAGATTCTAATGGTAGCTGTTGAGGTGTTTCCACAAGATTGTCTGGATGTTGCACAGAAGAACTCAAATCCTCAGAAGATGGCACGCAAGCAGTACTATCAAGTAAACATAGAAACACATTCAAAATAGCCCTGCAGAATTGAATTAATATACTGCAGTAGAATGGTGAGCAAATCCTAAATTGCAGCTAAAGAGCTTCAATGAACATCAATGGAAAATATTAGCAACACGACAGCTACCTGAAGTACTATCAAAACTAGATCTATCTTCTGTTATTAATTTAGCACTTGTTGAGAAAAAGTTTAACAGATGTAACAAAGAAGATTGATGAGGGCAGAGCAGTGGATGTGATCTTTAAGGACTTCAGTAAGGTGTTCGTCAAGGTTCCCCATGGGAGACTGATTAGTAAGGTTAGATCTCATGGAATACAGGGAGAACTAGCCATTTGGATACAGAACTGGCTCAAAGGTAGAAGACAGAGGGTGGTGGTGGAGGGTTGTCTTTCAGACTGGAGACCTGTGACCAGTGGAGTGCCACAAGGATCAGTGCTGGGTCCTCTACTTTTTGTCATTTACATAAATGATTTGGATACGAACATAAGAGGTACAGTTAGTAAGTTTGCAGATGACACCAAAATTTTAGGTGTAGTGGACAGCGAAGAGGGTTACCTCAAATTACAACAGGATCTGGACCAGATGGGCCAATGTGCTGAGAAGTGGCAGATGGAGTTTAATTCAGATAAATGAGAGGTGCTGCATTTTGGGGAAGCAAATCTTAGCAGGACTTATACACTTAATGGTAAGGTCCTTGGGAGTGTTGCTGAACAAAGAGACCTTGGAGTGCAGGTTCATAGCTCCTTGAAAGTGGAATCTCAGGTAGATAGGATAGTGAAGAAGGCGTTTGGTATGCTTTCCTTTATGGTCAGAGTACTGAGTAGAGGTGTTGGGAGGTCATGTTGAGGCTGTACAGGACATTGGTTAGGCCACTGTTAGAATATTGCGTGCAGTTCTGGTCTCCTTCCTATTGGAAAGATGTTGTGAAACTTGAAAGGGTTCAGAAAAGATTTACAAGGATGCTGCCAGGGTTGGAGGATCTGAGCTACAGGGAGAGGCTGAACGGGCTGGGGCTGTTTTCCCTGGAGCGCGGAGGCTGAGGGGTGACCTTATAGCAGTTTACAAAATTATGAGGGTCATGGATAGGATAAATAGGCAAAGTATTTTCCATGGGGTCGGGGAGTCCAGAACTAGAGAGCATAGGTTTATGGTGAGAGGGGAAAGATATAAAAGAGACCTAAGGGGCAACATTTTCACGCAGAGGGTGGTGCATGTATGGAATGAGCTGCCAGAGGATGTGGTGGAGGCTGGTACAATTGCAACATTTAAGAGGCATTTGGATGGATATATGAGTAGGAAGGGTTTGGAGGGATATGGGCCAGGTGCTGGCAGTTGGACAAGATTGGGTTGGGATATCTGGTCGGCATGGACGGATTGGACTGAAGGGTCTGTTTCCATGCTGTACATCTCTATGACTCTAATAGCATTGAACTTTCAGTCTTTGAGCAAGTCTGCCAATTACAATACTATAGAGGAGCTTCCTATAGATACCAATTCAGATGCATGTGTCCAAGAGAGTCTAATTTACTTGAATCTTCAATTTTATTTTTCATTTTTCATGCCATTTACTTTCTGCTGGAATTCCCAAGGTATAATTTTACAAACTGAAAAGGCTATAGAGGTAGTATGATGACTTATTTTGCTCCTCACTGGGGTAGGTCATTGGAAATCAAGTCCTACTACTTCTTGAGTAATTGTATAAGTTAAATATTTTATAAAACTATGTATTATTCCCCAATTTCCCTTTCTTTTAGATCTCGGTTTACAGAAAACATGTACCAAGTTTATATAATTAATCATAATTACTATTTATTATAAAAACATAGATGTTAACTACAGAAAAACAATTATGAACTACCAACAATTCTCTCAGCTAATTAAAACTCTAACCCCTCCTCTGACACACACATACTTGCAGACATTAGAAGATTGATATCTGGGTATAGGGAAAGACTAGGAAGACAATTCAATGGTCCCTGTGAGCATGATTGGTTTGTGAGGACTTTTGGTTTGTGAGGACTTGCTGCCCCTTCATCTTTCTTTCTAGGTGCTTTCATTTATTTGCAGAAGGCATAGGGTGATTAGTTCACAATTAAAAAATCTCTGCTCAATTGGTTAAAAACCACAACTTACAGCAACTGAAATAAGGAGAAAGTGAGGACTGCAGATGCTAGTGATTCACAGTCGAAAAGTGTGGCACTGGAGAAACACAAAAGGTCAAGTAGCATCCGAAGAGCAGAAGAGTCAATGTTTTGGGCAGAAGCCCTTCATCAGGAATGCTGATCATTCCTGATGAAGGGCTTATGCCTGAAGCATAGATTCTCCTGCTTCTTGGATGCTGCCTGACCTGCTGTGCTTTTCCTGTGCCACACTTTTCGATAGCAACTGAAATAACTCCGTAGAGGCTGGTATCCCTTCACCAAGTCACCCTTTATTTAAGCATGAATATTTCTTGACTATAGTACTACCTCATACAAAATCAGACACCTGAATGTCAGTATCTCAGACACTCACGCCTGTTACATGTCAGCCAGGGCCCCCGATTGGACCAGATTAACAGCCCCAATCAGGGAACTCATATTTCATGATGTCCAACTGACTGACCTCGTTACAATCACTGCAACAACCAATGAGGAGAAATAAAATGGCTTCCTTCAAATTTGAAATGATACTGCAGAAATAAGGACGGCAACTTCTTTTTCAGAATCTTGATTGCTTCTGAACAAACATTCACACTCACAAGCTACTCAGCTACATGGGAAGCTAATCATGTAGACATCATGAAAAACTGATCATTACTTCATAGACCAATCAGCCACTTGTTACTGGCTGAATCTCCTTTCATACACATCCCCTACTTCTGCCTTGACTGTAGTAACCTCCCCTGTCCTGCTTGAATGAACAGCAGTGCCAACAGCTCTGACAATGAGTGCCAGGTAACTTGCTTTCATAAAAGCGCAGTAATTCTTTCCACGATCCTTGTTTTTTTCTCTCTCATTTAAATCCACAATCAAAATCGCAGAAAAATGAAAAGTGTCATGGAATTCGTACAGTATGGAAGCAGGCTATTCAGCCCATCAAATCCGTACCCGACCCTCCAAACAGCATTCCACCCAGACCCAAGCCCTACTCTATCCCTGTAACCCTGCATTTCACATGGCTAACCCACCTAGCCTGCACATCCCTGGACACGATGAGCAATTTAGCATGACCAATCCACCTAACCTGCAAAAATTTGGACTGTGGGAAGAAGCTGGAGTACCCCAGAGCAAACTCACACCGACACGAGGAGAACATGCAAATTCTACACTGACAAGTGCCCGATGGTAGAATCAAACCCAGGTCCCTGGTGCTGTGAGGTAGCAGAGCAAACCACTGAGCCATCATGCACCATTCCATTTTCACTCTTAAAAGAATAGAAATTCTTAGGAATAGTAGGGAAATCATTATTTCCTCAACTTCAGAATAGTAAACAAAATAACCTTCACTTTACTTTTGTCTACCCAGTTAACTGAAGGGTGAGGTATGGAAAAATTCTTTCATCATTGCAGTGACAGTGGATGGTGGGGCTATAAGATTCTTCACAGGAGATGAAAGTGCTTCGTTTATTTTTTGAAGCCAGTGTGTTATCCTTTCCCCAGTGTGCAACGGAAAAGAAGGCAAAATAGCAGACGAAGAGAATGAAACTTTCTGTTTGTTGCCTTTCTCTTTATAGATCTCTGATAGGTCAGGTCCTGAATAATTATCTTTTGAATCAGTTCTGTTTATCCTCACTGAGTTTGTCTTCAAATCATTATGAGTTTCATGGCCCAGGTACATGTTGTTGTGAGCAATCGTTATCCAGCCTGCCAACATGTTTGTTTTATGAAGAGAAGTTTATGGTGAACATAACATCCCTTACTGCTCAAGATCAGTCAAACAAAAATGTTGGAGATTGATGCCTTTGAAAAGAGACTTTGAAGTTGGGGATGGGAACATGGAAGTAGGATGAAGATATAAATAGTTTATAGGATAGTGTGAGAGTGTTGGGAGGAGGTATGGTATGTGGAATAAATAGCCATGTCCTAAAAGATAGACTGAATCATCAGTCATGTCAGATCACGTGAAACTGGGATCTGAAAGTTTCTACAGATTTCCAGTCGAAACCTCTGCTGCATGTAATGTTAAAAAAAGATTGTGAGATTTCGCTATTCTGTTTATAAGCTCTATTGTATCAAGGACACCCAAATATTAATCCTATTGTTGCAAAACCAAAACCTTTGGTCTTCTGGCTGCCATATTTATTAAAATACCACAGGCACTGTATTCTTAAAAATAACACAGAGCATGGAAAAACCATGAAGTAGATCAAGCTCCTTTCTACCACACATCACATCTTACCAGGCACTGCACAACATTCCTGTGAAAAGTGAATTCCTGCCCATTGTTTATGGTATATGTCATGATTTTGCATTATAATCAAATCTCCTTCACTGGAGCAGTGTGGTTTGCGACACAGCAAATTGGTTCACGAGTACAAGATTACTTTCAACTTTAAATACTGACATATCATCCATCTGCTGTTGCTGCAGTATTCATGTCTGTCAACGCGGAAAAGTGAAACAGAGAGCAGGGACTTAATGTCTATCAGATTTGTACAGCTGAGTAGTTCTGATAATGTTTGCCCTCCAACAGTAGACTGTGAAGGATGCTACCTCTTGTGATCAGGGAGTACTGTACACAAATCATAAATATCTCTTGCCATTCACTGCTTTTCAAATAACATGATCGGTGAATGACTACAAATCCTCTTGGAGAATGCAGCCTTTCTGCAGGTTGGGAAGGGTACAGTGATCAAAGATGTCTTTGAGTAGTGTTTTAAGGATGCAGTGAATGTAACAAGGTCATCCAAGTGGACATCATGGAATACAAGCTCCCTGAATGGGGCTGTTAACCAGGGGTTATCAGCTCCCTCACTGACAAATATAAACAGGAGTGTCAGAGGTTCTGCTCACTATGACAGTTGGCTCCAAAAATGCTGGACTATTGAGCACTATGCATATATAAGTAAAAAGTGACTTGGTGACGGCATATCGCCTCTGTGGAGTTACTTCAGGGGGGAGTAAGAAAGGGAGGTCAGTTTATCTGCTGCATGTATATGTCTGACAAAAAGGGAGGTCAGAGTTTAGATTAGAGTGGTGCTGGAAAAGCACAGCAGGTCAGGCAGCATCCGAGGAGCAGGAAAATCGATGTTTCGGGCAAAAGCCCTTCATCAGGAATGAAGACAGAGAGCCTCCGGGGTGGACAGATAAATAGGAGAGGGCTGGGGCTGGGAGAAGGTAGCCAAGAGTACGATAGGAGGATGGAGGTGGGGATGAAGGTGATAGGTCAGAGAGGAGGGTGGAGCAGATAGGTGGGAAGGAAGATTGGCAGGTAGGACAGGTCATGAGGATGGTGCTGAGCTGGAAGGTTGGCACTGGGGTAAGGTGGGGGGAGGGGAAATGAGAAAACTGGTGTGATTAGGCCTCACAAGGAAATAAGTATCTCAAAGATTCGAAAATTCAGAGGTTCATTTTTGACAAGAAGTTCATAAATCTGAACCTAGACCGGCTGCATAAACTTGATGCAGAACTGAATGCTTTTGGAACATTTTGAACAAAATTAAATGCAACACACTACATCAAGTGGACTAGTGACCATAACTATTGTGATATTTTTTTCTCTCTCAAAGGAAGCATTCAGGTTGCTATTACTCTGATCTCAGCACACCCAAGTTTATAAGAGTTTACTACTGATTCCTGATCTCGTGGAGGCTTTTCCAGCAAGCGTACCTGTACAGAATGCAAGAACATGTCTTGGCTTTTGACAAATGATTCTTTTCTAACTTCTAACTTAATTCTCTCCTTCATAGCCTTTGTTGCCTTTCTGTACCTTATGGATACGACAATAAATGGCACTACTCTACATGTACTCTATGTATCTGAATGTAGGTTTGCTCACTGAGCTGGAAGGTCCGTTTTCAGACGTTTCGTCACCATACTCGGTAACATCTTCAGTGAGCCTCCGAATGAAGCACTAACTGAAGATGTTACCTAGCATGGTGATCAAACGTCTGAAAATGAACCTTCCAGCTCAGCGAACAAACCTACCTTCAGAACTTCAACCTGAGCTACAAATCTTCTCAAAACCCGCTAATACTCTATGTATGCTTCTTCTAAGTCACTAAAGCAACTTAACTAGCTTTATGTTCCACTGTAGGTAGGGTTGTGAGTATCAGGAAAGGAATTGCAACATCTGGTGGATGAAGCTTCAATGTTTCCTTGCTGCTTCCTCTCCCACTCTTTCTTGATGACACAAAGGTGTGCCCATTACCTGCCCCAGAGAAACGTGCACAGTGATTGAAAATGGGAAATTAGAATCTCCCATTGCTAACAGTCAGAAGCAAGTCCAAAGGAATCATAGAATGTAAAGTGGGTTTGTGGTAGCAGATTGCACACCATCCTATAGATCGTGGCACCAGGTTGTGGGGCATATAAGACCAGAAGACAAAGGAGCAGAAGTGGGCCATTCAGCCCATCGAGTCTACTCTGCCATTCAATGAGATCATAACCAATCTAATAATTTCAACTTAATTTCTCTGCTTTTTTTCCCATAATGCTTGATTCCCTTAAAGATGAAAAATCTCTCTATCTCAGCCATGATTGTACATATTAACCCAGCCTCCAGAGTGTTCAGTGGTAAAGAATTTCACAAATTCACCATCTTCTGCCAGATTAATAATTCCTCTGTCTATCTCTGTATTTAAATGGGTGAATCCTTACTCTGAGATTATGCCCTCTGGTCCTAGACTCTGCTACGAGGGGAAACAACCTCTCCACTTCAACACTGTCAGGCATTCTTAAGAGTCCTGTATAGCCTGAATTGTTATGTTCTTACAGTCTTCCACTACTGTGATCAGTCAACCTTGTCCTGAGTTTTTTTTTCTCTTGTTCCATCATCCAAGCTTTGAATATGTCATCCTACACACTGCTACTTGTCAGTCTGTAATCACCATGACTTGAAACCATTGCAGTCCTTGGTTTTAATCCATTGTTTACCACAATCTTAAAACTCCCCACTTCTCTTGGTCTTTCTGTTCTGTTACAACATTTAGGCTCTTAAAACCTAAACCTGATGTCCAACAACAACAGTATAGTCCTCATCAAATCTAACTATGCCCTTACCTCTCACTAGCTCTGTAATCTCCTCCAGCCCTACAACCTTCCAAGATATCTGTGCTTCTCCAATCTGGTTCCTGAGAATCCCTAACATTAATTATTCCAGTTCTGGAGATTGTATCTTCTGTTGTCAAAGCCCCAACATCTGAAATTCCCAACAAGACTCTCAATTTCTCTGTCTCCTGCTCTTCTTTAAGCTTTGCCTAAGTTTTTAACCATCTATCCTGATATCTGATGTGACTCGATATCAAATTTTGCTTCACAACATTCCTATGAGGTACTCAGAGTCAATTTACTGTTAAACAAGCCACAGAAATGAACTGTTGATGTAGTCATTTAAATAATATGGCCCGCATAAGAAATTGCATAGCCAGTGTACTCAATATTGTTTCCTCTAGAATTTTAGGATTAAGTGAAGGAAACCTAAAAGGATGGACTTTCCAGTTTTGAAAAGGTTACGATAAATGAAAAAGAGAAAATAATCTTTCATGTGTCAAAGTAATGGGTGCACAGCAGCGCTTGGTTGAACATCTGCATCAAATTTAGGCTGTTGTAGCAGACATAAATGAGATTGGAAAAGTACAGGATAAGCACAGGATTGGGCTGAGACAGTGCTTAGCACTGCTGCTTCACAGCACCAGGGTCCCAGGTTCGATTCCAGCCTCGGGCAACTGTCTGTGTGGAGTTCGCACATTCTTCCTGTGGGTTTCCTCCGGGTGCTCTGATTTCTTTCCACAGTCCAAAGGTGGGCAGGTCAAGTGAATTGGCCATGTTAATTTGCCCAAGTGCTAGGTGCATTAGTCAGAGGGAAATGGATCTGGGTGGGTTACTCTTCAGAGGGTCGGTGTGGACTGTTTGGAGCGGCATGGTGGCTCAGTGGTTAGCACTGCTGCCTTACAGCCCAGGGTCCCAGATTCAATTCCAGCCTCAGGTGACTGTCTGTGTGAAGTTTGCACATTCTCCCTGTGTCTGCGTGGGTTTCCGCCGGGTGCTCCAATTTCCTTCCACAGTCCAAAGATGTGCAGGGCAGGTGAATTGGCCATGCTAAATTGCCCATAGTGTTAGGTATATTAGTCAGAGGGAAATGGGTCTGGGTGGGTTATTCTTCGGAGGGTCGGTGTGGACTTGTTGAGCTTGTTTCCATACTGTAGGGAATCTAAAAAAAAACGTTTATTTTGAACTTTTGTGAGAAGAAGTTAAAATATTCACTTGAAATGTTGTTGGCTCAATCCAGACCCCAAATAAAACAAAACCTCTTTTCCTTTTTACAGCAAAATTCCTATCCCTTACTCTTAAATAGAGCAAATTAGATTAGATTCCCTACAGTATGGAAACAGGCTATTTAGCCCAACAAGTCCATACCGACCCTTCAAGGAGTAACTCATCCAGACCCATTCCTCTACCCTATATTTACCCCTGACTAATGGCTAACACTATGGGCAACTTAACATGGCCAGTTCGCCTGACCCACACATCTTTGCATTGTGGGGGAATACCAGAGCACCTGGAGAAAACCCACGCAGACACGGGGAGAATATGCAAACTCTGCACAGAATTTGGCCAAAGGTGGGAATTGAACCCAGGTCCCTGCCCTATGAGGTAGCAGTGTTAACCACGGAGACACTATACCACCCCAATTACCTTGACATGGATCAGAAGTGCTGAGTCATTTAACTTGAAGAGCTTCCCATTAACTATAGAGACTTAAACAATGTCAACTGATTATATAAATGGACAGGTCAGAACAGAGCCAGTAGGGTCAGGATAAAGATGGTTATTCTGAAGAAAATGTTAAATTCTGTTCAAAGTTTGTAGGTCCTACCTTCAACTGTTGGCAACGCCAGCATTGTCAAGAATGAAGTGGAGTCTCATACCTCCCTTTGATACTCACATCCCTCTGCCTTGGCTTGAACTTGCCTGTGTATTGAAAGTAGCTCATAACTTCCTTTTTCAAGGTTTGCTGCAATGTTGATTCATCTACAATTATCAGCACCCTGTAAAAAAAATGAAAATCACATCCATGACAAAGATAGTCATAAATGGATGTAAGTTTGTTCGCTGAGCTGGAAGGCCCCTTTTTGAGATGTTTCGTCACCATACTAGGTAACATCATCAGTAAGCCTCAGGATGTATCAGCCATTATTTCTACTCATAAAATAGAAAGTAGGCCATGCCACCAGTGCTTCATCCGGAGTCTTACTGATGCTTTTAGCTAGTATGGTGAGGAAACGTCTGAAAACGAACCTTCCAGCTCAACGAGCAAACCTACATCCAAAACCTCAACCTGAGCTACAAATCTTCTCAAAACTCACTATTATCATAAATCCCTTTTCAAACCTGTGTCTTCTTACACACTATAACAATTTCATACATCGTCCATTGACATATAAAGTCGGTTTTGATTGAGAAGATTCTGCTTACATCAGGTTAGGTGGATTAGTCATTCTAAATTACCCATAGTGTCAGGGTGTACAGATTAGGCAAATTAGCCATTGGAAATGTGGGATTACAGGGAATGGGTGGGATTGGGTTGGTGCTGTTCAGAAGGTCAGTGTGGACTCAATGGGTTGAACGACCTGCTTCTACACTGTAGCGATCCTATGATATTATATGCCTCAATCTGACCAATACATTTGGGAATATATTGCTACTGAAATCAATTATCTCACTCAGAGCACATCACCCCATTCCACAGTTTGCAACTGATATAAGTAGAGACTAAGAGTTCCAATGAAAGCCAGAAATAAAACAACAGTATCCTCAAGGAACAAGCAGTTTGCAAAACAATGCCCATCATAGAGAACATGTTTATATCAGAATTCCCACTGTGAAATTGGGTATGGGCTGGGCTCAGCTCAGGGAAATTGGTTCCTCACTCCCCTCACCACCACAAGTAGTAATATCTATCCCATGCCATGATTATGATTGACTTCTTCCTTGAAATGCCTTCTCCACTCCCCAGTGCAGGCAACTCTTCCTAAGGGTCTTTAGCTCCTTCTGCTGGTTTCCCATGCTACCAATTTGAGCAGTTGCCTGTAAAGACATAGAAACATACAGTCCAGAAGAGGCCCTTCAGCCCATCAAGTCTGTACTGCCAAAAATATACTACTACCTATTAGACTCACTTTCCCACACTAGGCCCATAATCTTGACTGTTATGACACTTCAAGTGCTCATCTAAGTTTCTTTTTGAAGATTGCGAGGTTTCCCACCTCAATTATTGCTGTTTCTTGTCTGTAGCTGTGCAAACTTTTTACCTCTTTAGCTAATTATCCAAATCCAGTTTGAAAGCTCCAATTGAAATTACACTTATCCCATTCCATCCGACGCATTTGAGATCTGAACCAGTAACTGCGCAAAAGAGTTTGTCCTCATGTTGCCTCTCATTCTTTGGCATTCACTTTAAACTGACATCCTCAGATTCTCAACCTTTTTATCAATGGGCACAGATTCTCCTTCTGTCAAACCCCCTCTAAACCTTTGTTGGCTCAGGGGAACATCAATTTCTGTAGCCTATCCCTGTGGCCAGGCTCCCCCACCCTCCCTGGAACTATTTTTGTGAATCATTTCTGCATCCTGTCCAATGCTTAAACACTGTCTTGAAGACCAGCATTGGAGAACATGCAGGACTATTTAAATCTACATGAAACATTCAATTGATTGAACCATGCAGACTGGCTTTCTATGATTGCTTGCTTCTCTCTACTAATTAGGGAGCCAGTCCATGCGTTCTTGTTCTGAATACTATTCTCATTGACCTTTGCCTGCATGACATACACATCTGGTATGGAATAAGGCTCATTTTAGATGCCTTCCATGTTTAATAGACTGCCAATGCTCACCATCTAGGTTGACATATGCAAAGCAATTGTACGAAGTAAGTTAAAGCATGCTAAAAAAATTTAAGGGTAGTCTGCTCCTATTTGTGGATTTTCAATGAGAAAGGATTTATGTAATGAATATGTGTATGTGCAATTGTACTTCTTGTAATATGAATTATACGGATACACCTGTTAAATACTCTCATTTTGACTGAGAGCAATGCTGTTTATTTAAGGGACATATAGTTCTACATGATGCAATCAGTGGGTTCAGTGAAATCTGATTACATTTGCTATTATCACTCCCAGGACTGAGCGATATTGCTTTGCTCGATTAACTAATGCAGGATTAACCCAGTAGAATCACACAGGCTCATATCTGCCCTGTCAATAATGGGGAAAAAGAAGAACAGAAAAACCCAACACAGCTATGTCAAGGAAGGAAGGGAAACTATTTGATTCATTCTTCAAATCCGCCTCAAATCTGACTTGACATTGTTTCTTTAGGGTAAACAGTCATTGAGTCAGGCCAGGCAGTCAGATCCAGATTGAAGCTACGAAAGTTATCTCTCCTCAATCGCCTTTGTGATTTCTATAGTGTCAACACAATGCTTTTGACTTTTATACAAGTGGAAAGTCTTCTTTCACCTTTTGTCAAGAGGAGTGGTTAATCTCCAAAATAATGAAAAGAAAAGCGAAATAATGTGGAGCGAACATTTCCACTAACAATCCCTGACATTGAACAATTGAAAGGGAATGATTGCACAGGGAGCAGTGACTGCTCAGAATTAAGTTAACGCACAAAATGCAGTTGCTCGTCAGACAACAGCAAAGTGAATGTGTTATTTCATGAGGACAAATGTTTGTGATACAAACATTTGTATAACATTTATAATGAGGATGACCTGTCACACTGTAATTATATTCATTTTAGTGATCACGTACTTTTCAATCTTTCCATATGTCTGTTGAAGAACAAGGTAACCATGTTATGACATATAGGTAGCTTGCAGTTTTAGTGTGGATCTCAGAATCTGTCATGGGAATATAAAAATAAGGACAGAATATAGGACTTATAAAATGGGAATAGAATGATGTCTGTTTGCCTTGGCCTAATTATTCATACCCTATAAGCCCATTTCATCTAAAGATTAACAATATTGATTTCCAGCCTTGATGTTACAGAAAAATCATCTGTGGCAACATTAATATGCAATAATACTAAGTGATGTTTTCATTACATTAGTGTTTTCTTTTTGGTCATTAGAGGTAGAGAAAATAATTTCAAGAAGTCATAAAAGCTTTAAAGAACCGAAAAATATGTGATCCATTTTCTCTTCATTGTTTGACATGTCTTTTTCAAAGATATTTGCAGCTACATTCTGCTTTAATCATTTCAATAATTTAACTAGATTCTGAGTGAAAAAGTGATAGAAGTACAGATTTGAAAATTCAAATATTTTGTTAAGATAATAGAATGCATAGTTTATGGATGAAGTTTTCTCCGTTTCAATTAAATGGTTGATGAAGCTTTAGATTATATTATTTCAATTCTTTTGTTAACCAAGACTTATTTTTAATGAACTCTTGCTATTTAAAGATGAATCAGACTTTGCAAAGATATTCTCATTTACTGGGAACAATTTAAGCTTATTCATCTAAAATTTTTTTTAAAAAATCCATCAGGATTGACATCAGTTTTAGTAGGAAAGAGACATCCTCAGTGTACTTCCTATTTGGGAGACTGAGACTGCAGACTGCCCTACAGCGAATAATTTATCCATTCATTTTGCCATCTGTCTATCCATTATTCATTCATCCATCAATTTAGCCATCCTTCTTCCTGTCTCCTTGTCAGTAGACACATTTAAATACATTTAAAATATGCTGCTCAAATACACATGATGAAAGAGCTAAAAATGCAGAGACTGTCTCATGCATCAGCATCAATAATGGCAGTGCTACTTTTTCTTTATTGTGTTTGTTTTCTCCCGTTGTAAAGGAGTTGTGAAACGACTATGGCCCAGTGTTGTAGTTAGTAGCATGCAAGATTGAACTTTCAAATTACCATGTGGTCAATTTGCATTCTTAGTAAGGCAATCCAAAAATCCAGTAAAAGCCAGGAATGATGATTCCCAAAGGGTAAGTGGAAGCCTTCTTGTAAACAGATATAAGGATGGAGTGCTAAATCTGGACACTGTGAAGGGACGGACATTCTGGGAAATTCCGAAGTATGATCTTGTATTTTTGTATCCACATTATTCTAAAATGAACACAATAAAATATTGGCTATATACTTTCAAGATTATCAAACATCAACAATTTAACTGAAATTCCTTACCACCGAACATTAACCCTTTCCCAGTAAACAGCAGAACCTGGCTGCCATTTTCTGTTTCTTTGGGGTCGGTATTCCCACTAGTTCAAAGATGTGCAGGTTAGGTGAATTGGCCATGCCAAATTGCCTGTAGTGTTCAGGGATGTGTGGGTTAGGTGCATGAGTCAGGGGTAAATGTAAAGTGTTAGGGGAATTGGTCTGGATGGGTTACTTTTCAGAGGGTCGATGTGGACTTGTTGGGCTGAAGGGCCTGTTTCCACACTGTAGGGATTCTATGATTCTGTGACTCTTATCATCACAGGAGAGGAGAGTCTTATGGAGAGTCAACACAGGGTCAATGGACCAAATGGCATTCTTTTGTTCTAAAAGTTAAAAATAAGATTCATGGAATGTGAGCACAACTGAAAAAGCCAGCATTTGTTGCTCATCCCTAATTGCCCAAGAAAAAAAGTGAAGAAAGTTTGTGACACGTCACCAAATTCAGACAAAATGGAACACGAGCCCTAATCTGTACTTAACCATGCTGCCTACTTTTTCTGATTTCTCTAGCGATGGACTTCCATTGAATGGATCACATTATCTCACATCAATTAAATGATTTGAAAGCAAAGAAAAGGTTGAATTTCAGTTTTTTTTTTGATTAAGTATGAGTTGTGTTGAGTTTTTTTTTGGAAGATGTGTCACAATGAAGCCTAATGAATTCCTTCACCATATCTAACTAATGTTGCATCATTAACTATCTACCCTGTGCCTCGGACATTTGGAGCATCTGATTCTGGTCCTATCTTACCACACACCGTTCCCAGAACAACTTGCTACTGCTGGACACGCTGAAATTAAACTTTATTACTTGTACCTGAGCCATCTTTAAAGGCCCTTTATGTACTTGGACAAGCACCAACATTGCACAGCCTCCCTGAGCAATTCCTGAAAATTTGACCCAGATGTGGCAGACAGGGAAAACTGGGGTCCCGCTTTGTAGGTAGGGACCTGGAGTTGTTGCTGGATAGGGTAGCTCCAGGCTGGACTTCCTTTTACCTAGGATCAACACTGGAGGTCAGGACACCAGACCAGGCCAGCCTGAGGTTGCAAACTGGATCAGGGCAATTTCCACCACCTGGGAGAATTCACCAAACTGTAGGGAAAAGATCAATATCCTTTTCTACTCTGCCTTGGAATGCTCCACCACCTTCTCTCAGATACCTCACTGTCTCTACTACAGCACCCACCTCCCACCAGGTCTCATGCTCTGTCATTCTTACTGTTGCCTATAACATCCTCCCTCATTATCACTGACCAAAACAGCACTAACCCTCTGCACTGCTAACTCACTTGTTTGTGATACCTTCCCACATGCACCATAAATGAAAGCCGTGCCATCCACTTTCATCTCCCTTGATATCTGCCCATCTCTTCTTCCAGGAGGACAACAGCCCATGGCAGGGCATAAAGAGTCAATGGTGGTCCACCCACATGTGGCTCCTCACCCCTTCTATCCATAGCATTCTGACTCCGACCAACCTGAGTGGCTGTCTGATCATGCCCAAGCCCGGGTCTAGCATCAGAGGTTGCCCTTGACTTACTGTGCAAGGACCCAGTGACTGGATCCAATTGACTTGACTGAGGCCTACTTGCATCCAGGACAAGCTTCCTTCCTTAGCGATAAACAGTCTGGCAAGATAGAAGTAACTTAAACCTGGTATCTTAGGCTCGGAGCAAAAGTGCATCAAGGAAATGGAAGGCAATGGAAAGCAGGGATGCTGTGAGTGCCCAGATAGGTTCAGAGTGAGTGAGTATTATGAGAGAAAGCAAAGTGCCGAGAGATGCAACCTGGTCCAGTCCATGAGCTGGTTGTGTGTCCCTCAATGCACAGTGTCCTTGCTCGCATGGTTACAATGAGAGTTGCTGGTGCAGCCTGAGGTGCAGTGTTGAAGTGTCAAAACATCCTGTAAGATGTGGTAAAAGTGTTCTTACAGGCTGGTGGTTATCAAATGCTAAAGTGTGTGAATGAGGCTGGTGCCCATGGAATGTGCCATGAGATACTGATGCTGAGTATTGCAACTTTGAAGTCGATTTCAATGTCAACCTTCAGATAGGAAGGTGAACATTAATGAGAGAATTTGTGCTGTTAACAAGGTGTTTCATAAGAAATAATCTCCCTGAGTTAACATCTCATCACTGTCCATTGAGAAATTCAGGGCACTGCTTGTCAAAACCATAAAACATGGAGTAAAGTATTCCTGTGGTCAAGATTGACATCCTGTGCAATTCTGCCACAAATCTCACCACAGATCATGTGACTTAGACCCATATAAGATCCTGCCCAAAGAATGTGCTTCATTAGAATATGGAGAAAGTGAGGACCCCACTATTTCTCTCTCAGCTCCCTTCCCCCTCCACATTTCTGATGAAGGATTCATGCCCAAAATGTTGACTCTCCTGCTCTCAAATGCTGTCTGACCTGCTGTGCTTTTTCAGCCCTACACTTTTTGACTCTTCATTGGAGTATGCTTGCAGTTGTCAAAGATCTGAGTAGTGGTCATCAGCAAATGGCAATGTATCTGAGCTACCTTTCTAGAAGGAGACACAGTCAGTGGGGGGAAAGGGATGTCACTAGGGTGAGCAGCAATAGTATTTATGAGCCTAACGCTGATCTTTTTGATAACATAAAAAAAAATTCTCGAATGTTTTGGGCTGGGGAAATGAATCCATTTGCTAACCTGTGACTTCGCCTGGAAGAAGAGGCTGTATAATGGACGTTTAGCATGAGAAAAAATTGACTAAAGAACATTATCTTACATGTTATATCTCAGAAGAATTAGGAATCCACTGCTGGATTTTGCCATCTCCCACCAGCTGTGATACAGGTCAATCATTCTCAATGAATTATTCAGCTCCCATAATTTGTTGTAATTAGGCAAGTTTCCTGTTGGAAAATGGGGTCAGGCTAGCCCCTATAATACAGCTATCTGAAAGGCTGAGCACTTTGTGTGCAGGGCAGTCCCATTTCCCCTCCTGTATCTTTAAATTTGAGCTTTCAATCCATGTGAACTGCCATGAGTTTTCAATCCCAGCTATTAATTCCATCTTTTAAACCATCAGCTCTGAGAAAATAGATCAATGTTGATTAGCAAATGCTCAACCTGCCATTTTACTGCTAAAGTACCAACTGGTACCTTTTGTTCGTTGTTCTGTCTTCATTCTGTGGAAGTATGAGATCCCTATTCATCCTTTAATGCGGGTTTTATTGTTAGCAGAGGTTTTACAGACAAATAAATATTTAATGAACAGTCAATCTAATTAATTTTTCACCTTGGCATTATCTGAACAGTATTTCAATTCTCTTTTTGTATTCTTTTATAATGGTTTGTTGAAGCAATTTCAGTATAAAATCAAGCAAACTGAAAACGGACATTGTCACAAAATCTGCCAGAATTGTAGGAAGCCATTTGGATCATTTGTAGCTATCTTTCTCATTTTATTGATTAGCTAATCATTAAAAGGTTGGCATTCCAACCTCTGCACCCCCTCTCCCACTCCACAGTAGTTTCAGAATTAGAGCCAGACCATCCAGGAGAGATGTTAGGAAGTGACTCCATACACAAAGCATGGTAGACGTTTCAAACTCACTTTCACAAATGACAGTTTATGCTAGACCAGTTGTTCACTTCAAGTCTGAGATCGTCAATTTTTTTGCTAAACAAAGGTATGAAGGGATATGGGCCAAGTCCATGTGGAGTTAGGATCAGCCATGACCTCATTGATGGCAGAATAGGCTCATGGGATTAAATAGCTTGTTCCTGTTCCTACATCCAGCTTGTTCATTCCTAAGCATTGCTGGTTTTTCCTTCTTAATTAATTAAGATAATGATGTTACAAACACCTTACAAGATTGGTGATGGTATCTGAAGATGAATAACTAACACAAACTTAATTATTTAGTTTTCCTTCTCAACTTTGAGGGACATGTTAAAACATTCAGTGTCTGTTTTGAGCATCATGCAAATCTTTTTGAGCTTATATCTATTGATATTACATAGGTATTTCTAGAGATATATTCAATTTCCTTAGGACAGGTTGGACTTTTGAACAGTATTATAAATGATGACCACAAAACTACAGGGAATTGTTGTAAAAACCAACTGGTTTACCAATGTTATTTGATTGCTGGACAGTAAGGGCTGGTGTTTGAGTTAAGAGGCAGATTTTAGGTACTTTAAAACAAACACAATTATTTCTTCAGTTAAAAGTCAGCCCAATGTTCCCACCAGGAGCAACTTCAAATGTACCCAGGCCTACGAATGAAATAAATCCCATTGATTCCCTCTTAAAGAGATACCTCATCATTGAGCAGATTCTCTTTGTTCCTCAATGATTATTGCAATCATAGATTAAAATACAAAAACAGTAGTCCAACTTCCTCAACTTGATATAATATGGATTGTCAGCCTCATTTATTCCTCACTGTTGATTGAATTTCACAAAATTGAAAATCATATATTTTTTAGACATTTTAGACATTTTCTGAAAAGTAAAAACAAGAGAAAGTCTGCTGTTTTGACCATTGAATGGCCAATATTCTCAATTAGACATATTTTAGGAATGTGTACGATTGATAACTCCATTATTAATTTGGTTCCAAAGGTCAGTGATTGTTGGACGTTGTAGTTTGAACAGCTACAAATGTCTTGCCAACCATTGAAGCAGGAACTGTTCTTCCCGACACTATCTGGAACGGTGAGTTAACTTGGAATGCAATGGGGAAGAGAAAATTAAAGTGTTACTGTTTTCTAACTAGTTTGTTGCTTTGCATTAGTTAACCTTGTGCGCATCAAGAATTTCCACCATGCTAACTCTGACTATTTGCAAGCTAAAGAAATGCATATCGTTTTGTAACTCTTAAACTTTGAGACAAAACTAATTTAAATTCTTTTATTTTTTTTATCTACTGCTTCTTTAAACTGATTTTAGTTATAATTATGTCTTTTACTCAGTTCCACACTTTTCTACATTTATAGCCTAGAGTTCTACCCAATTGATTCAGGAAACCACCCACTTCCTCCTTTGTTTGTCCTATCAGAAGGCACCTGTACTGAGAGTTGGCATGAGTTTCACAATTGGCCTTTCAGAGGGCAAGTAATTCAGAGGCAAGACTGTGGTGCTAGAAAAGCACAGCAGGTCAGGCAGCATCTGAGGAGCAGGAGAATTGTCGTTTCAGGCACAAGCCCTTCATCAGGATCGCCATTGCTAATGAAGGGCCAGAAATCTTGGTTCTCTTGTTTTTTGGATGCTGCCTGCTCCTCTGTGCTTTTCCAGCACCATTCTTTCAACTCTGGTCTCCAATATCTGCAGTCCTCACTTTCTCTGAGTAATCCAGAGTTCCAAGTTAATGTACTGGCAACGTGGGTTCAAATCCCACAGACGAAATTCAATAAAAGTCTGGAATTAAAAACTGGTTTGATGGAGACCAGGTAACCATTGATGAATGTTATGAAAAGCAATCTGCTTCATGAATGTTCTTTGGGGAAGGAAATCTGCCATCCTTACCTGGTCTGGCCTGGATGTGACTCCAGAACCACAGCAATGTGATTGACTCTTAACTGCCCTCTGGACAATAAATGCTGACCTTGCCAATGATATCCACATCCCATGAATAAATAACAGAAAAGGAATCCTCCCCAGCCAGCATTGATTGATCCCAGCGAAATTCTGTCAGCTTTTTAAGGCAATCCTTACTGTCAGCTAAGAAAGTTACAAACTCGTCAGCCCAGTCATGGCCTTTGATGCTATTGAAGGGGTTTTCTACCTGACCAGGGATCTGTAACCTATGGCTCCAGAACATATATAGGCTTTAACATCTCATTTGTGGTTCCCAATCTTTCCAACTGGATTGCATTAAAATTCACATTCACTAACATTCATCCTGAAGATTTAAACTCATTATCTTTATCAGTAGAGGATTCTGGGTAATCCAAGATGGAGGATGGGAAAAATTTCTGGTTGTAAGAGCTGCTCCTTTTTTTGAGGTATTTTAGGTGTTGGAGGTGATTTCCTTGAATTCCAGGAGCAGCGATTACTGTTTTATGTGCTGTTGTATTGTTTTGGAACTTTGGAAAAAAAAGTCAAAACAACAGCAGTTTAAAAGGGAGAAGAGCAGAGAAAGGAAACACATGGTGAGGTCAGTGCAGGAGAGAGAGCGCGTGCGAGCAAGCCTGCACAGTTACTGCCTTTGCTGTTTGAATTTGAGTATCGCTGGACATCAGAGTGCATCTGGGAAAATTAACAAAGAGAAATTCACAACTAATCTTGGAGGAACTGTTGGGCGAAGTTCACAGCACAGAATCAGATAAGTTAATTGTTGTTTTAAGTCTGTCCAAGAGAGAGGCTGCAGTAGTGAGTGTAGGGGATTCTTTCTTGATTATATGTTTTTGGAGATAAGTCTCTTGATTAAACTTATAATATAAGTCATAGCTATTAATTTAACCTGGGGCAGTGTTTGTAGAGGAATAAGATGGTGTTATTTTCTGGGTCTGTAGATTGTAAAGGAGCAAAAATGGCCTTTGCAGTGATATGTACTTCTTGTCAGATGTGGGAGTTTAAAGAGAGTTTAAGGGTTACTGCGGATTATATCTGCAGGTTACAGCATCCATAAATGCTGTTGGATGCGAATCTTATCAGATCGAGTGGATCGGTTGGAGAGAGATAGAAACGATGAGGAATTTGCAACAGCAACAGTATGTGATGGATGGCAGTTATAGGAAGGGGGGGGGGGCAAGTCTCAGATACAATCACATAGATGTGTTAACTCCAGAAAGGGTAAGAGAGGTAGGCAGCTAGTGCAGGAGTCTTTTGTGGATGTAGCCATTTCAAACAGGTATGCTGTTTTGGAAAATGTAGGGGGTGATGGATTCTGAGGGGAACGTAGCATGAACAGCCAAGTTTCTGGCATTGAGACTGGCTCTAATGCAACGAGGGGTACCTCGGCTTCCAAGAGATCAATTGTGTTAGGGGATTCTGTAGTCAGTGGTACAGACAGACGTTTCTGTGGCCAGCAGAGAAAAAGCAGAATGGTGTGTTGTTTCCCTGGTGCCAGAGTCAAGGATGTCTCAGAGAGGGTGCAGAATGTTCTCATAGGGAGAGGGGCCAGCAAGAGGTCATTGTCCACATTGGAACCAATGACATTGGAAGGGAAAAGGTTGAGACTCTGAAGGGCAATTACATAGAGTTAGGCAGAAATTTAAAATGAAGGTCCTCAAGGGTAGTAATATCTGGATTACTCCCATTGCTACGAGCTAGTGAGGGCAGGAATAGGAGGATAGAGTAGATGAATGCATGGCTGAGGAGCTGGTGTATGGGAGAAGGACTCACATTTTTGGATCATTGGAATCTCTTTTGAGGTAGCAGTGACCTGTCCAAGAAGGACGGATTGCACCTAAATTGGAAGGGACTAATATACTGGCAGGAAAATTTGCCAGAACTGCTCGGTAGGATTATGGGACTGAGATATCATAGCAATTACGGAAACATGACTCAGGGATGGGCAGGACTGGCAGCTTAATGTTCCAGGATACAAATGCTACAGGAAGGATAGAAAGGGAGGCAAGAGAGGAGGGGGAGTGGCATTTTTGATGAGGGATAGCATTACAGCTGTGCTGTGGGAGGATATTCCCGGAAATACACCCAGGGAAGTTATTTGGGTGGAACTGAGAAATAAGAAAAGGATGATCACCTTACGGGGATTGTATTATCGACCCCCTAATTGAGGGAAATTGAGAAACAAACTTGTAAGGAGATCTCAGCTATCTGTAAGAATAATAGGGTAGTTAAGGTAGGGGATTTTAACTTCCAAACATCGACTGGGACTGCCATAGTGTTAAAGGATTAAATGGAGAGGAATTTCTTAAGTGTGTACAAGACAATTTTATGATTCAGTATGTGGATGTACCTACTAGAGAAGGTGCAAACATTGACCTACTCTTGGGAAATAAGACAGGCAGGTGACTGAGGCGTCAGTGGGGGAGCACTTTGGGGCCAGCGACCATAATTCTATTCATTTTAAAATCGTGATGGAAAAGGATAGACCAGATCTAAAAGTTGAAATTCTAAATTGGAGAAAGGCCAATTTTGAAGGTATTAGGCAAGAACTTTCAAAAGCTAATTGGAAGCAGATGTTCACAGGTAAAGGGACGGCTGGAAAATGGGAAGCCTTCAGAAATGAGATAACAAGAATTCAGAGAAAGTATATTCCTGTCAGGGTGAAAGGGAAGGCTGGTAGGTTTAGGGAATGCTGGATGACTAAAGAAATTGAAGGTTTGGTTCAGAAAAAGAAGGAAGCATATGTCAGGTATAGACAGGATAGATCGAGTGAATCCTTAGAAGAGTATAAAGGAAGTAGGAGTATACTTAAGAAGGAAATCAGGAGGGCAAAACGGGGACATGAGATAGCTTTGGCAAATAGAATTAAGGAGAATCCAAAGGGTTTTTACAAATATATTAAGGACAAAAGGGTAACTAGGGAGAGAATAGGGTCCCTCAAAGATCAGCAAGGTGGCCTTTGTGTAGAGCCACAGAAAATGGGGGAGATACTAAATGAATATTTTGCATCACTATTTGCTGTGGAAAAGGATATGGAAGATACAGACTGTAGGGAAATAGATGGTGACATCTTGCAAAATGTCCAGATTACAGAGGAGGAAGTGCTGGATGTCTTGACATGGTTAAAGGTGGAAAAATTCCCAGGACCTGATCAGGTGTACCTGAGAACTCTGTGGGAAACTAGAGAAGTGATTGCTGGGCCTCTTGCTGAGATATTTGTATCATCGATAGTCACAGATGAGGTGCCGGAAGACTGGCGCTTGGCTAACATGGTGTCACTGTTTAAGAAGGGCAGTAAAGACAAGCCAGAGAACTATAGACCGGTGAGCCTGACCTCAGTGGTGGGCAAGTTGTTGGAGGGAATCCTGAGGGACAGGATGTACATGTATTTGGAAAGGCAAGGACTGATTCGGGATAGTCAATATGGCTTTGTGCATGGGAAATCATGTCTCACAAACTTGATTGAGTTTTTTGAAGAAGTAACAAAGAAGGTTGATGAGGGCAGAGTAGCAGATGTGCTCTATATGGACTTAAATAAGACTTTCGACAAGGTTCCCCATTGGAGACTGGTTAGCAAGGTTAGATCTCATGGAATACAGGGAGAACTAGCCATTTGGATACAGAACTGGCTCAAAGGTAGAAGACAGAGGGTGGTGGTGGAGGGTTGTTTTTCAGACTGGAGACCTGTGACCAGTGGAGTGCCACAAGGATCGGTGCTGGGTCCTCTACTTTTTGTCATTTACATAAATGATTTGGATACGAGCATAAGAAGTACATTTAGTAAGTTTGCAGATGACACCAAAATTGGAGGTGTAGTGGACAGCGAAGAAGGTTACCTCAGATTACAACAGGATCTGGACCAGATGGGCCAATGGGCTGAGAAGTGGCAGCTGGAGTTTAATTCAGATAAATGCGAGGTGCTGCATTTGGGAAAGTAAATCTTAGCAGGACTTAAACACTTAATGGTAAGATCCTAGGGAGTGTTGCTGAACAAAGAGACCTTGGAGTACAGGTTCATAGCTCCTTGAAAGTGGAGTTGCAGGTAGATAGGATAGTGAAGAAGGTGTTTGGTATGCTTCCCTTTATTGGTCAGAGTATTGAGTAGAGGAGTTGGGAGGTCATGTTGTGGCTGTACAGGACATTGGTTAGGCCACTGTTGGAATATTGCGTCCTATTCTGGTCTCCTTCCTATCGGGTGACCTTATAGAGGTTTACAAAATTATGAGGGGCACGGAAAGGATAAATAGACAAAGTATTTTCCCTGGGGTCGGGGAGTCCAGAACTAGAGGGCATAGGTTTAGGGTGAGAGGGGAAAGATATAAAAGAGACCTAAGGGGCAAAATTTTCACACACAGGGTTGTACGTGTATGGAATGAGCTGCCAGAGAATGTGATGGAGGCTGGTACAATTGCAACATTTAAGAGGCATTGGGACGGGTATATGAATAGGAAGGGTTTGGAGGGATATGGGCCGGGTATTGGCAGGTGGGACTAGATTGGGTTGGGATATCTGGTCAGCATGGAACGGGTTGGCCTGAAGGGTCTGTTTCCATGCTGTACATCTCTATGACTCTGTGAATCTATGTGGTTTGATGCCACACCATGAGTTTGTCAGAAATTAAGCCAAGAGAAGGAAGTGTTTCTACTCTGGGTAAAGTTGTTACCAAAGTTCAAGAGGGCTGCTGTCCTATTCGAAAGAGACAGGTGATGGCCTCAGGCAAGAAGTGAGAGTGAATTTGTAGGACATCTATGGTGACCTCAGTAAAAGCAGGACATTCATGGCAACCTGAGTTGGTGTGTGAATTAAACCCATTCTGTTGATATCACTTTGCATCCAGCCACTGAGATAAACACTTGATTATGCAAATGCTGGGGATATGAAGAAGGATAAAAAAAGAAAATGCAGATCTGTTTTAAAATTGATTTTTATTTATTAATACTTAATTGGAGCATTTTATGTACAGTCTATACACATTAGGTAAATGAACAGAGACCATGGCATTTGCTAATATTTTAGTTTTGTATTCTTTCATATTGATTAGTTTAAGTAAGTTTAGGAAAGCCAAACTTTTGTCTTGTTGCATAATTCCTATTTTAGTCACTTGTTTATAAAGCTCTCTTTACGCAAAAAAACGATTTGCCAGTGGACAAGTTGGTCACCTGTGTTGTATCAGTCTAAATGTCAGCCATCCTTCCTGATAGAGTTCTTGTATCTATTTAAGGCTAACATCGATAGATTCTTGCTCAAGAAGGGAATGAAGGGCTACAAAAAAAAATGCAGGAAAGTGAACAAGATGGAGCAGGCTTGAGGGATTGAATGACCTTCTCTTTTTCATTTTTATTATTGTCTTAATGTATTTTAAAATATTATCTTAGACTTTGTGAGTTACAGTGAATGACATATATATATTACACAAGATGTGTCTTTTCACTAAAGACTTTTTAGATATTCTGACTCTAGATCACAATATACAAATAAGCTTTGAATCTTCTGCCATGCTTCTGCTTTTTGGAAAGATCAGTCTACAGCATGCATCACACAACCAATCTTCTTATTGCTCTGGTTTTATTTTTGCTATAGACACTGCCATGAGTAATATTGTGACAAGAATTGTGATTTTAGAGAAGATTTGGAAGTGACTTAGAGACTACTCAGACCCCTTGGCATCATGGTAGCCCACAAACCTACCATCACATTTAAACAGCGACTAATGAAGCTAAAGGATCCATTAGATATCACCAGCAAAACTAACATCATTTACAAAATACCATTTAAAAAACATTACGTCAGACAAACAAGCAGGAAACTTGCCACCAGGATACATGAGCACCAACTAGTCACCAAAAGACACGGCCCACTATCACTAGTTTCCATACATACCGACAAAGAAAGGCACCACTTTGACTGGGACAACTCACACATCCTAGGATAAGTGAAACAAAGACTCGCACAAGAATTCCTGGAGGCCTGACATTCTAACTGGAACACCATCGATAAACACATCGACTTAGACCCCATCTACCTTCCCTTGAAAAAAAGAACCGGAAATGACATTACCCATCTTAAGAAACCAAGACCTATAAATAGAGAGGTGGGTAATACCACCAGTGCTTCACCGGAGGGTCTCACTGAAGATGTGAGAAGTATGGTGATGAAACGTCTGAAAAGAAACATTCCAGCTCAGCGACCAAACTTACATCTATATTCATTTGCTAAATTTGCCATCAACAATGCCTCAGCTCTCCTTACTTTGTGCGCATTGAATGATGAGAGAATTAGTCCTCCCACATTGAAGAATATTCTGCTGGAATTCATTGTTGTTGCGTAATGGCAACACAGTCAAAATAGCAGAGTGCCCCTCATTATAGACGTATAAGATTATTAAAGGATTGGACTCTCTGGAGGCAGGAAACATGTTTCCACTGATGGGTGAGTCCTAAACCAGAGGACACAGCTTAAAAATAATGGGTAGGCCATTTAGGACAGAGATGAGGAGAAACTTCTTCACCCAGAGAGTGGTGGGTGTGCAGAATGCTCTGCCCCAGAAGGCAGTGGAGGCCCAGTCTCTAGATTCGTTTAAGAAAGAGTTGGATAGAGCTCTCAAGGAAAGTGGAATCAAGGGTTTTGGAGATAAGGCAGGAACAGGATCCTGATTGAGGATAATCAGCCATGATCATAATGAATGGTGGTGCAGGCTCGAAGGGCAGAATGACATACTCCTGCACCTATTGTCTATTGTCTATTATATTGAAACACAGCAAGGAGTCAATGAAGAGACCATAATAAGTCCAAACGATATAGGAACAGAGGCAGTAGGCCATTCAACTCATTGAGTCAGCCACACAATAAGATCATGGCTGATTTGATAATCCTCAACTTCACTCTCCTGCTTGATTACCTTATTGTTTAAAAATCTCTTTCAGCCTTGAATATACTTAATGACCAAACTTACCAGCCCTTTGCAAGATTCAGTACCCTCTGAGAAAAGAAATGTCTCCTCTTCTCTCTCTAAAATGTATGTCCCTATACGCTGAGATTATGCTCTCTGATCCGAGACTCTCCCTCCAGGGGAAACAACCTCTCCACATCCACCCTGTCAAGTCCCTTAAGAATCTTGTCTGCTTCAATAAGGTCACTTCTCAGTTTTCTAAATTCTAAAAAGGTCAAGCAACAAGGAGAGTAAACTGGTAAAGGAGATTAAAAAGAAAATAACTTTAGTCTTTCGATTTAGGTTTACCATCACCTAGATTTATCTTTTGTTTAATATTAATGTGGTCATGAACTAAGTATACAATATGCTATTTTATGATAATGGATGAAACAGCATGGAGAACAGCGGTGATGGAATAGCAGAAAATGGTGAAGTCCAATTTGTTTTTAGATTCTATTACTTCTAGTTAGATAGTTTCAGATATCAAGTAATGGTAGTGATGCCAAGAACAAGCTGCTTTTTAATAACATTGATTGAATGCCTAATGGATTGTTGTAAAACATTTCCTATATTCAGCAATCAGTTGGATACTAAATACTGTGAGTTTAAAATTGACAAATGCTTTGGGGCTAAAGAGATAATGGGGTCACCTCAATGAGAAATTAAAATTAAAGAGCTATTTAGTCCACGTTTAGTGCAAGATGCCATCTTGGTAAAAGTGTGAAACTAGCCCTGGAAAGAGATTCTTAAAGGCTTGTTGCACAACTCATTGTTACTTATATGCCTGATAACATAAAAAGAGAGACTGCATGACTTTGGCGCCTAGCGATTTAATTGTCCTTCGTTGCTAATTACGAGAGGCTCAATGAGCTGGATGGTCGGTTTACAATGCAGAGTGACACCAACAGTGTGGGTTCTGTCCCTGCATTAGCCGAGGTAGCCAACAAGGGCTCTTCTTCTCAAACTTTTCCCTTGCTTGAGGCTTGGTGACCATCAGTCATCTTTCTTTAATGGGAGACAATGATGTCTTCAGTTTTTACCAACCATTTGTCTGTTTAGGATTCATGATGTTGGTATTGATTTCAAGTGCGAGTTGTAAAGGATACTCAATCAAAGGGTTATTTTTAGTACTTCTCATGTGGGCAAAATTGGCAAAGCTTCCCTAATTACACTTGAACTGAGAGACTTATTCAGCCATTTCAGAGGGCAGTTAAGAGTCAAATTCATTTTTGTGGGTGTGGAGTCACGTGTAGACCAGACTAGATAAATGCTGAAAAATGTGTTGCTGGAAAAGTGCAGCAGGCCAGGCAGCATCAAAGGAACAGGAGAATCGACGTTTCGGGCTTATGCCCAAAACGTCAATTCTCCTGTTCCTTTGATGCTGTCTGGCCTGCTGCGCTTTTCCAGCAACACATTTTTAAGCTCTGATCTCCAGCATCTGCAGTTCTCACTTTCTCCCAGACTAGATAAATGTGCAATAGTGCAGGAAAGAAGTTAATGATCTTTCACACTCTACTCTTCACATTCATGATTAGGTGATGGAAAGATATGCTTTATTTTGGATGGGGAGTGGAAGGACTATAGGAGGCAGTGCAAAGCAGCACCAGTTCCTGCACAGGAGATGAAAAAAGGTCAAGCATTCTGTAAGAAGTTATAACATTTGATGGGTTTTGTGTTTATACATTCCAAAAAGCAGCTCAAACAGGATTTATCTGCAGATAACAGGAACCCAAATTGGACCATTTTGTATCATTTTCAATGGATAAGTGGTTCATAACACTTCAGTGAAGCATATTGAGCTCTCCCAATGTTCTACTCAGGATTCCTTTCTTAACCAGTATTTAAAAACCAGATTAACTCAGCACCCATCTTCAGCTCTTGCAATGTACAAAATAGCTGACATATTATCTCATTTATCTGCATTGTGATGGAACTTGGTATATGTTAAGTTCTTTGAGATGTTCTAAGAGATATATAATTATTCCAATTAGTCCAAATTGTTCCATTGGATATTTTTCCTATTGAATAAACAATGTTCATCACTGTTGTGTCATGACCAGTATGTTGTTTGGCTTTAAGACACATGCTCAGAATATTACCACTCTATTATAGCATATGACCTGATGATATATACAGTTCTCAGACTCCATCTTACTTTGAATACATGAAGCATGACTCTTCTGGGAACATCTTCCTTTGTTGTAGACTAATGGCTTAACGTTAGCCCAGACACTTAAGTGCCTGAGGAATCTAATGTTTGTGCATAACAGAATTAGGCCATTCATTCCTTTGAGCCTGGTCTGCCATTCAATAAAATCATGGCTGACCTCTCTGTATTTTAAAATCCACAGTTCCATCTGCCTCCCAAAACTTTTGATTCTGCTGCTTAACATTAAACTACCTATCTCTGCCTTAAAATCATTTAATAAGCAATTCAATTCCACTGTTCACTGAGGCAGAAAGTTCCAAAGTTTCACAAATTGTAACAAATGTCCTTTTGGATGCTTTCTATTAAGCTGGTATAGTGCAGTGCGTATTTATACTCAATTTCAAGCAGATGAGTTTGACTATTGACCAAGATGGTTCGGCAATTGTACTTACAGCAGCTTGAAGTAGTCATGAGTGTTCTATGCTCCTGAGGTAGTTTTGCCGATTTTATTTGACCAGTGCACTCTCAATTAAAAGTAGTAGGGCTGTCTGCTTGCCCTTAATCTCATTTCTAGTCGCATTTGTTAGTCTAGCTGGCAGAAATTCAGAACCACTCAATATCATTAGGTATCTTTGGAGCCAAGTAGCTTGTGTCAGGTTTCAGATGTGCAAAAGCTTCTCCCCTGATTGTTCCCAGCTTGCCTATATTAATACATTTCCATAGTTTCAACCATGTGTTTGAACACATTAGTGATAGTGGGAGTGGAAGTCCATGACTTACATTAAAAGAAAGTGATTAGTATCAGATGAAGAACAGGAAACAGTTCTGAGAGCCTTTAAAAAGACTATGAAAGCATGTCAGTCCTTTTTTTTTGCCTTTGGCAACTGAAGTAAAAGCTTGCTCTAACCCTGGGAATGGCGGTGACCTTGGATCAACTGGCATGTTCTGTTATCGAGCCACAGAGTCCTACAGCACAGAAACAGACCCTTCACTCCAACCAGTCCATGCCAAACATAATCCCAAACTGAACTAGTCCCACCTGTCTGGTCCTGACCCATAACCCTCCCAACCTTTCCTATGCATGTAATTATCTAAGTGTCTTTTTAATGCGGTAACTGTGCCAGCACCCACCATGTTCTCAGGAAGTTCATTCCACATTTGAATCCCCCTCTGTGTAAACAATTTGGCCCTAAGCTTTTTTAAATCTCTGTCTTCTCTCATTAACAATATGCACCTCAGCCTTGAAATCCCCATTTTAGGGAAAAGACAGTTACCATTAACCCTGTCTAGGGTGTAGGTTTGCTCGCTGAGCTGTAGGTTTGATATCCAGATGTTTCATTACCTGGCTAGGTAACATCATCAGTGGCGATCTCCAAGTGAAGCGAAGCTGTTGTCTCCTGCTTTCTATTTATATCTTTCTCCTGGATGGGGTTCCTGGGGTTTGTGGTGATGTCATTTCCTATTTGTTTTCTGAGGGGTTGATAGATGGTATCTAGATCTATGTGTTGTTTATGGCGTTGTGGTTGGAGTGCCAGGTCTCTAGGAATTCTCTGGCATGTCTATAACCCTGTCCATACCCTTCATGATTTTATAAATCTCTATCAGGTCACCTCTCAACCTCCTATGATCCAGTGAAAAAAGTTCTAGCCTATCCAGCCTTTCTTTATAACTCAAACATTCCATACCCAGCAATATCCTGGCAAATCTCTTTTGAATCCCCCTTAGCTTAATAATTTCCTTTCTATAAGGGGGCAACCAGAACTGGATACAATACTCCAGAAGAGGCCTCCAGTGCTGGTCCTGGGGAAAGAGGATGCTGTACCTGTGAACCATCTCATCCACAGGACTGCCCTCCCATAAAATAAGGTGCTGCTTTCCCACTTTCTGTTACACCCAAGGCAAATGCTGGGCAGCTCCAGATAAACACTTCTGAGGGAGAGTCATATCAAACTAGAAACATCAGTTTTTCTCTCCACGAATGTTGCCAGGGCTGCTGTGTTTCTCCAACATTCTCTGTGCTTGTTCCAGACTGACAATGCTCGGATCTTTTAAACATGCCATGGACTCAAGTGATGAAACTTAGCACGATGCTATCACTCAGCGATGAGGTGTTACAATAGGTATGCTAAGATAAGGCCGGAATTGAGTGTGAGGGGTACCATAAGGACAGGGTATAAAACTAATGAGGTGAGTTTGGTGAAATACCACAAGAAAATTCACTGAGCCTCATGGTGAAAAACTCCCAATGATTTGACACAATTCACACTTCCCCAAGAATATGTAAGATTTAGCCCGAGGTACTGCTGGCAAGAAAAGCAAGTGGAAGGAAATAACACCAAACATGAATCTGACCACAACGAGAGCTTTCTGGTATCAAACCTTCTGCTTTCTCCCTTCTGAGGATTGTGTTGATTTTTGCAAGAGGTATTTGCTTAGAAGGTTACCTCAACTTAATAGAGGGAGTCATGTTTTAGGGGACAGTTTATTCTCAGTGTCATTGAATGTTCTAACCCTAAGTTGCATGATAGCCTGAATACTTTTTTGCAACAAATGACACTGCTCTGCATAGTGTTCAACAGAGGCTGGCACTGTGAACACATTTCTCCTTCGTCATGCTGGCTGGAATAATGGAGGTATATTGGTGCTTGGAACCTAACAGAGTCTGCTGACTGTTGTTCAACCATGCTGTTCTTTGTCTCACACAATTGTACTGAAAGCTGACGTACTGTAACCGTATTGTAACTGGGATGTAACTAAAGAAGTATCTTGCTGGAATACTGTGTGCAGTCCTGGTCATCCTGTTATAGGAAGGATACTTTTAAACTGGACAGGGTTCAGCACAGATTTACCAGGATGTTGCCGAAAATGGAGGGTATGATATGTAAAAAGATAGGAAAGGCTGGGACATTTTTCACTGGAGCTGAGGGGTGACCTTTTTGAGGTTTATAAAATCATGAGGGGCATAGAAAAGGAGAATGGCAAGGGTTGTTTCCCTAGGGTAGGGGAGTTCAAGCTGAGAGGAGAAGATTTAAAAAGGATAGGAGGGACAACGTTTTTTACACAGAGAGTGGTTTGTGTGTGGGATGAACTGCCAGAGAAAGTGGTGGATGATGGTACAGTTACAATGTTTAAAAGACATTTAAATAAGTTTGTGAATAGGAAAGATTCAGAGGGATATGGGCCAAGTGTAGGCAGGTGGGACCAGTTTACTTTGAGAACATGGTTGGCGTGGACTGTTTGGACTGAAGAATCTACTTCCATGCTGTATGACTCTATAAAAGCATAGTTGGTACATCATTTACTTATCTTCCTGTTGTTATCTCACGATGACAATGGGGTGGATTTCAATTTTCCCAATGTAACTTTGAATCTGATGTCAAACTAAAAAGGATCTTAAGGTATCCAGAAATGGTGATTACACCACGTGAGTAAGCAACCAATCATACTGAACAATCGTCACAGACAGCAAACCAGGAAATTAATACCACTGGTTTAATGCCCTCACTTTTTAATATTGTTTTGCAGGCTGCAAAATAAAAGCTAAAACTTTAGTATGTGATTTATGTAGAAGCTGAAATACTATATATTTGTTAGAAGTATGGATTTTTTTATCACAAAGGAGAAACTTCATCTTTTATGCATGTATAATTGGTTTTGGAGGGCAGAAAGGTTGCTCAGTAGTAATTATGAACTTAGAATGCCATTGAAAACTCAGTTACACATCAATTACCAAGGCCTAAGTTTGCCAAGGGTTTTTACAGCAAAACCTATAGTGTAACATTGAAACTATCATCAGTTTAATGATTTCAATTGATTGCACTCTGGGGGTAATTCAAGAGTGCACCCTGTGGAGAAGTGCAGGATTGCCCACAGCAACTTTCAGATTTCCACATTTAACTGCACATAAGTTTCAAAGTGTTTCGCCATCACGATGACTGCAAAATCCAGGCCAATATCCCACATACCAGTATCTGGCCAGGAGAGAGTACAAATGCTTGAAGGAACTAGTAATCATTTTTCTTCCTACCTGCTGTTACTACGACCCCAAGAATAATATTTTTCCAATGGATAAGAATGCAAACATTGGACCCATATGCAAATTGTCTCAAATTTATGATCAATTTCCCACAGCAAATTGGGTATAAAACACAAATCGGTTCATTTGGACTGATTCCAAAGGGACACCATATAAAAGTGCACTTCTCAAGGAGATACTGACTATTTTTACTTTGTCTTTGACAGCATTGAATGTATGTGGCTTTAATGTATTGCAGCACAGCTTCAAGCAGCCTAGAGCTTATTCCATTAGTCTCTGTAGTGCTTGTGGACCTGCTGTGAGTACTACATTTACAAGGTCTTGCACATTTGCAAGATGGTGTGATGATGAACAGATACTGACCAGCACCAATGAAATGCTTCCCCTCTGCAATTTAACGCCTTCATCAATTAGTGTCACATACAGGATACTTACAGGGGCATGATAAAGGATTGGTACCAAAATGTTTCACCTACTCAGAAAATAACAGCAAGGATAAACACAATTTTCCTATATTAAGCAAGAGCAATATTAAAGTCAAATACAAAATAAAAATCTGACAGAACTGCAGATGCTGTAAATCAGAAACGAAAACAGAAAGTGCTGGAAAATCTCAGCATCTGTGGCTGGGAAATCAGAGTTAACATTTCGGATTGAGTGACCCTTCCACCTCAGTTTTGAGGAAAGGTCACTTGACCCGAAATATTAACTCTGATTTCTCCCCACTGATGCTGCCAAACCCTCTGAGCTTTCCCATTAAAGCAAAATAATTCATTATTGCTGCCCGTATCCTTTCCACTGTAAGCTATGTTGTTTCTAAAGTTTTACAGTCCATCTTCTATGGCTTTACTATTCCCTGTACCAAATAATGTTGGGTACACCTAGTGCAGAAAGCTTGACATGAAAGGGGACTATACCACTAGCAACTAGCTTCCAACTATGTTGCATACTGTGCTCAAATACAGTGTGACAAAGTTGAAGACTTGCCATAAATTTTGCACTGGCTAACTAGGGCTGCAATTCTGATCTAGATTTGATAAGCTGACTTAGGCAGTTTAACTCGCTACAAATACCACATAAAATGAATGTGGTTAGGGAAGCCTTCTATGGTTCCTTGTGCTGGAAAATATGCTTTCTTTTTAGACCATCTATTTTTTCTGTCACAAGAGAAATGAAATTTTCATCGTTTCTTAAAGCTGTGCTGTTTCTGTCATCTATAATTTTGCCCATGAAATAACCTTTGTGTGATGTTTTGAAAGTAGCTGCGAACATCCCTGAGAGCATATCTTTTTACAAGTTCTGAGGAGCAGAAGGAAGCTACATATCAAAGAAGGCCTGCCAGACAGATTTGTTTGGGCACTCAATGCTGTATGAGGAACCCTCCTTACTCTGCGACAAGGTCGGACTATTGTGTCTGGTCATGATCAAAGGCACCTCCATGCAAATACTGAGAGTCGTTAATAAAAAAATTTGAAGCTTTGATGTCAAAGATTCCAGTATTTTAAAGAGAAGCGGAGACTCTTTTAATCTTTATCTTAAAAGAGCAGGTATTACTACGGAACAGTGCCATTCTTTCCCTCATCCAGCCTCCACTTATATTTCTCCATCGGTAGTGCTCCTTAAGAGCAATTTTATTCAGTTCCCTGAATTCATGGTGCTCCAATATACAGTGTTTCAGAAGCAGCAAGTATATTAGAATGAGCTGGCCTAGCACTTTAGTGTCAAGTCAGCAAGAAACAGGGCATGCAGAATTGAAAATGCAAAACTCCTGAGCATGATTGCACAATGTTGTCATTACAGCATGCCGGAGGAAGATGAGCAGTGGCCCTGTCTCCACAAACAAAACATTCCCATTGGCAGTTCTCTTGGATTACAGATGAGAAAATCAGAGCAACATATCCAATGACAACTGAATGGCAACATTGTGACATATTATTATTCTGTCTGGTGCTAGAAACAGAGGAGATAAGGTCAATATCTCAGCATGTTTTAACGGGTCTGAGATATTGTCCTGCATTTAAGAAGCCATTGACATTTACTGACAAGAAAAGGACAGAGTGGCTCAGCGGTGGATCATTGACTCAGACTAATGCAAAATGAACCGTCCCTTTCTTAACTAATATTTACATTGATTACTTGATATGATTCTCAAAATATGTCTCAGTTATAAAGATAAGCCGTATTTTTAAGGTCCACATCCCTCTTAATAAGTATCTGAAAGTAATGAGTTTGCTCGCTGAGTCAGCAGTGAAAGCTATCACAATCGAGTGCCCCTTTAAAAAGCGTTCTGAGGAATTAATTTCATGATAGCATTCCATGTTAAAAAAAACATCTTTCACATGTTTTCCTCTCATATTCCAAAGCTAGGAACCACTTCTAGAAAGTTTTTCAAAGGCATGGAGTAAAGAACAAATCACATTAACATTTAAAAAGAAAATTGCTTTAATGTTGCTTGCGGTTCAGCTTATGCAGCAAGTATCCTTTATGTCAAACAGCTTGATTTAATGCATTATTTATTGCTTAAATTGAATTGTATATTTATTTTTATAAATATGTAAAATTAATATATGTTAAGCAGGCAAAGGCTTTTTAAGAACAGTGCTAGTGTTCATTTTTTAAGAAGTGTTCTGGAGTGTTTTCCTCTGAATGGAGCATTCTTTGCAATGACAGTCTGTCAGCATTCTGATTGAGAATGTCATCTGAGGTCAGCCATTGTACTCCTGACCATACAGAAACGTCATGGTAATTTATAATTAATATCTGCCTTCTTCTGTTGATTTTCAAAAGAATTTGCCTTTAAGTAGCGAATGCCCGTGGTCTCACAGCGCTGATGAGGAACGGTTGAGCCTGATGGTGTCGGGGAGCTGGATTAACATAACTAGAGGTGAAATTAATTAAATCGGGTTGCCTTAGTGCCACATGTGTACACTAATACAGTTCTCGTACTGTCAGAATCAATAAGGCCTTTGTTACACATAATGCGCCAATGCAAGTGAGTCATGTCTGGGCAGCGCTTAATTTTAGCTTCTCTAGAAATGGGGAAATCTGATGCATATATCTGCTGTGTTATAGATTTGCCTGGCCAGGATCAGTACTTGAGGCTATTTTAATGTTTACAAAACCATAGTCGCTCTCATTTCATACCCGTAAATGCAGTGGGTAAGGCTGTCCATTAGTTGTACGTTTACAAGATGACACCTCTACTTTACAAACACCACAAAATGCTGCAAAGTTATGGCAATTTCACAAAAATTACACACCTATTCCAATCTCTGATTTGTTTTAAGGTTCAATTTTAGCTACCTCCTTAATTTTCCTCATCAGCATGTGGCTTTAACAACAGTTTGGTCAGAATATCTTTATAATTGCTTTGGCTGTGAATTCTGATGGAGTCAGAGAAGCAACTGAAAGAACCATCCCACTCCAAAGAAAAATGAAGTGATATTCAGGGCTGTCACCTGCAGGTGTGTGGTTAGTTATTATAGTTATCATTATGACCAAACCATTGATGCAAGAACTCTGATGAGGAGAGCAGATGAGATGATGGTGCTAATTAACACATAGGCATACAATATCATTTCTATCACAGAATGGACAATGTCAGACATCACACATCATCAGGTTATGTCCAAACAGTTTTATTTGAAATCACAAGCTTTCTGAGCAGTGCTCCTTTGTCAGATGAAGGACACCACACTATAGGAAGAATGTGATTGCACTGGAGGAGAGTGCAAAAAATGTTCACCAGCATGTTGCCTGGGCAGGAGTGTTAAATTGTACAGGCTGGGGCTGTTTTCCATAAAACAGAGAAGTCTTAGGAATGACCTGACTGGGATGTATAAAATTATAAGGGGTGTCAGTATGAAGAAAGGATTGAATTTAACCAGTATTTTAAGGAAAGAGTGAATTTATTAGTTACTAATCAGGAGAACACAAAGTAATGCAACACATATGAACAAAAATTAAAAATGAGAGGCAAGTCTGAAAAAGGATAAAAACTTTAAATGAAACACATGTATTGGTCATTCATGAAGAGTAGGAACGTGAATTGTTGCTGCTAGCAACAGCCCTTATAGAAGCTGACCTGGAATCTCCTTTTAATTTAGGACATAGAAAGAAAAACCTGAGTAAATGGAGTAGAATGTGCAAGGATTTTAATGGTATCTGTGGCTTGATTTCCACGAACTCCCACTATATCCATTAGTAAAACACAGTAAGAAAATATATACAAATTTTCAAAGTTCATTTTTCAGGCCATCCATAGGAAAGGATGTCATAAGATCAACATTTTGGAGGAAGGTTTGGTACCCAAAGAAGCTCTGGTTAGGAAGCTTTCATACATGGGGTATTGGCCTCTCTGACACAATGTATTTTTAAAAATGTATGTTGAAACACCCAGTTTCCACCCATTGGCTTCCCAAAATATTATTTAATAATGTTATTTAGGCCTGTATGCTGACTTTATTTTGATCAGTTTACTTCCTGCAACACCAATAATACAATTAGCACATCACTCAATAGCTCCATTTTAGAAGAGAAGAGATAGTGTTAAGTACTATTTCCCTTTCCGTGGATATCTAGGTTTTTACGTAGGAAACATAGGAACAGGAGTAGGCCATTTAGTCCCTTGAGCCTGTTCTGTTGTAAAATGAGATCATGGTTGAACTGTGGCCTAACTCCATATACTTGCCTTTGATCCATATCCCTTACTATCTTTGCGTAACAAAACTTTGCTTCTCTGAGATTTAAAATTAACAACTGATCTAGGATCTGCTGCAATTTGTGAAAGAGAATTCCAACTTCTACCATCCTGTCAGTGCAGAAGTGCTTCCGAACATCTCCCCTGAACGGTCTGATGCTAATTTTCAGACAATGCTCTCCAGTTCTAGAACCTCCAACCACTGGAAACAGATTATCTTTATCTAACCTGTCTTTTTCCATTAATATCTTGAAGAATTCAATCTGATCACCTTTAACCTTCAAACTTGTAGAGAAAACAGGCCTACTTTTGTGTAATTTATCCTCATAACCTAACCCTGGAAGTCCAGGAATCAGTCTTGACTTGATTTGAGTTTTTGCAGTCACAAATCTAAAGTGAAAAGTTTTGTTTTGTGAGCCGTACAGGCAGATCATAGCAAACAAGAAGGTACAGATCATAGGGTGCTTTGAGAGAGTGAGGAATATAAGGTTACAACTGCACAGGAGGTGTGACAAGCAAGATCAATATTATTTTGAATTAAGCAGTCCATACCACAGTCTAATAATGGCAAGAAAGACGCTGTTCTTGAACCTGCTGGACTGTGTGTTCAAGCTTCTGTATCTTCTGCCTATAGGAGAGCATTTCCAGGGTGGGAGGGCTCTTCGATAATGTTGGCAGCCTTTCTGTGGCAACGAGAAGTGCAAATGGAGTCCATGGATGGGATGTTGGCTTCCTTGACGGTCTGAGCTGTGCACACAATCTTCTGTAGTTTCTTATGGTCCGGGACAGAGCAGTTGCCGTGCCAGCTCATTATGCACCCAGATAGCATACTGTCTGTAGTGCACCTGTAAAGGTTGGTGAGGGTCCTTATGAACATGCTGAATTTGCTAAGCCACCTGAGGAAGAAGAAGCATTGTTGACCATTGTCTACTTGTGGGAAGTCCAGGACAGGTTGTCAGTTATCGTCACTTTTAGAAACTTGACGCTGCAGACTCTCTCCACCTCAGCTCCGATGATGTAGATGGGGGGTGAATTCCTCCTTTCTTCCTGAAGTCAGTGATCAGTTCTTTTGTTTGGCCAACATTGAAAGAGAGGTTGTTATCACTGCATTATGACATCAAGCCCTCCTTCTGGTATTCTGACTTGTCGTTCTTTGATACCTTTCCTACTACAGTGGTGACTTCAGCAAACTTGTAGATGCTATTCTTTTGGAATTTGGCTAGTGTCATGGGTGTACAGGGAGTACAATAGGAGGCTGAGAACCCACCTTGGGGGGGCTCCAGTGTTGAGGGTTATCGTGGAGGAGGTGCAGTTACCTATTCTCAGTGCAGTCTATAGGTCAGGAAGCTGAGGATTCAGTTGCAGAGGTTGGAGTTGAGACCTAGATCCCAGCAATCTGAGATCAGTCTGGAGGGGATAATGGCATTGAAGGCAGAGCTGTGGTTGATGAGGAGTTTGACGTGGGTGTTCTTCATACCAGATGTTCCAGGGATGACTGTAAGGCTAGAGAAATGGTGTCCACTCTGGACCTGTTTCATCAGTAGACAAATTGCAAGGGATCGAGGCAGGCTTGTGGGCCATGACCAGCCTCTAGAAACACTTTATGATTATGGAGGTCCAAGCCACTGGGGGGGGGGGGGGGGGTGGTCATTAAGGCGCATTGTATGTGCTTCCTCTGGTACTGGGAGCTGGTGGTCTTCTTGAAGCAGCTGGGGACTTCTGCTTGTCGGAGGGAGAGCTTGAAGATGTCAGTGAATACCTCTGCCAGCTGGTCCCACAGCATCTAGGTTCACAACCAAGGACTTCATTTGGGCACATCGCTTTCCTTGGGTTTACTCTCAGGAAGACCGATCTGACATTTGCAACAGTGACAGTGGGCATAGAAAGCATTGAGCGCATCAGGGTGGGATGTGTTTTTGTCCAATATGGGCGGCACGGTGGCACAGTGGTTAGCACTGCTGCCTCACAGCGCCAGAGACCTGGGTTCAATTCCCGCCTCAGGCAACTGACTGTGTGGAGTTTGCACATTCTCCCCGTGTCTGCGTGGGTTTCCTCCGGGTGCTCCGGTTTCCTCCCACAATCCAAAGATGTGCAGGTCAGGTGAATTGGCCATGCTAAATTGCCCATAGTGTTAGGTAAGGGGTAGATGTAGGGGTATGGGTGGGTTGCGCTTCGGCGGGGCGGTGTGGACTTGTTGGGCCAAAGGGCCTGTTTCCACACTGTAAGTAATCTAACCTAATCTTGCTCTGCTTCAATTTGGATCCTGTTATGTTGTTTAGGCCTTACCACAAGTGGCAGGTGCCTGTATGGTTGGTTTGGTTCTCTAAATTGGTCTGGTACTGCCTCTTGGCATCTCTGATGGCTTTGCAGAGGTCGTATCTCGACTTCCTGTAAAGGACCTGAATGCTGCATGATGAATTTCGCGGTTCATCCACAATTTCCAACTGGGGAATACCTGGATTGACTTCTCTGGCATACAGTCATCTACGCACTTGCTAATGAAGTCTGTGACATATGATAGCGTACTTGTTTCGGTTATCCACTGAGTTCTGGAATATGGTCTTATCCACTGATTCCAAGTAGCCCCAGAGGAACTCTTCCTCTGCCTCAGACCAGCATTGTATCACATTCTGTGAAGGATCCTCCCGTTTCAGCTTCAGATTGTAAACTGGGAGAAGGAACACAGCGTTGTGATAATATTTTCTGAACAGGAGAGGGGGAATGGAGCAATATGCATCTTTGTGGGTTGAATGCTAGACGTTTGGTCCCCAGTGGGGCAGGAGATGGGTTGGTGGTATTTTGACAGCACCCTCTTGAGATTGGCCTCTTTGTAGTCGCTGGCCAAGATGAATGAGGTTTCGGGTTATTTCTTCTCCAGAGAATTTGTAGCAGTATAAATTTCAACCAGGGCATTCTTTGTCCACATGAGGTGGTATGTAGACTGCTGTCAGGATGGCGGAGGTGAACTCGTGTGGTAGATACCAGGGACGGCATTTCAAGGTATTCAAGGCCCAGGGAGCAGTGGCTCACTAGGGTCTCCATGTCTGAGCACCAGGAAGCATACTCTCTGCTGTTTCCCTTACTTGAGGACACCATGCAGTCCATGCAGTGTATGAAGAACATCTCAGCTTGCAAGACACAGTCAGGTATAGCAGGAGTGAGCCATGACTCTGCAAAACAGTACACAGCAGTCTCTCAGTTCCCTCGGAAAGGTAAGTCTAGATCTGAGCTTATCCATTTTGTTTTCAATAACTTGGACATTTGGTAGGAGTATGCTTGAGAGGGGGGATCTTGAAACCATATTGTTTCAATCTCAACTTGTAAATTTACATTGTACTCCCTCCAAGGCCATTGTATCCTTCCTAAAATGTGGATCTACTCACAATGACTCCAAATTTGGATGAATCAGTGTTTTGTATAACTTCTGCATTTTTTTGAAAAAATGGACAAAGGGTGATGGAAAAGATTCAAAATACAGTCATGTTAAATTTTAAAAACAAGCTATAGAAAAATTTTATACTTTAATCCTCTAGACATAAAGGTCAGCATTCCATGAGCCACCTTGAATACTTTCTTCACCTTGTTTGTGGCATTTTAAAGAAATATGGACCGGAACCCACAAGTCTCCTTGATTTTAGGCTTTTAGTTTGTTTGATAACATGTGAAAACAGGACTGTTAGATTGAGACCCACATTTTCAAGCTTTATGCATACAGACAAGCCTAAGAGTTTCTGGTAAGTATTATTTTGACAGCAAAACAAAAGCAGCCTCCATTTGCTTTCTGCAATAATCATACATCCAGCGAAGTTTGTCATGTGTAGGTATTTTGAATGGAGGAGTGAGTAATCAGTAATTTTTCTATAGCTTGTCTTTAAAATATAAACTGACTGCATTTTCAATCTTTTCTGTCTCATAAACATTGTCCACTATTTTTTAAAAAAATGCAACTGTTCTTGAACTGCCTGACTGCTGGCCAATCAGTTTGATCAGCATTCACAGTGGCTCAATGGCTAGCCCTGCTACTTCACAGCACCAGGGACCCAGGTTCATTCCCTAATCTTGGATGACTGTATGTTGGAGTTTGCACTTCTCCCTGTGTCAGTGAGGGCTTCCTTTGAATGTTCTGGTTTCCTCCCATAGTCTAAAGATGTGCAGGTTAGGTGGATTATCTGTAGCATGCAGGCTAGCTGTGAGTGGATGTGGAGTTATTAGGAGTGGGTGGATCTCAGAAGGTCAGTGTGGACTTGATGGAATGCTTCCACACTGTAGGCTTTTTATGATTTTATATTTGATCAAATAACTACAATAAGAGGTAATAGAATACTCAGTCCAGCTATGTCTCTGGCTGAGGTCAAAGGCAAAGTACACCACACAGACTGCAGAAATTCACCATCACCTTCTCAATGGCAACTAAGGATGGGCAACAAATGACCCAGTCAGTGACATCCATGCTTGATATGGAGTGATGATCCTCAAGTTTTAGCCTCTGGAGACAGGTTCATGACCTGTTCCAGGAAATGCTAACTATGGATAAATAGCAAAGTACCACTTTATTTCCAAAGTGTGAGAGAGGAGAATATATTGTGAACACTGACCAATGCATTAAAACTGATCATACTGACATATGTTCTCAGTTTCACTACAAGAATATATAAACATGAGAGACATAATTAAAATACATTCACATGCACAATTATATTTTCTTCCACAGAAAAAAAATGAAATCTTGTACATTCAACTCTCAATGTTTTACACAATATTTCACTGTACTATTAAGTAAATGTTCATTTTTGTCAAGAGACCAAAATTATTACAAAATGTTGCCAAAACCAATTTAGAAGTGTATGCTTTGAATACCTGATGCTGAACACTTTGGAATAAAGTTCATCAGTGATGCTTTGTTTTCATGCTGTGGAGATTGTGGCCCACTGTGCTCATAACCCGCATTGATTAAGAAATGCAAACTCTATTTCCGTATAAGACTTAACTCTTTTCATTTTCATTTTGACTGTCACTTCCTTTGAACTTGATAAGTGCATTTTTGATTTTGAAAGTGAAATTGCTTGATGGGAAACACAATATGGGAAGAATGATAATAACATTACAGATCTTGCAATATTTATTGTAGAGTGAGTCATGCAACTCAATTATTCTTTCTGGTGCCTTTTTTTGGATGAGATGTGAAGTGCAGATCCAATCTGCCTTTGCAGGTGAAGGTAAGAGACCCGCTGGCACTATTTTGCAGAAAAGCAGAGGAGATCTCCCTGATTTCCTGATCAATATGTATTATTCAACCACCACCAGTAAATCAGATTATTTGCTTCCTTAACTTATTTCTATTTTGAAGGATCTTGCTGAATGTAATTTGACAGTTACTCTACATTGTAATAGTGACAGTACATATTCAAAACAATTCATTTTAAATTTTCTTCTGTTTGGTTCATTTGGGAAAGTCCTTTGCTTTATTATTTAGGTGATGCAAATATCTACTTCATGGTTCATGTGTTTTGGTGAACATTTTTAGGAATTAAAATTTAAATGTAGAAGATGCAATAAATGCAACTGGTGCAATTTGAAGATTAGTACACTTGAAATGTTGGAGTCTTGTTGACTTAAGTTAGCACCATAGAATCATCAAGAGCAGGTGGAACTGCTGACTTGGATTGGTCATATCTACACTGATTGCAGTAAAAGCAGGTCAAGCTTATTATTTACTTTGCGAGTTAAACCTAAGTTAATTAAAAGCATGTGGTGAACTCTAAAAAGCTGTGAAATCGATTCATTTCATCCAATCAAAGAAAACATTGCAAGTAAGGAGTACTTAACGGTTAAGGATAACGTAGAGCAGGCTACATCATCATGTAACAGAGGAAGGTTCTCTGGCTTCAACTTATCCATACTTTTGTTGGAAGAAGTTGGTTGTAATTTGGAGCTGGGAGAGTGTTAAAGCATAAGACATCGGGTTACTGAGTCTCAGAAAAAGTCCTAAGAAATTGGCTGTGTGCCACGGATCAAGGTTAGAGTTAAAAATTAGCCTGATGACCCATTGATAGTTCAGTGCAGCGAAGTGGGATGAAGGAAGCTCACAAGTAATATTTGCTTGATGCAGCTAAGATTGGAGCTTGGGGAAATCCTTTGAGCTGTTCAATCTAAGCTGAAATTGTGCCAGTAATCAGACACTTGGGACCAGCTTCAAGAATCCTGGGGAATTTGGACTCAGGAGAATAGGTTGAACCACCAAGCTATGAACATTGTGGAAGCAGTCTGAGTTAAGGGCTTTGAGGATGTTCAAAGTCATGATCTTTGAAAGTGAAGAATTGGAATTCATTTGCAAATGAAACAGACATTTAATGATATATGAAAGCAAAATACTTTGGAAAATGGAAATTTGAGATAAAAACAGAATGTGTGAGAGAAACTCAACAGGTCTGGCAGCATCTGTGGAAAGAGACACCAAACCAAAATATTGAGTCAACGTGAATCATCTTCAGAACTGTTCTGAAGAAATGTTCTGTGGAACAGTCATATCAGACTCACATTTTTAACTCTTGTTTCTGTTTTCACAGATGTTGCCAGACATGCAGAGTTTCTCCAGCAATTTCTATTTTACTTTGAAATGAAGGTTTAATGAGATTTGATGACTTACAGTTTCAATATTGGCTGGGTTGAATCTGTTTTCATTGCACAGCCCATTTGTGAAATTTGTGAGGTATTTGACCACAGCTTTTCTATTGACTCGAATTTAACGCATGTTTAATCCTTAATGTTAGAGTCTAGGCTGTACATATAGAGTCATTGTCCTTCTCGTTCAGTAGAATCATGAGTCATTATTGCTTTCTTTGTTTATACAATAAACTTTTTTAGTATTTGAAACCTGCCATTTATTTTCTTACCTTTGATTTACCCTCACAATCTACTGTTTTAAAGATTATGGTCCAGCAAGCAGATTATTAACAAAGATCAAATGTATGTTCTCATAATTGAGATAAAAATTAGATAGAATAATAGAGATGTACAGCACAGAAACAAACCCTTTGGTCCAACTTGTCTATACCGACCAAATATCCTAAATTAATCCAGACCCATTTTCCAGCATTTGGCCCATATCTCTCTCTATCCTTCCTATTCATATACCCATCCTGATGCTTTTAAATGTTGAATTGTACCAACTTCCACCACTTCCTTTGACAGCTCATTCCATAGACACACCATCGTTTGCATGTTAAAGTTGTCCCTTAAATCCCTTTTAAGTTTTTCCCCCTCTCTCCTTAAATTTATGCCCTCTAGTTTTGGACTCGCCCACTCTGGGGAAAAAACCTTGTCAATTTACCCTATCCATGCACCTCATGATTTTATAAACCTCTATAAGGTCACCCTTCAGCCTGTGATGCTCCAGGGAAAATAGCCCCAGCTTATTCAGCCTCTCCCTATAACTCAAACTCTCCAATCCTGGCAACCTCCTTGTAAATCTTTTCTGAACCCTTTCAAGTTTCACAACATCCTTCCTATAGATGGGGGACCAGAATTGCACACACACATTCCAAAAGTAGCCAAGCCAATGTCTTGCATAGCTGCAACATGACCTCCCAACTCCTATACTTAATAAAATGACCAATAAAGGCAAGCATACGAACCGCTGCCTTCACTATCTGATCCAACTGTGACTCCACTTTCAAAGAGCTATGAACCTGCACTCCAAAGTCTTTGTTCAGTAACACTCCCCAGGACCTTACCGTTAAGTGTATAAGTCCTGCCCTGATTTGCCTTTCCAAAATGCAGCACCTCACATTTATCTAAATTAAGCTCCATCTGCCATTCCTCGGTCCATTGGCCCATCTGATCAAAATCTTTTCTGTTTTCACTATACAGAAGAACTCATAATCCTGGGTGCTTCAATTAACTTTGCACTTCATACACTGTGGAATCATAAAATATTCAGTTTGGGGAGAAAGAAAATTAATCAGCTTTTTTTTTGATTCCCTTCAGTATGGGAGCAGGCTATTTCGCCCAACAAGTCCACACCGATCCTCTGAAGAGTTACCCACCCAACCCATTCCTCCACCCTATATTTACCCCAGACTAGTGCACCTAACGCCATGGGCAATTTATCATTGCCAATTCACCTGGCCTGCATATCTTTGGGGAGAACGTGCAAACTGCATGCAGACAGTCACCAAGATGGGAATCAAATCTGGGTCCCTGGCGCTGTGAAGCGGCAGTGTTAACCACTGAGCCACCGTGTCACCCAGTGATTGCTTATTATCAGTGATGACTGCAGTTTAACACCATCACAGGAAACAAAGCTGTAGTTTGTTTAAGTTATATGCCTTCAACTACGCCATCTATATATACATTGTTGATTATTTTGACACCCAGAAGGAGTCAATTCCAAAGGTAGTTTGTGATGTTGGTTGCAGTACTAATGAAGTCTAACTTGAAGTTTCCAGGTGAGAGATGAACTACTGGGGTTCATTTTCATCTCCATAACCTGGTAGAAATCGGAAGGAGCAGATAAGCTCTCATATTAGAGGACCTGCTCGATTTGAATTTCTCCTCATTTCACAAGCAAAACAGGTGGACTTTACAAATGACAGGTGATCAGCTTATTTGGCAGTCAGGTTAAAGATTGCTCTTGTGAAAAGTTTTGGCATTGCTTTTGGTGTTTGGAGACTTTCCAGTATTTCTGCTGTTTAAGGAAACTATTTTCAATAGATCTGGGTAGGAACGGTAGATCCTAAAGAGACAGCAAATTTCTCATTCTGATGGAATATTGTCAAGCACTAGCCCTATATAAATGTTTCAGGGTAAAGGCTGATGCTCTCAATCAATAGGGAAACTCAACAAGAATGGAAAGTGGGTGTCCAGGCCATTTTAACCTCAGAATAAATAAAGCCCATTGAACTTGTGATACTGTTATACTGCTGTGAATGAAAGGACCATGATTCACAAATTGTGAGGATGAATGACTTCTGAGATCCCTCTTTCCAATTTTATAAACCTAATGCTGCAGTCTGCATTACCTACACACATTAATGGTTTCCACCCTGAACCTGGAGCATTTACAGATAAATGGAAGAAATTATGTCAATTTTGGAATAGAAAGTAGGTCACTCAATTCTTTTAACACTATCAATCAGTTGTTCAGCTGAATTGTAAAGTGCTGTGAAGTGAGTGACATTTTTCCATAGAAAATCAATTTTCACTGTGATGAAATAATATTATTGAACATGTTTAATAAACTTTTTTATACATGTACTGAAATGCCATCATTGTCAAAAGTTATAAAGGATGAGTTGCAAGTACAAAGTTCTTACAAACTGCATTAAATCTAAAATCCAGTATGCATCTATAATGTCATGACACCAGGTTATCGTCCAACAGGTTTATTTGAAATCATAAGCTTTTGGAGCGCTGCTCCTTCGTCATCTGACTATAACCTGGTGTTGTGTGATTTCTGACTTTGTTCACTCCAGTCAAACATTGGGAGCTCCACATCATACATCAATAATGGTAATCTTATCAACATAAAAGTTGACATTGTCTTAGCAGAACATAGCTTGCTGTCTTATTAGAGACAGATAACTAGTAGTGGTTTAACCCAAGGGTCACCACACCTCAGATGAGGGGAGAGGTTGATCATGAGAGTCCTTCATGGTAAACTCAGCTGGTTCAGGAGCTGTTAGCAACACTCTGCATTACAAACTAGCCATCCAGCCAACTAACTAACCAACCCCTTATATTATTAGTACACTATTTGAAATAGAAATTTATTGTGACGAGAAGGAGCTCAAAGTGTGATTGCTTGGAACAAAGTGTGGGTTGCTGCTAAAAACTGCCTCAAAAACCTTTTCCATTCACAAGGCACACTATAGATATTGGATATTAGATTCCCTGTAGTGTGTGGAAACAGGCCATTTGGCCCAACAAGCCCTCACCGACCCTCCAAATAGTAACCCACCCAGACCACTACATTTACCCCTGACTAACATTATGGGCAATTTAGCATGGCCAATTCACCTGATCTGCACATCTTCAGGCTGTGAGAGGAAACTGGAGTACCCAGAGGAAACCCACACAGACACGGGGAGAACATGTAAACTCTGCACAGACAGTGACCCAAGGCAGGGATCAAACCCAGGTCCCTGGTGCTGTGAGGTAGCAGTGCTAACCACTGAGCCACCATGCCACCCATATGGAGAAACTGTGCTACTCAGAAATATGCCACAGAGTTTAACTTTCCTTTCAGTTCTAAATTAGTGCACACATGAGTTGTAGGTTTAAGTGCTGATATATGTTTGCGTTATTTGTTCACGGGATGTGGGTATCAATGGTGATGCTTATATTGTTCAGCTGTATTTGCCCTGGAGAAGATGGTGGTGAACTGAATTCTTGAGCCAATGCAATCCTTCGGGTGCACAGATTCCCACAGTGCTGTTAGGAAGGCAGTTCTAGCACTTTGACTCAGTGACAGTAAAGGGACAGTGATACCATTCCGAGCCAGGACAATGCTCCAGTGTAGAGGGGAACTTGCAGATAATGGTGTTCCTGTGCATCAGCTATCCTTATTCTTTTAGATGGTAACTGTCATGGATTTGTAATGTTCTGTTGAAGGTGGATGGTGAGTGACTGTAGTTCATCTTGTAGATGGTATGCACTGCAGCCACTGGTCATTGATGGTGAAGGGAGTGAATGTTGAAGGAGGTTGGTGGAGGTCATCAATCATTGGGTTGCTTTGGCCTGGATGGTTTTCCTTCAGAGAAGCAATCAATACATGTAAATTTCAAAAGGCAAATCAGATCATATACAGGGATAAAAAAATATTTTAAAATGACAGAACAATAGACACATCACAAATATACAACAGCTGAAGATTCAAGTTAATTAGGGATTTGCTACTTAAGGTAGTTTTATGTAAATAATATGACAGTTTATAATTGTCCGTATTCCTGAGTGAAATCCAAAATAAAGCAAATTCAACAGCTTAAAGCCTCATGTTCCAGGTGGCACAGTAGTTAGCACTGCTACACTTACAGAACCAGGGACTGGGGTTTGATCCCACCCTTGGGTGACTGTGTAGACATCCTCCCACAGTCCAAAGGTATGCAGGTTAGGTGAATTGGCTGTGCTAAATTGCCCATAGTATTCAGGGCTGTGCAGGTTAGGTGCATTAGTCAGCGGTAAATGTAGAGTAAGAGGGTAGGGGAATAAATCTGGGTGGGATGCTCTTTAAAGGGTTTCTTTGGGCTGAAGGGCCTGTTTCCACACTGTAGGGATTCTATGAAAAGTAAATATAGGGAGCTGATTTCACATGTGTACATTTTATAATAGATTCCAGTCCACCTACAAAGACAATGGCCAATCAATTGTGTGATGGTACTTTTCCTTCAAGAGAGATATGTGCTGTGCTGTTTCTCTTGCAGAGAGGTGTTACCACAGTGGTACCAAAATGTCTCCTCCAGACAGGCAGTTGGTAAACAGTGTTTGACTTCTCCCTGGTGTTTTTTTTAAAATGAGACAAAATAATCATGAGTGGGTGGGGTCAGGACTCACAGGCTCAGGAAGGCTTTTCATTTTGCTTTCAGTTAGTAAGAAGGTCGGCTGGCTACTGAGCTAAAAGCTGGTGTACCCAGATGCCATTGTGAAGTCTCAGACAGACAGGTTTTTTTTCATAAAAATCCTAAGAGTCAGATTGTTTCTTTCTTCTGGACTGCAGAGAGAGAGCGCGCGTGAACCAGAACTGTTTTGCTGAATTGCATTCTTGCCAAAGAGTGTGTTTGTGGGATGCTGCCTACATTGGAACAGTTGATGATTAGTGGTTAAATAATAGATTATCTTGTTAATATTTCAAAAGAGTTAAAGTTACACTACTGCTCCTTCATTGTATTTTAACTGTGGTATAAGAATAGAGTGTGTCTTGATTAAAGCTTGATGTGGATACATTGAATCACATATGAAACACAGCACTTTATACTTGCCTTTAAATAAATATAAAAGTTAGGGTCTAGGCTATCTCCTTACAATGCTTGGTGGGGGTGGGTATCTGGTCTGGTCTGGTCCCAAAAAAGTGGACCTTCAAGGCCATTATCCAAATCTTCAGCAAAGATATCCAGTGACTAAAGTAAAAGTACCTGTATATGTGCTATCTTTGGATTCTAAAGTTAATTGAATCTAAGCAGCTTGAAGCAACCTGCTCTAATATTAGTTTGGAAGCAAAAGCAAACTCGATATCCTCAGTTTGGAACTGGGGATTTGAAACAGACTCTGAATTGGTTAGATTGTGAGTTGAACTGTTGTAAAATAATTCGAATCAGCACATACTGTTTTAATAAAATACTCGGAAAGCCTAGAGTTTGGAAGCAATGAAGCACAGGTTTAAGGATCAAATTATGATCAAATTATAGAAGTAAAACCTGGGCAGCAAGAATTAAAGGCTGAAACGTTTCCAACTTCCTTGTTTCAAACCTTCTCTTGGCAGGACAAGATCACTAACTTAGAGATCCTGGACTGTGTGAATTTCATGAACTTACATTCAATGCTAAGTCAATGAAGTCTCTATTGTCTCAGCCACAGTCATAGGGTGGATGTCAGTCGTACACCCAAATATCATATGCAGAGTGAATTGACTGGTTGATTATGAATTGCTGGATATCAATACCTCAGCTTCAAGCATACCTGCAAATGTGACATGAAGATGGCAGACATTGATGCATACAATTAGAAGATGGTCATTGTCTATTTGGATGACATCAAAGGAGATGAGGGAAACACAAACCAAAAGACTTAGAAATACCACACATTTTTAATCACACTGCAACAAACGTGGCAGAAAATGCCCTGTTTGAATCAGGCAATACCAAGGGACGTTTAACGTGGAGTTTGTAACCCCGGCCTAAAGCATTGTCTTCCAAAATGGGAGATTTTTGGAGCCATGTGATGTGTCTTTCCTGCTCTGAGTCATACAAATAGCTTTCATTGTTCTCCTTTGATCAAATACCATCTTTATTTCGGGAAAAGTGGAAATCTAACAAAGAAAATGTAATCCCATTGGACAGACAGATACAAATCAAATACAAAGTCCTTTCTAAAGAGCAATTGTTAAATTTTTTAAAGTTTAGATCTACCTGAGATTTCCCACCAGCTGCCCACCCTCTCTTTGGTAGCCCTGTGGTGGATGGGGGAATGAAGTTATTTGTTGATACTGTTACCCATTTAATTGTCTTTTTCTCTGTTTCCACTTATCCCTCCCTTGATATTTCCCGAAGCAACGTGCAATTTGCCAGTTTATATAGACAGGCGAATAGCCACCTTACAAGAAGCTGTTGATCTGTCAATGGCAGTCAAATGCCATAACTCACACAGTGTACCCTATTCTGGCAAGGCTTCCCACCGCAGGCCAGGGAGCCAGACTGTCATGTAGAAATTATTCTGCAGCTTGAAGGTGAACAAGCTTCAGTGGAGCATCTTTGTAACTTCCCATTCGACAGATGTGAAACTGAACAACTCTGGTAGCATCTGCAGAGAGAAAAACAGAAGTAAGATTTTAATTACCAGATGATTCTTCTTCAAAACTGCAGTTTGAAGACAGTTTGAATTTCTGGCTGCTGCATCAATTACACAAGTAAAACAAACTGAGAACAAGAAAGCAGTGAGAATGACTGTACTTCTTGATAAATTAAATATTATTTTAGTGTGAATGTTGGACAAAGGATTATTGTAATGTTCCCTGACAAATTACAATGCTTTAATTACCAAGGCCTGGACATCATTAATATTCTTAACAGAAGTCTTTCTATTCTACTGAACAGCTACAGCTACCTGTGTTGTTATTTAACTGAGGCTGTTCAAATTTGGGTGATAGGAATCTGGGAGCAGCACCACAGAACAATTTTGCAGGCTTCACAAAGTCTGACAGGGACCTCACATGGATGCTCCTTCCATGGTGCTCTGAAGTTGGCTTGATGAATAATTCTTCATCATAAGACCATAATATATCTGTGCAGAATTAGGCTACTCGGCCCATTAAGTCTGCTCTGCCATTTGCTCATGGCTGATATGTTTCTCATAACTCTTTCTCCCCTTACCAATCAAGATCCTACCTATCTCTGTCTTAAGTACACTCAATGAATTGGCTTTCACAGCCCCCTGCAACAATAAATTCCATAGATTCACCACCCTCTGGATGAAGAAATTCATCTCAGTTCCAAAGGGTCACCCCTTCACTCTGAGGCCTTTCCCTTGGGTCCTAGTCTCTCCTATTAAGAGAACATGACTGTGGTTTGTCCATTACCTGCTATTGAATAGACAGCCAACATGTACTTGGCTGCATGTTTTAGTTGTGCTTTGTCATAAAAGAACAGAAAGTCCTGACTTGGAGGTGCCGGTATTGGACTAGGGTGAATAAAGGTAAAAATCACACAACACCAATTTATAGTCCAACAGGTTTATTTGGAAGTACTGGCTTTTGGAGTGCTGCTTCTTCATCAGGTAATTGTGGACGTTAAGATCATTCTCATGGAATGTATAGCCAAAGGAGCCCAGTGTCATGGAGATGCGATACAGTAAACAATGTTTGATTAAACCTTTCATCTTTTGGAATGGGGTATGCTGGTTTCTGTTCTTTGATAAGTAAATTCCAAAATTTCTTTTAAATTACATTCTCATGATAGCTCAGCTTTGTAAACAATAGGTGTGAATTCTGTTCGTGTCCCAGTGTTATGTCAGACTGACAAACCCTCTGGATAGTTTTACAGAGTTTGACATAGATTCATGCAGTTTTTGAGCAAATTAAAATATAATTCTGCAAAAACAAATTCCTGTAATTGTGCTTCTCTATTGTTAATGAAATTAAATAGATTGGTCTCTTGATGTTCTGTTCACCTTTGGTAATTTGGAAAGCTTACCTGCTTGTTATTGAAGAGAGAGAGAATGATATTACGGGGACCAATGTTTTATCATTTATCCACACAATCTCACTAATTGATGAAATAGCTGATATATACATAGTTTGCCGCCAGGTCAGTTACTGAACCCAAGACAGACAAAGACACAACTGATGATAGCAATGTTCAAGTTTACTCAGAGCTGTGACAACTGTTGGAATGTTTATTCTGTTGAAGGTTTCTCTTTTAGACTTATGAAAATGAGGGGTGTAGTCATCGACTTCCCTCCTACCTACAGTGCAGTCATAATTGGAACATGCCAGTGTGACAAAGTGTTAGAAACACATTTTAATTAGTGAATATTAATTCGGTGTCATGAACCTTCCCTTCGCTCTCCTGATTTGAACTGAGTTTTTGTGGTGAAAAGCTTTAAATTGCAGTCAGTATCAGCATCACCACTGACATAAACAGTATAATTAAAATCCTGTCTACAAGGATCAGTCAATTAAAAGACCATTGTCATTATCTGTTTGTGACTTTAAAGACAGAATGTAAATATAATCACACTCAGGGCAATAACATGAATATGAAAGTAGTCTATGAAGATTTTGCAAAGTTGCATGACCCTGAGTCCCACTGAAAAGACAATTTACACCCACAAGATTATAAGTGATACATAATTTGTCCAGATTTTTGAGATCAGTCTTTTAAGTCCTAAATTGACAATGATAAAATAATGTTAAACATTGTAACTATAGGGTAATATTTGTTAACTTTGGGGTCAATAGAAACAACAATAATGAATTGCATTTCCATGACTACTGGATCTGTCAAAATGTTTTGCAGCTAACAAAGTACTTTTGACATGTTCAAAGGTATATTCTTCCAATCCAACCAAACACAGATGGAACAGTTCACCTGAGAGGCGGCACCTTGGATAGTGCAGCACTCCCTTACTGAAATGACAGTTTAATTTTTATGTTCAAATTCTGGAGTGGGGCATGAATGTTAAAAGTACTGGTGTCCAAACTGTGGTCTTAGGTCACAAATAACCTCCAAAATAAAACCCTCAAAGCTCTGGCAACAGGTTAAACCTCAAAAATACTATTATGCAGTTTTACTCTGTTTGTACTTCAACATTCAGGAGGTGTTGCAACATTTCTCAACGTATATTCCTGATTTGCCTTCATTAATTCACAACACTAATGTCTGTAAGGTGTCACTAACTTGAGAAATCCTCTTCTTTATATGTCTGCTATTATCCAGGGTCACTGAAGCATGGCATTTGATATCTTTTTAATATGGGACAAGGTAAAAGGACAGCTCCTAAGTCTTCCTCAACTGGAATGGGGATTAAATCTCATTGTATTGACATTATTCTGAACAACAGTTTTCTGGCCTACTGAATTTAATGGTTCCCCTACTTGAGATATGCACAAATAAATTGAAATACGTCTGGTTCCCAAAATTCCAAAGTAAGAGCCCATGTTGTTTATGTAAATCAGAGAGCTTAGGCACCCTGATTTAGAACATCAATGTGCTGTAATCTCATCAAACCCATGCAGAAGGGACTGATTTCTGGTTATTTGGAAGTGATGTACATAGAATTGATAGCACAGAAACAGGCCATTGCACTGAGCTAGTCTATGACATGGTTTAGGCTGATTTACGTATTTTACGTGAGCCTCCTCCTACTCTATATCAACTAATTCTATAACTAATCTTACAAAAGGCTTTTGAATTGGTTTCACAGTGAAGTTGGTCAGATCAGACATGCTTGTGTTTAGTTCTGTTTTCAATGCTGCCTTAAGATATTAGTTGAATTATTCATCCTCTGTTTACATCACTGCAACCCCCAGACCTGAGTCACATATACACCACACAGTCTCAAATATCACGCTCCAGCCCCCAGCTCACCCTTACTCCCCAACCCTTAGAAATAATGCAATGCTCCCTCCCTCTTGTGCTGACAAAGGTCCTGAACTTTCAGCTAGTCTTCACTCAGCAGCCTCCACACCAGCACTGATAACCTCAATGTGCCTTTATTCTAGCACTCTGTGGTCCCCGCACCACACAACCTAACTCCTGTTAGGTTTCCTTGCTGTCTAAAAATGATGACATGTTTAGTCATAAATCAAGATTATAAAACGCGTGGCAGCTCAAAAAGGGGAGCTAGCTTCCTGAACGACAATCCATTTTAACATCATTTGTTCTGTTTTCAAATAAATTCAGTCCTAATGATAATGCTGCTTTCTTCTTCAATATTTCTATAATATCTGATATTACTAGCAGCCAGCTTATATAGTAACTGTTGATCAATTCTATATAACAATATAACAATTAACTTCCACTTTAATTGCCAGGCAAAAATCAGGAGCAAGTGGACTGCCCACCTACTTACAGCATGTCAATGTTGACAAAACCAAAATTTTGGCAGTGTGTTCAACACCACCTTCCATTCTACTTCAGGAAGAAAAGGTATAAACTTACATCATGGCAATAGTTTTAGAGAGAGAGTAACTATTGTTTTATCCAACACACCTATCTATGAATTCCCTTGAAGCGTTCCTTTATTAATTCCCTTGATTATATTGCTTTATTATCAGTCGTGGCACAATTGGCAGCATTCTCATCTCGAAATCAGAAGGTTGTGGATTCAAATCCCACTTTGGGACCTGAGCATAAAAGTCAAGGTTAACACTACAATACAGACTTGCAAAAGTGTGGTATGAGTAGCTGTTATTCAGGTGGGACATTAAACTGAGGGTCCATTTACCTATTCAGGTGGAAGTAAAACATCCCCCGGCATTAGCCTGAAGAAACCCAATAGTTGACAATTATCAGATTGTGATTAATTATGGAAGTTTGATGAAATACCAATTGGCTCTCGTGTTTGCTACAACACAACAGTGACTATACTTTAAAATTATTTCCTTGGCTGTAAGGGACTTTGCTACTAGAATAGGGGTCAAAGTACTATTTGTTTCTGAGGGACCTTCTTGAGATTCATGGGGGCAATCGTTTGGCTTTCATGGGCTCCTTTTTTCATTCTCACTAATTCCTTTATTATGTGACACAAGCATATAGAAACAATACCTCTGTCTTTGTGTTGACACAGAGCGTATTTAGACTCTCACAGAAAGCTAAATTAGAAGAGTTCATTAATATCCTCAATAATGGGCTCCCAATTACCTGAGTATTCCTTCATTGACAGGATTAAAGCTGGTCTCAACCCCTTTGGAGCCTCCCTCCTTCTCCACTTCCCTCTTGAAAGCTCCTTCTACCCACACCTACTCTATAACCTTTATGTCCCCCTCACATCTCGCAGCCTACTTTTCGTCATTGATTGATTTATTTTGAAACTAAAGTCTAATGCTAATTCTGATTCTCATACAGTGAAAAGTGTTGTTTTGGGAACTATCCAGACAAATCATACCTTACATAAGTACATCACGGTAGTAGAAAAAAATGCAGAAGATAGTGTTACAGCTACAGAAAAAGATCAACTCTAATACATGACAGGTTCATTTGTAAGTCTGGTAACAGCAAGGAAGAAGCTGTTTTTGAATCTGTTGGGACATGTTTTCAACTTTTGTAATTTCTGCCCAATAGAAGATGGTGAAAGAGAGGATAACTGGCCAAAGAAGGGGCCTTTAATTATGTTGGATGTTTTCCAGAGGCAGCGGGAAGTATAGACAGAGTGAATGTAAGGAAGGCTGGTTTTCGTGATGGACTGGGCTGCAATTATAGTGTTCTGTAATTTCTTGTGGTCCTGGGCAGAGCAGTTACCACATCAAGCCATGATGCATCCGGATAGGATGCTTTCTATGGTGCATCTATAAAAATTAGTAAGAGTCATTGTGGACATGCTGAATTTCCTTAGCCTTATAAGGAAATAGAGGTATTGGAATCTCCTTCCGCACATCCTCACAACTGCCTTCTCACCTGGCAGACTCCTCCACTCCATATGATGGTCCCCCACTTTGATCCCCTCACTCCACCCGAACACTATCTTCCCCGAAACAGCCTCAATGCCAGATGAAATAACTCCAGTAATCCATTGCCAAATAACCCTTTATTTACAGGCGGAGAGTCATTGACACTGATCCAGCTCCCCCAGAGTCAGCTCTCAGAGTGAACAGGATGCCTGACACTCTTGTTTTTATCTGTCATCCCGGGGTCCATGATTGGACCCAGATTAATAGCCCTAATAAGGGAATTGCTATCCTATGAGGAGGTCTGACTGACTTCATTATAATAACTACATACCTTCCCCTCTTAGTCTGTTGACATGGGCCTGTTGTTATTTTGTAGCTCCTCCTGGGGCATTTTAGCTCTGAATCAGGTTAATCTAATTCTGACTCTCATATGGATAGCTCACTCCTTGTGCCCAGAGGATCTTGGAAGAAATTCATTCTCTTCTTTAGGCTGCAAAGGCATCGAGGTAGTAACATCTGTTGTGTCCATCTCAGGTTCCAAAGGTACCTTTAATACTACATGGAAAAGGAGAACCCCCAGGATACAGAACAGTCAGAAAGGCTGTCGAGGAGCCAGGTATGTTTTGCTCCTGCACCATATGTGAGGTTACAGTTGCTGTATAGTTGAATGCTGCTTTGATATCAAGGGCAGTCACACACACACCTCAACCCTAAAATCCAACTCTTTCGTTAATGTTTGAACTAAAGCTGGAATGATATTCGGATCTAGCTAGCTCTGTGTAACCCAAACTGAGCATCAATGAGCAGGTTATCCTTGAACCAATTCCACTGACGACAAACCCCTTCCCCTTATCTTGCTGATGAACGACAGGAGGTTGAAAAAGTGGTAATTTGTTGGATTTATCCAACTTTCTTGGACAGAATATATTTGGACTCGTTGGGTAGATGTCAGTGCTTCAGATGTGCAGAACAGCTTGGCTAATTCTGGAGCACATGTCTTCAGTACAACATCGGAGCCACATTATTGGAAAGATGTGGACACATTAGAAAGAATACAGAAACAATTTACTCAAACAGTTTTGGGTATGAGAACCTTCAGCAATGAGGACGGATTGAAGAAGTTGGAACTGCTCTCCCTGGACAGAAGGAGGCTGAGACCAGAGGTTTTCAGCATCATGAGGTGATTAGACAGAGTCGATGCGGTGAAGCTGTAAAATTTGCAAAAGAAACCAAAATTAAAAGGCATAGACTTAAAGCAATGCACAAGTGAAGAAAGGATAATGAGAGAACAAATGCTTTCATACAGTTAGGGGTATGGAATGGAATGCCTGGAAACATGGTGCAGGCAGGTACAATTGAGGGCATTAGATTATTTTAGGTGGTAATGGATATGGGAAGAAGGCAGGAGATCAGCACTAGGTATTAGAGCCAGGTTAGATTATAGAGCTGGTGCAAGCATGATGGACTAGATGGCCTGATTCCACACTGTAATGATCCTGTGATTCTGCGACGTTGCTGGAATATAGTCTACCGGAGCCTGCCCAGTTTTATGCAGTTGAGATTTCAGCAGGCTGTCGGCTCTGGAGCATTAGGAATAAGAAGTTTGGGAATATTAGTGAGTATTTCTCCTACAACTGGCATTGAAGAGAACAGGTCTGATGCCAACTGGAAGTTCTGGGTTGCTGGCACAGAGTCCTTGTGTGATCTGCACTGTGCTGGGATTGCATCCGGTCTGTGTTTTCATTTTTTAAGGGAATGTTGGTGTCGCTGGTAAGGTGAGTATTTGTTAGTCTTGAGAAGGTAGTAATGAGTACTATTTAATTCTGAGGTTATTGCACTCCTGCTTCTTCAAAGTAAATATTTTTCTATCATTTATTTCTTGGCAATTTGCCAGGGGATGCAACGGTAGTAAAAATTAGGGTACAGTATAAATAAGAGCCCTTCATCAGGAAAGCCCTTCCTGATGAAGGGCTTTTGCCCAAAATGTCCATTTTCCTGCACCACGGATGCTGCCTGATCTGCTGTGCTTTTCCAGCAGCACTCTGATCCTAACTCTGGTTTCCAGCATCTGCAGTCCTCACTTTTGCCTACAGTATTAATAAGTTCAGTGTAAGTTAAGGTGGGGGAGGTGAGCAAGTTTTGGCAATATAAAATGAGATTTGGCACAGAGTAAGTATATTAAAAATTGTGAAAAAGATCATTTTCTCAGCAATCAGTATTTTTTTAAGTAGGACATGAAAAAGATACAGACCGGGAACAGGAACAGTCGAGAAATATAGGGTATATTTTGAAGGAGCTAATTACTGCATTTGTACTGAAAACAAGAAATACTGGAGATCACAGTGGGTCAGGCAGCATCCATGGAGAGAGAGCAAGCTAAAGTTTGGCGTCCAGATGACTCTACATCAGAGAGGCATGGGTTTCAAAGCTACATCGACAACTTCAAATCTCAGAAAGAAGATAGTGCTTACTTGGAGCAAAAACTTAAAGTTAGGACAAAACAGGTGAGGATGGGAACAACAAGAAACGATGCTGGCAATATTCTGATGGAGAATAAGGGAATGGCATATAAACTGAAGAACTACATTGCATCAATTTACATTGGGATATTGGAATAATAAAAGCAAAATACTGCAAATGTCAGAAAAATGAAATAAAACCACAAAATGCTGAAAAACTCAACCAGAAAGAAGGAAAATAGAGTTAAGGTTTTGAGTCCAGCATGACTTTTAGAATTGAACTGTTAACTTGTTTTCTCTCTCAACAGGTGCTAGACTTACTTAGAAGAATTGGGATTGTAAAAACCACCTGAAAAGGATGCTAAATAGTTAACTGATCATGGTATTCAAAGAAAAATTCTAGCACCAAACAGGTTAGCGAGAATTAAGTTGAACAAACCACTTGGTCCTAACAGTCAGAACCTTAGAAGAAGCTGGAGGGGAAGCTGGTGGTACGGTGGCTCAATGGTTAGCACTGCTACCTCACACCACCAGGGTTGCAGGTTTGATTCCAACCTTGGGCGATTGTCTATGCAGGACTCTTCTGTGCAAGCCAAGTGAATTGGCCATGCTAAATTGTCCATTGTGTTAGATGCAGAGAGAAATAGGTCTGGGTGGGTTATTCTTCAGAGGGTTGGTGTGGACTGGTTGAGCTGAAGGGCCTGTTTCCACACTGTAGGGAATCTAATCTAAAAAATAACAGAATTGTTGACAAAGGTTTGTAGAAATATTATGCCAGAGAATTCATAGATGCAACTGTAAACACCCTCTTCAAAGGAGACAGGGAAATATCAGGAAATTATAGACCAGTACATCTTACTCCAGTCGTTAATCTATAGTATGGTTGATTAAATGGGAAGAAATTATTAAGCAATTTCAGAAATATGGGGTTAATCAAAGCTGGTCAGTCTAATAAGACATTTCTAAGACCACAGGAGGACGGGGATGGTGAACTGGTGGCAAGGGCAATCTACTGAATCTAAAAAAAGGAAGCCATGATTTGGAGATGCCGGTGTTGGACTGGAGTGTAAAAGTTTAAAAATCACACAACACCAGGTTATAGACCAACAGGTTTAATTGGAAGCACTAGCTTTCAAAGCGTTGCTCCTTTATTGGGTGGTTATACTGATGAAGGAGCAGGTGTCCGAAAGCTAGCGCTTCCAATGAAACCTGTTGGACTATAACCTGGTGTTGTGTGATTTTTAACTTTAAAAAAAGGAAAGTAAGTTCACCTTAATGGACAAGGTTTTAAGTAGAATGGAAGAGCATAAAGACCTTCATTTATTAAGTTTTTTGCGTGGATGAACACATTGGGTTCAATGCTACAGACAATGATCTTGTTTCTTTACCCGGTTGTTTCGTGCTTTTGGTTTATTTGCTTAATTCTTACTTGCATTTAACTTTGAATTTCAAGAGAACAATATGCCCTTAATTTCTATCCATGCTCTTGGCACAATGTGTGCTGACTTGCAGGTTTTTTGGGACCCTCAAATTATGCATGGCATTTTCGCTAATCTTGTTCAGAGGCAAAAAATACCCACCCACACCAAAATATCACTGGAATGCAAATTAAATTTCCCAAGTGAGAATTCTGTTCCCACACGCTGTTATTTCTGTGAAAAGATGTGTGTAAAACAACTTCTCATCTTTAGAAATGTAAGGTAGTTTACTCCTGTATCTCATCATCATTCACTTGTTGTTTGATGACAGTCATAGACTGCTGCTGTAAAGGTCCTTTTGTGGCATATGTAAAATTATCTTTGCACAACTGAAGTCATTAGAGTTTTCAAAACCAGCTGTGAATCCTGAAAGTTAAATTTGTTTAAGGCTTTGATTATAAATAGACATTAACAAAATATAGCCTCGCACAATTTCTCAGGTTACAGTTCAATTCTTTTTATTTGTAGACACTTAGCACCTAGATTTCCCTTAAATCAGTCTTGTATTTAGAAACACTTCAATGAGTGCTGCAAGATAGAATTTGCTGTTAACAAGAAATCCATTTTAATTTGAATAATAGTGAAATAGTTTTGTGATCAATTAAAGTTAATGTCTAATTAAATTTGTTATAAGGGATTTCCTGCCCAGTAATTTTCATTAAAATAACAATGGTGGTTATGTTCACAGTAAAGGGATAAATTTCATCTCCTGTTTGGAAATCATTCAGGTTACATGAGGCATTTGAGTGTTCTGATGAAGAATTGTAAAAATCTACAAAAAGAGAAAAACAAACATTCACTATTCGAAAAATAGCTCTTCATCAAGATGTGGTCAAAATTACTTCAAATGTTGCAATTTAAAGGACTTAGAATTCATTATGTCTCCTACAAGTATGATCTTCTGCATCATTTTCTATCTCAACCTTTTTTCTCTCCCCCTTTCTACTGTTCTTTTTTGCTGCTGTTCCTCTTTCACACTACAATTACACCCTCCCACCAGTTATCGTAATGTAACGCCTCCACTGGCCCTGGGGGAGGGTTTAATTACAGTGTGACAATGTGTAGGCAGTTCCCATTTAAGTGTGGACAAAGGTATTTCAAATGGACATGTAAGGATAAGGACAAAATAGGAACTGGTTCAAACCTGCATACCTCAATCCAATTGCTTCCTGCACTTGTTTCCTACGCCTTGGGCTAAATTTAATGTCTGTGTCAATGAGCTCATCGTCTGGCAGGAAAGCTTTTAGCAACCATATTGCAGCTATTTCCCAATGTGATTGGATGTAGTTCATTGCCTGCCATTGATGGTCCTGTGCCTTTCAAGATGAAGAACTTATCTCTGAGAGCTGCTGGCCAATCAGAAGACGGAGGGTGACAGATCAAATAGTTCAATTATCTAATGGCTTGCCCATGTGGCATCAGCATCCAAACCGCAGAAACCACACCTCCATTCCCTCCTCCCCCTGCCCTGGATACACAACCCCAAGCCCCATTGGCAGAATACCAGGATTGCCAGTGGGATGAAGCCCTTCTGTTGCCTCTGTGTGATAAGGCTATCCTCAGCTTTCTCCAACCTGATGCTATGAATTAATTGCAGAGGTGGAATCCACTGGTGGTTGTAGTGAAGATGACAGCATCTCCAAGCCAAGCCTTTACATCATGCATCACCATTGGAGATTGGTTAAGATCTATAAATTCGTTAGAAATGAATTGTTTTGTCTGTCAATTAGCCACTAGTCCATATTTGTGAGAATTATTGTGGGAATATTATGGCTGTTCAGCCTGAAAATATGTTGTTATGTTCTAATCTATGAATGCATAACTGAAATTTCTTTCTCTGCTTTCCTAACAACTACATTATCTGTTTATTTAAAATAGAGTGGTGAATAATTTCAGTCAAAGCATTGTGTATGGCATAATTTCCAAGTGTATGTGTTGCAAAACCAAGCAAGAAAAATTGTAATCGTTGAAAATGGATGGTTGCTTATTTATTTGGCCATATTCTCCATAAATTTGCTTGATTTTCTCAAAGTGCACATCATGATAATGATTCACATTATCAAGTCCCCATGTACCTGAATCACTTGTCGTAAGAAATGATGTTTCATTTATTTTTAACCCTTGCAACTAAGAGTGTTCTTTGTGTCTTTTTACTTAGGCACTGGCTTTCCCATTGCAGCTACAAGATTTATTCAATGCGGCTTTCGGTTTGCAACTTCAGGAAGTAAGCAAAAAATAAATTGGAAAACATTCTGCCTTTTCACTAAAACAGAGAAGGTTACAAGGAGTTCTGCAACCTGTTCAAAACCATGAAGACTCTTAATGAGGTCAACAGGGAAGGAGTTATTTTCATCAGTCAATAAATGTCATTAGAGGATGTAAATTTAAGTCTTCCTGAAAAAGAGAGAAGCTAGGACAAATTCCTTTTACGCTGAGAATTGACCGAATACAGAACAACAACCTGAAGCAGTGACTGCAACAGAATCCATAATTGTTTTATAGGGGGCTGAATAAATATTTGAAAAACAAAGGAAATTAATTTGGTTAAGAAATTGGACTAAATGGATAACTTTCAGAGGGTCATCACTGGTATTTTGGGATGGATGAACATTTTCGAGGTTGTAAAGTTTACACTAATTTTGTTTTATGGGAGGCTTTGGGTTCAGCAATTTATGAAAGATTTGTTGGTCAAATCCCAGTCTGGAACTTAAGGGCAAAAATCAAAGCTGACACTCCAGTGAACTATTAAAGATGCACTACACTGTTGGAGATGCCATCTTTAAAGCAAAATGTTTACCCCATCTGCCCCTGATAATGTGGAGGAACCTAAAGAAGAGCTGAGGAGTTATCATCAATCACCTGTCCATTATTTAATCCTCAATGAGTATTACTAAACAGATTATCCATTCATTATTACATTGCTGCTTTTGTAAGTTTTCTTAGCACAAATTGACTGCTACATTTCTTACATTACCACAATAACTACACTTCAGAAGTACATAATTATCCATAAAGTGCTTTGGAATCACTTGTGAAAATGAAATTTGCTATAAAAATGGGAATCTTTCATTCAGTTAGTTGAATTTCACAGAAGAACAGATTACTCATTTATATATTTTGACAGGCTAACAGATTATGATGAATATTCATACCACGTAGTTTCCCATGTTAATAGAAGTTTGAAAGTGACACCCTGAACAATCCAGTTGCTGCTGACTATCAGGCAATTTTTCCTGTTCTGAAATGGGCACTGCTTGACAATTCAAACATTTTGCCTTCACTTTGCGATTCAATAAGTTGTCTGCTGTCCCCAGTTCCACCACTGAAATATTCATCATTATTCACCAGCCCTGGGAACAGATTTTGACTAAAGCTTTTCTTCATGTGCTTAAGTGACGAGTCTCAGCTATATCCTCAGCATCTCTTAGCAGAACAAGGTCACAAGCTCAGAGATTCTGGAGAATGCTAATTTCATCAGTGTGTACACTCATTGTTAAGCCAATGTCCCTTGAGCTGGCTCTGTTACATTCAATAAATGGTTGGTGGCTCCGGATTTCGCACAATGGCAAGAAAGAATACAGGAAGGAGATAGAGTGCTTGGTGGCATGGTGTATAGATAACAATCTCTCCCTCAGTGTCAGCAAAGTAAAGGAGAACCTCATTGACTTCAGGAAGTAAGCTGGAGGGCACGCCCCTGTCTACATCAGTGGATCTGAAGTGGAGATGGTCGAGACCATCAAGATCCTCGTTGTGATGATCACCACCAAACTGCCCTGGTCCACCCACGTTGATGCTATGAACAAGAAAGCGCAATAACACCTCTACTTCCTCAGGAGGTTCAGGAAATCAGCATGTCCATAAAGATTCTTACCAATTCTTAAAGATGCACCATAGAAATCTTTCTATCCGGATGCATCAGGGCTTGGTATGGCAACTGCTCTATCCAGGACCGTAAGTAACTACACAGAGTTGTGAACACAGCCCAGTCCATCACACAAGCCAACCTTCCATCCATTGACTCCATCTACACTTCTCACTGCCTTGGAAGGCAGCCAACATTATCAAAGACCCCTCCCACCCCAGTTATAATCTCTTTCAACCTCTTCCATTGAACATAGATATGAAAGCTTAATCACACATATGGACAGAATCATAAACAGCTTCTTCCCCGTTGTAATTTGACTTCTGAATGGACTTCTTGAATTTTAAATTTAATGTTGATCTCGCTCTTTGTGCACTTTCTCTGTAGCCGTAACATTGTATTATTTGCTCTGTTCTATTACCTTAGTGCACTTTGCATGGTATTATCTGACTGTACTGCACACAAAACAAAACATATCACTGTACCTAGGTACATGTGACAATAATAAATGAAACCAAATCAAAGAATGGTAAACTGGATTTCAATCTCCTGGGTATTCATACTTTTGTTACAAGGATTCCTGCAAAAAGGATATGAAAATGGTAGACTTTGACACTTAAATCTGGCAGACAGTTATGATTTCTGGAAGGTTGCTGGAAGGACATTGGAACTGATGAACAGAAATGAAAAGCTTAGTTGATCTAGAAGCGGGTTCAGACAAAAGCAGAGAGCAATGAAATCAGACACCTTCTCAGTTCACTGCTATCCTTAATAGCAAATGCAGCAAGCACTTGCATGCCAGAATGGGGTTCCTGAGCCTCATAGGTGATACTTAATACAGAGTTGGCCACAACAGTGTAATACATTGTGATACATCATAGAAACTTGCCATTAGAATAATATAAGCATTGAATTCATTCACAATTGTTGCATCCTTAGTGGAAAGAAATATGAATTAAGAGCAGAAGAGCCATTTGGCCCTTTGATCCTGCCCAACAATTCATGGCTTCACATTCTGCTTACTCCTGTTGCACCTGCCTCACACTGTAGGTTTTGGATGTAGATTTGCTTGCTGAGCAGAAAGGTTTATTTTCAGACCTTTCGTTACCTTACTAGGTAACATCTTCAGTGGACCTCACGTGAAGCACTGCTGAAAATTCCTGCTTTCTATTTATATGTTTGGGTTTCTTTGGGTTGGTGATGTCATCTCCTGTGGGAATGTTATTTCCTGTGGTGAGGTCACTTCCTGGTCCTTTTCTCAGGGGGTGGTAGATGGGGTTTAACTCAATGTGTTTGTTGATAGAGTTCTGGTTGGAATGCCATACTTCTCGGAATTCTCGTGCATGTCTTTGTCTGGCTTGTCCTAGGATGTAATGTATTGTCCCAGTTGAAGTGGTGTCCTTCCTCATCCATATGTGAGGATACTAGTGAGAGAGGGTGAAGATTACCTAGTAAGGTAGTGATACATCTGAAAATGAATCTTTATGCTCAGTGAGCAAACCTACATCCAAAACCTCAACCTGAGCTACAAATCTTCTCAAAACTCAGTGTTTAAATTCTTATATTCAGCAAAAGAACTGTAGTGGGCTGTTAATAACAATACAAAATAATACTCATTTGTTTGATACAATTAATGTTAGAACAATAAAGTATACTATAAACTAATGATAAAGATTACAAACTTTGTATGATCGTAAACCACCACATGAGAACATGGCCGGGCTCCACGTGGTAATGTTGTCTGGTCTTCTCCCAAAGGTCTCAGGTGTGTGCTCTCTATCAGTGATTATTCATGAGTTACTGTGCTGAGCAGGGTTTTGCGGCAATTGTTATTCTTCATAGTCTTCATGCCCTTTTGTGATGGTCTTGAGGATCTGCCAATGGATTGATTAGGTTCGATTACCCTGATTGATCAAACTCAACCTGGTGCTAGCATGTTGATGGCAGGGTGGCCCTTAGGTGTCAATTATGGTAGGTGCTGGTGCATGTAGCCTCCTCCAAATAAAGTTAAAAATCACACAACACCAGGTTATAGTTCAACAGGTTTATTGGGAAGCACTAGTTTTTGGAGCGATACTCCTTCATCAGGTGGTCTTAGCCTGTCCAATCTTTCCTCATAGGACAATCCAGTCATTCTGAGTTTCAGTCTAATAATCCTTCTGTGAACTACTTCTAATGCATTTACATTCTTCCTAAAGCAAGAAGACCAATACTGTAAATTAGGAACTCTAGATGTAGTCTCAACAATGCAATTCATAACTGAAAAATAATCTCCTTACTTTTGTACTCAATTACCTTCATGATAAACAATAACATTCTGTCAGTTTTCCTAATTATTTGCTGTATCTGCAGAAAACCTTTTGTGATTCATGGGCAAGGATAACAAATTGTGGGCAGCAGGTTGGCTCAGTGGTTAGCACTGCTGCCTCCCAGCACCAGGGTCCCAGGTTTGATTCCAGCCTTGAGCGACTATCTGTGTGGAGTTTGCACATTCTCCCCGTGTCTGTGTGGGTTTGCTCCGGTTTCCTCCCACAGTCCAAAGATGAGCAGGTCAGCTGAACTGGCCATGCTAAATTACCCATAGTGTTAGATGCATTAGTCAGAGGGAAATGGGACTGGGTGGGTTATTCTTCGGAGGGTCGATGTGGACTTGTTGGGCCGAAGGGCCTGTTTCCACACTGTAGGGAATCTAATTCCTCTGAATATCACTCTCCATTTAGCTAATATACTTTTACTTATCCTTCCTGCCAGAATGAACAACTTCACATTTTGCTGCACTATACTCCAGTTGCTGGGTCTTTGTCCAATCCCTTAACCTATCTCTATCCTAGCCTTCTTACATTTTATGCAAAGTTTATCTTCCTACCTATCTTTGTGTCATCTGTAAATTTAGTAAACATTCCTTTGGTTCTATCAACCAAATCATTTATGTAAACTGTAAAAGATTGAGGTGCCAGTATTGATCCCTATTGCACACCACTTGTGATGTCTTGCCAACAAGAAAATGACCTCTTTACAGCTATCCTCTGTTTGCTGTCGGTAGGCTGATAATCTAACCATACTAATATGTCAGTACCTACACCACAACCTGTTTTTTTAAGTAAACTTCAATGTTGCACTGAATCAATTAATTGATAAATTAATATCCTAAAATCTAATTGCAGCACACCTATCTGTTCAGCTTTATTCACATTTGATATTTCATTAAAGAACTCCAATAAATTGGGTAAACGTAATTTCACTTTCATAAAGCCATGTTGACTCCTCCTGGTTACCTTGATCTTTTCTAATTGCCTTGTTATGATGTCTTTACCCACAGCTTTTAACATCTTCCTTGTAGCCCTCAAAGTTGGTACTTCTTTACCTCAGTAATACAAAACCTACAATATTCTCCTTAAGGCCTTCCCCAACATATTATCACAGCAGGGCGCCCTTTCCCAAAAGCTGGCCAGCTTTTCCAAAGGGGCTGCCCCCTTACTCCCAACCTGGGAAAATTCAAGCCATTGTGACCATATCTCTTATAAACAACACCTGAATTTTTGGAATATACAGAAATTCCTTACAGTGAAACGAAATGTTGTGACTACTGCTTTGCAGATCAGAATGCTATTTGCAAAACAGTGGCACAAATGCTTGGAATATAAGCTGAAGGAAATAATTTTTTGCTATTAATTTAATGTTAGATTATGGTGGATCTGTGTTTCTTCATAGTTCCAGAGGCTGACAAGCAAAATAACCACTTTCCACAATACCAGAAAGGTATAATAAGCAATTTACTCTGTTCAACCCTCTGGTTATGTGCTTGGAAGCTATAGAAGAGTGTTTGAAATGGTGTTATGGTTTTATGGTGTCAGATACAATAGAATGGTACTTTATAGCTTCTTATCGTATATTATAAACAATAATGTGAAATGTACTGCGATACCCTTCTATCCACACATTGAGTATTGCATCCAGTCACTTCATGTGCCAGTAGGTGTGATTTTACAGGACAGACCCTGACATATGCACTGATTTTTAATCTCAGTTTAAACTCAGAGGTAATATGCATTGTGTTGTAGCCTAATGTAAACCTTCTGAAGAAAATGACTGGGAACTTTCAGTCTGAGCTGTTGCAAGTTTACAACAAATATAAATTTAATTGACAATCAGAAGTATAGATCTGTAAATAATAAGATGTTACTAACACTCTTACCTCTGAGTCAGAAAGCTGTGGGTTCAAATCAAGTCTCGGTCTTGAGTACAGAAATCAAGGGTGACCCTTCACTGCAGGAATGGAGGAGTGCTACATTGACTGAGATACTGTCTTTTTGATTGCAATGAGGTCAGCCAGGTGGATCTCAGAGAATATGAGCTCCTTGATTGGGGCTGTTATTCTCATCCGATCAGGGAGCCCTGGCTGACAGATATAAACAGGAGTGTCAGAGGTTCTGCTCACTCTGAGAGCAGTCTCTGAGGAAGCTGGACCAGTGTCAAGAACTATACATGTGTAAATAATGGGTGACTTGTTGATGGGATACCAGCCGTTGAGGAGTTATTTCACTTGTGATATGTTCATCTTAGGCAAATTCCTCCCTCTCAGATAGATATTAAAAATCCCATGGCACTAAATTGAAGAACAGCAAGGAAACAGATGTCATGTTCCGGTCATTCTTTATCCCTCAATCACTATAAAAGGTACACGGCTGATTATCATATTTGCTGTCTGTGGGAGCTTGTTCTGTGCAAACTGACTGCTGCCTTTTCTACACAACAACAGGAACTGCTCTTCAAAAGTGCTGCAGTGGCTGGGAAGCCTTATGGGATGACATGATATTTAAAAAAAATACAAACACAAGATTTTCTTTATTTTGTTCTTTGACAGAAGTGTCCTAGGTCTATCAAAGCAAACCGCAATGTGGTTGTGGTGATAGGGGTTGGGGTGGGAGGAGGGATATTGGTGATACATCATCAGGGGAGGGGGTTGAAGCTAGTGGTGCCATAGATTATTGCCAGTAACCAGAGCCTTAGCAGCACTGATAACTTGTGGGCACTTTACCAGTGTGGCACCTTACCCTATCCTGACTTCCACTTACCTGCTCCCTATACTCCCTCATCCATGCACGCATCCTTGACCTAGAAGTTTCACACATTTCACCATTGATGCATGATGGCAGCAGTTTGTACCATTTACAAGATGGAGAAAGTGAGGTCTGCAGATGCTGGAGATCAGAGCTGAAAAATGTGTTGCTGGAAAAGCACACCAGGTCAGGCAGCATCTAAGGAGCAGGAGAATCGACGTTTCAGGCATAAGCCCTTCTTCAGGAATGAGGGAGGTGTGCCAAGCAGGCTAAGATAAAAGGTAGGGAGGAGGGACTTGGGGGAGGGGCGTTGGGAATATGATAGGTGGAAGGAGGTTAAGGTGAGGGTGATAGGCCGGAGAGGGATGGGGGCGGAGAGGTCGGGAAGAAGATTGCAGGTCAAGAGGGCGGTGTTGAGTCTGAGGGTTGGGACTGAGATAAGCTGGGGGGAGGGGAAATGAGGAAGCTGGAGAAATCTGCATTCATCCCTTGTGGTTGGAGGGTTCCTAGGCGAAAGATGAGACGCTCTTCCTCCAGGTGTCGTGTTGCCATGGTCTGGCGATGGAGGAGGCTAAGGACCTGCATGTGGAGTGGGAGGGGGAGTTAAAGTGTTCAGCCACTGTTGGGTTGGTTGGTGCGGGTGTCCCAGAGGTGTTCTCTGAAACGTTCCGCAAGGAGGCGACCTGTCTCCCTAACGTAGAGGAGGGCACATCGGCTGCAGCGGATGCAGTAAATGATGTGTGTGGATGTGCAGGTGAATTTGTGATGGATATGGAAGGATCTCTTGGGGCCTTGGAGGGAAGTGAGGGGGGAGGTGTGGGCGCAGGTTTTGCATTTCTTGCGGTTGCAGGGGAAGGAGCTGGGAGTGGAGGTTGGGTTGGAGGTTTATCCAAACAGACCCCACCACCAAGGATATATTTCCCTCCCTTCCCCTATCAGCATTCCGGAAAGACCACTCCCTCCGCGACTCCCTCGTCAGGTCCACACACCCCCACCAACCCAACCTCTACTCCCGGTACCTTCCCCTGCAACGGCAAGAAATGCAAAACTTGTGCCCACATCTCCCCCCTCACTTCCCTCCAAGGCCCCAAGGGATCCTTCCATATCGGTCACAAATTCACCTGCACCTCCACACACATCATTTACTGCATCCGCTGCACCCGATGTGCCCTCCTCTACGTTAGGGAGACAGGTCGTCTCCTTGCGGAACATTTCAGAGAACACCTCTGGAACACTCGCACCAACCAACCCAACCGCCCCGTGGCTGAACACTTTAACTCCCCCTCCCATTCCGCCAAGCACATGCAGGTCCTTGGCCTCCTCCATCACCAGACCATGGCAACATGACGCCTGGAGGAAGAGCACCTCATCTTCTGCCTAGGAACCCTCCAACCACAAGGGATGAATGCAGATTTCTCCAGCTTCCTCATTTCCCCTCCCCCCACCTTATCTCATTCCAAACCCTCGGACTCGGTACCACCCTCTTGACCTGCAATATTCTTCCTGACCTCTCCGCCCCCACCCCTCTCCAGCCTATCACCCTCACCTTAACCTCCTTCCACCTTTCGCATTCCCAATGCCCCTCCCCCAAGTCCCACCTCCCTACCTTTTATCTTAGCCTGCTTGGCACACCTTCCTCATTCCTGAAGAAGGGCTTATGCCCGAAACGTCGATTCTCCACTCCTTGGATGCTGCCTGACCTGCTGTGCTTTTCCAGCAACACATTTTTCAACCATTTACAAGATGCACTGCAGTCAAAAGTGTGGTGCTGGGAAAGCAAAGTAGGTCAGGCAGCATCCAAGGAGCAGGAGAATCGACATTTTGGTTATAAGCTCTTCATCTTGAATGAAGCTTGTGGGCCGGGGAGCTGAGAAATAAATGGGAGCGGGGGTGCGGCTGGGGGGAAGGTAGCTGAGAGTGCAATAGGTAGATGAAGATGGGGGTGAAGGTGATAGCTTGGAGAGGAGGGTGGACACCAAGGATCCTTCAACAGCCCATTCCAAACCTGTCACTAGAAGGGCAAGGGTAGCAGATGGATGAGGACATTACCACCTAAACATTCCCCTCCAAGCCACACACCATCCTGATTTGGAGCTAATCACTGTCGCAGGGCCAAAATCCCAGAACCCTCTTCATAACAATTCTGTGGGTATCCCTACAACCCAAGGACTACATTGATCCAAAAAGATCTTCATCTTCTTTCAGGCAGTTATGGTTGGAGAACAAATGCTGGATCTAGCCCAAAACATCTACATTCCATTAACAAAGATTAAAAAAGGTATGGTGTGGTTTCTGCAACAAACCATTCTGATGCTGGCCGTGTGGTTTGTTGGATGGCTTCTATTGTGATGGAACCTGCATTGAACTTTGGGACAGAAATGTCCTGGAAAGGTAATTGGGCAAATTCTTGTCTCATTGGTGTTGGAATTAGGGATCCTCATGCAAATTGGAACCTTTATTCCGTTGTATAAGTAATCTGATCTGTGGTGATACTGGTTGAAGGATTGGCTTGGACATCATGGGAATCTTCCTTGCTCTTCTTCAAAATAGTCAGGTGGATCTTTTACGTGAACCAGTGTGGGAAGGCAGATCCATGATTTACCACATTATCCTAAAGATAGCAGCTCCAGCAGTGAAGCACATTGTCATTTTGCTGCTCAGAAGTATCAATCTAAATGATGTGCTGAGATTTCTGAAGTGGGATTGAACCCTCAACCATTGTTGCATGGCGTCAGTGTCTTTTATACAACTCTGCTGGTTGTGTCCTCAAATAGTTAATGCTTCTGAGTAATCTATTTTTTTCCATGTAACCAATATTTGTGTGATACTCACTGTATTTTAGATGATGGACTCATGACAAATTTTAACATGCGGTATTCATGCACTAATCTTTAACAGGAGCCATATGGAACTTGTTCTGTAGATTTATGTGTATTTCACAAAGGAATTTGAAAAGCTGAGATCCTGACAGCTTTGGATTGCATCCAAAGTAAATCATCGAAAGAAATTCAATGTCAATTTTAAATGATTTCCAGTTTTCCTAACCTGTCTATGACTTGCTGACAGAGTGTCAATAACACATGAGATGTAATGTCAAGATATTATCTGATGTGATGCATAACATCATTGGAGTGACGACCCAGCGATTGCCTTCGGACATAAGGATAATCATTTACAGTTAATTAAGTGATTATCTGTTAAGTGAGTAATGTTGGTAAGGAAATGAAAATTGGAAAGTTTCCTTCAATTCAGCACTACACTCATCCTCATGTCTGCACCATTCTAATATGGGATCAGGAGGAGTGTTTTCATATACTGCAGACTTAGTCTTGGTTAACCTGACCGACCTCAAAGGAGAAAATAAGGAAACAAATGGCCATGAAACTTTTAGGAAGACACAAAAACAAAAAAATGCACCAAAAAAAGTTTACTGCCAACAATATCTGGGGAAGTAGGGCTTTACCATTGTGAAGTTCTACTTCTGCACCAGGCTGGGTCTTTTGCTCTAATGAACAACCGAACATAGGAACAGGAGTAGACCATACAGCCCCTCAAGCCCGTTCCACCATTCATTGAGATCATGGCTGATCTATGGCCAAACATTCTTAATTTAAAACAAGTTTAGCTACCTCAGGTTTAAAATTTATAACTGATCCAACATCCACTGCTATTCGTAAAGTGTGATTTGGAGGTGCTAGTGTTGGATTGGGGTGTACAAAGTTAAAAATCACACACCACCAGGCCATAATTCAACAGGTTTATTTAGAAACGCTAGCTTTCAGAGCACTGCTCCTTCATCAGGTGGAGTAGAGGATCGTAAGACACAAATTTTATAGCAAAAGTTTACAGTGTGATGCAACTCAAATAATATATTGAAAAAGACATGGATTGGTCGTTACGTCTCTCTTCTTTTAGAATGACCATGTTGGTTTCAGTTCTTTCACATGTAAATCTCAAAACTTTTTTTAAAGTTGCATTCTCAAGTGAACTTTAACAATAGGTGTTATGTCGGCCCAGATAATGCATTGAAGGTGTGACGTGCCCTGTGTGAGGCTGCCTGTGCCCCAATGTTCAGACTGATTCTAATCTAAAAAGGGGATTTACAGAATCTTACATGGATTCAGCAGTTTTTGAGCAAAATAAAATGTAATTCTGCAAGTACAAATTCACTCCACAAACGTGTGTGTGTGTGTGTGTGTGTGTGTGTGTGTGGTGGGGGTGGGGGGGGGGGTGGTATAAGACTGTCTGTATGTGAATGTGAGTATAAAGTGGTATAAGTCTGTGAGAGGGTGCGTGTGTGGGTGCGTACATGTCAGCATATGAGAAAGAGCTTGTGTATGAGGGAGGGTCTGCGTGAATGCATAGTTCTGTAAGAGTCTGTGTATGTGTAGTGCAGTGGGGTCACCCATAGTGTGACATGAACCCAATGTCCTGGTTGAGGCCATCTCTCAACAGGACAGCAACAATGCAAAGTGGCCGAGCAGAGACTGACAGCCACATTTGGTACCTCTGGGGATGGCCTCAACTGGGACCTTTGGTTCATGTCAGACTATAGGTGACCCCACTGCACTACACTATCTCATACACATACATGTACACACACACACACTCAAACCCACAAATGCAACCTCTCACAGACTTATACCCCTTTACACTCACACTCACATATATACACACACTCTCTCATAGACACTCATACCCCCACCCACACACACCCCCACACACACACATGCACACACATATAAGTTTGTGGGGTGAATTTGTGCTTGCAGCATTACATTTTATTTTGCTTAAAAACTGCATGAATCCATGTAAGATTCTGTAAGTTCCTTTCTTAGATTAGAATCGGTCTGAACATTGGGGCACAGACAGCCTCACACAGAGCACCTCACACCTTCAATGCATTATGAGCTGACATGGTACCTATTGTTAAAGTTAAAAATCACACAACACCTGGTTATAGTCCAACACGTTTATTTGGAAGCACTAGCTTTCGGATCGCTGTTCCTTCATCAGGTGGGTATCATGATGTTGTGTGATTTTTAACTTTGTACATCCCAGTCCAACACTGGCACCTCTAAATCATGACCACCTATTGTTAAAGTTAACTTGAGTATGTAACTTTAAAAAAAGTTCTGGGATTTACATGTGAAAGAACTGAAACCAACATGGTCATTCTAAAAGACGAGAGATGTAACAAACAATCCAGGTCTTTTTCAATGTATAATTTCAGTTACGTCACAATGGAAACATTTGCTATAAATTCTGTGTCTTACGATCTTATACTCTACAACCACCTGATGAAGGAGCAGTGCTCCAAAAGCTAGTGCTTCCAAATAAATCTGTTGGACTATAACCTGGTGTTATGTAATTTTTAAATTTGTGAAGAGTTCCAAATAGCTACTAGTGTTTGTGTGCAGAAGTACTTCCTGATATCTCTCCTGAATGGTCTGGCCCTAATTCTCAGATTCTATCCCCTATTACTAGAATTCCTTAAGAGGGAAGTAGAGACACTTTTAAATTAATCAGTGGGAGCAAGTGATCAAATTTGGGAAGATTTGACAAGTAAAAGAATCTGGACAAGAGACAAGATATTAAATGGAAAATGATAAACAGTCCGTCACACAAGTGGACAGAGAGTAAAATTCTAACAGTAAATCAACAGATGAAGCTAGAAGTTAGAAAAATAATAAAAGGACAAAAGTTAAGGCCTGTATCTGAATCCATGTTGCATTTGAAACAAAACCGATGAACAGATAGCACAAATAAAAATAAGTAAGTATGATCTCACAACCAATACAGACTTGTCTGTAGGATTGAATAAATTGAAACCTAAATATTGAATGGTATGAGACATTCAGGAAGGATAGGAAACTCAGAAACAATGATAGGTTGGCTCTGTTAACTGCTATTAAAAGCACAATAGTGAGGATGACCTAAATTCAGGAAACCAGGATATAGAGGTGGTTTGGCTACAGGTAAGAAATTATAAAGGCAAGCAATCACTTGTAGGAGTGGCATGCAGGCCTTCTACTAGTAACCACGTGGTAGGTGAGAATATTGGGAGCTTGTCAGAAAGGTGCGATAACAATCATAGGGGATTTTAATTTGCATATAGATTAGAAAAATCAGATGAACAAAGGAAACTGGGTAAGTGTTAATAGAATGCTTTCCCTTCTTAGCACGCTCTGGAGCCAACTTTAGCATGCAATAGTAAACATGATATTGGGTAATAAGATAGGATTAATTATTGACCTCACAGAGGAGGTGACCTGAGGTATCAACAAAGATAAGATGAATAAACTTTGCATTCAGTTTAAGGTAGAATAGAGTGAATCTAAGACTGGTTTTTGAAAACTAAATAAGAACAATTATGATGTTGTAAAAGCAGACTTAGCTAAAGTGAACTTGAAGTCTGGGTCAAGCGATAGGTCAATAGATACTTAAAGGGATACTTCAGTGTACACATAACAGGTACATTCTAAGCAATAGAAAATATTAAGTGGGGGGGGGGGTACAACAATCTGTGCTTAATTTTAAAACATTAAAGATAATATCAAACTTCAAGAAAAAGCATAAGATTAAGCAAAGTTAGGATGATGTTACAGAAGATTGGATAAAATATACAAGAAATGCATGACAAAATATTTAATAAAGAGGAGAGCAATTAGAGTATAAGAGAATGCTGGCTATAAATATAAAAACAGGTAGTAAGAGGATATATAATTACTTAGAAAGAGAATAATAAGAAATGATTGAACAAATTAGGCACTACTCCTATAGAAACTGACTCAGGTCAATTAATCAGGGAAATCAAAGAGATGCCAGGTGAACTGAATAAGTATTTTGCAGCAGTCTTCACAATAGACAATACAAATAATATCCCAGAAATAGCTTATACCTGGAAATAGAAAGGAGGGAGAAACCCAAGAAAATTACAATCATTAGGAAAGTGACACTAAACAAATTGTTGTAGCTGAAGGTTAAGAAGTCCCTGGGTCCTGATGCATAATGTATTCTAAAAGAAATAGCGAGTGAGGCAGTTGATGTTATGGTTTCCATTTCTCTAGATTTGGGGACGTTTTCATCAGACTAAGAATAGTGATGGAGACAAACAGAAAACATGAAACTACAAACTGATTGGTTAGCAGCTGAGTAGTCCCAGCAGCACCTCAACTCATCAGTGGCTACAGCAAGGAAAACAAGTAGTCCACAGGAGAGGATCCATTGCAACCTGACATAGAGGCAAGTCAAGGATTCTTAATCGGGAGATAATTGAAACCCTAAGGAGGGATTGGAAGGGGGGTGGGGTGGTGAATGGGAGAGTATTAGAATGTGCTACAAAAGTTGGATGTAATTTTCAAGGGGTGCTGAACATACCCAAAGAGGTACCGATTTTCCTTCCTGTTTATTTACTTGAGATGGTGAAGTAGTGGGCTCCATTCTACCTCCCCAGCTGAACATATTATTCTGGCGAGGAAGTAAACAGTCAGTTAAGGGCCTTAATAGATCAAAGAGTAGATGGAGTTGGCTGCTACCTTACCCATCGGGTGTGTAGGGGGAAGTAGTAAGCTAGACACCGGTCCTATTTTAAGTGCCACACTTCTGTCTGCAAATATGCTGGTTGGGATGGCAAAGGGGACAAATCTTCCCTCAGAGGTTCTTTGTGTTGGAATAAAGATGCAGGCTTTCCTCTGCTGAACTGGTGAAAGTACTTGGGCTGTTTAGAGTTGTGTTGTAGAAGCCAAAAGGCTTTCAGCAGAGAGGAATTTGAAATGCTTTTCCCACTGCAGCTAGTAAGTATTTTGATGAATGTGAATGATCAAATAACTCACTAAATTATAGGTGTGAACTTAGACTTGCTTTAAAACATGAGCAAGCTTTACTTTTATCTTCCTCTAATATCAGTGAAGAATTAAGTTTAATTAGGGAAAGCATAGGACGACTAAAGGAGAAAAAAGGGAATTTATGCTTGGAGACAGAGGAGGTGGGTCCTTAATGAATACTTTGCATTGGAATTCACAAAGGAGAAGGACATGGTGGATGGTGAGTCTCGGGTGGGGTACGTTTATATTCTAGAGCATGACAATATAAAAAAAGAGGAAGTGTTGGGCATTTAGAAAAGCATTACAGTAAACAAGTCCCTAGGACCTGATGGGATCTATCTCAGAATGCTGAAGAAACAAGTTATTACATTAAAGGCACTATGTAAATGCAAGTCATTGTTGTTCAGATAACTCAGCACAGGCCAGAAATCGAATCTAAAATCTTTTTGTCTATAATGGTTTATTATTACATCTGGCATTGCCTTTACCCAACAGGTAAACTAGAGATCAATATATCAAACAAAGGAAGAACAAGGAAGAGTAAGCACAAGAATAGGCCCTTCGGCCATCAAACCTGGCCTGACACATGTTGCCTGCTAATCTAAAAACCTTTTGCCTCTATGCTGTCCATATTGACCTATTCCCTGCTTATTGATGTATTTGTCTAGGTGCCTCTTAAACATTGCTAATGTATCTGCCACCACCACCTCCTGTGGCAGCGCATTATAGACATTTATCATGCTACCATTATGGACACATCCTTCTGTTAGTGTGGTGACCAGAACTGTGCACAATATTCCAAAAGTGGCTTATAAAGTTCTATTTGGCTGCAACATGACTTGCTAATTTCTATACTTTGTGCTGATGAAGACAAGCAAGCCTTCTATACCTTCTTGATTACCTTATCCATTTGTAATGCCACTTTCAGAGAACTGTGGACCTGTACACTTAGGTGCCTCTCTATAATGACACTGCAAAATATTCTACCATTTACTGTATACTTTCTTTCTGTATTAGATCTTCCAAAGTGCATCACTTCGCATTTGTCTGGATTAAACTCCATCTGCCATTTCTCTGCCCAAGTCTCCATCCTGCTTTATCCTCTGGACATCCTCTTAGAATCCATAACTGTGGTGGTCTCAGCCTGAAACTACTCAATGAATGGACATTTGCAGCCATCTCTGGCTGAAAATTTCATAGATTCACAGTTCTGACTAAATGTCTCCTCATCTCATTTCAAAATGGCAGTTCCCTTCTCCAGTAGAACTTTAACACATTGTAACCACTGAGATCTCAATGTTCAATAAATGCAATGAAACACATAAATGCACCAAATAACAAAAAGTACAATAATCATGGCCATATCAGAGGTGGGTAAAAATAAAATATAAATCAACATGGTGAAATGTTGTTACATACGTAAGCTACAACAAATCTAACATTTAATCCCTCCTCAAGAAATTACAATTTTTTTTCCATCCAAGATTTCTTTTTGCTAATTTGTCACTTTATACTCTCATTCTCCATAATGTCTGTTTATGAGTGCAGTTTAGAGTAGAATTTTAGCTCATTTGGGGGTGAGTATGGCGACAGTTCAATATGAAAATTCAAGGTGTCGGCTGGCATGTCAGTTTTCAAGCACCACCCTGCCCCTGGGCCATTTCATAGAATCCCTACAGTATAGCATGAGGCCTTTGTGCTCATCAGGTCTGCACCAACCCTCTGAAGAGCACTTCATCCAGACCCAGCCCGATCCATGTAACCATGGTTAATCCACTTAGTCAGCACATCACTTGATACCAAGGAGCAATTTTGCAATGTCAATCCACCTAATCTGTGTATCTTTGGACCAAGGGAGGAAGCTGGAGCACTTGGCGGAAACCCAATCAGACACAAGGAAAACTTGCAGATTCCATATAGACAACCAAGGCTGGAATCGAAACCAGGTCCACGATGCTGTGAGGCAGCAACGCTAACCACTGAGCCACCATATGGCAGGTCAGTGAGGAGGGTCTATTGAGGTGTATTGTCAGAAACTAAATGACACTTTCTCAACAGTCTCAGGCCCTTGAGGTATTGGGAAGTAGATTGGTTGCCTGGAGTTGCTAGCTTTAAAGGTAGGCTTTGAGGACCTGTCTTTCTGGTCATGGCTACAACGGCATGCTGCCTTGTGTATTTGCAAGCTTTTTTGAACATGAGGGCCATGAATGCCAACCTTGATATGTAAGATTGAACTCAAAATTTTCTTGCTTTGTTCACCAGCACACATCTTTGAAGCAATTCTTTTTGCTGCTTACTTTTTTTTTATCCCTGATATTATAAAGTGCGAATGTGCACTGTTGACACAAAGGCACAAGCACCGAATTAGCCATCTGAAATTTATTCCTTGCTTTGTGCTATTGGAGTTGATAAACTGTAAATACTCTGAGGTAAATTTTGCAAAGTAGCAATCATGTTATCAAAATGTGTACAGTGTGGGCAAATGCAGCAATTAAGATTTTTGTTCAATGCAAGTCTCAGATTAGATTCTGGTTGAGCCACATGACATTATGGACAGTCAGCCACAGAGATCAGCAGGCCCAATTCATGACTCCATTCCGTAACTTGAACAGAGAAGATTATGCCAAAGCTTCTGTGTGTTACAGAGGGTGCACTGCACTGCCGGAGCTGCCATCTTTCACATTGACCTGCCTTGTTTTCCTCTATTTAATAGCTAATGTTTGTCAACTAATATAATTAATTTAACTTGTCATTTACCTCTGTTTTTTATGGAAGGTTGATGTGTTGCTTGAAATAGATTTAAGATGATTTGAGGCATTGAAGATGTTAATTATATATTACTTAAATTGTTAAGATAGGCAAGAGAAAGGTATTGTTTAACAGCATATTGCTTAATTTGATTCCATTTGGTTTTCTTGATTTATTTGAATTTTCTCAAAAGGCTATGTAAACACAATGTGAACCCAGGTGTCCATGGAGAGGAGGCGCACAATGTATATTCGTATTCTTGAGGACATCCATGTTTTGGTAGGTTTTAGAGTACATTTTCTCCCCCAAAATTGTATTTTAAGACAAATTTGTTCAGTTTACTTTGGATATTTATTCAATACAGTGTGCCTCATTTTTTGCCTTGAGACCCTCCAACCCCATGGCATCAATGTGGACTTCACCAGTTTTCTCATTTCCCTTCCCCTCACCTTACCCAGTTCCAATCTTCCAGCTCAGCACCATCCTCATGACCTGGCCCACCCGTCAATCTTCCTTCCCATCGATCCTCTCTGACCTATCACCTTTACCCCCACCTCGATCCACCTATTGCACTCTCAGCTACCTTCTCCCCACCCCTGCCACCCTCCCAGCTCATTCCTAATGAAGGGCTTTTGCCCAAAACATCAATTTTCCTGCTCCTCGGATGCTGCCTGCCCTGTTGTGCTTTCCCAGCACCACTCTAATCTCCAGCAACTGCAGTACCCACCTCCTTTAAAGATGTGTCAACTCTTTGCTAATAAATTCAGTCAATTATATATTTTTTTCCAAAAGAAGGTCTTGCTCCTTTAACTGTCACCTAGTTATCTAGTTAGTTCATGCTAATGGATGTTAAAATATGATAATATAAGATATATTTCCTTTTCCAAATCTATTTTGTGTTAGCACCCTCCCTGTCTCCTTACTTCTCCATTATCTTTGATGGTCTGCATTGCTGGACATTAATTTACATGCAATCAATTGTAACATGAGTGTAGTCAATTGATAAAAACATACCTTGGGAGCTTTAGGGGTGGAGAAAATTGCTGATAACACTTCCAGACTAAAAGAAAAAAAATTTCCATAAGGTAAAATGCCCTTTGAACCAGAATGCTTGGGTTCAAGTCTCATTTGCTCCAATAATAACATTTCTGAACAGGTTTATTAAAATAAATATACAGTAAAATGGGGGGTGGGAGGGGTGTGCTCTTGTTCTATTGCATAGTGGTAGTGTCCCTCTCTCTGAGTCAGGAGGTCTGGGTTCCAGAGATATTTCATAACAAGTTTAGAAAAAATAAAACAATTTAGACAATGCAACGGGGTAGAAGACAGACATGTAACCTGCATTCAATTAATAAACCTATTATTAAGGCAAGCATTACTACCTAGATTAATACTGGCTGGCTTGGGATCCAATTAACAGAAACTGTTAAATAAATATATATTTATCTTTCCTCTGTTAACATCACTGGTAATAATTCCCAAGCTATTGTTCATTAATTCTCTGAACATAGAAGGAGAATTTCCTTTGGTCTCTCGGTGATTCAGTTAGTGGGATCCTTTATAGGGTGGGAATCTTTTCCCAAGTGTTATATTTGTAATGAAATCATCAATTTGTGTTGAAGGAGTACAAGAATTTGTGAGAAGAGAAAATTGTTTTGCTATGCTTACTTTGCTGGCACTTTGTGACCAGGGCAATCCTTTCTATCACATACTATATATTTATATATTATATATATATAATGTAACTAGCATGCAGTAACCAGAGAACATTTCATGTTTTATTTATCCCCTCACACATCTGTCTTCACTTCTGCATTTTACAGATATTTGCTCCAGGAATAGAAATAGGAATTTCCCATCTCAGTTGGTGTATTGGATTAATTCAATCTGCAGTCTTTGGTTAAAAAAAAATCTGTTTTTATTGGTATTCTCTTGATGTTGCTTTGAGGATTTTGTTCATTGATTCAATTGACATTTTGATGTAATTCACAAACCAATGCTCTTGACTGTGATTGATCTGAACGGAACTGTTTCAGACCAGTGCAAGGCAATAAATGAATTGCAATGAAATGTCATCGACCTGGAACATTGAGCATGTTTCCCTCCACAGAGGCTGCCTGACTTGCTGGGTAATATTTGTTTTTTTTAATTTTTCAATTCACTCATGGGATGTGGGCATTTCTGGCTGTGCCAGTGTTTCCATAGTTGCCCTTCAGAAGGTGGGAGTGAGCTGCCTTCTTGAACCAATGCAATCCATTTGGTGTAGGCACATCCATAATGTATTTAGGGAGAAAGTTCCAGAGTTTGTTTGATCCAGAATTTATATTTCTCTAAACTGAAAAACAAACACGAGTTTCTGGCATCCTCGCATGGTAAAAGAAGGTCTCTCTCTTTCTCTCTTCAATATTTTATTTTGTGATCACTTTGGATGTGCTACAATGTATTTTGTTTGAAATGTGCCATGATATGCACAATTGGCACCATTAACAGCTAATGTGTAGTCTGGAGAAGCTAAAAGCTGCACAGAGATGGTTAAGAAAAATCCCAGTGAAAGAAAAAAGGGGGAATATTGCAATGATTCTCACGAAAAGATGGTTTCTTGTTTCAATGCATACAATAAAGGCAACACATCGTCCTCATAACCAAAGAAGCGTGCCAGTGAATGTCATACACTCCTCCTCTCCTATCCCAGGCTTGGCCCACACCATTGTGAGCTTTTCCACTTTGAAGAACACATTGTAACCCAGATATGTGCTGTCTTAAACATGATTTTCAAACAATATTTCCTCACACTACTGTCTGTGCACATGTGTGTGCCAGAGTCTCAGTTGGGAAGACCTCAAGAGCACATATCAATGAGGCTGCACAGTGGCTCAGTGGTTAGCACTGCTATCTCTAGCACTAGGGACTCAGGTTCAATTCCAGCCTCGGTGTGGAGTTTGCACATTATCCCTGTGTCTATGCAGGTTTCTTCTGAGTGCTCATGTCCAAAGATGTGCAGAGTAGATGGTTTGGCCATGCTAAATTGCCAATAGTATCCAGGGATGTATAGGTTAGGTGGATTTGCCATGGGATTTACAGGGATAGGGTAGGAGCGTGGATCTGTTTTGGATGCTCTTTCAAGCGTCAGTGTGGACTTGATAGACCAAATGGCCTGCTTCCACAATGTGGAAGATCACTTTTAAATTATATTTTGTGTCGGTGTGTGAAGAGCTGCTCAAAAATCCTGCCATTTACCATACTAACCCTGTCCAGAATTCCCAAGACACTGTCAGCTATTCAAAGCAGAAGACATTTTTATTAATTTTCAGGAGCATGCAAACAGTCCAGAAAACATGGGTATCTGATGAGGAATGGGTTAAAAATTTGACAACTTGGTAGGTCAGATTGAATTGTTCCCATTTTAAAGCATATCATGACTGAATAATTGAAAAGTCTTTGTGTGTCTCCAAATTCTCGGTGACCTCGGATGCCTTCTGACGTGTTTTGATCTGAATATGCAGAAGTTTACTCCTTCCCTTGACTATCCGCCTATTGTTGGACTCTGTAGAGATAATTTTGGTTTTCAAAAGCCAAAAGATTTTGGTTCATAATGCCTTTTGTATGTATTCTTTTCAGTGGTGACACATTGAACACTGCAGTTTCAAATCTATGATGATTGGTGACTTGTTGGTGATTTCAGAATTAATTTATGTGCAGTAGACCAGTTAAACAATCACTTATCTGTACATTCAAAGGAGTCTCAAATGCACGCTGATGTCTAATTTGGGATTCAGTCCTGCTATTTGCTGTAGGAGGTCATTCAAATCTTGCTTTTTACAATACTTGAGGTATAACTAGAGTCCCAACAAATGTAAAAACTGAAAGAACTACAGATGCTGTAAATCAGAAAGAAAAACTGAAGTTGCTGGAAAAGCTCAGCAGGTCTGGCAGCATCTGTGAAGAAAAATCATAGTTAATGTTTTGTGTCTGGTGACCCTTCCTCAGAACACAGGTGCTGCTGAGCTTTTCTGGAAACATCTGTTTTTGTCTCATCAAATGTAGAAAGGTATCACAATCCAAATAAATATAGATTAGGTTCCTTTCATGGTTAGCAATCCTGAGAGGCTAATACTCCCTTCCCCAATCATTAACATGTAACTGGTCTTTAGAAGCCAACTGGCTGCTGTTTGTGATACCTTCCCGAGTGAAAATTGGTCACTCAATTTTGTCCCCATTCCTCATTGTAGTCTGACATTACAACAGCGGCTACACTTCACACAATGCTTAATTGTCCATAAAGAATCTTGCTCTTTTATTTCAGTGTCTGAATAACTAAAGTAATCTGTTGTATGTAAATTGCTTGGAATCATTCTGGAAGGTACAATGAGTTGCTGTACAATACTTCTTTTCCAAGATCTACATTTGTGCGCGTTTGTGTTTGCAAAAATGTTATGTGTAGGTATAAGCTGAATCTGGCAGCTTTACTTTGTGTTATGCAGATCTGACATTGTGGGAGGAGGTAGGTGGCAAGGTATAGTTGGATCGAGTGCCAGGAGAGGAGAACTGGCGTGGGCAGCTTTGATGAAGGTGAAAGGAGAAAACAGATGTGAGCAGCTGTGCAGAAAAACAGTTAATAGTATCATCAAGATAAGTTGTAACTTTTCTGCTGTTAAAGCTCTGTGCTAAACTGCAACATGAATTTTTGGCTCAATCTAATTATCTCATTCAGTGCATTGATCTGAAAAACTAAATGCTAGGTTGCAATTATTCTCATCAAGTACTTTAAAATTATTTTAAATCAATCTATTTGCACATTTTATGACACATATCTATGGCAGGAGGGACTTGAATGCAAACCTTCTGCAGAGATTGAGACATTGCCACTATGCCACAAGAAATGCCTCAGCCAATTAGGGTCAATTTGAAAACCAATTAATACTATGTTTCCTATTGTATAAATTTTTGTGATCATTTGAAATTTGGCATTCTTGCATTTATCCTCATAGGTACAAGATGAAAAATATTTGTCAACATATCTCTCCTTTCAACAAGATTCTAGGACAATAAAAAATGAAGTTTTGTGAGTTTTTTTCTTTTATGAAGTAGAAGTATTTAACGTTGAAATTCATCAATGTCTATTATGAAACTAGGGCAAGAGAGCATAGCCTCAAGGTTTAGAACTGAACTGAGAAGGAACTTCTTCACCCAGAAGGTTGTTAATCTATGGAATTCCTTGTACTGGATTAGTGGTGCTGGAAGAGCACAGCAGGTCAGGCAGCATCCAACGAGCAGCGAAATCGTGCTCTTCCAGCACCACTAATCCATTATTTGCTTTCCAGCATCTGCAGTCATTGTTTTTACCGTATGGAATTCCTTGCCCAGGGAAGTAGTTGAAAGCTAAGGTAGATGCGTTTTTGAAAAAGAAAGGAATTAAGGGATATGATGAAAACATGGGTAAGAGGAGCTGAGTCCACAAAAGGATTAGCCATGATCTTGAGTGGCCGGATGGCCTGCTCCTAGTTCTTATGTTCTTATGTTCACTAGTAGAATCAGACCTTAGATAGTTATTTCCTCTGAACCAATTGTCACAAAGCCAATGAACTAACATAAAAAATACTGGACAAGTAATGTTTTGGATATGTGTTTAAAAATATTTAGAATTGTGATATAAGTAGATGATTTAGTTTATCCTATTTTATCTTCATTTATTTTGTTAATAAACTTCAGTTTTATTGTTAAAGCAAAACCTGCAGTGTTGTATGTTTATGGTTCAGCAAGAGACCACTTTGTTACAAGCAAAACAAATCAAATGATGATCTATTAAGCCAGGTTTCAGTCTCAGATGAGACTTGTGCAGCACCAATATCAAGTGGGATCATAATAAACTCATTGACTTTGCCTCCATGTTCCATTCTTTTCCTGCACCTCTGACAGTTTGCTTCTCTTCTTTCTTTTCTCTGCCCACATTTTTGGAGAGACTATTTACAATGTTCAGTAGGAATGCATGGACTCCTACAGCTACCTCAACAAATAAACTAAATAAATGCCAAACAGCAAACCCTGGAAACTGGAAACAGAGCATTTCCTGGCGCACCATCTCAGTACTTAGATTTCTTGGCTTGTGATTATCGTCAGTATCTCCAATTACTTAACAAAACCAAAACAATTCTGCAAACATGGCTAAGAAAATTTAAAGAAACAAATTAAGCCAATATTAGAACTTTGTATTGTGATTCAGTTTGTGAGCACAAAGTAACCCAGGAAATTATCCCCCACTTTCCATAATTTGCACATATTCTATTAAAAATTGTTGACTGATTGGTTTACCTGTTAATGGCTAGGATTCAGAGCACCATTGCGATCCTTAACTACTGAGCTAAAACTTGATTTGGAATAAGTGAGGACTGCAGATGCTGGAGAGTCAGTGTCAAAACGTGTGGGGCTGGAAAAGCACAGCAGGTCAGACAGTATCCAAACAGCAGGAGAGTCGATGTTTTGGGCATAAGCACTTCATCTTCAGAGAAGGGGACTGAGGCATAAATGGGGGGGGAATGGGGGTGGAAGTGGGGCTGGGGTGAAGGTAGCTGGGAAGGCTATAGGTGGATACAGGTGGAGGGGTGATAGTGATAGGTTGGAGGGGAAGGTGGAGTGGATAGGTGGGAAGGAAGATGGACAGGTAGGACAGTTCAAGAGGGCAGCGCTGAGTTGGATTTGGAATGAGGTGGGGGAACATTCCTTATCTTCTGCCTTGGGACTCTTCAACTATATGACATCAACATCGACTTCACCAGTTTCCAAATGTCCCCTCCCCCCACCTCATCCCAGATCCAATCCTCCAACTCGGCATTGTCCTCTTGAACTGTCCTATCTGTCTAACTTCCTTTCCAGCTAGCCACTCCACCCTCCCCACCAACCTATCACTATTACACTCTCCCCACCCCCACCCCCCTCACCTGCATCCACCTATCACCTTCCCAGCTACCTTTTCCCTCAGTCTCTCTCACCCCCTATTTATCCCTCAGGTCCCTTTCCCCTCCACATTCCTGATGAAGGACCTTTGCCCAAATTGTAGACTCTCCTGCTCTGGGATGCTGCATGACCTGCTGTGCTTTTCCAGTGCCACCCTTTTCAATTCTAAAACTTGACCTGTTCAACTTAGCCCTTTCCCATTCAAGCATTTCGTATGAGTGAATGATGTGAATCAGTGGTCAGTTCGAGGCTATTTACTGAAATACTGCAAGTTGCATATTTAATAAATTCCAGCAAACCATAAATGGTACTTGTTTGTATTTCCAGTGCTTTGCAATATCACAAAATATTTGCACTGTTTTTAGAGCTCTAGTTTCCAGTCGATTCTCTGTGCTCTGTTTACTTTAGCTCAGCTTCAACACCTAAATTTAATCAATCAAGTAAAGTGAGCATAAATCAGTGACCAGACTCTCATAATCAAACACAGGGAAATTAATCACGACATTGTATATTAGCAGCTACTTGTAAGTCTCTAACTCCTGCCCTCAGAGAAAAGCCAAGTTATTAATGTCAGGACTAGCCAACAGAAATGACTGTCTCTCTTTCACTATGCTTTTGCCACTTTGAACTGATATGTACTGGCTATGTGGTCACATAATATGATCAAAATATAATAACGACGGTGATATAAGTGATGATGCTACTGATATTAAAAGTGTTGAGCAATCTAGGAAGAAGCATGTGATGCAGCAGGGGAAACACTGAACTAGGAGCTGTCTCCAGTAGCTTCTGCATCTAAGTGTGAATAAATAGCATAAAGTATCAAAGATAGGGAAAGGGCCTGCTTCCGTTATAAGGACAAGCTAAGGATTTTAGGGACTTAAAATAACATATTTGTAAAACAGTGCAATTTCTAAGAGTGTAAGTGTAGACATTGAAAACCTGAGTGACCAAGACCACATAGGATTCATGAAGGGAGTAACAGCCCAGGGTGTGGTAACCAGTGTTCTCATAAAGCCTGCTGGTAACAATATTCTCTTAAAGCAACGTGCAACTCTTTTATATCAATAGACAATTAAGCCTTGATGTCCTTTGGTGACAAAGTCCACAGGCGATAAATGTATTCCAGCACTCAAAATTTTCACATTGCATATTGATGCAATTATTTTATATTTATATCACCTCAACTCTGCAGCAAAAATCCACGCATTATCAAACAGAACTCCAACTGTTTTATTAAACATAAATCATGGCAAAAATTAATGCAGCTCCTCTGACAGTTTTTACGAAATCATTTGGAAGTGAATACTACTCTGTAGAACCCCAGATATTAGTGACTTGTATCACCTGGAGTGATTGTAACGAGGTCAGTCAGGTCAACCTCATAGAATATGAGTTCCCTGACTGGGGCTGTTAACCTGGTCCAATCAGGGAGCTCTGGCTGACAGATAAAAACAGGAGTGTCAGACATCCTGCTCACTCTGAGAGCTGACTCTGAGGGAGCTGGGTCAAGGTCAAGGATTGTCCATGCGTAAATGAAGGGTGATTTGGTGACGGGATACCAGCCTCTGTGGAGTTATTTTAACACCTTTTAATCAATCCCATTTTGCATTAAAATTAGGGAAAAGGGTCTAGATTGTGTGATCTCACTTGCTTTGGTACTTAGCAACCTAGGAACTGGAGTGGACCATTTAGCATCTGTTCTTTCATTAAATAAAGTCATATAATTGATCTGTATCTCAACTCCATTTCCTCACCTTGGCTAGCCAAATCTGATTGAGCTCTTATCTATTGTCCTTTGTAGGGCAGTGTTCCACACGTCTTCCATCGTTTGTGCATTTTCTAATTTCTCCCTTAAATGGGCAGGTTCATTCGGCTGATCCTGGTTGTGGAGGACTGTCTTATGAGAACAATTTGAGTAGATTGGGCATGTATTCTTTGAGCTTAGAAGAATAAGTGGTAATCTTATTAAAACACATATGCTTCTTAGGGGACCTAGATAGGGTCCATGTGGAGATATATTGTTCCCCTTGTAGGATAGACTTGGACCAGGGGACATAATTTCAGAATAAGAGATCACTCATTTAAGACAATTTGAAGAGAAATGTCTTGTACCAGAGGCTGGTGAACCTGTGGAATTATTTAAGAGACTCGTCATTAAGCTTATTCAAGGTTAAGATGCACAGACAGATTCTTAGACAGTAAAGGAACCAAGGGTTCCCATTAATCGGAAAAGGCAGGAAAGTGAAGTTGCGGATTATCAGATCAGCCATGGTCTCATTGAATGGAGCAGACTTGATGGGTTGAATGACTTGCTTCTGTTTCTATAGCTTATGCTTAAGATATCCATTAGTCTTTAAAAAATGCCATATAAGTGTAAGTTTTGATTTTTTTATGATGGAGGGATGCAAATTTACATAGAGGGATACTAAACTGCCTGCATTTTCAATAAATCATGGCATTTAGCTGTCATTTAAAGGTTTAAACCTAAAAAAAATTCTGAGTAGATCCTTGTGGGTCTGTGATAGGATTGTGGATGTGACCTTTGGAGATATATGCCCAAATGTGACTGATGGGCTATCTTTTATGAGGTATTCTGCTAAGAATATGCCAGTCTCCTTTTGGATGTCAATGTGTGGAACTCCTGACAGACACAGTAGTTTTGATGAAATTTTGGAAAGTGTGCGTCATTGACAAGTGGTGACTGAAAAGGAGTTCCAGAATTTTGACTCGGCAACAGGGAAGGAGTAATGTGTGACCTGGACTGAAACTTGCAAATGGTGGTGCTCTCACAAGTCTGTTGCCCTTGGTTGCAGATGCTTTTGCAAGAGCCGAGGTGAGTTGCTGTAGTACAACTTGTAGATGCTACCATTGGTTAGCTCAGTTAGCTGGATGGCTGGTTTATGATGCAGAATGATGCCAATAGCATGGATTAAATTCCTACATCATCTGAAGTTACCATGAAGGATCCTCCTTCTTAACTTCTCCCCTTGCCTGTCAGTGACCCTCAGGTTAAAATCACCACCAGTTGTGTCTCCCTCTAATGAGAGTAGCCCAATGGTCTGGTAAGACTATGGTGACTTTACCTCTTAATCTGGCAGACTGCTGCTGAAAGACTGAACAAATTTAGAAGCCAGTAAGACCTCATAAATACCACTGAAAAATACATCTTCTTTTACAGATGGATGGAAGTGATGCGTTAGGCATTCAGACTAATTCAAACTCTCTTTCAAATCATACCCAGAAAACCTTCAACACTATCCTGAGTCAATAAAACAGGGCAAAGAGAACTTCAATATAGAATTGCATTCAAAAGGTGGCATCACTAATAATGTAGTTGAAAAATGTGGTGCTGGAAAAACCCAGCAGGCCAGGCATCATCTAAGGAACAGGAGAATCGATGTTTCGGGCATAAGCCCTTCTTCAGGAATGAGGCTGGTGTGCCAAGCGGGCTGAGATAAAAGGTAGGGGGGAGGGAATTTGAGGGAGGGGTGCTGGGGATACGATAGGTGGAAGGAGGTGAGGGTGAGGGTGATAGGCCGGAGAGGGGGTGGGCGCGGAGAGGTCGGGAAGAAGATTGCAGGTCAAGAGGGCGGTGCTGAATCCGGGGATTGAGACTGAGATAAGGTGGGGGGAGGGGAAATGAGGAAGCTGGAGAAATCTACATTCTTCCCGTGTGGTTGGAGGGTTCCTAGGCGGAAGATGAGGCGCTCTTCCTCCAGGCGTCGTGTGGTCAGGGTCTGGCGATGGAGGAGGCCAAGGACCTGCATGTCATTGGTGGAGTGGGAGGGGGAGTTAAAGTGTTTAGCCACAGGGCGGTTGGGTTGGTTGGTGCAGGTGTCCCAGAGGTGTTCCCTGAAACATTCCGCAAGTAGGCGGAACTCTACACTGGGGAGACAGGCCGCCTTCTTGCGGAACATTTCCTCATTTCCCCTCCCCCCACCTTATCTCAGTCCCAACCCTCGGATTCAGCACTGCCCTCTTGACCTGCAATCTTCTTCCTGACCTCTCCGCCCCCACCCCCTCTCCGGCCTATCACCCTCACCCTCACCTCCTTCCACCTATCGTATTCCCAGCGCCTCTCACCCAAATTCCCTCCCCCCAACCTTTTATCTCAGCTTGCTTGGCACACCAGCCTCATTCCTGAAGAAGGGCTTATGTCTGAAACGTCGATTCTCCTGCTCCTCGGATGCTGCCTGGCCTGCTGGGTTTTTCCAGCACCACATTTTTCAACTCTGGTCTCCAGCATCTGCAGTCCTCACTTTCTCTTAGTATCACTAATAATGTAGCACTCCTGTTTCTCTTCAGTGTGGGCAGCAGCTTAGTCTGTGTGGCCAAGGTAATTCAATGCTCACAGTGCGACTGACTGAAAAAAGTTACCAATTAATTAGACCGGTCTTCACATCAGAACAACTTCAAACTAAATTACTTGTTCTTTTCTTGCCCAGCTTTGATCTACTTCCTACCATTAAACTGAACTGAACATATGAGGCTTGTTTTATTTCCCATCTGTACTCACTAGCCTACAGTATTCCACCCATTCACTTTAATTGGTAGGAAATTGCAGCACTGATATTGAAGAAATGAAAGACAGCCTGACCAACAGCTCTGTGGGATTAAAGGACATTTTGATGACAGAAAAATAAAGGATAAGTGAATGAATGTTGAGCACCAATTTGTTTATAACAATGCTAACTTTTGTAGGTTGAAATGCTCTTTGGCATCTATATTACAAAGGCAGCAGCATCGTATTTGATTTGTATTTTTGGTTACAATACTTCATTTTCCAACTTTGCATTTAATTGTAAATTTTGTTGTCCAGTTGAGCCATTTACACATTTGGAATAACTTTCACAGTCTTGATACCTTGATGGTATCACTTGCTGTATGAATATAGTCGTGGAACAAATCAATAAGGAATTAACTATTGGTGGTTGTTAACCAGGGAGACAATTAAGTAAGGATAGAAATGCAGCACAGTAGTGGATGAATATCAGGGAAGCTGATTAGGATACTTTCAGACATAAACCTTTTATTAGTTGCAAATAAGGGCTTACAGTCTCTGAAGATGGCCACTCTATGGATAGAGTTTTTGTGAGGTGAATGACCATATCCATGCACTAATGATGATGTAAAAATGATGTTACATTTACAAATAGAATGTATCATTTGCAAAAATGCCAGGTGCTAGGATCTCACTCCTCTCTCTGTTACTAACATGTCAATGAAGTAAGATTAAGGCATGTCCTGCTCTCTCACATTGAGCAGAAATATCCTACATCACTATTTTGAAGAAAGATGTGGGAGGTATTCCCAGTAAGGTGATGTTATCCCTCAACTAATGTCATGAAAACCGATATCATGTGATCATTATTACTCTTTTGTTTGTGAGAGCTTTCTCCAACAACATAATGATGACTACATTTCAAAAGTACGACAGCAGCTGAAAATCACTTTGGAATGTTCCAAAGATATAAAAGGTGCTATATAATCTTTCTTTTTCTTTTTCACTGTTTCCCTAAACCTTGATCTTTCCAATATTGTTGAGGACTGTTTCTCCATTTCTCTATTCTGTTTTGCTGAATGCCATAAGAAAGCTTACCTCCCTGAGATTTCCATTCTGATGATAGGCCCTCGATCGAAGAGTTTTTTTTAGAATCTGGCTCTTCGGCTCAGCAATTCTACACTGACACGCCGAAGACTAGGCAAAAGTGGGTACTGCAGATGCTGGAGAATAGAGTCAAGATTAGAGTGGTGCTGGAAAAGCAGAGCAGGTCAGGCAGCATCCGAGGAGCAGGAAAATCGACATTTTGAGCAAAAGCCACTGCAAGTGAATCTGAATCTGAGAAAGAACACACACACCGTGATCCCTGATGATGGGCTTTTGCCCGAAACATTGACCCTCCTGCTCCTCGGATGCTGCCTGACCTGCTGTGCTTTTCCAGTATCACTCTAATCTTGACTCTGAAGACCATCCCGTCCAGACCCATTCCCCTACCCTATTACTCCACATGTATCCTGACTAATGCACATAACTTACACATCCCTGTACACGATGGGCAATTTAGCATGGCCAATTCACCTAACCTGCACATCTTTGGAGGGCAGGAGGAAACCAGAGCACCCAGAGAAATCAACGCAGGCAACAGGGAGAATGTGCCAATTCCACACAGGCAGTATCCCGAGGCTGGAATCGAACCCAGGTCCATGGCACTGTGAGGCACAGTGCAGCCCACGGTGTGTGTTCTTTCTCAGATTCAGATTCACTTGCAGTGGCACTTGATGTCTTTATTACCAATAATTAGATCTTAGCATAAAAGAAATATGTTGCATTTGGGACATAAAACTTCCCAAGATGCTTACTAAAACTGACAGCTATGGTTCAAGAACAGTGCTCATGAGTCATGAGGTTGTGGGTTCAAGTCCTATTCTTAGATTAAGCACAAAATCTAGGCCCAAACTCCAGAGCAATAATAAAAACAGAAGTTGCTAGAAAGACTCAGCAGGTCTGGCAGCATCTGTGGAGAGAAATCAGAGTTAACATTTTGGGTCAAAATCCTTCCTCCAGAGCAGTACTTAGGGAGTGCTATAATATTGAAGGTGATGTCTCTCAGCTGAGGTGCTAACTCAAGGTGTGCCTATGCTCTTCGATGGATCTTAAAGATCCTGAGATAGTATGTTATGGAAGACGAGGAGATTTCACCCTAGTGTCCTTGCAGATATATATCCCTCAACAGGTATCAGTAAAATGTCAGATTATTTTGGACATTATCACAATATTGTTTGTTGGATTTGCAATGCAATGAAGCTGCTGTTTTTCCTATGTTGTAGCAATGACGATACTACAAATAGATTTCATTAGGATAAACTTAATGAGTCATTGATGTCATGTCATGTTAGATGGCTTTCTGCAAAAGACTGTTTGCCTATTCAGCTAAAGGAATCTAATATATGCCTTTAGAGATATATTTGTGCATGTATTTGTTTTGCCCTCTGTATATATGCGTATCGAGCAGATAGTTCAGTGAGTAGGAAGGGAGAAGAGATAAAACAGCCAACATTGTGAAAAGGCAATGGAAATTTAAGACAAAATGCAATGGATACTTCAATGATTCAAACCTCAAACTGAATTTCCAGAAGTTGTTGGCAAAGAAAGGTCTTTGTTGCATTCTGCTATTGCAAAAGGATTCTATATAAATGCAAGTTATTATTATTGTTGTATTATTGTGGATGAAAATGAAAAGCCAAGGTTCCACACTCTAGAGTGCCATTTTCAACAAAGATTTTGCCTTTTAATAACAATGGTTTGAAAGCAGTTAAGGAAACTCGGTGCGAAGGAAGTCCTTAGGGTAAAACCCTTCTGTCCTTTGTAAGGACTGAATGCATATGAGAACATCCGACCTGGAGACAAATAAATCATTATTTTTTCTTGGGCATGTTTCCATAATCTCACCATTTCAGTGAAAGACCATTTCAATCAACTCAGCTTCCAGAGAAAATCAGTTCTGTTATTCATCAGAACATCTCATGAACTAGCACAAAATTTACATAAATAACAGATTCCTTCTCTGTATTCAGCACTGCAGTCTGGCCACAAAATCATCAAAGCTGGTTTAAAAAATGCAATTGCAAATCAGTTTGATCAGGTAAAATAATTCAGTCCACGACAACTGGAATAGCCCAGTTGAGCTGTCACCATCAATTTGATTGGTACTTACGTATGCATCACTTGGTAGAGAGGAACACATTGAGCTGGGATTCAGAAGGCCACAACAGATGCAGCTCGATGAGACAGGATGACCTATTTAGTTGTAAGCTGACATCCATATCCAGTCCATTGACATGACAGGTGTTTGGAGAAGGACAATGAATGACATTTATGCCAACATGTCCCTAATGAAGGAAAACTGAAAAAGAGACACGTTTTGACATTTTGGCGTATGATGACTGGAATATTACTCATTGAAATTAGATTTTCTTTTCCTTGCTAATCTATAATGCCTCCTCTGGATTATTGCAACAATTTACTTAAAGGCTGCGGAGGAAGTCTTCTGTCACGTCATCTCTACCGTTAGAAACTTTATAGTGAAACTAATGAGTGGTTAAAATGCTTTGGCTACATTTGCAGTTTTATAGAATGTTTCAAATAAAATTCTCACTAAATAAATGTTCCTTGTGCTTGCAATTTAATTTGAAATTGTGACTCATTGATATATCCCACTTGTTTTGTCTCAGTTTTCCCTTTCCATTGTTCGCTCGACACTGGCTGTTTCATTTTTTCTCCCCTCCAACAAAATACCAAGAAATCCAGTATAGATGACATTTAAAAAATGCACAGATAAACAAACACATATATTTCACATACATCAGCTTCCTTCAGCTGAACAAACATTCTCACACCACAAACTTGGTGTGACTTATTCAACTCCTTGTAAACCTGCGACATTTTGGAATTTAATCAAAGATTGAACTTCCATTCAATACCTCCATCTGAAAAAGTACAGGTTGAGTGGGAGATAACCTTGTGTCACTTCTCATGCACAGTTAAAGTAACCAGTCCTCGCTGAGACTAGACAATGAATGTCAGCTAAAGTAAGCATCACAACTGAGCTGTTGCTGGTCTGTCTGAAGAAATACAATTATGATATTCTGATTAACAATTGCTACCTACTTCATAGATCTTCTAAAATATTCCATCAAAGAATATCAAATCAGTACAAGAGAAAACATTGAAGAATAGTTTATGCCATGTGTTTACTCCCAGCAGGAGCCATCTAGTTTTCAGTCAACAATGTATTATGTCTTGTCCACTTGGGTCACGTGGCTCTTGACAAGGAGAATCACTGCTCTTTAGGAAAACATACATGTCCGAACTGAACCGAGAACAATATTCCAGTTTATTAAGTCACCTCTGAGGATCCTTCTCATTATGCCGATAAAAAAACACTTCAAAATAAACTGTATCTCATGCCAAATAGGCTAAATCATCTCATACACACAGACTAAACATGTTATGTTGTCCATAGCTGACACCAATATGTTGAAGAAGTCTAATTACTTACATGAGAATTTAATAGTCTTGGTAAATATTTTATTTTCTTCTTTAAGTTGAATTGTTCTTCGTTGGATTGAGGGGGGAGATTCACATAAGTTGCTTGTCTTACTCTCCAATTTAAATAAATCCTGATCGCAGCCAAATGCTCAGTAAAGTGTACCACTATTTGGTAACCTGGTCACATAATTGTAAGAACTTTACAATGCTGATCTCCAAAGTGTTTGTTCTACATCCCACAGTGTGCTAAGATAACTCAGTTTTTGTGCCTGTGTTTATGTGACCTATTTTCCATAAGTATTAAGTTACATTTTTAATTAGCAAATGGCCTTGCCTCTTCTCCTAAAAGTACAAGGATGGAGATACTATTTGCATCCTCAATGGGCGCAGCGTTAGGGAGTGGGGAGAGCTGCTTTGGTGCTGATTCGTGTTGATAAAAGGCCAGAATCAAATTTCGGTTCTGGCCTCACTTAAATGTGCTTGGCGAGCTGTGACTATAAAATAGTACCCGCAACCCACTCCTGCTCCCGCTTCTCACCCACATACTTCTACCCCACCCCACCGCTCACCTTGTTGGTTGAGAGAGGACAAGAAATTGGTTTTATATCCAACACTAAGCCAACAGGTTTGGGGTGTAGGTGAGTGAATGGCATCAAGCAGTGAGGACATTTCCAGGGGATCGCTTTGAATGTGCTGAATGCAAACCAGAGAATTTTGTGGACCCAACAGCAACATCTTCTTCCTTCTCTCAATCTCACTCATGAAAACTGAAGGGACACTACCCTTTGGTACAGCTGAGAGTGCACTGATCATGCTCTGCACATATGTATCTGCAATTGACAGACGGGATTCTATCTTAAGTCAGTCTTGGATGCATGTGGACTGTTTTCCACTATTCAGAGGCTTGCCAGGCTTTATCCTAACATTGAAACTCACCTGCCAGCCTGAAAATTGAATTTGGGCAGAAAATGGTCAATACTTAGGCCAGAGCTTGGGTGATGGTGGGTGGGTTGCCCTTGGCCTCTCTTGCTTCTTGCAAAATTGCACCCCAGTTGCAGGTTTGGGATGCATAACAGGGTAGAGGGAAGAGCATTTGGGGAATTTCACAAACTCCTTACCTGCAAAAGCCCTATTGGAGAACAGCAAATGTCTGCATGCCGTTTGTGAGATTTTTCTGTGTGCACAATTGTCTGTTTCTTTTTTCCCTGCAAAGCAACAATGGCCGCAATTCAAAATAACTTCATTGGCTTCATGTGTTTTGGGATGTCGGTGGTCAGGAAAGGCACTATATAAATGCAAGTTTTCCTTTGTTCATATAAACGCTCGCATTTTCTTCTAGTGAATGGGGGACAACTGTACCTAATAGAGAGGGAGTAGCTGTTATACAGTGAAAACGTTTCTTTACTTTCACCCTGAGCATCGGGAGCGAGTAGAATTCTCTGTCACAGAAAGTGTGGGACAAAAGTATTGAATGTCTTCAAGAAGGAGTTAGGTGTAGTTATTCAAGCTAAAAGGATCAAGGGTACTGGGGGGCGGGCGAGGGGGACAGTTGGAAACGAGTACAGAATTGGATGATCAGCCATGATCATATTAAATGGCGGAGAAGGCTCAATGAGATGAATGGCCTACTCCTATTCCTCTACTGCGTGTTTCTACGTTATCAAAGATGAGCCTGATTTGTGTTGGCAAGCCATAGATTCACTGGACAGAGATCAAGAATGTGAAACCTTGGCTGATTGCTTTCAATTCTCCGATCCAAAGGTAAAGATTTCAGTAGAGCAACTGGCAGCAAGCTACCTCCCGAACTCTTAGCTGTGGTTAGTAAAAACACTGGGAATAAAGGGGGAAAAAACAGACAATTGAGTCTTTTGCACAAACAAGTGAATTTTCATTATACACCTATATCAATTAGCATCAGAATCTAACACCGCCCGATCACTCTGTCTGTAAGTATTTTCCCTTAAATTCATGTTGTTCTGTGTGCAATGGTACATTGTAAGTTAATTCTGCTGCATCTTAAGCCAAGAAAGTGACATGGCAACACAGGCTGGTGGCTCACTGGCAACAGACTAAAATACAGCTGTGAGTATGATAGATGCAGGTTATACATCCAGTTGTAGTAAATTCCCAATACTGAAAAGGTCATGCGGGAACAAAGCACTCTCCTTTAGCACAGTACATGAATCATAGAATTCCTATAGTGCAGATAGAGGCCATTTGGCTCATTGAGTCTGCACTAACCTTCCAAACAGCATCCACCCTATCCCCATAAGCCCACATCTCCCTTGCCCAATCCCCAACCTGCACACTACAGAAAATTGAGCATGGCTAATTCACCTAACCTGCATATGTTTGAACTATGGGAGGAAACTGGAGCACCCAACAGAAACCCACACAGACACAGGGAGAACTTGCAAACTCCACACAGTCACCCAAAGCTGTAATCAAACCTAGGTCCCTGGTGCTGTGAGATAGAAATGCTAGCCACTGTGCAACCACGCTGCTCTGGCTAGCAACAGAACATTGTTGCAATGCAACATTAGCCAAAGCTCATAATAAGGCTGAGAGTTTCCAGAGATCCAAGAGATTGTTCTAGTTTTCACGGATCCAATGGCAAGAAGCGAAATCGTTTTCTTTTGGGTCTCTCATAGGGTGGGTGAGGTATGGTATGAGGAAAAAGTGAAGACAATGGCAAGGACAGGGTGGTAGTTTTCAGTGACTAGCCCCTTGTCTCCCATCTGTGCCCATTTTTGAACCAAACTGGGGCAAATGGAGGCCAAATCACAGAAATCTCTGGTTTCCCATTGAGAAAACTGAGCACTTGATTCATATGCCAAGGAGGCAGATAATCAGGTCATTGAGGAGCTCAGGCCATTAAGTGTTCATTAGTTGATGATTTAAGGTCCACGATGGTTGTCTATTGCCCCACATGATCAGCTAAGGTGACAAGAAGTGGGGGTGTATCTATCCAGAGCCAACATACTCAATTATTTACTCTTCTTGCCACCTTCCTTGCCACTTCCAAGGGGAGGGATTGTGTCCAAAGGAGGGCAAGCGTTGAACTCACAGAGAAATGAAGAATATAGAGACAAATTTTAAAACAGCTATAACTCTTGAACTTAGCTGTCATTCTCAGGGCAAGCTTACTACATTGTATGAGCTGCTGGTCATGATAAAGGTTCCCAGAACCATCCTCTTTGTCATAGGAATCTACGGGGTTTGGTTAGTCTAATATGGTCGACCAAACCTACTTCCTGGTCTAACTAGAAGAATCTCTTCTACAATGTTTAGGAATGGGCAATACAGGTCCTCGAGCCTCCCACACCATCTAATACAATCACAGCTGATCTGAACTCCACCTTAACTCCACTTTCATATCCACTCCCTTTAACCTACTACTAATTTAAAAATTCTCTATCCTCTTTAATTTATTCAGAATCCAAACATCTTCCACATCGTGGGATAGAGAATTCCACAGATTCGCCTCCCTTTGAGTGAGTTCCTCCTCATCTCTGTTGGAAAACTGCTCCCTTTTGGCCGTGTGAGTGAGCTCAGTCTCAAAGGGACCCAGTAATGGAGGTGTCTTCCTCCCACCAAGGGCAAAGCCCGATGGGTAATTTGCATGGGCTCTGAAAGTGTTAAGACATTAGGTCTCACACCTTTGAGATCTAATGCTATTCTGCCCATGTGCCTATATGATATTACTATAGCGGGGGATCCTTATGATTTTTTTAAACTCATTCACAGGATTAGAGCATCGCTGAATAATCAGCATTTATTGCCCATCTCACCAGGCAGTTAAGAGTCAACTGCATAACTGGAGTCACATGTAGTCCAGATCAGGTAAGGACAGCAATCTCCATCCCTAAAGGACATTAGTGAACCAAATGGGTTTTTCCAACAATTGAAAATGGACCCCTGATCATAAGACCATAAGACCATAAGACATAGGAGTGGAAGTAAGGCCATTCAGCCCATCGAGTCCACTCTGCCATTCAATTATGGCTGATGGGCATTTCAACTTCACTTACCCGCATTCTCCCCGTAGCTCTTAATTCCTTGTGACATCAAGAATTTATCAATCTCTGCCTTGAAGACATTTAGCGTCCCGGCCTCCACTGCACTCTGTGGCAATGAATTCCACAGGCCCACCACTCTCTGGCTGAAGAAATGTCTCCGCATTTCTGTTCTGAATTTACCCCCTCTAATTCTGAGGCTTCGTCCACGGATCGTAGACTCCTCGCCTAACGGAAACAATTTCCTAGCGTCCACCCTTTCCAAGCCATGTATTATCTTGTAAGTTTCTATTAGATCCCCCCCTTAATCTTCTAAACTCCAATGAGTACAATCCCAGTATCCTCAGCCGTTCCTCGTATGCTAGACCTGTCATTCCAGGGATCATCCGTGTGAATCTCCGCTGGACACGTTCCAGTGCCAGTATGTCCTTCCTGAGGTGTGGGGACCAAAACTGGACACAGTACTCCAAATGGGGCCTAACCAGAGCTTTATAAAGTCTCAGTAGCACAAAGGTGCTTTTATATTCCAACCCTCTTGAGATAAATGACAACATTGCATTCGCTTTCTTAATCACGGACTCACCCTATATGTTTACCTTTAGAGAATCCTCGACTAGCACTCCCAGATCCCTTTGTACTTTGGAGTCATCACAGACTCTTAATTCTAGATATTTATTGAATTCAAATTCCACCATCTGCTGTGGCAGGATTTGAACCCAGGTCCCCGGGACATTACCTGGTTCTCTGGGTTAAGAGTCCAGCAATAATACCAGTTGGTCATTGCCTCCCCTGGAGGGCACTCCTCACACCAACTCTTTCAGACCTTATCAGGCCTGTGGATAAAGATACCCCGATATAAGTGAGCTTGTTGTTCTAAATAGCAGTGAATATAATTTCAAAATATATGTTAGTCCATGAAATATTTTTGGAGTCATGCAAAATGAGAAGAATTAATGCACATAGACTGACTGTCAGTTTAGCAGTGTTAATAACAGCTTATTATTTCAAGCCATGAATGCTAAGTGCGCATTTGGTTAACAAATTTGCACTTGTAATGTTTCTTATACATATTTACTATCCTGCAACTCAGGAAGAAGACACAGTAGAATTTAACAGGGAAATAATTATTCATTGTTAAAAAAAAATGAAAACAAATCCTCTGGATCCTTGCTGGTGGTTTGGAGGTGTATGGAGGGAAAGCAGTATGTAACGTTGTTCAGGTGGAGCTGAACTGAAGTTCTGAAAAAGAGTCAGATTGGACTTAAAACGTTAACTCTGTTTCTCTTTCCACAGATGCTGCCAGACCTGCTGTGTTCATAGAATCCCTACAGTGTTGAAACAGGCCATTTGACCCATCAAATCCACATTGACCCTTGAAAGAGTATCCCACTCAGACCCACCTTATCCCTGTGACCCAATATTTTCCATGGCTAATCCACCTATTCTGCACATCCCTGAACACTCTGAGCAATTTAGCATGGTCAAACCACCTAACCTGCACATCTTTGGACAGTGGGAGGAAACCGGAGCCCCCGGAGAAAAGACACGGGAGAACGTACAATCTCCACACAGACAGTCAACCGAGGGTGGAATCAAACCTGAATCCCTGACGTTGTGAGACAGCAGTGCTAACCACTGAGCACCATTCCACCATTTAGTTTCTCCAAATCTTTACCTATTTGCTTTACTGAGATGGTAAGCTATCAGAGATGAACACAACAATAATAAACCTGTAATTATATAGAATGTTTGATGTTGTAAAATGACCCAATGCACTTCACAGGAACATTATTAGAAATCATTTGACACCAAACCACATAAGCATTAGGGCACTTTAAGGAGTATCTTAAAGGAAGAGAGAAGAGGGGTAGAAAAGTTCGGGGAGGGAATTCCAGAGTCTCGGACCTAGCCACCTGAAGGTACAGCTGCCAGTATTAAACCAAGGAAAGTAGGAGTTTAAGAGATGCAAGCAGCCTCAAAGTTATGTTGTTATTCACCTAAAACTGTGCAAAAAATTTAAAGGGTCTCGCATAAACAAATCGTTCTCAAATCAAAAGATTTAAAGGATACATTGTTTGAGGGTGTGTTACTAGTATCAGCAATAATATTTTTTTCTCTCTACCTCTGAGGTCACATTGTTTTTTATTTGATGTGTCATGTTTAGCTGGACTGGGTGAGTTTCTGACTGGATGCAAAGTGAAGACTTCAAAGAGCCCTTGTAGCATTTCCTTTGACTTCCATGGAAGCACACCCCAGACTCAAGGTTACCACAGAGAATTTCCTTTGGTAAGCAAGTCTCAATGACTAGCCCAATCCACATGACTGTATCTGTATAGTGATGCTTGGCATGCCAACACTATTGGACTGGCATAGATTTCAGACCAATGTGATTTGTATCTTTAAGGTAGTTACATGACACTGCAATTTGTGAAGTTTCAGGATAGAAGGACCCACCCTGTTCTCAGTCACTGTTTCTGTGTAATAGAGTCAATTGGCCAGTCACTACTATGTGTGTAGTGTACGGTAACACAAATATACACAGTACCCAGACTATGAGTCTAAGTCTGTGACATCAGAGACTTGTAAATAGTGCTGTAAATAAAATTCTAGATATCTGACTCACTAGAACCAGACTATTTGTGGTATGATTATGTGGTCTAACATAAATAGAAAAACCTAAATGTCATGAAGCATCTCAGTGTTTTTGTTCTCCCAGCTGATTTTCAGAAAGAAAATGAAAGAAAAATTTCCAAGCTGGCAACTTGTCCAAAACACAATATCTCTGTTCTCTTGTTCTTTTTGCAGCAAGGCTTTCCAGTCATTATCAGACTTAACAGTCATCTATGTATGCACCTGCTAAATACTCCAAATGTCTTAAAAAGGATGAGCAGGAAATGGTCAACAATGTGAAATACTGTATCAGTCAAATAAAACGTGACAAAGTGACTCATTACCTTTTTTCTAAAGAAAACAATCTCTCCAACCCCTGCACTTCCAACCAACAACGCAAGCACAAACCCCTCATTCACCTCCGCACTGATGAATTATTCAACTCGGCCTAATCAGTGTTGTTTATAAAGGTCAAAAAAAGACATCTGAAACCACCAGACATATGGTGCAATGTGAGTCAGTTTGCGGTTTTGATAGTTGAGAAGAGTTGTTATTTCACATACATCCTTTGCACTGTGTTGTAATGAGAGTGAATCTCATTTAAACAGTGTGGGTTGTCATCTTTGTGACGATCTTGGTGGCCTACTATATCAAAAAAGAAAGAACTCAAGACTCCTGAGTTGTTTGTGTGTTTGATGTTTGGTGTTTTATCATTCCCTTGCATTATTTAGGAAAACTGCTTCCTTCTGGCAGTGCTGTAATAGCCCATCACTAAGAGAATGCGCTTCTTTGAAGGAGTGATGATCAGCATTCAGTGGCAAAACACAATGGGGAAATATGTAGTCTGTATTCACTCAAGAATGTCGACCGCCTACAAATCAAACCGCAGAACGACTTGAAGCCCAGTTGTTTACTGGATGGACCTTCGTCATGAAGTTTTTTAAACTTCTAAGAAAGCTTAATAGGAAATCATTATTTCCTTGCCAAGTCAGCAACATATTTTATAAGCTATACCAGACCCAGTTACTGTTTATTCAAAATATCACTTGTCATAATTCCAACCAGAATGACTTCTGAACCATTGGATGGTGCAATACTAATGTTCTGAAACATATGGGTGAGGAGAGAATAACTAAAGTCATCAACTGCTCCAACTATAGTGGATGGAGTTCAAGACCAGCAACTATTCATGGGAACATTTTAAATGATATGTGGCATTGTGCCTTACTCTTACGGCTCTGGATTCAGATATGACATTGTTTAATTATGGAAATTAGCCCACTTGTACAACTAGTGTTTTCCTGTTAATTAGACTTCTATCCTTGACTGGAAGAGTTTGCGAGCTGGCCTGCAGATATTCAGTTAACATATAAGCCTTCAGTGATGTAAGTCACAGCCAGTGTTCTTGGAACAATCATCTATGGGTCAGTTAGGGGGTACTCAGCATCATTAAACTTAATATGTTCCTCATATTGAATGCTGTCGTTCATTACGTTTTTTTTCTTCTTTTGTTATTTGTTTAATATTAATCAGAACATTCACACAATTAATAAGCTACAAATGTTGTATACATTCAAAATAATGTGCTTGCTGTTATACCTTTTTTATTTTTTTCTTCTTATATATTTCAAAATTATTCTTCTGCTCTCACTTAATGTCTGTGTGTGAGTGTATTTGCCTCAGTTAGTGCATGGTAGGAGTATGAATAAAAGTTGAAAAATTGCTGCTGTATGTGGTTCAACCAATCAAAGTCATATATAAAATGGAATTATATGATGGGACGACTTTAAACTGAACTGTCTGTCAGAAAACTGACCAAATGAGATTGACCGTGCATCTTCTATCCAGTCTGGTTTTACTTCATTGACTTCAATGGACAGCATGTAAAAATGCCAGCTGCTCCATTTCCCACTTCACTGCATTCTGAACACTGCAATCTTACTGTGAGTAACATGTCAGTATAGGACAGAATGTTAGAATTTATGGAAGGAGCGATGCCTGGTCACCCCATCTAAAGTGACTCAGATACAATTTATACTACTTTGTTTTAATTCCAGTCCTGGGATAATCTCATGGTCTGGTCTAAATGAGCTAATGAGCGGTTGACAATGATGTGAGTAGCTGATTCTACCACAGGAATTCCAAAAGTGGTGAAATTTGATCAAGCCCTGAGTGCTTGACGAACTTTCAGATGTCCTTTAGATTAATTGATTTAATAACATTGATGTCCACCTTGTTTGTAAAAACAAAATCATTCATTCCTTGAATTATGGGACTTTGGATTCAGTGCACCAATAGAAAAGGGGAGTTGTGATTATTCGGTGTATTAGCATCATTTGTTGCTGAAGTCTTTATGAAGCATTTTATTTGTTTGGATGCAGGACTCTGTGCAGTAGAGGCTGCCCCTAGAAATGTGCACAAGAGCCATAAACAGTCAGTACTGGAGAATCATCATCAGGGTGAAATATGTTCCTTGCTCAGTATGAAAGCTTTTGGATTTTCAGGACAAAGGGCACTTGGTGTCTGGGTGTACTGGACTGGCACATTCTGAGCACCAGATTGACACAATGAGGGACGCACTAAAGCTTGGAGCAAAGGTTCAATGGGGAAAAGTTACAGTCAAAGGGAGTCCTGACATCAAGTAGCAAGAGGCTGGAATCTATTTTTGATCAGTTTTCAGTGGCCAACAACAATGGGAAAATATGTAGCCTGTATTGACTCAAGACTCTCACCCACCTACTATAAATCCAATCTGTAATTTTAAGTGTAGTGAGATGCCTCAGAGTGCCACAGTTTTGAAATAAACCAAACTATATGGCACGTCTTGGAATGTCAAGTTCTAAGTGTTTTTACAAATTTTAGTTATGAAGTACTTTTTTGGAAAAAATGTTCTACAGTTGAATGTAGGTCAAATTACCACTAGAGAAGCAGAGCTAAGTTGGTTGCTGATAACATCCATTTTTATTTTTAAGCTGTTAAGGTGAGTTGAAACTTTGGCCCTCCAACCATGTAACACTTTCTAGTTGGAGAAGTTAATAAAGGTTGATCAAAGAGTGTGATATGGTGACATGTTGACAATGCAAGTAAATTAGTTAATCTGGAAGTCTAGTATAATGTCTGGTAACATGGGTTCAAATTTCACTAGGACAGCTGGTAGAGTTTCAATTCATTTAGATCTACAACTAAAAGCTAGTTGAATGGAGCCACTTGATATTTTTTGTGAAAAAAAGACATCACAAATGCCCCTTGGGGATGGAAAACTGCTGACCTTACCTGATGTGGCTTGCATGTGACACCAGATCCACAAAAGTGGAGCTGACTTTGAAAGTGCCTGGCAAATTCCAAAATTGTATCAAACTGCTACAGAGTCTTAAGGAATGACACCAAACGGACCACCCAGCCTTGATCTGGATAGCGGTGAACCCAGCTCTGTAGACCCTGCAATATCCTCCTCACTATTATTTGGGGGGCTTGTGCTAAAACTGGGATAGCTATCCCACAGAATATTCAAACAACAATCTGATTTTGTACCGTGTCAAGTTGTAACTGTAACAATGTCCCAGATACAGTCATTACTCACTGTTGCTATACCTTGAACCACCAAAGGTGGCGATACAGTGGAACAGTTGGGAGACAGTAGCCTTAGAGTCTTCACCATAGGCTCTGGACCCCATGAAGTATCTCAGGTTAAACATGAATGAGGAAAACTCCTGCTCATTGCCACCTACTGCCTCCCTTAGTTGATGCATCAGTACTATTGGATGTTGAACACCAATTGGAAGAAGCACTGAGGGTGACAAGGATGCAGAATGTAATTTGAGTAAAGTCATCAACAAGAGAGTGGCTTGGAAGCACCATTTCTCACTGAGCTGGCAGATACATGAAGAACGTAACTGCTAGCTGGAGCAGTGGTAGGTAGTGAGAGAACCAACAAAATGGAGAAATTTACTTAAACTCATCCTAATGGACAGTGAAGAAGGTTACCTCAGAGTCCAATGGGATCTTGATCAGATGGGCCAATGGGTCATAGAGTGGCAGGTGGAGTTTAATTCAAATAAATGCGAGGTGCTGCATCTTGGAAAGACAAATCAGGGCAGGACTTATACACTTATTAGTAAAGTCCAGGAGTATATTGCTGAATAAAGAGAGTACAGGTTCATAGTTCCTTGAAATTGGAATCGCAGGTAGATAAGATAGTGGAGAAGGTATCTGGTATGCTTGCCTTTATTGGTCAGAGTATTGAGTACAGGAGTTGGTAGGTCATGTTGCAGCTGTACAGGCCATTGGTTAGGCCACCTTTGGAATACTATGTTCTCTTCCTCCTCTCGGAAGGATGTTGTGATACTTGAAAGGGTTCAGAAGAGATTTACAAAGATATTGCTGTGGTTAGAGGATTTGAGCTATAGGGTTGAATAGGCTGAGGCTGTTTTCCCTGGAGCATCAGAGGCAGAGGGGTGATCTTACAGATGTTTATAAAATTACGAGGGGTATGGATAGGATAAATAAACAAGGTCTTTTCCCTGGGGTGGGGGAGTCCAGGACTAGAGGGTATAGGTTTAGTGTGAGAGCGGAAAGGTTTAAAAGGATTTAGGGGGCAACTTCTTCATGCAAAGTGTGGTGCATGTATGGAATGAGCTGCCAGAGGAAATGATGGAGGCTGGTACAATTACAATATTTAAAAGGATTCTGGATGGGTATATGAATAGGAAGGGTTTAGAGAGATATGGGCCAAGTACTGGCAAATGGGACTTGAATTAATTTAGGACATCTAGTTGGCAAGGATGAGTTAGACCAAAGGGTCTGTTTCCATGCTGTACATCTCTATGACTCTATGAATCAATGACTCACCAGTCTACCTGTTGCAGATGCATCTGTCTATAATAGTATTGGTAGAAGTTAACACCACATAGCCCTTCTGGAGATAAAGTCTCATCTTCACTTAGAATTGTGTCGCAGCTGGCACTATCACCATGCTAAATGGCGAAGATTTCAAACAACACAAAAATTGATCCCCCTGAAGTGTTATGGGTCATTAGTCACACATTTATATTCAACTACAAGTTGTAAACTCATAACATAACATACCCCCACTCCACTCAGGGGGTCAAAAATGGTTCAATGAAGAGAGCAGAAGGACATATGATGAGCAACATCAGGAGTACATATAAAGAGTTGTTAATCTGGTGAAGCAAGAGCACTAGTTGTGTGCCAACCAGTGAGGGCAGCATGAAGTGGAGAGTGCAAAGCGATCCCATGATCAAAGGATCAGAGCTAAACTCTGCAGTCCTGCCACATCCAGTCATGAATGATGGTGGACTATTAAACAACTAACTGGAGGAGGATGCTCTACAAATATCCTCATCTTCAATAACAGAGGAACCCAGAATTTCAGTGCAAAAGACAAGGCTGAACCATTTGCAATCACCTTCCCCAGAACTGCCGAGTGGAATATCCTTGTCGGCTTCTTCCTGACATTCTCAGCATCATAGACATGAATCTTCAACCAATTTGATTCTTACTGTATGATATCAAGAAATAACTGAAGGCACTTGATACTGCAAAGCTTATTGTATTTGACAACATCCCAGCAATAATACTGAAGACTTGTCCTCTAGAACTAGCTGTGCCCTTACCCAAGCTGTCAGCATGCTTACAATACTGACATCAAAGTCGAAAAGTGTGGTGCTGGAAAAGCACAGCAGGTCAGGCAGCATCCAAGGAACAGGAGAGTTGATGTTTTGGGCATAAGCTTTCATCAGGAATTGAATGAGAGATAAATGGGGATGTGGGGGCGGGGGTGGGGACCGGTAGGTGTCCTACCTATTCATCTTCCTTACCACCTATCCCCTCCACCCTCCCCACCAACCTATCTCAATTACCCACCACCTGCATCCATCTATCGTCTTCCCAGCTACCTTCCCCCCAGCCTCACCCCCACTCCCACCCGACCATTTATCTCTCATCCTCCATCCTCCCTACATTCCTGATGAAGGGCTTATGCCCAAAACTTAGACTCTCCTGCTCCTCGGATGCTGCCTGACTGACCGTGCTTTTCGAGTGCCACCCTTTTCGACACTGATTCTCCAGGATCTACAGTCCTCACTTTCTCCTCCAATACTGACATCAGCTCAGCAATGTGGAAAATTGCTCAGGATGTCCTGTCTAACTTGGCTCCATCAGTCTACACTTGATAATCAGAAAAGTGATAGACAGGGTTATTGACCATTCTATCGTGTGGCACTTATTGAGCAATAACCTGCTCACTGTTGGTCAGTTTTGGGTATGACAGAGTCACTCAGCTTCTGATCTCATTCATTACAGCCTTGGTACAAACATGGGATGACTGTTGACATTAAGACCAAGTCTGGCATCAAAAAGCCCTGGCAATTCTGGGCAATGGGAATCAGGATGAAAACTCTCAACTGGCTGCAGTCATACCTAGACAGAAAAAAAGACTGCATTGTTGAAGGAATTCTTCAGGCACAATCACCTTTAGTTAATTCATCAATGAATTTCCTTGCCTCATTAGGTCAGAAGCAGGGACGTTCACAGATATTTGTACAATGCCTATTCACTTTTCCTCAGATACTGAAGCAGTCCGTGTCCATATGCAAAAAGACCTGGGTAATATACGAGCTAGGGCTGAGAAGTGGTACTTGCTGCCTTAATGACCTGCATTTTCACCTGCGGTGCTATCACTGAGTAACTAGCATCCTGAGGGTTACCATTGCATAAAAACCTGAACTAGACAAATCGCATAAGTACTGCAGCTATGAAAGTATGCCACGGACAAGAAACTCTGCAGCATGTTACTCACCAAATAACTCCCAAAGCACATCCACCGCCTACGAGACACAAGTCATAAGGGTGATAGAATATTTTCCACTTGCCCAGAAGAATTCCAAGAAACAGAACTTACATAATTAAAAGGACCTTGGATAGTGTCGTAGAACAGAGAGAACTCAAGGTTCAAATACATAATTCTTTGAAATTTGCATCACATAAAGATACTAGGAGAAAGTGAGGACTGCAGATGCTGGAGATCAGAGCTGAAAAATGTGTTCCTGGAAAAGTGCAGCAGGTCAGGCAGCATCCAAGGAGCAGGAGAATCGACATTTCGGGCATAAACCCTTCACATAAAGATAGGAAATTTAAGAAGGCATTTTGCACCTTCGTTGCTCTGACCTTTGGGAATAAGAGTTGGGATGTTATATTGAAGTTTTACAGGACATTGGTGAGGCCTCTTCCAGAATACTGTGTCCAATTCTGATTGCCCTTTTATAGGAAGGATATTATTAAGCTGGGGATTTACCAGAATGTTGCTGGAAATAGAGAGTTTGAGTTATGGTGAGAGGCTAGATCGGCTGGAACTTCTTTCAATGGAGCGTAGGAGGTTAGGTGTGACTTTATAGCTGTTTATAAAATCATGAGAGGTATAGATAAGGTGAATGGCACCTGCCTTTACCCTAGAGTGGGATTTCAAGTTTAGGGGACATATTTTTAAGCTAAGAGGAAAAATATTTAGACAGGATAGATCGAGTGAATCCTTAGAAGAGTAAAAAGGCAGTAGGAGTATACTTAAGAGGGAAATCAGGAGGGCAAAAAGGGGACATGAGATAGCTTTGGCAAATAGAATTAAGGAGAATTCAAAGGGTATTTACAAATACATTAAGGACAAAGGGGTAACTAGGGAGAGAATAGGGCCTCTCAAAGATCAGCAAGGCGGCCTTTGTGTGGAGCCACAGTAAATGGGGGAGATACTAAACGAGTATTTTGCATCAGTGTTTACTGCAGAAAAGGATATGGAAGAGAAAGACTGTAGGGAAATAGATGGCGACACATTGCAAAATGTCCACATTACAGAGGGGGAAGTGCTGGATATCTTGAAATGCATATAGGTGGATAAATCCCCAGGACCAGACCAAGAACTCTCTGGGAAGCTAGAGAAGTAATTTCTGGGCTTCTTGCTGAGATATTTGTATCATCAATAGTTACAAGTGAGGTGCCAGAAGACTGGAGGTTGGCTAATATGGTGCCACTGTTTAAGAAGGGTGGTAAGGACAAGCCAGGGAACTATAGACCAGTGAGCCTGACGTCGGTGGTGGGCAAGTTGTTGGAGGGAATCCTGAGGGACAGGATATACATGTATTTGGAAAGGCAAGGACCGATTAGGGCTAGTCAACATGGCTTTGTGCGTGGGAAATCATGTCTCATAAACTTGATAGAGTTTTTTGAAGAAGTAACAAAGAGGATTGATGAGGGCAGAGCAGTAGATGTGGTCTATATGGACTTCAATAAGGTGTTCGACAAGGTTCCCCATGGGGGACTGGTTAGCAAGGTTAGATCTCACGGAATAAAGGGAGAACTAGCCATCTGGATACAGAACTGGCTCAAAGGTAGAAGACAGAGGGTGGTGGTAGACAGCTGTTTTTTAGACTGGAGGCCTGTGACCAATGAAGTGCCACAAGGATCGGTGCTGGGTCCTCTACTTTTTGTCATTTACATAAATGATTTGGATCCGAGCATAAGAGATACAGTTAGTAAGTTTGCAGATGACACCAAAATTGGAGGTGTAGTGGACAGCGAAGAGGGTTACCTCAGATTACAACAGGATCTGGACCAGATGGGCCTATGGGCTGAGATGTGGCAGATGGAGTTTAATTCAGATAAATGTGAGGTGCTGCATTTTGGGAAAGCAAATCTTAGCAGGACTTATACACTTAATGGTAAGGTCCAAGGGAGTGTTGCTGAACAAAGAGACCTTGGAGTGCAGGTTCATAGCTCCTTGAAAGTGGAGTCACAGGTAGATAGGATAGTGAAGAAGGCGTTTGGTATGCTTTCCTTTATTGGTCAGGGTACTGAGTACAGGAGTTGGGAGGCCATGTTGCGGCTGTACAGGCCACTGTTGGAATAATGCGTGCAATTCTGGTCTCCTTCCTATTGGAAAGATGTTGCAAAATTTGAAAGGGTTCAGAAAAGATTTACAAGGATGTTGCTAGGGTTGGAGGATTTGAGCTATAGGGAGAGGCTGAACAGGCTCAGGCTGTTTTCCCTGGAGCGTTGGAGGCTGAGGGGTGACCTTATAGAGGTTTAAAAAATTATGAGGGGCATGGATAGGGTAAATGGGCAAAGTATTTTCCCTGGGGTCGGGGAGTCCAGAACTAGAGGGCATAGGTTTAGGGTGAGAGGGGAAAGATATAAAAGAGACCTAAGGGGCAATTTTTTCACACAGAGGGTGGTACATGTATGGAATGAGCTGCCAGAGGAAGTGGTGGAGGCTGGTACAATTGCAACATTTAAGAGGCATTTGGATGGGTGTATGAATAGGAAGGGTTTGGAGGGAAATGGGCGGGGTGCTGGCAGGTGGGGCTACATTGGGTTGGGATATCTGGTCGGCGTGGACAGTTTAGACCGAAGGGTCTGTTTCCATGCTGTACATCTCTATGACTAATATTTTACAAAGGCATTGGGGCAATTATTTCACACAGAAAGTGGTTTGTATATGGAATGAGCTTCCAGACAATGTGGTGAATATGGCTATGGTTACAATGGCTAAAAGACACTTCAATAAGTTCATGAATAAGAAATATTTGGAGGAATATCAGTTAAGTGCAGGCAGGTGGCACAGGTTTAGTTTGGGATTATGGTTGGCATGGATTGGTTGAACGAAAGGGTCTGTTTCTGTGCTGTATGAGTCTGATTCTATAACACTCAAAACGTTCAACACCTTCCAGGACAAGGTAGACTGCTTGATTGGACCCCATCCATCACTTTACACATTCACTCTTTTCAGCACTGACATAGTGGTTGCAATGTGTAACATTACAAATAGCAATGCAACAATTTACCAAGAATCCTTCAACACCACCTTTGAAACTTTGTGATCTCTGCCATCCAAAGGGCCCACCTAGAACATACATGGGAATGTCGCTGCTTGGATGTTCCCCTCCAAGCAACACACCATCCTGACATGGAAATACGTGGCCGTTCCTTCACTGTGACTGGGCTAAAATCCTGACAGCACCGTGGGTGTACCGATACTATAAGGACTGTAAAAGTTTAAGAAGGCAGCTCACCAACATTTTCTCAAAGCAATTAGAGATGGAAAATAAATGTTCGCCTGGCCAGCATTTGCATGAATATTAAAAGATGTCTCTTGAACATAACACAATGGCAGTGTGACAGACCTCTTGTGGCGCAGAGGTAGTGTCCCTGCTGTGGACCAGAGAGGTCTGGGTTCAAGTCCCCCTTGTTCCAGCAGCATGTAAGTACATCTCTGAACAGATTGGTTAGAAAAATAGATTAAATAACTTTTTAAAAAATACAATGGGAGTTTAGTTGTTGAAGATAACTTAAGGAATGTATAGCTTACACATGATATTTGTTATCTCTAGCTCTCCCTTTTGGATACTGGTTGAGCTTTGCAGCCTGCTTTGTACAATAATCCATATCCTTAACGATAAATTTCCATAAACATGATTTGGTTGACTGTTCATAGAAAGAAAATTGTCCTCTGGCAAAAAGACTGATTGTTAAATAACACTTTCTATCAGTAACTCACGAAAGTAACGTTAAAACATTGTTTTGTATTCTAAAGAAAATGCTCTGTCCTGCCAGTTATGCATTCTTTGGTGCTTTCATTTCTATTCACATATTTACATGCACTGAATCAATCAAGACGAAAATCATCAGCCATGAACTGAAGGCTTTTGAATATTAGCATTAAATAGAGCACATTGATATTGCTTCCCTATCAACTATTTTAATGGAATTGGCGAGCCATTTAAATCAGTGGGATAATGCCTCTGTTAAATAGTACACAGAAGATTATTACATTTGCATTAATATTTGAAGTTTCTGATTGCCAACTGCATGTCAAAATGTGTCTACTGCGCCGCAAAATTGGGTTGCATGTGTTTATAAGGCTCCCTGAATCCGATTGTGTGTCCACAAGACAAAATGTTATTACCGCTTGAGTAAAGGCATTGTTGAGTCAACCTGAAGGAATATTTTTACTCGATAGTTACAGTAAAAGCTTTACAATGCCAGCCATCAGTGTGGGAAGCATATCACAAATCATCCAACCTTGTTTCTATGTTCTTCAAGAATGATAAAAGCAACTCTTGTAAATTATTTTGGATGAAATGAATAGGATTAATGTCCTTGTTTTGAAATCCCTCCTGCTCTCACCCCTCTCCTATCTCCATACTCTCCTCCAGTTGTTCCAGTCTGAGGTATATGTTCATTTCATTCAGATCCTCTTGAACATATCACCATTGGTAGTCATGCCTTTAGATGACAAGGTACAATACTCTGAAATTTACAGTATAGAAATAAAGCACAGGGGAGGCCATTTGGCCCATTATTCCTAAATATTTCTGCCTTTCTGTATATCTCTTTCCTCCTTTAAGACATTCTTTAAAATAAGCATTCTAGTCTTCAGCTTTTTGGGTATCTGTCCTAGCATTGCTTTGTGTCACCCAGTGTCAAATCTTTTAGAATGCTCCTGTTAAGCACTTTGGAAACTTTTATTAATGCAATGTACTGTTGTTATCATCATTGTCGCTTGATAAGTTAGCTGACAAAAATTACCAGTCATTTTTTCTTTCTTCCTTCAATGTTCTGCTCCCTTTGCTGAAGGTGGATTTAGTCCATGTTGAAAATTATGGTGCTGGAAAAGCACAGCAGGTCAGGTAGCATCCAAGGAGCAGGAGAGTTGATGTTTCGAGCATAAGCCCTTCGTCAGGAATATCGGGATGGGGGAAAGGAGGCTGAGAGATAAATAGGAGGGTGGGGGTGGGGCAAGTAGCTGGGAAGGCGATAGGTAGATGCAGGATGGGGGGGTGGGGTTAATTTTGATAGATTAAAAACAGGCCCTTCAGGTCCACACCAACCCTCCAAAGAGCAACCCACCCAGACCCATTCCACTACATTCACCCCTGACTAATGCACCTCACACTATGGGCAATTTAGCATGGCCAATTCACCTAACCTGCAAATCTTTGGACTGTGGGAGGAAACCGGAGCACCTGGAGGAAACCTATGCAGACACAGGGAGAACGTGCAAACTCCACACAGACAGTTGCCTGAAGCAGGAATTGAACCCAGGTCTCTGGCCCTGTGAGGCAGCAGTGCTAACCACTGTAAAGTCAGAGGTCAGGGTGGAACAGATAGGTGGGAAGGAAGATGTACAGGTAGGATTGTTCAAGAAGATGGTGCCCAGTTGGAGGACAAGATCTGGGATGAGGTGGGGGGAGGGAAGATGAGGAAACTGGTGAAATCAGCATTGATGTCATGTGGTGAGAGGGTCCCAAGGTGAGAGCTGAGGTGATCTTCCTCCAGGAGTCAGGTGGCTTGAATTTAGCGGTGGAGGAGGCCCAGGATTTGTATGTCCTTGGTGGAGTTGGAAGGCGAGTTGAAGTGGTCGGCCACAGAGAGGTGGCGTGCGTCCCCCAGAGATGTTCCCTGAATCATTGCACGAGTTGTCGTCCTGTCTATACAATGTAGAGGAGATCACATCAGAAGCAACAGACACATTACATGAGATGTGTGGAGGTGCAGGAAAATCTCTGCTGGATGTGGAAAGATTCTTTAGGGCCTTGGGCAGCGGTGAGGGGGGAGGTGTGGCCGCAGGTTTTACACCTCTTGCGAAGGCAAGGGGAGGAGCCGGAAGTGGAGGATGGGTTGGTGGGGGTCATGGACCTAATGAGGGAGACACGGAAGGAATGGTCTCTGCGGATTGCTGATAGGGATGGGGAGGAAAATATATCGCTGATGGTAGGGTCTGACTATAGGTGGTGGAAATGATGGAGGATAATATGTTGCATCCAGAGATTAGTGGGGTGGAAGATTAGGACCAGGGAAGCTCTATCCTTGTTATGTTTGGAAGGATGGGATTCAAAGGCAGAGGTGCGGGAAGTGGAGGAGATGCACTGGGGGGCATTGTTGACCATGTGGAAGGGGAAATTCTGGTCCTTGAAAGAGGAGGCCATCTGGGATGTCTTGGCGTGGAATTGCTCCTCCTGGGAGGTGGAGGAATTGGGAGTAAGGATAGCATTTTTATAGGAGGGGGGTAGGAGGAGATGTGGTCCACGTAGCTGTGGGCATTGGAGGGTTTGAAGTAGATGTCTGCGTTGAGTCGGTCGCCAGAGATGGAGATGGAGAGGTCCAGGAAGGGGAGGGAAGTGTCCGAGATGGTCCAGGTGAACTTGAGGTCGGGGTCGAAGGTGTCCGTGAAGTAGACGAACTGTTCAACTTCCTCTTGTGAGCAAAGGGTGGTGCCGATACAGTCATCAATGTAGCACAGGAAAAGGAAGGAAATGGTGCTTGTGTGACAATGGAATATGGAATATGGACTGTTCCATGTATCCAACAAAGAAGCGGGCATTGCTGGGGCCCATGTGGGTGCCCATGGCTACCCCTTTGGTCTGAAGGAAATGGAAGAATTCAAAGTGGAAGTTGTTTAGGTGAGGGCCAGTTCTGCCAATTGAGTGAGTGTGTCAGTGGAAGGGTCCTGGTTGAGTTGGCAGGAGAGGAAGAAACAGAGGGCTTGGAGGCCTTCACCATGGTGGACATGTACAGGAACTGGATGTCCATGATGAGGATGAGGCATTGGGGGCCGGGAAACGAAGGTCGTAGAGGAGGTGGAGGGCGTGGGTGGTGTCCCAAATGTATGTGAGGTGTTCCTAGACCAAGGGGGACAAGATGGTGTTGGGTTCAGTGGGTTAGGATCAAGGGGAGATGACGGGTCGACCGGAGCTGTCAGGTTTGTGAATTTTAGGTAAGAGGTCGAACCAGGTGGTGCAGGGTTCTTGAACTATGAGGTTGGAGGCTGTGGTTGGGAGATCTCCTGAGGCGATGAGATTGTGGATGGTCTGGGAGATGATGGTCTGGTGATGGGAGGTGAGGTCATGGTTGAGAGGACAGTAGGAAGAGGTGTTTGTGAGTCGGTGCCTGGCTTCAGTGGCGTAGAGGTCGGTCCGCCAAACTACAACTGCACACACCTTGTCCACTGGTTTACTGGTGAGGTTGGGGTTGGAGCGGAGGGAATGGAGGGCTGAGCTTTGTGAGGGTGAGAGATTGGAGTGGATGAGAGGGATGGACAGGTTGAGGCAGTCAATGTCCCAATGGCAGTTGGAGATAAAGAGGTCGAAGCCCTCTTTGGTGCATGATTAATGGTCACTTCCTGAAACTTGGTGCAAGTGGCACTCTTGCTGCTCAAACTTAAACAATGGCTGCCATTAGGCTAATTAATTCTTGGTCAGGAGGAGAAGGCCAGCATTACATCCATACCCATTCTAACAGGAGGTACTGGATGGAGATCATGGACTCTGGCTCATTTATCCCCTTAAGACACAAATCATTGAAGCCAATCCTTGTTTCCTATAGTAGCAGTGATTGATTTTACTCAACTTTTCTGGTTCAACTGTGCGAGTTTCACACTGGACAATACTGCTCACATCAAATGTATGTGCATTTAAGATGTTGAAAAATGTAATCTGTAATGATACAGCTCAACTGAATAATTAGATTGAGCACAATACAATGATTTGGAGGTGCCAGTGTTGGACTGGGGTGTACAAAGTTAAAACTCACACAACACCTGGTTATAGTCCAACAGGTTTATTTGGAAGCTCTAACATTCGGAGCGCTGCTCCTTCATGAGGTGTTTGTGGACAAGGAGCAGTGATCTGAAAGCTAGTGCTTCCACATTACAATGGATAGTCATTCTGCATCCTGAGCATTCTTGTGACATTGCAGAGTCCTGGAACTGCTCTTCTCAGAACGGATGTTGGTGCATAACTTCGGAATGTGAAATGCAGTGATAATATTCAGAAGTACACATAAAACTCCAGAATCACAACCTGGTTCTTTGATAGTGTTGCTCTCAGGTCGCCCCCACACTGCAACTATAGCACCAGTTCATCATTGTGGAGCCTAAGAACTACACTGAAAATATGGCCTGAATCTTAGTGCAAAGGCTTACAATGCACAAGGTTGACAATCTGAGGTTCTTTGATCTTGTTGCTGAGGGCCCGATCCAACTTTCTGAACAGCTCTGCTTGAAATACATGGAAGTGCACCCCAAGTGAGCTGGTGGAGAAGGACAGGATCTGCCCATCCAATTCATTGTAGGAATGCACCACAAGTTTAATCTAAGTGCAAATTAATCTGCTTTAACACTAACTTAATTGCATTAAAAATGCTCCAAAGACACTGGTAAAGCCTTGCGAGAATTTTTATACCCAATTTTGATATAGTTTTTTAAATTTTGCTAATTAATGTACAGACTTACTTTAACAACGAGCAAAGCTCATTCTTTCAGAAGAGTATGTTTGCAAGAAAGACTTTTGAGTTTGACTATGATTTGTACTGAACTAGCTCACTTCAGCCTTGTTACAGACAGGAAATTAGCCAGGATCGGGCCTATCTATGACACCTCCAAGTTAGCAGACAGCCTAGCAACACGCTTTTCACACATGAATGATGATAACTTGGGTGAGGGCAGGAATGTTGATGGATGACTAATTATTCAAAAAAGGAGGGGAATTGGAGTAAAACTCGCAAGAAAATTTATTGCTGAGTCTTAAACTAGTCAGAACTGCATTGAACTGTGAACCTAGAGATTGATACTAAGACAGCACTAGATGGCACTCTGCACCAGTCACAAACAGAGCATGTTTATTCAGGTGTGGTGTGCCTTAAAATGATACAGTGGATTTCTGTATGGCTCGAAGAAGTAGGAAAGGTTTGAAGGTCCACATTTTGAAGGCATTAGTAAACTGATGCGAATCTTTTGTACTCTTGATTGAAACTCTAGGCGTTAGAAATGTTTTAGGAAAATAAAAAGCTCTTAAACTTGCAGCCTTGAAGACACTGCACGTGTACATTTGTGAAGTAGAACAGCTCAAAAGCTATCAGTATTAATGGTAAACAAGGCAGTAGAAGTTAGCAGGCGAATCTTACAGTCAATGAAAGAAGAAATACATGTAAAACTGAGGTTAGAGGAGTAAATTTTAAATTGCTTTAAATACAATTTGTTATGGCATATATGAGGAAAGCTACAAGGGGTCCCCTTTAATTCTCCAGTCTAAATAATTCATTCTTGGAGGGCGAGCCACAAGAACAGGTGAATCTGTGGGCTGCCAATGGGTTGGGTGCCTGTTATGAGAAAGTAAACACTGACAGCAGCTGATTGCTCCCATTTCCAGTGATATTGGCTTTCCTTTCTCCACATTGCAACTGGCAGCTTGGGTTGGAACGAAAAGACGGAGAGTGAAGTGCATGAGTCGGTCTCCTCAGCCAGACACAGTGCCACATGCCAGTGTAAACCTGTCTTCGATCAGCAGGAAAGCCAGTGAAGGAATGGCAAAGGAAATGCAGTGGTTGTCCAGCCAGGCCTTATCATTCCGTCAAAAGAGGTAGATGGCAACCTGACTTCAGCTGTCATTTTTGGGGCTGCCACATGGACTGCAGCTGTTCTAGAAGGCTGCTCCCCACCACCTTCTTATGGCTGAGCCAGTAACACCCACACCCGCTGAAAGAATAATAAATAAGTAAATAAATAAACCAGTTCACTTTTGCAGAGACTGTGAGCTGATTCTTTAAGTCTCACTTAGTGATAATGTAGGGAGACAGTATTTGCACTTTGCTTTGAACAAAAAAGTTGAAATCATTTGTGAAATTGTACTTAATGAAATGAAGACTGTTTCCTGCCAAATGTTACTGAATACCTTTTTTGAAACTGCATGCTCAAAAATGAAGTCCAATCTAATCTTGATAAGTTAATAGCTGAGAGACTTGCCAAGAAGATGTCAAGCTTTGTAACCAGTAATGAATCCAACAACACTGTGGATGGTAACTACGCCACATGGACTGCAGTGGTTCAAGAATGCTAGCTTCTCAAGGGCTATTGAATGTGGGCAATAAATTCTGGCCCTGTCAGAAATGCCCACATCCCTTTTTTTAAAATCTGAAGAAATACCTTGCACTTTGCAGCAACATATTACTTTAGAAGTTTCATCATTGTTGTATTGTAGGCAAAACAAAATTCACAATGTTCTTGCAGTAAACTCCCACAAACAACTAACTGTAGATGGTTGAGGAGAAAAGATTGGCAGGACTGACACTGCTTTAAAAAGAACCACAGGCTCCTTACTTCCTGAGTAGGCATAAAAAGGGTTAGCTTACCATCTACAATGTGATATTGCATTGAGGTGTCAGTTAGATTATACACTTAGGAACCCAGAGTGGGAGCTGACGCCTTGACCCTCCTGAAACAAAGGCTTGACTCTCCTTCAGAACCATGCCTGATGCCTTAAGAAGGATTATCAACGGATTTCAGTTTGGATTTACAAAGATTGGGAGAGTTTTTTTTAATGTGGGAAATGATGTGAAGTTGCATCATTCAAGACAGAAATGCACTCATTAAAACGTTTACCAACACTGTGAGCTCTTCTTTTATAGGAGACAAGCATTAAATCAATTTATCAGCCTGTCCCGCACATAAACACAGATACCCATGCACGAATGCTTACCAACACACAATAACAACATGCGCAGAGCACTCCATTGTGTCGTCTCAGCAATTTTGCCGAATAGGACAAGTTGAATTTCATAGCTCCCCTCACTTCCCTAAGGCACACCTTTGTGATGGGTTTACATTGGTAAAGCTATGTAAAGTATTGTGCATTAACTGAGAAAGTGTTTGAAAATGTATGTGGGTATAACCACATGAAACAACGAGCTACCAGCCACCCATACCATTATTTGCAAAAGTGTTTAGGTCAGGCCCATACCCAAGATTGCTGAATGTTAAACATTGACTAAATAAAAGTCTTACCCAACAAAGCTGAATAGCTGGAAGGCTATAAAGGATGCTGCAACAGAGAAATAGCTCCCCCACCCCATTTACACTTCCACATTCTGCAGCACTGCAGAATATTATATATCACTGCTTTATGGTGGCCTTTTCAATCAGCAGCCACATACCTCCACACAACTGTGGGCGGGCGAGGGGGATGGGCAGTTTTAAACAGCCCACGCAAACGGGGGAGTTCAGAGCGATAAAAGAAACTTTGTCCTTTTTTTTGTAAAAAAGAATGCTTGCTGTCAACCACAGGCAAGGCAAGGCAGGTCAGAAGTATGGAAACAGTTCAAACTGTGCTCAAAAAGCAAAAGGGATTGTGAAAATATGTTTTCCTTCGATTTGGCCCTGCAGGGACTACAGAGAGATCTCTGGCGTATTGAAGAGATTTTCTGTTTTGTTTTGCTCCCTAACACATTCAGAAGGTAGATTTTGGCATCAGTTCTCATTAAGGAAGTTTCTGTAAAATGGACATAAACTGTAAGACTACCCTGTGCAATGGGACATTGTTTGAAATGTACCTTCAATCTGGAGTTAAGAGTTACAAAACCTCAGCACTCATAGTTGACAGAAGTAATTAGAGGGTGGTTCTACATTTCAGGATTATGCAAAAAGTCATGTGCCTATTTAAGTTGCAATAATGTGTCATATAAACTGCACACACATACAGGGCCAGGTCCTGGTTCATGTCACTATATCATGGTGCTAACTTACAACACACTTCAAAATATGACAACATGAATTGGAGAGCTGCATCAGGGATCAGACAATCTTCCCACTCTCCTCCTGCCCCACCCCCCACCCATAGAGAATGCATGCATGTGGAACATCAATAAAAAGAGGCTCTGGTTTGACTCAAATTTCCTTAACAGTCAAAGAACTTGCCCAAAGTCAAACTGCCTCAGCTCCTAAATGGACGACAGCCATTGGAGTGAGACAGATGGGACAGTGTAGATAGTAGGAAATGGTTACTGGAAAGAAAAAGTGGAGAAAATTGGATCAAAAATGCAAAACTTAAAGGACTACAACACAGCTCATTACTACAGTCAATGTCAAGGGTGAACAGGCATTCCTTTATTCCTGACAAAAAAAGAACTGAAACAAAAACAAATAATGCTGGAAAAACTCAGCAGGTCTGGCAGCATCTGTGCAGAGTTAACATTTCAGGTCCAGAGACCCTTCTTCAGTTCTGAAGAACTCAACAGTCCTGAAGAAAGGTCTCTGGACCTGAAATGTTAACTCTGTTTCTCTCTGCACAGATGTTGCCAGACCTGCTGAGTTTTCTCCATTAATTTTTGTTTTGTCCCTTTACTCTTGCATTGCTAAGCTACAATTAATAGAAGCTACCTCAGATCATATGTACTCCTCTTTTATACCTTACTATAATGTGGTGATCTACATTAGAAAGGAAGAAATTGCATTTGTTCACCATCGTTCATAACCTCTGGATGTCCAGAAGCTCTTCATAAGCAATTTGGAATATAATGCCAACCACATTCTGCAACGAACACAGCAACCAATGTACACACCAAGATTCAACCAAATGCAATGCAACAATGTACAGATCATTTATTTTTAGGTATTAGTTGAGGGTTAGATGCCCAACAAGTCAGGAGGATGAATTCCTGGAGGATGAACTCCAGGAGGATGTCTTTCGCAGTCCCCGTGATCCTTTAGCTGTGAGAGCAAAGAGGTACGAGAGAGAGTGTATTGCACGAGCTTTAAGGATATCAACAAGAAAGAGGATGGAATGAAGGAGGAATGAAAGGCCAGTGCACTGCGTCCAACTATGTTTGCCCTCTCTGATTGTTCAGGCCATGTTATAGGAACATAGAGTCACTTTGTTATGCAGCATGGAAATAGAGCCTTCAGTCCACCTTGTCCATGCCGACCAAGTGGCCTAAACTGATTGAGTCCCATTTGGCAGCACTTGGCCCCTATCCCTCTAAACCCTTCCTATTCATATACACATTCAGATGCCTTTTAAACATTGTAATTGTACCAGCCTCCGTCACTTCCTCTGGCAGCTCATTCCATATACACACCACCTTCTGTATGAAAAAGTTGTCCCTTTGGTCCCTTTTAAATCTTTCCCTTCTCACCTTGAACCTATGCCCTCTGGTTTTGGACTCCCCTAGCCTGGGGGAAAAGAAAAGACCTTGGCTATTTAATTTGGCTACATCGTAGAGCTATCATAACCTGAATGGAAAATCAAGGCCAGAGTGTGAAAGTAGCAGGTTTCCAGTTGATTTTATTTCAAATATTTTACCACTTGAATAATGCAATCATAAATACAGATGTGCTAAAGGACACATATTGGCTTCCAAATACAGTGGCTGATTAGGTGCCAGTATATATTGTGCATCTTAGTGTTAAGGATGGTAGACTGATTGCTATCAAGAATGACTACATCAATTCATCTCTCTGCAATTTGCTGTATATGCTGAATACACTGAGTCTGCGTTCCAAACAGGATGATACATGTATGCAGAGCATGTGAGATAGGCTGACAATACTGAAGCATCAACCCACCAAGGAATGCTGCCTCTGGCACCTCCCTGGGAATGTGGGATCAGTTATCTCCAGATCACTTGCTGCTCCTGTCACACACATTGTTGCTGAAGGAGTGGACAGGGCTGGTGGTTGAGGCAGGGTCAGATTCAGACAGGAACTGTCTGGGTAGCTGCTTTAAGCAGCTGGAGCACAGGCAATCCCAGAGAGCAAAGCAATGTCAACAGGTTTCCTGGCACTGTCATCATGCAGCTCAATCACTGGCAGCCTGCCATCAGTTAAACACAACACATCTGGGTAAAAGTGACCCAGCCAGCCACCTCACAGAGTCTAGCCCCCAAAGCCTTGGTTCCTGGAAACTAACGTGGCCTGCCTTTTTCATGAATTACATTCAAAAGAAAATTGAATCACCTCTCTGGTTTTCGTTTTACTTTCTGCTTTTGTCAATCCAACTTTCATTTTTCCACATACATTCTTTCATCTTTACAACATAGAGCATAGAACAATACAGCGCAGAACAGGCCCTTTGGCCCTGGATGTTGCGCCAACCTGTGAACTATTCTTAGCTCGTCCCCCTAACTATCCCAAAATCATCCATGTGCTTATCTAAGAATTGTTTAAATCTTCCTAAGTGGTTGAGTGTTTAAATCTCCCTAATGTGGCTGAGTTTAGTTTCATTCCCTCCTCCGTTCCCTTGATCAGAGATTTTTATACTCCACCATGTTCAGCAAAATTGGTCCTCAGTTACGAAGCTTGACAGTGACTGACACTCTGATCCAGATGAATCAAGTCAGTGCAGAAGAAAACTGACAAACCAACCCTCCCATAACCCCCCACATGGTCAGCACTGAGGAGCATGCAGTTTAATGAAGAATTCATCTTGTAATGAGATGTACCTTGTAGAAAGAATCATGTATCATATTCATTTCTTACTTATACCCTCTCCTGAGGCTCTAGTTGTATTCCAGTTCGATTTTGCCACCTGCTGTTACTTCATATCAACATCCATTCATCATCGAGGTGTGAGCCTTCAGTGTGGGCTGAATGAGTTCAATTAATTTATTCTGTCATGGAATGTGGGTGTTGCTGGCATTTCAATCCATCCCCAGTTTTCTTTAAATTGAGTTGCTTTTAAGGGCCATTTCAGATGGCAGTTAAAGATCAATCACATCACTACGGATCTGGAGTCACGTATAGGTCAGACCAGGTAAAGGTGACAGATTTCCTTTTTCAAATATAAATATTTTTATTGAAAAGAAATAAGTTTTTAGGTTTTTTGCAAAATTACAAAACTAATACAAAATAGTGTAATCACTTTACAGTATAATGATAATATCAATACAAAAAACTACTAATCTGCTCTATTAACTACCAAAATACTAAATAAGATATAAGAAGAAAGACTTTATATATTAAAAAAGACTACAGTATAGTACATAACTAACAACAAAAAGAAAATAAAGGAAAAATGAAATAAATAAATACTCAAAGTAAAATTATATCAAGTCATAACAAAACCCGTATTTGTATGGGATTCTTCCTCCCAGGGGCCCCCAAACCGACAGACGTAGTCCTCATGGCTAAACAAAGGCCCAAGACAGTATGGCCAATACATCTGCATCAATGTAGCTCAAGAAGGGCCGCCCTCATTCTACAGAACAATTCCGTATTTTGGTGCACCACATTCGTAAGGAAGTCCAGAGGGATATGTTCCATAACTATCTTATGCCAATTTGTAAGTCCAGGGGGGACTTTCGGATACCCAGCCTGCTACTACATTTTTCCTTGCACAAAAGGAGAGGATAGAAAATAATTTCTTCCCATATCCATCTAGAAAGGGAAGATTTGAAGAGCCCAAAAGGAGAGACACCGGGTCGAACCCAATCTTCATTCCCAAAATCTTTGCCAAGGCATTTGCTACAATGTCCCAGTATCTACAACCCTTATGGCATGTCCACAAACAATGAGTGAGCAGATTTACTTCTTAAAGGACATTGGTGAATCAAATGGTATTTACAACAAGTGACAGTAGTTTCAGACTAGTTACTGTGACTAGCTCTGTTATCTTGCACTTTGGTGAAGTGTTGACAGTGGAAATAATGAAAAATTGGCCAACCACTGCCCTTACACACCTAACCAGAACCAGACCCTCTCCCAGCTGGCAGTAAAATAAAAAGTCAGCTCAAAGAAACAGTGCAAAGTTGGTATTAGTTCTTGATAGATCTGTGTTATAATCTCTTCTACATTTGCAATTCCTTTACCCCATCACTGACGGCCATGACTTCAGCTATCTAGCCACCAAATTCTGCAATTTTCTCTTTGTTCAGCTCGGCTTCTTCTGAGGCAGATGATCATATATTGCCACATTGAAAGTTGAAGCAGCTCAAGAGTATATCATCTATCCCTACTCCCATTTCCTCTGTTCTTATAATAGGTGACAAAAATCCTAGGTAAAAAGGTAGATTTTTAAAAGCATCCTAAAAGGTGAGAGACAGTGGAGAAATACAGAGATTTCCAAAGGGAATTTTAGAGCTTAAAGCTTAGGCAGCTGAACAGACTACTATTATTTGTGATCCTTTTAGGCAATCCTTTGAGATTGAGGAAGACTTGCTCCAATTCCATGGTTGATGACGCTCATTCCTGATGAAGGGCTCCTGCCCGAAACGTCAATTTTTCTGCTCCTTGGATGCTGCCTGACCTGCTGTGCTTTTCCAGAACCACCCTAATCTTGACTCTGATCTCCAGTATCTTCAATCCTTACTTTTGCCTCGTTGATTTTAAGCTTACTGCAAATCCTCTTGCAAGGATGAGGTTGGCAGGTCCAGTGTGTAGTCTGCAGACACTGCCACTTGAGGGGCCGGTGGTACTTGAAGGGTTGGTAGATGGTGTTTTTTAAGGTTTGTGTGCTCTCTCCATTGCCTTGACGTTGTCATATGATTAGTAATGGCATAATAATCAATTGCTTGATTAACTCCATTGGTTGGATTATTTAAAACAATAAAACACATTATAAGTTATGAAGCAGATGTTATAGCCATTACTGGTTTTCAATTGTGCAGTTTGCAAGAACCACAGTAATAACCAGATAGAGTCATAGAATCATACAGTGTGGTTCTGGAAAAGCACAGCAAGTTGACAACATCTGAAGAGTAGAAGAATCAACGTTTCGGGCATAAGCACCACACTCTCGACTCTGATCTTCAGTGTCTGCAGTCCCTACTTTCTCATCGAGTCATACACCATGGAAGCAGACCCTTACATGCTACCAGTCCATGCCAAATATAATCCCAAACTAAACTAGTCTCTCCTGCCTGCTCTGTCCCATATCTCTCCAAATCTTTCCTTTTCACGTAGTTATCTGATTGTTTTTTAAACATTTTAATCGTATCCACACCCATCACTTCCTCAGGAAGTTCATTCCACACGCGAACCATCCTCTGTGTAAAAAGTTTGCCCCTCATGTCTTTGTAAAACTTCTCTTACCTCACATTAAAAATGTGACCCCTAGTCTTGAAATCCCCAATCCTAAGAAAAACAAACAACTGCCATTAACCCTTTCTATACCCTTCATGATTTTAAAAAATTCTATCTCCTCTCAACCTCTTACATTACAGTGAAAAACAAGTGCCAGATTATCCAGCCTTTCTTTATAACTCAATGCTTCCATATCCAGAAACATTCTGGTAAATCTCCTCTCTACCCTCTTCAGCTTAATGATATCCTTCCTATAACTGGGTGACCAGAACTGGACACAGTATTACAGAGAAGACACAGTATTACAGACTACCTCAACATGACTTCCCAACTCCTATACTCATTATATACACATAACACTTGCAGTTCTTAAAGGTGAACTCTCATAAAGACACAGTAAACGTTCAACAGACTTTGTGTGATACTGATAGCTCACCTTGACAAATATTGTTTCAGATTGGAAGGTTTGCATTCTCAAAGCAAACTGTGAAAACAGACTCCAGGGAGAATAACATTCTAGCATGAAGACATAACTAACTGCTATGCTGAAGCACTTTTGTCAATCAGCTTGTTATGCTCTATGTTGTATTGTGTTGAATGAAAGAAGGCCTTCAGGAACCAGCCTCACCCTTTTAACTATCCTTGTTAAGATCCCACCAGGTATGCAGGTCCTGGCAATTGCTATTAACTTGCCTTTTCAGGCTTTGAGCCAGCATAGAAACGGAAGCTGGCATCTGCAATACACTTTAAGGAAATGTGTGCTTCCCCAGAGACAGAACTACTCAGGTGTGGTCCTGACATTTGGCCATACCTTCTTGCTCAACCACTGAAGTGCTGACCTTCAGATAAGCTCTGCAATAACACAGCGAGCAGTCCTTCTTACAAGTATCTCAAGCAGGGGGTCATTTCTAAGGTTGCAGCTGCCAGTGAAGAGAATAAGTTGCTTGCCAAGTCATGCTGTTCTAGACTATGGAACCTCAGCCTGAACCTCAGAGTCCTTTTAACTTAACACTGGACATCTTAGTCCCCTACTCATTGATGAGTTAGTTAATACTGCTGGAGAATTGACATCCTTCCTCACGTTCTCCAAGGTTTTCTGAACTTGTGTTGTTCCTCCTCTTGTGCACTCCTCCTTCCTTGCATTTAAGTTTGACTCTCACATTATTTTTGGACCTTGCCCTATTGTCATTTGGATCGGTAGCAGAAGTGTGAAAATTTATGCAAATGAAATTAGACTGGAAAATTGAGCGCCATTTACTTATGGAATTCAGGAGTGCTATAAAATAGTAAAATTGAAATTAAAACTGACTTACACCTGAAAACAAAATGTAGACATGCTACAAGCTATCAGCCCCTGTCAACTTCCATTTTTATTGCAGTGAATTCAAAACTTGCATTGCTTTTTAATACACCACGGTTGAGGAGAATGATTTGCACTCAGAATGTTTGCTTGCATTATGAATAACTCCAAGTTATTCCAAGTTTAAGAACTTTCCCAATCTAGACCCTGCCCTTCACCTCAGATCCCATGCAGCCTCTAATCAAGTGAACATCACAGATGGCAGACCTATGGGAGGTCAAAAGGGTTCAATGCACTAAAAATATCTTTCTCTAAACATGCTCCTTGATCACTGAAAACTTTTCCTGAATGATAAGAAAGCATAGCTTGTTCCTTCCTTGTGTGATAAGGATGCTGATAATGGCTGTGCAGAAACTGGGAGAGCAGCTGTAACTGAAAGGAGATTAGTTTGTGGGTGTCACTGAAACAGATTTCATTACCTCACACACCTGAAATGAATTTCGTCAGTGTTTTCTCAATAAATCCCAACAAATGATGGAACAAAAGGGCAGTGTTGCACCTTTCAACGTTTCGGTCTCGTTACTAATTGTCTAAACGTTCCCCATTGCAGGAGAAAATTGGCAATTTGTACAAGACAGTGCTTAACGTTAGAAATTTGATTACCCCACCTTGCAAGTTCAGCTTGGCAAGCTTCTGATGCTCATATGTTAAAACATTTAACCAGGAAACCCTGTGTAGGGTATTGGTGGGCCGGACTGTAAAAAAAGTTGTATCTTTTTTAAAAATTAAATGTTGAAAAAATGAAACAATGTAAAACATAAGTATTGTGAATTCATCAACATAAATGTCTGTGTCCAATTTCAAAACTAAAAACCCCAGAGTCTCAGCAGACTCGGTAGTACAGATGGGCTTGACTAAAGTACGTATGAGACCCCAGCAGTGCTCTATAACAAGGCTCGTTTTGAAGGCAAAACCTGAAAGGAAAATTTCAGCAGGGGCATGTTGTTGAATACACTGGATAGGAGGGAGAACCCCTTAGGTGGAGGATCTGAGCTCTGTCACAGTGATGCTGCCTCTGTAGAATTGGTGACCTCCACATATGGCAGGGAACTGCTCTACCACAAGGTAAATGCCAGTAGTGCCAAACATCATGCCTAACTTGAGCTTTGTATATGGACATCACCAGAAACCTCACTTATACTCAAAGGCTTTGCCACCAGTGCCAAGGAAGTTCCTGACTACAGGTTAGAACTTCATCTGTGGAAATGGCCTGGGATTTGCTGCTGGATTGCACCAGTAAGTCATTCACATAATGCTCCAGCTTACATCCCAAAACATTTTGCAATACGATGCACTGTAGCAAAGGGTGGTCCCTGTGAGCCCAAGGGAGACAATGTTGCTAAGGGACATGGAAATGTTAAAGTTTAAAGGCAAGATAAATCCTCACCATTAGGATGGACAATGTTGAAGATGATAACTGGCAACTGTAATGATTAACAAGGAAGGACATTTTCAAAGCTAGTGATGTAGTGGTCGTATTACTGGACAAGGACTTTATCTCTCCACCCGACAGGCTCTCTGCCTCTATTCCTGATGAAGGGCTTTTGCCGGAAACATAATTTTTCCTGCTCCTAGGATGCTGTCTGACCTGCTGTGCTTTTCCAGCACCACTCTAATCAAGTACTTCAGAGGTCCAGACGACGATACCAGTCTGCATGTTCAAAACCCACCAGCATAGCTGAAGGAATTCAAATTCAATTAATAATTCTAGAATATAAAGGTAGCATTAATAATCAAAACAAGTTTCATTGTTAAAAACCCATCTGGTTCATTAGATGTTCTTTCAAGAAGGGAATATAACTCCAGACTCACAGCATGAGCCCTTTTAAATGGTTGAGCACATTTACAAACAATTGTGGAGTATTGCACTTTCTAGGGGTGCTCATGTTTCATAAAAGAACTTTTTGTTTCAGAAAATTGCTATGAAAACTAGAATAGAATTCCATCCAAGTTTTAACAAAAGGTCCATGATTATGTTGTCTGAGCTCCCTGCATCACTCATTTCTTTAAAAAAACTTGATCACATGTTTAGATTCAAAAAGCTCCTGTGAGAGAGTTGATTTATGTTTTCTGTCCCTCTTCCAAAGCTCCCAAAGTCTGGAGTTTCACAACACAAACATCAAGCTCAAGTTCAGCTCATTTCTGGTCTGGCAGTTCCATTACCACCTAATCACCCTCAAACACATTATTTTCTCTCAGCTGAGATGGGGATGGGATTCTGTCTGGCCTATCGATCTTGGAAGCCACACAGATGTGGCCATGACAATGGGCCAAAGCTGGAGTTGGCTTAGTAATGTGCTCAGCCCAGATCTTTGGGACTTCATTTATTATGGACAGTCAGGCCCTGCAATTGCAACCTACTGTCCATACACACCCATAGCACTTTCATGCTCCCATGCCCCTTCTATGTTCTCCATGTCCCCTCATGCCCTCTTGTACATACAGAGCTAAAGAATCATACAATGAAAATTACAAGTTTTGACATTTTGTGGCCAGAATAAATCAGAAATATGCAGAGAAAAAGTACACTTTCAGAATTAGGCTACCTTGGACATATATCAACTAAAACAGACATCCAGACATTAATCACTTCAGATGGCCTCTTTATGAATGCTTGGCTGAACTGCACAGCTCATTACTGGATCAGCTCAGCAGGGGGTTTGATAGGTTGACATCCTTATAATGTCATTATAAATGACTTTTTCTTTGAACTTTTTGCAGTGTCTGCATCTTTATTTAATCCCTCCAAACTTTTCCTATTCATGTACTTATCAAAGTGTCTTTTAAACATTGAAACTATACGAGCATCCACCACTTCCCCAGGCAGTTCATTCCACACACTAATCACTCTCTGTCAAAAATGTGCCCCATATCCTTTTTAAATCTTTCTCATCTCACCTTAAAAATATGCCCCCCAGTTTTGAACTACCCCATCCTTTGTCTTTCAAATGGTTTTAGAATCTATACTATGGTGAAGACCCCTCTGAGGGGGTACGAACCACAAGTCCTCAGGAACGTGATCTGACTCCAAGCACATTGCTGGGATGTTGAGGAGGGATACGAGATGTTTCTAGTTTGGCCTTGCCCGAAGTTCAGGGTGCAAGCTTGCTATCAAGCAAATATTGCCATCACTGGGAATTGGAGCAGGAATCCCAGAATCAAGGTTCATCCACCACTTTTTAGAGGTCTCCAGAGTCGGTTAGACAAATCACTTACCTGAGTCCCCTACCTCAGACCTGTACAAGTCCCGGTCCCATGACACATCCACGTGCTATGGAACAGACCAACATGAATTTTAGAGGCTCTGCATTTCTGAAGTCAAATATGATGCTGGTATAAATTTGTATTTCCCTCCTCGAGTTCTGCGTATATTGGGTTATGCTTTCTGTCACAATCCTTGAAATTTAGTGACAGCTTTTTATAAATTACTGTATGCGGTGTGTATTTTTTTATTGGAACAAAAATAAGATTGCAAAAAAAAGTGCTTGTAATTATATTTATTTTGCTTCATCTTATCAAATGGGCAGGCCTGTTAGAATAATGCTTTTATCCAGAGTCTTTCATGTGTAACAGTCTCAAAGCACTTTACATAATGAATTTCTGTTGAAGTGCGGTTTTGGGTTGTCTCTGACCCTATCTGTATCTAAATGCCTAGATACTGCTTCTACATAGCATATTCTTTTTTCTCATAACTGACTTTGCTGAACTAAGCTACATCTGTAAAATCACATCAGAGCTTTATAAAACAAACAGCTTGTCACACTGCAGGATAGATGCTCTATTTTATGAACACTTAATAGTTGTATTATTTCTGTCATTAAACAATAAAATAGAATCTAACAACCAAAACTTGGCACCGTATTACAAAATTCATTCAGTGAAATGCTTTACAGAAATTCAGCAGAGCCTCCCTCTGTGCCCCTAATATATACCATCGTGTTTATCCATCAGAACATTTACAAGACAGGGCCTTGACATTACCTTATGGCACAGCTTTGTTTTACTATTTGCAGTTCATCTTATTTTCCAGGTGAATAAAACCACATAAAAGGGTCGATTTTCCAATGTGGTCACCCAAATGATCTGAAATGGGTATTCAGCGGAAGTGAAATGTCTGTCATCGCCTTCAAGGTCAGCTCATTGTATTTATGCATGGCCTCTGGTGCAGATATACATGGGCGCAAGGCAGAAAGGTAAAACCTGAAGGGATTTGACAGAATACTGTAATGGGCCACTGATCTGTACAGCGTGAAAGTCAAGAAACCTAAAGATGTGGCAAGTATAATGAAAGGATAGAAAACAGAATCGAGAGTGAACACTCATTTACCTGATGGATGCTAAGGTGTAGGTAGTGCTGCATGGAATGGTTTTGATAGATGTCCTCCATCTTGGTATTCCAACCATAATCTCCATACATAACATTGCAGTATGTGCGATGCAAAGGGTTAACTTTATCTTCGTTGCATTAATACGTACTGAGAATATGCATGAAGAGCTATGAAACGATGATGTTATGTTTCCAAATGTGTAGCACTCCAGGCACATCATTCTCTTACCATCTCCTATATACGTAATTTTCAGTCCTTATAAAGGTTTTTGCCGTTCACTGAGATGTGTATTATAGTGACTGTAACAAAGTCAACTTAGGTGGCCCTCATAGAATATGAATTCCTGGATTGGGGCTGTTAGTTTACTCCAATCAGGGAACCCTGGCTGACAGATATAAACAAAGTGCCAAAGGTGCTGTTCACTCTGACAACTGGCTCTGAGGGAACTGAATCAGTATCAAGGACTCAATCAGAGAATCATAAAATCCCAACAGTGTGGAAACAGGCCCTTCAGCCCAGCAACTCTACAGTGGCCCTCTGAAGACTAGTCCAGCAACCTCTGGTCCTGCAACTTATGGTCCCTGCACTTCTAATTCAATAACTTCTAGTCCAGAAGCTTCCCTGGTCCAGCATCTGTAGTACTTCTGCCCAGATAGCATTTGCAGTACAGAAAGGTCAGCAGCATCATGCAACACTGACAGAGCACAGTATAACCAATCAATTTTCAACTCCTCACTGTCCCCATTATCACCTATCTAGCTTATCTTCTTCCTAGGCTTACTATCCACAACCCCTTGATTGTCTATCCTGTGTTTAACTCTCTCTCTGGACTCCAAGTCCAATTTTTCACTTACTCCATCACACCCTCCCCCTTAATATAAATATAAATACCATCATTTCTTACTGGCTTCTAGTTCTGAAGAAGGGTCAGTGGATTCGAAGTGTTAACTCAATTTTCTTTTCACCGACGCTAGCAGATTAGCTGAGTTTCTTCAGTATTTTCTGTTTTGTATCAGATTGTCAACATGCACAGTATCTTGCTTTTATTCCAAATTGGTGGATTGTGTAGGACTGCCTGAGGGTACAATGTTCTTCTCTAGCTTCTCCTGCCTTGCTGTCTCCATCAGCACAGGACTGGTGATTGTCCTCTGCCACCAACTCAACATCCTGCTCTTCAAGGTGGCTGTGGAAGCAGACTGCTAGCACCCCCTTCATCAGTCTCATTCCTGTTGGATGAGCTTATCCTGCAATGAGAGGGGGAAAGGGTTGAATGCAATGGGAATGAATGTTTGAGCACTTGATGACCAACCATAGACCTCACCAGTAAGTGAGTCTAAAGCATACAGCGGGAGGTGTGAGAAAATTGGCAGCCAAACCAATTGACGGCATGAATGCAATAGAGCAATTAAAAGCACCAGCGTTATTGATGCAACACTTCATCTGAGGATAGCTGACAGAAGGAATAGCATCCTAGAATTGATCAGCTATTGCTCAATTCCCTAAATGGCCAAAAACATTGCATATCCGCAAATGTTAAAAAATGACAATCACTATTTCAAATAAACATTTAAACAGAACGTCTTCTTATCTCTGGTGACTGATTTTTCTACCCGTTTTCCCCGATCCTGCAAGTGATAGATAAAATGGGCAGGAACCAAGTATTCCAGACCCTCAGGACAGCATTTCATTCAGTTTGCTCATTTCACATTAGTCATTCACAAAACCGTTTGTTATTTGTTCTAAGCTGGTCATCATCATTGATGCTGGCACATTGTTGTACCGTACATTGGCGTGCAATTATAAAACTGTCAATTCTCCTTCCATTAGCATTATTTGCCAGGGAAGGGAGCTTGTTCCTTTCCGTAGAAACTTATGTTCTAAATGTGATTTATTGGACATTTTTATTGTCAAATTTCAATATGAATATTAAATTATAAAGTGGTCAACAAATAGCTACTTGTTTGGACATGGGAAATCTGGCTTTCCAATATTGTTAGCCATGTCTGTGCTAGGTTTTATTTTCATTTTTGAATGCACTGACTGATAAAAGAAGGTCAGGGAAAGTTGCTCAAGGCTGAAAACATACTCATTAGATAAAGGAAAAGTACATACAATCTACAAGAGAGACATGAAAATAAAAAGACAGAATATTTACAAACTGCTTGATTTCCTAAATTATTTCAGTCTTGCTCCTTGTCTATTCAGTGGTCCTCTGTTGCTGCTAAGATAATGTTGACAAACTGAGCTGTGTGGACTGAAGCCCTTTATCCATCCATCCTCCTGATTCTCCACCACAATCCAGGTGTCACTATGAAGGAAATCTGATATTCTACTCTCTAAGATGCAATGTTCTGAATTTCCTTCAACTCATCTCAGAACGGTCAGAGCACGTATGTCCTGGCCTTATGCAACCCTGACTTAACGTTCCCAGTCTGAAGCCAATAGAAATATAAGGCTAGCTGTCTATCCTTTGGATTCAGCCTGCTCCTGCTAGACTTTGGAAACACTGGTGATTACCTGTTGGGATGGACCCTTGTTGCATCCAAAGAGGAATTGTTCATATGTTTAGAGGCATGGAAATAGGGATAGAGACCCCTTTCCCTTCAAAAAGAACCAATGGGACTTCTAACAGTGTACTTGAGCCCACAATGTATTCAACGTTATATTCTGTATTTTGTCCAGTTTAGGCCATCATAAACACATGAGGGAGTCTCTTAGGAAGAGATAGTAAAGTGTCCCTGGTTATGAAATCTAATTCTAAATATCTCTAGCTGAATGTTAAAAAGGTCTTCACCAAGAACTTCAGAATGATGATGGGATGGTGTGAGGAATGGCTGGATTAGCTTTTTAATATGTAGAGTCCAAGGACGACAATTCCCAGCAATGCCCTGGCAGGTCTGCCACTTGAATGAAGAGGACCAGGCTGTGCAGACGTGACCCAGGATTCTGCTTCAGTTCTCAAGCAGCTGCAGATAGATGTCTACCTGTGGGATGGCAATAGCAGGAGAAGCAAACTATTGGGACAGGAAAACCATAAAATAAGTGACCACAGCACTCAGTCAGGTAGAGAGGTAAAAGAAGACAGCCTCCATGGAAAATAGGTGCTGCTGTGGCAAACTCCATGCAGTTGTGGCTTATGGAGGTCGTGGGGTGCTGTATGGCATTCAGACACTGAGGTTAGGAGACACTGGGGACTCAACTAAGGCAGTGGAGGTTTAAACAAATTCTGAGAGCTATTGATAATTCTGCAAAGAAATACTGGAGCTTAGAAAAATGTAATGATTAACATCACTTTAGCGAAACTAACTGTCAATGAAGAAGCTGGAATCGTATCCGTGAGGAAGTGCTGAAATGTAGTCTCAGGAATCCTACAGGGTACAGTCTCAGGGGAAGAGAATGAACTACCTTACCATGAGCAGTCTTTAAGGTAGTCTGTATTGGAATGACTTTTGAACAAGTTTCAGAGTTGGCTCCAATAAAAAGTGATGAGTTAGACTCCATTAGAAAGGGACAATGTTTTAATGGGATTTGGTCACCCATGATGTCATGTTTAACACATGGGTTGCTGAGAAATCCATGGGGTTTGTCCTAACCACACCTGCCTTTGGCGGCACGGTGGCACAGTGGTTAGCACTGCTGCCTCACAGCGCCAGAGACCCGGGTTCATTTCCTGCCTCAGGCGACTAACTGTGTGGAGTTTGTATGTCCTCCCCGTGTCTGCGTGGGTTTCCTCCGGGTGCTCCGGTTTCCTCCCACAGTCCAAAGATGTGCAGGTCAGGTGAATTGGCCATGCTAAATTGCCCGTAGTGTTTGGTAAGGGGTAAATGTAGGGGTATGGGTGGGTTGCGCTTCGGCGGGGCGGTGTGGACTTGTTGGGCCAAAGGGCCTGTTTCCACACTGTAAGTAATCTAATCTTTAACGTGCTCTATCGAACTTTGACTACAATTTCTTATTTGCCCTCACTTACCTCATGTTAATACTGGATGTTAGTTTTATAAATATATAAAATAAATTGATTTATTTTGCTAACCCTGTACAGTCGATGTTTATTTGTTTGTTCTGGCTTTATTCTGTTAACAAGAACATAGAATCTCAAACTTTGTCTACTTTAAAGAAAAGAAATTATTGGCCACTAGCCAGAATGTAACATATTTGGTGTTCCACAAACAAATATAAATGTAATTTACTGAGGTTAAGCCTGATAAGGTGTTCACTGTGAGTTTTACTTTGCATATTGTTTTTTTATTTAGTCACGGGATGTGGTTGAAAATCAAAATAGATTTGTCGGTTGTTAAGACTTTTCTGGGAAAGGAAGACCTATCCCTATGTGATTTGCAAAAAAATGAACAGATAAGTTAAAGTTTAATGCAGAGACTGATAAAGCAGACAGAGCTGAGGTAATAGTATGGCATCTGGAATTAGAAGAAATTGTTATTTTTAATCTGCAGTCATGCTCGGCCAAACTCACCTTCCTTGTGCAGTGCTCCTTCAACAGCAATCCCTCTGTGACATCTGTCAGTTAATGATATTTATAAGAACTTAGATGTTAGCCTAGCCAGTGATATTTGAGTGCATTTTAGGTACAATTTCCCACTTGTGGCCATCATGGCAACTCTAATCCTCTAAGATATTTAAGGATGTCCTGTGGCTGAGCCTTACTTGAGGAGCCCAAAGTTGTGGGTACAATTCTTCCCTCAGGATTTGATTACAATGGAAGGGGGATCATAATGCAATCAAACACTTTGATTATTTGTCTTCAAATCTTTCTGATATGCTCAGGGCAAGCAAGAAAGTTTCTTCAGTCGGCCAGGAAAAAATGTGATAACCGTAGCACCACAGAGTTCCCATATTTAAAAGACATCACACACAGCATGTTGCCGCAAGCAAGTGTTTGCTTGTTCTGAGGGTCCATGGCATGCAAACCCCAAGATCTTTCCTAAGCCTTTTATTTCATTCACAGCTTCTTGACTTTTGTTCAATTCCCATCTCTGCTCCTGGTCTTCTTGTTAAGTTTGCTAACCATTGCAGAGCAGCAATACAGACACATTTACAATTGGCACCTGCATTTCTGGATGAAGGATGAAAAGGAGAAAGAAAGCTAACCTGAGTCTCTACTTGGGATTGTCATCCAGATTCAAATGCTTCATGTCTGGACACTGGGCTCCAGCAGGGTCAAGTTCAAATATACAAGCCACGATAATAGAATCTCTTAACAATGCTCACAGTGTTAACTTACAGAATGGTGCTTGAGTGAGATACTACAAGGCAAACACTTAGAACATAGCACTGTTGATTGAATAGGACCCTTAAATTGAGAAAGTTGCAGGAAATCAGCAGTGATACCAGAGAAAAGGAAAAGCAGAAGTAGATCATTCATACCCCTATGTCTGCTTTGACATTCATTAACATTAAGGCTAACTTCTACCTCAACTCCACTTAACAACCTTAGCTTCTTCTTCCTTGATATTTGTACCTAAAAATGTCTGTATTGGAAGCTCTCATTGTCCCAGCACCCAGAGCCTTTTGATGGCTCAAGCAGTAGAGGAAGCAGTCAGCAGAAGCAGAGAGTGTTAGTTTCTCTTCTACATTGAGTGTGGAAAGTTTATTATGTTTCAATTAAGGTTGGAAAGTGCAAAGGCTTCCCTGAACAACATTTGATCAGTGATGTGCTGCCTACATGATTTCATGAAGTGAGGCTGCTTTTTGACATCTGTGAATGTGGCTGATTACATGGGTCAGTAGTCATATTTGATTAGCTATCAGTTCAGGCTTTGAAAGCGAACTGTAAAGATGCCACTGCACATGTGGAACCCTTCTACAGAAGATGATATGGCAGATTTACAGATTAATATAATAATGAAAGCATCTATTGCTGAACTTTATGATTATGAAATAATATATCAGGTGAAAATTTGACTAGCTGACATTTCTGTGATTTTTCATGTTAAGCTGCTAGCTTGTTCTTTTTAACCATTGAAACACCAAGTTTTTTTCCCCCTGCATTTGACAGATCAGGCTTTTAAATGCAACCTGCACTTGTTTGAATTGTTATTGTGCATTCTTTCTATTTCTTGAAACTTCCTCATGATTTCCTTCACTCCTGTATGAACTCAGCTCATCATTCCTGATGAAGGGCTTTTGCCCGAAACGTCGATTTCGAAGCTACATGGATGCTGCATGAACTGCTGTGCCCTTCCAGCACCACTAATCCAGAATCTGGTTTCCAGCATCTGCAGTCATTGTTTTTACCTCATCAGCATCTAGATCTATGTATATTGAAGCAACTTTCCATTTCCCAACAATGCTGAAGTGGTCTCACTCTGGAGTCAACCACTGGAGGGAATTGTTTGAGTCTTCCTCAAAGAGGCCACAGAATTCCACAATACAGAAAGCCATTTAGTTTGTCACTGCCATACTTGTTCTCAAAAAATGCTGCTTATTTAGATCCATTCACATGCGCTGTCCCTTCAGCCTATTTCTTTTCTACTGTTTAGAACATAGAACATAGAACATAGAACAATACAGCACAGAACAGGCCCTTCGGCCCACGATGTTGTGCCGAACTTCTATCCTAGATTAAGCACCCATCCATGTACCTATCCAAATGCCGCTTAAAGGTCGCCAATGAATCTGACTCTACCACTCCCTCGGGCAGCGCATTCCATGCCCCCACCACTCTCTGGGTAAAGAACCCACCCCTGACATCTCCCCTATACCTTCCACCCTTCACCTTAAATTTATGTCCCCTTGTAACACTCTGTTGTACCCGGGGAAAAAGTTTCTGACTGTCTACTCTATCTATTCCGCTGATCATCTTATAAACCTCTATCAAGTCACCCCTCATCCTTCGCCGTTCCAACGAGAAAAGGCCGAGAACTCTCAACCTATCCTCGTACGACCTACTCTCCATTCCAGGCAACATCCTGGTAAATCTTCTCTGCACCCTCTCCAAAGCTTCCACATCTTTCCTAAAGTGAGGCGACCAGAACTGCACACAGTACTCCAAATGTGGCCTAACCAAAGTCCTGTACAGCTGCAACATCACCTCACGACTCTTGAATTCAATCCCTCTGCTAATGAACGATAATACTCCATAGGCCTTCTTACAAACTCTATCCACCTGAGTGGCAACCTTCAAAGATCTATGTACATAGACCCCAAGATCCCTCTGTTCCTCCACCTGACCAAGAACCCTACCATTAACCCTGTATTCCGCATTCTTATTTGTTCTTCCAAAATGGACAACCTCACACTTGGCAGGGTTGAACTCCATCTGCCACTCCTCAGCCCAGCTCTGCATCCTATCTAAGTCCCTCTGCAGCTGACAACAGCCCTCCTCACTGTCCACAACTCCACCTATCTTTGTATCATCTGCAAATTTACTGACCCACCCTTCGACTCCCTCCTCTAAGTCATTAATAAAAATTACAAACAGCAGAGGACCCAGAACTGATCCCTGCGGAACTCCACTTGTAACTGGACTCCATGCTGAATATTTACCATCTACCACCACTCTCTGACTTCTACCGGTTAGCCAGTTTTCTATCCAATTGGCCAAATTTCCCTCTATCCCATGCCTCCTGACTTTCCGCATAAGCCTACCATGGGGAACCTTATCAAATGCCTTACTAAAATCCATGTACACTACATCCACTGCTCTACCCTCATCCACATGCTTGGTCACCTCCTCGAAGAATTCAATAAGACTTGTAAGGCAAGACCTACCCTTCACAAATCCGTGCTGGCTGTCCCTAATCAAGCAGTGTCTTTCCAGATACTCGTAAATGTATCCCTCAGTACCCTTTCCATTACTTTGCCTGCCACAGAAGTAAGACTAACTGGCCTGTAATTCCCGGGGTTATCCCTATTCCCTTTTTTGAACAGGGGCACAACATTCGCTGCTCTCCAGTCCCCTGGTACCACCCCAGTTGCCAGTGAAGACGAGAAGATCATTGCCAACGGTACTGCAATTTCCTCTCTTGCTTCCCACATAATCCTAGGATATATCCCGTCAGGCCCGGGGGACTTGTCTATCCTCAAGTTGTTCAAAATGTCCAACACATCTTCCTTCCTAACAGGTATCTCTTCTAGCTTATCAGTCCGTTTCACACTCTCCTCTTCAACAATACGGTCCCTCTCGTTTGTAAATACTGAAGAGAAGTACTTGTTCAAGACCTCTCCTATCTCTTCCGACTCAATACACAGTCTCCCACCACTGTCCTTGATCGGACCTACCCTCGTTCTCGTCATTCTCAGGTTTCTCACATATGCATAGAATGCCTTGGGGTTATCCTTGATCCTATCCGCCAGGGATTTTTCATGCCCTCTCTTAGCTCTCCTAATCCCTTTCTTCAGGTCCCTTCTGGCTATCCTGTATCCCTCCACTGCTCTGTCTGAACCTTGTTTCCTCAACCTTATGTAAGCCTCCTTCTTCCTCTTTACTAGACATTCAACCTCCCTCGTCAACCAAGGCTCCCTCACACGACCATTTCTTTCCTGCCTGATCGGTACATACATATCAAGGACACGTCGTATCTGCTCCTTGAAAAAGTCCCACATTTCCACCACATCCTTCCCTAACAGCCTATGCTCCCAACGTATGCTCCTCAAATCCTGTCTTACAGCATCGTAATTTCCCTTCCCCCAATTGTAAAATCTACCTTGTTGTGCGCACCTATCTCTCTCCATAACCAAGGTGAAAGTCACAGAATTGTGGTCGCCATCACCAAAATGTTCACCCACCAACAAGCCCACCACTTGTCCCGGTTCGTTACCGAGTACCAAATCCAATATGGCCTCCCCTCTGGTTGGACAATCTACATACTGCGTTAGAAAAGCTTCCTGGACACACTGCACAAACACCGCCCCATCCAATCTACTTGATCGAAAGAGCTTCCAATCAATATTTGGGAAGTTGAAGTCGCCCATGACTACGACCCTGTGGCTTCTGCACCTTTCCAAAATCTGTTTCCCAATCTGTTTCTCCACATCTCTGCTGCTATTGGGGGGCCTATAATAAACACCCAACAAGGTGACTGCACCTTTCCTATTTCTGACTTCAGCCCATACTACCTCCAGAGGCAGATCCCCCTCAAACTTCCTTTCTGCAGCTGTTATACCATTTCTAATTAGCAATGCCACCCCCCCTCCTTTTTTACCACCCTCCCTAATCTTACTGAAACATCTGTAACCAGGAACCTCCAACAGCCATTCCTGTCCCTCATCTATCCATGTTTCCGTGATGGCCACAACATCGTAGTCCCAGGTACCGATCCACGCCTTAAGTTCACCCACCTTATTTCTGATACTCCTTGCATAGAAGTATACGCACTTGAGCCCATCTCTGTGTCTGCAAGTAGTCCCTGTCAGTGCTACCTTCTCCACAGCCTCCCTACAGTCTTGGACATCCTGACACACAGCTAGCTTATTTGCTGGACTACAAGTCCGGATCCCATCCCCCTGTCAAATTAGTTTAAACCCCCCCGAAGAGTGCTAGCAAACCTACCCCCCAGGATATTGGTGCCCTTCTGGTTCAGGTGCAACCCGTCCTGTTTATACAGGTCCCACCTTCCCCAGAATGCAGTCCAATTGTCCAAATATCTGAAGCCCTCCCTCCTACACCATCCTTGCAGCCACGTGTTCAACTGCACTCTCTCCCTATTCTTTGCCTCTCTGTCACGTGGCACCGGCAACAACCCAGAGATGACGACTCTGTCTGTCCTAGCTTTTAGCTTCCAGCCTAACTCCTTGAGCTCTTGAATGACCTCCCCACCCCTCTTCCTACCTATGTCGTTGGTGCCAATGTGTACCACGACTTCTGGCTGCACACCCTCCCCCTTAAGGATTCTGAAGACACGGTCCGAGACGTCTCGGACCCTAGCACCCGGGAGGCAACAAACCAGCCGAGAGTCTCGCTCGTGTCCACAGAACCGCCTGTCCGTCCCTCTAACTAGAGAGTCCCCTATAACTAGCGCTCTCCTCTTCTCCCCCTTTCCCTTCTGAATCTCAGAGCCACAGACCCCTTCACTGCAGCTTACAGCTTACACTGCAGCTTACACTGCAGCTACTGTTTGTAGCTACTTTTCCCTGATATATTGTAGTTTTAAATCCATTACTATTCTGATAGGACATTCTGCACTTAAAAGAAAACTCCTTTTTCGGTAATTATTGGGAATTTCTACCCTGTAGCTACTGATGCACAACCAATGGAAATAGTTTACTTCCTATTCAGTCTGTCAAAACATTTTAGAATGTTGAAAAATAAACCTCTTGCCATCTCTTTTTTTGGCAAAAGTTAGAGCATGGCACCCTACACAGACTAACATCCCACAACAATGTCAAACTTGATTTTAAAACTGTTCAGCTTATTCCAGCTATTTTGCAATATTTATCAGAATATAGAGTGCTTCCAGTTTGTTTTTAGTCGAGTAAAACTTTATTATCTCTAACCGGAGCCAGAAAACATGAATATGGTCCTTTCAGACTCAAACTGATTTTATTGTTTCCTTTAGATATTTAGTTTTATACAATGCAGACAGTTTAAAGTCTCTAAGATCTCACACAACAATGAATGGTAAGTTAATTGGTCCATTAACTTGTTGTGAGAAACAATGCTTGCACAATATGTGTATCACTCCTGCAATTTCAAACAATGAGGTGTTTGCCTTGATCTTGACTTCGGATAAAGAATGAAAAAGAAAGAAGCAACTTTTATATTTGAATCCCATCATTTGTCAACATGCGGTATGAAGAAACCTGACTTTAACCATCCACATAACTTTCCGATGCTACAAGATGTTGTCAAGATAACTGGACCATTTGTACAAAAAGGTCAGTTTACAAAGAATCATTGGATGCTTGTGGAATAAATAAAATCAAAGGACGCCATTCATCTATCACATCTGTGCCAGTTCTCGGCTCAGCACATTCCCTGTCCTGCATTTTCCCCATCTGCCCTTTTTTCTCTCGAGTTTCTTGCTCAATTTTCTTTTAAAAGCTACAATTGGAACTCCCTCCAACACACTTTCAGGCAATGCATTCCGGATCCATAGCACTCACTGCACAGAGATGGGGTTGCTCATGTCACCATTGCTTCTTTTGTCAATACTCTTAAATTGGCGCCACTGATCTTCATTCTTCTGCCAATATTGTTTAATGTCAAATGATGCACTGACCATTTCATCAGCGCCATCGTCATTCACTCACTAACAATATAATTGTCTGCCTAGGAAATTCCATGTCATTGGTCCTGGATTCTGCGGGTCCTGAGTGGCTGATGAGCTCAATCCTAGAACCACATCTCCAACTGCACATTTGCCAGGTGTCTCTGGGAAGTGGAAATGGTGCTTAGTCATGAGATCCATGGCATTCCTTTCTCCAGATCCTTTTCCATACTTTGTCTTGCCAATGGGAGTTCTCGAAGAATTGTGCCCCTTCATACAGGAGGTTCTTTCAAGTTGGTTTCCTTTGGGTGAAGATCTCCCAGGTGTTGACACCCGTGTTGTGCTTCTTGAGGGAAGATTTCAGGGAGCCTTTGAAGTGCTTCCACGCTCTTCCTCACATTTGACCATTTACTGCCCGTTTGTAGCACACTTCAATACAGAATTGATGTCAACATTTTCTAGAATGGTTATGATCGAAACCAATAGCAAGGGCAACTCATGTCTGGGAGAAACAACAGCAGCTACTGTCAAGACAGGGTTTAATGAAAAAGGAGATGAAACTTTGAAATTTTCTATGATATAACAGTGATCTCAGTAGTCAAGTGATAGGACTTTTCTAGAAGTTTGGGATTTGTACGGCTCAGAAATTCTGCTCTGCAGCCTTATCATCACACACATATTGTTAAATAAGTGCTGTTTTAAAGAACTCTATAACCATGTGTACAGTCAGATGGGGCTCCAGTTTAACATCACATCTGAAAGACAGCACTTCCAGCTGTGCTTCTTCACTTCTCAGTTGAATTATTAGCCTTGTTCTTTCTTAAAAAAACAACACACCCAAGTGTTGAGTTAGAATTTGAACCCAGGACCTTGGGAGTCAGAGGCAACAGTACTCCCACCATATCCATAACTGACACAACCTTCACTGTGACCAGGCTGACAGAACCATCCTGATCCATCCTCTTATGGTTGTTTTGGGTGGATGGTAATGGAGATGGTCCCAGCATGTCTGAAGAACAGAAGAACCCATGCTAAAACAGTTAATCCCCTTCAAGAAAGGAAATTAACAAAAGAACCAGCAAAACACAAAGGAGCTAATAGAGAAGATTACCCCCCAAAACCTCAGTCCTGACCCCTCATCACTGGGAAAAGCAAAGAGCTCCAGTGTTTTCTAGCTTCAGGAGCAGCAATGTCCTCAAGGAGCAACAGTCAAGGAAGACAGACCAAGGGAGGAGACCCGGGACCTCTGTGTCTGGATGACCCACTCCCAGTGTCACCCATGGAACATCCAAGGACAAGGACAGTTTTCCTGGCACAACAGCAGCATAGTTTCTGTCAGAGTTTCTGTCTCCATTGGTAATACCCTTGTTCTGCACTACAGTAATCTGTGGTCAAGTCCTACTCTAATTTCTGAGTGCAATTTTGAAGATGAGCAGACTTATCTTTACGGAGAGGTTGAATGGGCTGGAGTTTTGTTTTCCCTGGAGGCTGAGGGATTACCTTACAAAGGTTTATAAAATCATGAGGGGCAGGGATAGGATAAATAGACAAGGTCTTTTCCCTGGGGTAGAGGAGTGCAGAACTAGAGGGCATAGGTTTAGGGTGAGAGGGGAAAGATTTAAAAGGGACTTAAGGAGCAACATTTTCACATAAAGGGTGATGCGTGGATGGAATGAGCTGCCAGAGGAAGTTGTGGAGGCTGGTACAATTACAACATTTAAAAGGGATATGGATGGGTATATGAATAGGAAGGGTTTAGAGGGAAAAGGGCTAAGAGCTGGCAAATGGGACTAGATTAATTTAGGATATCCAGTGGGCATTGACTAGTTGGACTGAAGGGTCTGCTTCCGTGCACTACCTCTCTCTAACTCTATCACTCTATGATACTCCAGTGCAGAAGTGAGGGAGCACTGCACTATGGGAGGTAGTGCATCTTTCAGATGAGATATTCAACCAAGACCCCATCTACCCTTACTCTGACCCTATCCCGAACCCTAACCCTCTCCTTACCCTAATTCTAACCCATTCAGGTAGCAGTAATAGATCTCATGGCCTGAAAAACTTTGAAGATTAGTGGAACGACTCTTGGTATCCCAGCCAATAGTTATCTCTCAGTCAAGATCACACAAAAAAAACAGACTCTCTGTTCATGGTCACATTGTTAACCATATTAATAATAAAACTTCTTGCTGGGATACAGATATTGACTTGTGATGCCAATACTATTAAAGCAGAATGTGTGAACACATGATGAACCAGAAACTGAGCGGGTGCACAGTATTCTGGAATTGCTGTGTCTCCGCCTTCAGTTCTTTCCAAAAGAGAATGCTTGTCAGCTCAGCTTCTCCTGTTCCCTGACAGACACATCAACAATGACACTGGTAGATGTCCTGAAGTTATCAGTCTGTACCTGCAGCCAGGAAGTTATTTTTTTATTTCAAAATATACTTTATTCATATAAATAAATCTCTGGTACTTGTACAATTTTTCCATGTCGTTCATAGTTATATACATTGCATGTCTTAACATTACAAAGAACAAATTGAATTAATCGAATTCACAGTTATCCTATTAACAGTTACATTTATTAACTATCCAGTCTCTTGGTGTTTGGCTGTGGCTTCAGCGGAACCCTGAAGATTGGGTGCCCTGTTATATGAAAGCAAATTTAAACTTCTTTAACCCCCAGTTTATGGGGTTACCATTGTTCATTTGACTGTCCTGTCTCTGGGGTAGCTTGTCTACATCCCCATGGTTAGCACGAACTGCTGGACCTTCGCTGGGCTGAGGTAGCTATCCAGCTCCTCACTGGGGTCATTTGCCCGCTCTGGTGTCATTGAGCCAAGGCAAGGGTCCTCCCTGCCCAGTTCTGTGTCTGACAGTGGGACTGTCAGAGGATCAGGAAGTTATACTCTAGTGAGGAGATGAACTTTGACTGCCTCATCTCTAATTCCTCAGCAGATTAGCTGGCCATCATGCACCAATTTTAACCCACTTCTTTTATGTGGCTCCTGATGTTTTTCCCACTTCCTTCATGTTAATTGTAGTTAGGAACTGTGTCCACAAATTTTGATGGTGAGAAAAGCCTTATGACATCAGCCCTGGTTTTGACTTGGTATTATTGGAATTAGTGTTAAATTTATGTGAAACAATTCAAATGCTCTTGTTGAGACATTATTGGCGCACAGCGTTTATTTTAATTCATTTTTGTTTCATTCAAGGAACGTGGGTGTCATGGATAATCCAGAATTTATTACTCATCCCTAATTACCCTGGAGCTGGTGTTTTTCAGCTTCAGAGTGCTTCGGTGCAGAGGGATCTGGTGGCCTTGTGTATGAATCACAGAAATCTAGTACACAGCAGGTAATAAGGAAGGCAAAGTGAATTTTGGCATTTATTGGTAAAGGAATAGAATACAAAAATAAGGAAGTATTGCTGTAAAGGTAGAAGGCATTAGCCAGATCACACCGGAATATTGTGTACAATTTTGCTCCCCTTATTTGAGAAGGGCTGTAAATGTATTTGAGGCAATGCAGAGGAAGTCCACTTAATCAAGTCCTGCGATGAGGGGTTTATCGTTTGAAGGGAGATTGGGCAGCATAAGCCTTAACACTACAGAGTTAAGAGGAATAATAGATTTAATTGAGATATATAAGATGCTGAATGGGATTGACAAAGTAGACAAAGGATGTTTCCTCCTGTTGGGCAATCTAGACTGAGAAGTCATAGTTTTAGGATAAGGAGATGAGGAAAAAGGCCATGTATCTGTGGAATTCACCACCCCAGGATGTGATGGAGGTCAGGACATTGATTAAATTTAAGGAGGAGATAGATAGATCTTTAATAGGTAATAGGGTGAAGGTTTTTGGATAAGAAAGTGGAGTAGAGGCTGAAATGAAATCAGCCATGATCATATCAAATGGCAGAGTAGGCATGAGAGGCTGAATTTCCTGCTCCTGCTCTGGGTTCTTTATGTTCTTACCTTGAACCATTGTCATTAATTGGATGCAGGAACACCCACAGTGCTGTTCAGAATCAAATTCCTGGATTTTCACCCAGGGACAGTGAACAAGCAGTGACGTAGATCCAAGTCGAGATGGTGTACCTGAGAATTCCTTGTCTTGCCAAACAATAGGGCCAATTGATAGATTTGCAACAAAGCTAATGTTGATAGTTTACCAACATGAATTTCCTCATTTAAAAAGTCCTTTGGAGCAGTAATAAGTTAATTATCAGAATGTTCTAACATTCAACAATCAGAGTACTAATGGTGTCAATGGAATCTCTCAGCTCTAAATGAATGATATTTGATTTCCAGAACCTGAATGAACTAGTTTCATGGGAAGTCTACAACAGGGGTTTAAACATAGCTCCCTCTGTTGCAACCTCCAAACTTTAACATAAGAGGCTCTTAAAAGATGAACACTGGGAACATGGCTGGAAAATGGATGGCATACACCTGACTACATCTTTGGATAACCATGCAAACATAATCCATTTAATCTTATAAGTTTATAATTACCTGGTGAGGCAATGTTAATGTTAGCTCGTATAACATATGAACAAGACACAGATAATATATTAAAATATCCAATAAGCATGTATTACAGCTCACTAATATTTGCAAACAACACATGAATAGGTATTTTGGCCCCTCAGTTAACATTAAGCTTTCTGCTTATAAACAGTAGCATGCTTCAATCTTCAAGTGGTTCCAGCTAAGGTATAGTCTGAGACCTTTAAACCTTTGGGTTACATGTTATGCCAGAGTGATGTCATGAGCACTAACATACTGATGAAGGAGCAGCGCTCCGAAAGCTAGTGCTTCCAAATAAACCTGTTGAACTATAACCTGGTGTTGTGTGATGTTTAAGTTTGTCCGACTAACATACTGTGTCTCTGAAAGGTGCACTGACATACTAACTGTGAGACATACCACAACACAGAAGGTTGTTCTTAAGACTATGACGTGATCAGGTTAAAGCAGCATGGTAAAAATTCAGACTCATTTAAGAAAAAATGAAATGATATGAATCCAGCGTAAAGACTGGAAGAATAATAACATCAAAACAAAATAATGCAATTGTTGTAAATCTGAAATAAAAATAGAAAATGTTTGAAATAATCAGCAGGTCAGGCAGTATCTGTTGATTGAGAATGATTTACCTTTTCTGGCTGAAGACATGATGAAACATCCAGGACTAAAAACATTAAAACTTGTTTCTTTCTCCTGCAGTCATTCCAGGCTGTATTTTTCTTTTGACCTGAAACCAAGAATTTACAAATGCTTTCTAATCTGCAAACATCTCTCACCATTCAGTAATTAAATGTGGTTTAACCTGAGGCTTTGTTTATTAACCTCAACTTGACATTGCTGACTTGAAGGAGTGGGTCAGCTTGTGACAGTACAGCTCCATTTTAGCAGCAGAATGAGGCTTCGTCCTATATGGTAAAGTAGCATTTCATGCTGTTCAACTACAGCCATGCCACTCATGATGAAAATCAATATGGAATAAAAACAGATGTAAAGTGGCAAGATTTAAATGAATAGAGACATATCCTTCCCTCATCTTGAAGAATAAATTATTTGGAACAGATTTTACTTATAAAGCTAAAGTCACCTCAGCAACAAATAAAGAGAATTGACTGAAACAGAAGCTGCACTTGAATCAATTTATGGAAAATCAACAATATATTAAACTGAGATTTTAGTTGGGTATCTCCACTCCGCACGTTGTCAGATAACCAGCCCAGCTCACACTTCCGGATGCTTTCAGATAAAACGGAAACTTGGATAGGTGTCTTGGAACTTGGATCCACCTGGAAACCATTCTCTTTGTTACACAAGTACTTTACATGTGAGGTATTCTCAGCTTTTGGGATTGAGTATGCATTTAGTTGGTGGACTAATGCAACAGGCCATCAATCATTCACTCAATCATGCTACTTACTTACAGATGCAGTTTATCCCAGAGTGCAGCAACAATGTGATTTAGCACTCTGGGGAGGAGATATCTGGCACAAATGTTTGGACACCTTGAGGAAACTAGCTGTGAGTTACTACTACAGGCGTCACAATATATAAAGCGTTATAAGCAGCTGTGACAATGTAGAGAAATAAGTCTCCTTGCAGACTACACGTGTTTCAAACTGAATATTTCAGCAAAAGATTACCTTTAAACTCCACATCAGAATGTATGTCACTTATCTTCAATTGTGTAAACTGTTAGAGTATACATTGAAATGGAGAAGAGTAGAAACTCTTCATCCTATTAGGATATACTAATATATTGTAATTTAGACATTATAAGTATACACAACCTGTTGTTCAAGTAATTAGGAAAAACAATTGATAATGAAATGATAGTGTCAGATTAGAGCACACAATTTACATTTCCTTCTGAAATACCTTTATCCTTGATTAAGATGAATCAATTTTCCATTTATTTTAAATGGCTTAATATCTCTACTAAAATAATGGAAAATAAAATGGAAGACAAACGCATCATGTTTTCAAATGTTAATACTGCACAGCCTAATTTCAAGAGCCTTTTTTTCACCGTAATTGCCCCAGTAACTTCCTGGTGAAATCATAAAGCAGCTATTCCCATTCAATGCACTTCAACCACGTCACTAATAGATATCAAACTTTACTGATGTCTCTCAATTTTCTCTTTCGATGAGAATGAAATTCAAGTGGGGCACAATGAGATACTCAGCTCATTCTATTCATGAGGAAAACCTTGATTACTCACTTGTGATTTCATCATTCATAAGACCTCAATGATGGGATAAACTACTGCATACAATTGATCCTATTGTATGTCCTGTGTATCCTATCATTGAATCTGAGCTCTGCTATATTGGTTAATGAACATTTGTGTGAATGGATTCTGTCTGTCATTTTTACAAAGGTTTGAATGTGTTTAGTAAAAAGGGATTTAGATCAAGGAATTTTAAATGAATGCATTAATTTGTCTGTCACAAATAAAGAGGAGCATATTTTTCGCATTTTGATAAGCATTTGTTGACTATATTTTAGAATGGCTTCTATTATCATAGAAGGTAGTTATTTGGATGAAATGCAAGTTAAAATCTTTCATGTCATAAAGAGTCAATTACATCAGTGTGATGAGTTTTTAAAAAGAACCGCAAAGGAAAATAAATGGGAAAATCATTAACAGCTTAGTTTTGGATGATGGAAAACTAACATGTTGGTGGATCATAAATTAAATCTACAACTACCTTTAACTATTTTGAACAATTGAGTAGTTGATTTAGGAAAGCAAATTGAGAAAGTTTTTCACAGCATTCTGATCATGTCTCACTGTTCCTCTGAGTTCAGTCAAAAGTAAAACATATGTACAGTTTTTCAGGGAATTTTACACTCCTTTTTGTTCAACAATCATTGAATATTCTTGCTGAGAAACGTTGTTAGTTTTTATTACTCCAGCCAGGTCTCTTGAAAATTGCTCCTTCTCAGGTGATTTATGGGCGGCACAGTGGCACAGTGGTTAGCACTGCTGCCTCACAGCGCCGGAGACCTGGGTTCAATTCCCGCCTCAGGTGACTGACTGTGTGGAGTTTGCACGTTCTCCCCATGTCTGCGTGGGTTTCCTCTGGGTGCTCCAGTTTCCTCCCACAGTACAAAGATGTGCAGGTGAATTGGCCATGCTAAATTGCCCGTAGTGTTAGGTAAGGGGTAAATGTAGGGGTCTGGGTGGGTTGTGCTTCGGCGGGTCCGTGTGGACTTGTTGGGCTGAAGGGCCTGTTTCCACACTAATGTAATCTAATAATCAAAGGACAAATGTGCAAACAAGTAAAAGGTCAACTTAAAACTGATATCGGTAGGTACTTCTTCACACAAGGAACAATCAATTCTCAAATTGACACTCCAGATAGAGTATTAGAATTGGATCCATTTAACTGAAATTGTTGGAAAAGCTCAGCAGGTCTGATAGCATTTGAGGACAGAATCTGAGTTAACTGTTCAGGTCTGGTGATCCTTCCTGACAACTGAGTTCTCTCCATTTCATTGGCTTTCAGATTAGCACTAGAGTCTCCCATAGTAGTTGTAGTAGGTCAGGGTAGGGGTGGTTAATTTTTTTTCAAAAATTGAACGCGCCCATTGCTTATTGTGTTTATTTTTACTGCAACAGAGTTTGTGTTGGAGTTGGCTTTGGAAAGGTTAGATAACATATCTTATCAGGCTTCCACTGTTTTGTGAATTATAATGATGAATCAATGTTAAAATCAGTAGAACCTCCAAATCTATCAACTCTCCACTAGCTGGCTGAGGAAAACATCCTCCAGATTATAACTGGAAGACAGAAGCCATTACTTCAATAACATTGCTCCTAAATTACTGATTTGGAGATGCTGGTGTTGGACTGACTTGGATAAAGTTAAAAATCATACAATACCAGGTTATAGTCCAACAGGTTTATTTGGAAGCACTAGCTTTCGGAGCGTCTGATGAAGGAGCAGCGCTCCGAAAGCTAGTGCTTCCAAATTAACCTGTTGGACAATAACCTGGTGTTGTGTGATCCTGAATTACTGATTCCATTCCTCTGGCAACTTTGTGTGACTGAACCAGACTGTTCGCAACCCTTGTGACATATCTGACTGTGAAATCAGCTTCCTACCACAGCTCGATGCCATCACTCAGACCACTTTTTTCCACCTATATTACATTACCAACTTGATCCCTGCCTCAGCTCAGTCATTTTGAAATACTCAATCACGCCTTTGTTACATTCAGACATGATTCTAATATGCTCCTTGCTGGCTGAATAGAGAATTGAGTCATAACAAACCCAAGATAGTTGGCTAACCAACATCACCAAGGCACTGAACTCCAGTCACGCTCTAGCTGGCAGAACTTCTGCTTGGGTTGATCAACAGTGATCAGGAGAGAGAATAATGTATTCTTTATTCTGGATAACTAATGTAAAAGCTAGTTCTGACTTAGTGATGGGAGAGTTAAACCTGTGATCCTTTGGTCATTGTAACTCAGCTTCTATCTGTATTAAATCCCTGAATCATTGAAAAAAGTTCTCAGTTTCTTATTGAGTGTAAAATGTCCTTATAAAAAGCTACAAAATGAACAAATATTCCTCATGCTCAGTAGTCTTGGGTTGAATGAATCAATATGTAACTGGTTTTATTGCCAGTGCTGGGATCTCACCTTCATTGTCTATGCCAGGAGGGGATCTTATCAGGTCCTGAACGATATGGGGTAAGACAAGACACTTGGGAGAATCACATGAGCAGTCCAATGAAGACTTTCTCGATGCAACAAGGTGCATTTTGTAACAGTTCCAGACAAGAGATGAGATTCTCACTTGTCAACAGCAAGAGCTTGGTATTGGGAATTATCACTCCTTATCACCCTCAGTAATGCTGAATCACACCTTATTAATATGCAGCCTCCTATTCCAGAGCCTGGCAGATAGAAGCTGGATGCATGGATTACCCAACATGAAAATCTGATGGGTACCTGCTGACTCCAGCTGGCCGCTTGCTCCTCTGGACTTCTATCATGGACACCCTGCACCAAGATCTCAGAGCACATTCCCCAGGCACTGGCCAAATCACCCAACATCCGTGGATGCTGGCACTTAACATATGCAGGTGTCTCCAAAACAGTTCGGCAAATCTATGATCCACTTACAGTATGTTACGGCACTTTAGAGTGCACTGGCACCTCTCACTGCAATACTGCTGCCAGGACACTTTACCCAAAAGATCAAGCAACTATCTCATGGTTGGACCAGGCTGCATCTCGAGGCAATATGATTGATCGCTTCGCACCCATTCACTTTGCATCTACTTGGATGCTTATAACATCCCTGCCTTGCCTTGCCTTTTTGCACTTTACCCCATCAGCCAGAGCTCAAAGGGTCACAGTGCTGCTCTATTGTCTTGCAGTTTAGGGCATATACAAAACTGTCATCCAAGTTAGCAGTCATCAGGAAAGAGGGTGGACATCTGTATGGTTCATTAGCACATGCAACTCACATTTGTTCCATTGCCAGCATCTTAATGTGACAAACACTGCACATGATGCAAGTGAATAGCCAGGTCTCAAAGTCTAAAGGGGACTGGATTCAGAGAGGTCACCTGAAGGTCAGGGGTCCACAGCACTGCAAGTCAACGGCAACCTCTGATATCAATCGGAAGTTAGGGTACAGTCATTCAGCTATTTGGGGCAGACAGCGTCAGAACCATCTCTTCATAGGACATGAGGAGCCAAATATTGGGCACCTGCCTTGGCTTTCTGTGCCTATAGTGGGCTGTTTTCTCCTGGAATGAGAGAAAGGGAGAGATTGAGTGAATAGTTGGCAGTTAGTTGGCACAGCTGTTAGTGTTGGTGCAGGCAGGGAAAGGTCGTGAAGTCTCCCAAGTGGGTGAGTAGGTAATACCAAGAGCATGCAAATTTACTATTCTGAGGGACTGGGTAGATGAGGGCGAGTGAGAGGAGATGTTACATTCAATAGTGAGAGTGGTATAGCATGAACCTTGCTTGGAGTGTGGGTGCAGTAACAGAGATAGAGTAAATATAAGGGATCAGAGAAAAGGTAAGGCATTTATCCTGACTGGGCAGAGAAGGTCAGTGACCTTCTTCCTTACTGCTGGGTGTTCCTCCAGACAGCTGGGACTGCATTGTCCCTGATGGATACCTTGGATGAAGCTGATTCTGGGCCTGGCATGGTGGCCTCCCCTGCCTGTCAGAGGGAAGAGGATGACCCCCCTCTGCACCATCCCATCCACCAGGATCTCCAGGCCCCTGTCCACACCGTGCATCGCCGATTTCTCCTCACAAGCCATCTAAGGGGCGAACGTCATGAATTATACAGAGTATCTCCAGACTGACCGGGCGCACAGTGGCCTTTTAAAGATGGTGCTGGCACCAAGGGTCCTGAGATCTCCTAGTAGTGGTGAGTACATCCAGCCATGGCAAGCAATGGATTTGGTTTAGAATCAGATGTGAGCGCGGTAGTTAAAGAGGTTGGTTTGGGCAATGGTCTGAGTAAATCCACTGGGCCTCATTCAGAGAACCTTCCATGGAACTCATCAAAAAATATTACTTTGACAAAACATGCTAGGATACAGTCCAAGATGCCATTCACCACAATTGATGCTTCACTTCAGACTATCACAAAATTGTCCTGATCATTATTCCAACTAAAATTCTCCACATATTAACCAGCATCTAATGACCAGCAGTCATTACTTTCAGTTGATAAACTTTGGATTGTGGCATTATTGTAAATCAGAATTTGTGATGAAATCATTCGCAGTCACATATAAACTTCCAGCCTAGTTCATCATTACTTATATTCCATTCTATAGTACTGTTAATTGTGTTTAGTTGTAGAGCTAAGTCTATAATCCTAAAATAATAAAATTAACTTGCACAGATGAAATGTAGGCAGTTAATTTGCATAACAAGATTATTCAAACCATCTTAAACTCTTACACAGTCAATCATTGCATAGTCATTACTTTGCCTCATCCAAAAAGCCATTTCCTCTTACCAAAGTCTTTCGTTAGTATTTTCTTCCAGTAATTAAATCATAATGACCTAAAACTATTTCCTTTCTGAGATAGCCCCTTCATCACTGCAGTGTTCTTACTGCAAATTTAATATGTTCTGTCTACTGTAAAGTTATGCATTTCTCTTTGTTATTCTTTCCTCTATTCTTGAAGGCACTCTTGCAGGAGTCAAGTGCTGACATCCTGTGATATTGGTGCAAGTGACCTTCTTTCAACCACAATGACTAACAACAGACACTGGTAGCCATTTGCAACCTCAGGAGGGATTATGGCTGAGCCTAATCCTGCTCTCACCTGGTGACCAATGCAAGAATACTTCTCAACACCAGTCACTGGATAATGCCAACAAGTAGACTAAGAAGTGGAATATATCCTCTTCCTGGTCCAGGGAAGCATAGGCTAATCAGTGTATCCCAACTGATGTTGATGTCAGCTAATTGGCAATCCAACCCAGGAGCTCCATGGTCTGTTTGCATCAGTACTACACCCAGTATTGCTTCTATCTTTGAGGCTGTACATGGGAATTCCTTGGTCCACTTTTGTAACCTCAAGTATTCTGCGATAATCCTTTTCTTTGTTCACAAAGCACTTTACAGCTGACAAAATACTTTCAAGCTACAAGTTACTGTTGTAGGAAACAGACCAGTAAATCTTTATACCATGAAATCCCATAAACAGCTCATCAGTTTTCATTGATGTTGATCGAATTTGGTAAATGTTGGTCAGGGCAGTCTGCTGCTGTTCTTGGAAATAATGTCACAGGATATTTGGCAGCCATGTGAGAGAGAGAGATGTGGTGTCTCCTAATAGATTGAGTTTCCTCATGGAAGCATACTCTCAGTCTGAACTGATATTTCAAAACAAATCTTTCTGCTAAAGTCTCAAGGGTGGGACGGGAATTCACGACCTCTATGATGCAAAGGTAGGGCTACCACTCGAAAAATGCTACCTTTCTTTTAGAAACTGTGGATTCTTCATTCTCTTTTCCATTATTTCTATGCTCCAAACATTTCTCGCATTCTACCTGAGCACTCCATCTCCTCACCCAATGGAGCTCTGTCCATTATTTTGACATAGGTATTAGAAGCATATACAGATAGGCGCTAGCAATTGTAGGAACCCCTCTATACCTGACCTGCCCTTTTGCCTTATCATTCGAACTTCCTACAATTGTAGGTAGCAGGATGACAGAGTTTAGTATCTGTTTCTGTTAATAGATTAGATTAGATTAGATTACTTACAGTGTGAAAACAGGCCCTTCGGCCCAACAAGTCCACACCGCCCCGCCGAAGCGCAACCCACCCATACCCCTACATCTACCCCTTACCTAACACTACGGGCAATTTAGCATGGCCAATTCACCTGACCTGCACATCTTTGGACTGTGGGAGGAAACCGGAGCACCCGGAGGAAACCCACGCAGACACGGGGAGAATGTGCAAACTCCACACAGTCATTCGCCTCAGGCAAATCAAGTGAGGACTGAAGTCCATGTAGAACTATTCTACCATACAAAGCATGTTTCAGTTCACCCTAACTCTTGCATTGAAATTATGAAAAGAGTTTTTCAAAGAAAGAAAATTAGAAAATGAAGACTTTATTGTCCCTTTGACAACTATTGCATTTCCCAGAACACTTCACAGTCAATGAATTGCCTTTGAAATGGAGTCCCATTTGCAATGAAGGAAATTAGAGCCAAGAGTCAAATTATCACATAACTTGTAACATAAATAAATAAAAGGCATTAATAAATAAAAGATGCCAGTATCATGAGCACTGAATGTGTTTATTCAAGTCTACAGTTAAAACACATAGGGATATATTGGCACCTCTTTATAACAATGTCCTTTGAGATCCATACAAATTGCATGTAGGAAAGCAGGTGTACTTTGCAAAGTGACTGTGTTATTAGGGCTTTATTTTTGTGAATAAAACATAAAAATATACATATCAAAGCATAAAGAATACTGCAGATACTTATAGAAAGTGTCCACTGTATATATACTGTTGAAGCACTAAATTTTATAATTGGTAGTAGCAAGAAGTTTTACTTCCTACCATTTTATGAATTACCAGAACAAGAAAATATATTGTCACCCTTATCATCATTACTTGCTTGCTTCATTGATGTGTTAGTACAGAGACAAGAGAGGCAACCACATTATTTGGCATAACATTAACTGTTATCTAATGCAGAGATTATTGGAAATATTGAAGAACTGATAACAAAATATTCAACCTCAATCATCCCTTTACAGGATTCAAATAAGTTGACAATCTTGATTGACAATAGCTATAAGTTGACAGCATATTACGGGTGTGAGTTTGGAAATTAAAGTTAAATAAATTACAAATCTATCCTTCACCGCATCACCATTTCCTTCAAATTGAAAATATATGTCAAAATATCTTTGGAAATATAGGAGTAAGCTTGAAACATTTTCTCACACTACATGTTACCAGTTGTAAGCATAAAGATGATTGCTGTACTTTGACAAAACTTAAACATTGACCAAAAGATTTCATGTGCCAGCATGTTTTGCAAGACCAAAAGACGTTTTTGAGATAAAATAAGTTGCTGAATGTTTCAACTTGTTTTTCACGTAAATGGAAGAGCCTGGAATGAACCATGGAATGAACTGTTGGACCATTACGAAAACAAGAGCATCTTCAGATTGTGGCCTGGCAGGCTCTGAAGCTTATAGATGATTTAGCAAATTACTGATATGAGGAACTGCAAACAACTCTTGCTGTAATGTGGAAGTTAATTAGTGTGTATAAGAAACTATAATGGTTGGATTGAATTGCTATGATTAACAGTTTATTAGTAGACTTGATGAATAGTTCTGAGCTTAAAGCACTGATAACACGCAAAGGTTACTACTAAGTCCCTAAAAGTTAGTTTGAAGGCAAAAGATTGTCCCACAGGATAATGGAACCAGTGAAAAAAATAATAAATTTAGAGCATGACATGGCACTGAACTCTTCTTCCAGCACCTTCTTTGGGCAAAAGTCCCCGCCCAATCTCACAGACCCCTTTGGCCACCTCCAACACTTTCTCTCCAACTGGACTCCTCCCTCTAGTCTTTTAGCTACACTCAACCTGTTCACTGAAAACTGTTGATATGATATTGGTTGCCTGAATGTCTCTACCCGCCCCCCCGCCCCACTCCCCGCATCCCTCCCCCCCCCCCCCCCCCCCGCACCTCCCCGCCCATTCCAACCAATTTACTCCCGAACTGACTGCATTCCGTGCACTCAGATCCAACCCTGACTTTGTAATTAAGCTGCTGATAAGGATGATGCTGTTGTTGTCTGGTGGACTGACCTCTACATTGCAGAGACTGAGTGACAGCTCTCAGATACCTCCTCCCATCTCCTCCTGAACCATGATCCCACCTTGGAACACCAGCTTACAACAGTCACTAACCTCATTTCATCTTGTGATCTCCTCCCATCCTGCCTCCAAGCTCATAATCTCCCAAACCAGCAGAACTCACATCTACCTGCTTCCCAAAATCCACAATCAGGGCTGTTTGTTCCTCCCTGCTCCTGATCTACAGAACTCATCTCTTCTTCCCTTGTCTCGCCAGGCTTTATTATCATATGTTGGAAAGCTGTGGTGCTGGAAAAGCGCAGCTAGTCAGGCAGCATTCGAGAAGCAAAAGAGTTGACGTTTTGGGCATCAACCCATTGTCGGAAATAATGAACATTCCTGATGAAGTATTTATGCCCAAAATATCAACTCTCCTGCTCTCGGATGCTGCCTGACCTGCTGTGCTTTTCCAGCACTGCACTTTTTGACTCTGACTCCTCAGCATCTGCAGACCTCACTTTCTCATTTGTTATCATATGGTCTGGTATTACACAGAACGCATTATTAGGCAAAGTCCCAATTAGCAGCTATTCATTCTCATAGGCTGACTGTTAGCCACTCCTTTGTCTGTTCAACTGTTGTTCTCTCTCTTTGAGCTCTATCTCCAACAACATTTCGTCTTTCCCTCTCCCCCCACCCCATCATACAAACCAAATTTTTCTGAGCTATCATCAGTTCTGAAGAAGGATCACTGGACCTGAAATATTAACTCTTATTTCTCTCCACAGATATTGCTAGACCTGCTGAGTTTTTCCAGCAATTTCTGTTTATGCTTCTGATTTCCAGCAACAAATGTTCTGTCCATTTTTTATTTTGTTGTTAATGGAACTGATCATTAGGAATTACACAACTGACAGAACAAGAGACAACAGGATGCAAAATGTAGACTGATCAAGGACAACAATTGGGCGTGGAGCTTCTTATGGCCAGTCTATAACATTAAAGTTGTCTTTAACCCTTTAGTCCCAGCAAAGAGTTCAATGTATAATTGAACATTTTGTTATTCACTTGTGGGATGTGGACATTGCTGGTTGGGTCAGCATTTATTGTCCATCCCTAGTTGCCCTTGAGAAGGTGGTGGTGAGCTGCCTTCTTGAACTGCTGTGGTCCACAAGTCATAGTTTGACCCATAATGCCCTTATGGAGGGAATTCCAGGATTTTGACCCAGTAACAGTGAAGCAACGATGATATATTTCCACGTTAGGATAGTGAGTTCCCATTTTCATTAAGAGGAACCTTTATGGGACAGTAAATCATGTCAATACAGCAGTCAGGTCCACCTTGAATAAAGGTGTACGAGATATTGTGGAAAGATACTCAGGGCTGCAGTTAAGAGCAACTTGGACAGTTTCCAAATAAACGTTTACACCAAGCTACTGCTGAAGTGACCATTCTCTGGTCTTCTTGCATAAGCAATTTTCCATTATAGTCACTCGAGAGTAAAAGGAAAGATCTGTTACTAAGGTCAAAACAGTACCAATGAAGGTTCACTTAAATTTCCTGATATTTCTTAAGTAAAATGCTTAATTAAAAGGATCTTTTTCCAGAAATCTTTGTCTCAAGTTGATTCTTCTCTGTGTCTAAAATCATAGAAGGTTTTAGACTGTTTTAGTGGGAAGATCTTAGACCATGAACTAAGTTGGAAACTGATTATGCAGGAAGATAAAGCACACATAATTTAAAAATGATAACATTACAGTATAAGTGAAGGAATTGAGAGGTAATTGAGTTCAAACATTTTGAATAGAAGTGCAGAATTTGAAAAGAAGGCACAGCCCTGATAATAAAAGATTGCATTGGCTATTACTGAGAAAGGACTTTGACTCAGAAAATTAGGATGTAGAACCAATGTGGATGGAGACTAGTAAAAGCCAGTAGCCTGGGTGTATACTCATACAGGGAACATGAGAGGTAAACATGTGGGGAGGCAATGACCAAATGGTATTATTGCTGGACTGTTACTGGGATTGGAATACAAGAATAAAGAAGTCTTGACCTAATTCTACACGGTTTTAGTATGATTATATCTTGAAAACTGAGTGCAATTTTGATTTCCATATTTCAGGAAAAAAATGCTTGTATTGAAGGAAGTACAGTGAATATTCATTTGATTGGTCCCTAGAATGAGGGTGTTGTCCTGTGAAGACAGAATGTATAAACTGGGTCAATATTATCTGGAGTTTAGATGAATGAGGCTCATTGAAATATTCAAGACAATCTTGGCAGCACAGATATTGAGACATTGAATCCTCAATGAAGGGAAACTAAGTGGGTACAGTTTCAGAATAATGGAGCAATCATTATAAGAGGAAAAATTATTTGACTCAAGATACATATCTTTTGGTATATGGGTTGAAAATCCATGGCCTTGATATATACCAGATATATAGAGAGAAAATGAGGACTGCAGATGCTGGAGATCAGAGTCTAAAAGTGTGGCACTGGAAAAGCACAACAGGTCAGGCAGCACCTGAGGAGCAGGAGAGTCAATGTTTCGGACATAAGCCCTTCATAAGGTCTTCTGTCCAAAATGTCGACTGCCTTGCTTCTCGGATGCTGCCTGACCCGTTGTGCTTTTCAAGTGCCACACTTTTAGACTCTGATCTCCAGCATCTGCAGTCCTCACGTTCTCTCTATATATCTGGTATATATCGAGGCCATGGATTTGAGGTTACCATCTGAGCAGTTGTGATTATGTTAAATGGTGGATCAGGCTTGAAGAGCTAAATCATCAATCCTGTTCTTTGTTCATATGTTCAAAGGATTCTGAATCTTTGGAATTGTCTTTCCCAGAGGACGTTGGAGGTACCATGTAAGCCTACAATAGACAGGTTTCTATTCTCTTGGGGAATCAAGGGATATGAAAAGTCATAAAATAAAACATGGGTAGCATGGTGGCTCAATGGTCAGGGACCTGAGTTCGAATCTACCCTTGGGATGCTGTTTGTGTGAAGTTTGTACATTCTCCCCATGTCTATGTGGGTTTCTTCCTGATGTTCTGCGTTCCTCCCACAGTCCAAAGATGTGCAGGTTAGGTGGATTGGCTTTGGGAAACGCAAAGACACAGGGATAGTGTATGGGGATGGGCCCAGATAGGATGTTCTTTGGAGGGTCAGTGTGAAATTGATGGGCTGAATGGTCTGCTTCTACACCGTAGGAATTCTACAATTTTAAAACAAAGAATTGTGAATGCTGAAGATCTGAAACAAAAAACAGAAATTGCTGGTGAAACTTAGCAGGTTAGACAGAATCTGAGGAGGGAAAGCAAAGTTAATGTTTTGCGTCTAATGATCCTTCTTCAGAACTGATAGTAGCTAGGAAAAGATGACATTGTGCTGATGACAAGGGTTGAGCGGAGGAATGAAGTGACTGGATAGGAGGGGATGGAGCCCAGAGAGAGAAAGAAAGTTGGTTAGACAAAGGAATGGTTGTTAATAAGTCAGGGAAGCAGAAAAACTGATAATGGTGACGATGGGGTATGATCAGGAAGTGGGAAAATGGAGAGGAAAACGAAGGTTATTCCAGGTTATGTGGAAAGCTGGGGCAGGCCATTGCTCTTCTCCTGCTCCCATTTTTTTTGTTCTTGTGTTTGTGAAAGTTTTAGACATGTACAGAAAATCTGGATCAACTCAATTCCAAAATAAATAGTTAGATATTTATCTTGAAGGAGGATCATTTGCAGGGCCAAGAGGGACGATTGGAGGAGTGGACACAATAGATAGCACTTTCTAAGGCATAACACAAACAGGACTGGCCCTCCTGTGCTTTACAATCTTATAAAAAATGCAAAACAACTTTTCAATTCATTTCAATGCAATTGATGGATCCACAGTTAGGTGGAAGATTCATGTAAAATAGCATCACTAATATATTTTATGTTCTACCTCTTAATTAATACTTTATATTAGAGTTTGGCTCATGATGAGCCCCACTTGTCTTAACTATCATTTGTAGCAAAATAATGTTTAAAAATTATAGTGTATAACACGGTACATCTGTTCTATGCTTGTTGTTCCTCCTACGACAACAAATTTAATTAAATCTTTTGATGCAGATGGAATATGATGACTGACAATTAATGGGCATCTGATAATGTGAAAGGAACATTTGTTCAGGTACTGATTCCCTCTGTACGTATTCAGCATTGTTTGCATAGTAGGAATGACTTTATAATGGGGTATACTTTGCAGCCTGCTGAGCGGCTTCCATTAAGAGGCTTCCATCAGTGCTCCAATTGAGATGAGACAAAACTGGATAGAACCCATGCAATGCTGCTTTTCTTTTTCAGTTTGCCTATCCTGGGCCTGTCCTCTGTCACTGCAAAGTTGTGCTGATGAAAGTGTGTCAACCTTCAATCAGAATTTAAACTCTGGCTTATTTTTCTTGGTGTTTCGGTTAATTGCAGATCTGTGGCACCAAAGAGGAGGAGACAGTTCATAGAACACGGATAGAGGCCGTGTGAATGATTAGGTGTGAGCAAATAGTTTTTGAAACAACTGCCAAATGGTTTCACACCTTCACTCTTTCCCACTGCTCTGCAATTCTCATTTGAAATTTACAATTCAATCTGCTTCAGGTGAAAATTATTTGCTGCTCATCTCCCTGCTTGTACTTTTGACAATTACCTTAATTGTTTATCCTTTAACTACCAACTCTTGTATCAATAGAACAGTTCCCATTTATTTACCTTAAGCTTTTCCATTGTGAAAAGAATAATCCCAGCACGTCCAGTCTCTCCACATAACTGAAGCACCTCTTTCCTGGTCTCCTTCAAGATTCTCCCCCATAACCCACACTGAAGCTTTTTGCATCTCTCCAAACATTGTTGAGGGGGGGGGGGGGGGGGGGGGGGTGTACTTTATGGGCCCATGTTGTTCCCCCCTCTCCTCCTCCAGATAAAACGACGATTGGGAGCCCATTCAGGTTAAAACAGCTACTGCACGGATATTTCATCATCAATTGTCTATTAATAGGCAGGAAGCTGGAATTCTACCTCTCAGAAGAATTCCTGTCTCAGAGTGCTACTTGCCAGTTGGAAGTCATCAGCTCTCAGCATAGGTAACCCCACAATGAGAATGGTGGCTACTACCAGTCTGCACTTTGACAACTCGAAGACAAGCTGCAATTGTTGCAGGTATTTGTAGCTGAATTGGGGGAATGGGGAGTGGGTTGAATTCAGAGAGAAGGATACTGTACTGGACACTGATAGGTCATAGGGGGACAGAATTGCCAAGTTAAGAAAAGAAGCACTGTGCCCATCACTAGGCCACTCCAGGGAAACCTGGCATAGGATAGACCTCTCCTGCTGACCAGTTGAATGATGCCACTTGTGGGATGAGGCCCTCAATTGGCTATTGGCATGTGGACCACACAGTGTCACACAGCCACTGGCATAATTACTGGGTGTGTGGGTACAGGGATAGGTATAGGCATATCACGCACAAGATTTTTATGTGACACCTTGCCTTCAAAATTGCCAGCTGGAAAGCATAAACCTCAGTGTCATTACTGTCCCAATGCATTAATGAGTACTCACTGTTTAATCAAACCTGATGTCTCACAAGAGGCAATCATTTTAGATATAATGTAAGTTTTTAAGTAATATGTAATAAATCTGCGATAAAGCAGGAGGCTGGTTACTCAGTTGGCTGGACTAGCTGGTTGGCAATAACAAACGCCAATAGTGTGGGATCAATTTTCACATTGTCCTCCTCAATGTCTTACCTCACCCGAGGTGTAATGATCCTCATGTTAAACCACCATGGGTCATCTCTCTCTAATGAGAGAACAGCCCTATGGTCTGGTAGAATAAATGCAACTTTACCATCAAAATAACCCAGTTTACTAATTATCAACAGAGAGCCTAGCTTCTGCCGAAGGTGTTGTTTGGGCATCGGTCCCCACACACAGTCATAGAGTGATAGAGATGTACAGCACGGAAACAGGCCCTTCGGTCCAACCCTTCCATGCCAACCAGATATCCTAACTTAATGTAGTCCCACTTTCCAGCACCCGGCCCAAATCCCTCCAAATCCTTCCTATTCATACATCCATCCAGATGCTTTTTAAATGTTGTAATTGTACTACCCTCCACCAATTCCTCTGGCAGCTCATTCCATATACATACTCTGCGTGAAAAAATTGCTACATAGGTCTCTTTTATATCTTTCCCCTCTCAACCTAAACCTATGCTCTCTCATTATGGACTCCCCCACACCAGGGAAAAGACTTTGTCTATTTATGCTATCCATGCCCCTTTTGATTTTATAAACCTCTGTCAGGTCACCCTTCAGTCTCCGACGCTCCAGGGAAAACCTTCCCCAGCCTATTCAACCTCTCCCAAAGCGTAAATCCTCCAACCCTGGCAACAACTGTGTAAATCTTTTCTGAACCCTTTCAAGTGTTACAACATCCTTCCAATAGGAAGGAGACCAGAATTGCATGCAATATTCCAAAAGTGGTCAAACCAATGTCCTGTACAGGCGCAACATGACCTCCCAACTCCTGTACTCAATGCTCTGACCAATAAAGGAAAGCATACCAAATACCTTCTTCACTATCCTATCCACCAGAGACTCTACTTTTAAGCACCTTTAAGCCAGCACTCCAAGGTCTCTTTGTTCAGCAACAATCCCCTGGACCTTACCATGAAATGTATAAGTCCTACTAATATTTACTTTCCCAAAATGCAGCACCTTGCATTCAACTAAGTTAAACTCCATCTGCCACTCCTCAGCCCATTGGCCCACCTGATCAAGATCCCATTGAAATCTGAGGTAACCTTCTTCACTGTCCACTACAACTCCAATTTTTATCTCATATGAAAACTTATTAACTATACCTCTTATGCTCACATCCAAATCATTTATTATAATTGACGAAAGGTAGTGGACCCAGCACCAATCCTTCTGGCACTCCACTGGTCACAGGCCTCCAATCTGAAAAACAACCCTTCCACCACCCTCTGTCTTCTACCTTCAAGACAGTTCTGTATCCAAATGGCTAGTTCTCCCTGTATTCCATGAGATCTAACCTTGTTAACCAGTCTCCCATGGGGAACGTTGTTGAATGTCTTACTGAAGTTCATATAGTTCACGTCCACTGCTCTGTCCTTATCGATCCTCTTTGTTACTTCTTTAAAAAAACTCAATCATGTTCATGGTGGGCTTTAGCGTATTTAATGTGGGTGTAGGGATATTCAGAGTCTATGTTAGATTAGATTACTTACAGTGTGGGAACAGGTCCTTTGGCCCAATAAGTCCACACCGATGCACAACCCACCCAGACCCATTCCCCTACATTTTACCCCTGCCCCTTACACTACGAGCAATTTAGCATGGTCAATTCACCTAACCTGCACATGTTTGGACTATGGGAGGAAACCGGACCACCCAGAGGAAACCCACGCAGACACGGGGAGAATGTGCAAACTCCACACAGTCAGTCGCCTGAGGCGGGAATTGAACCCAGGTCTCTGGCGCTGAGGCAGTAGTGCTAACCACTGTGCCACCGTGCCGCCCAAAAAGTCATAGAGTCATAGAGATGTACAGCACAGAAACAGACCCTTCAGTCCAACTCATCCATGCTGATCAGATATTCTAACCTAATCTGGTCACATTTGCCAGCACTTGGTCCATATCCTTCTGAAACCTTCCTATTCATATACCCATCCAGGTACCTTTTAAATGTTGTAATTATACAATCCTCCACCACTTCCTCTGGTAGCTCACTCCATCTTCGCATCATCATTTGTGTGAAAATGTTGCCCCTTAGGTCTCTTCTAAGTCTTTCCCCTCTCACCCTAAACCTATCCCATCTAGTTCTGGATTCCCCAACCCTGGGAAAAAGACCTTATCTATTTACTATATCCATGCCCCTCATGATTTTATAAACCTCTACAAGGTGACCCCTCAGCCTCTGATGCGCCAGAGAAAAAAGCCCCAGCCTATTCAGCCTCTCTCTCTATAGTTCAAATCCTCCAACTCTGGCAACATCCTTGTAAATCTTTCTGAACCCTTTCAAGTTTCACAACATCCTTCCTCTAGGAAGGAGACCAGAATTGCACACAATACTCCAAAAGTGACCTAACCAATGTCCTATACAGCTGCAGCATGACCTCCCAACTTCTTTACTCAATGCTCTGATCAATAAAGGAAAGCATACCAGATGCCTTCTTCTCTATTCTATCTACCTGAAACGCAAGGAACTATGAACCTGCATTCCGAGGTTTCTTTGTTCAGCAACACTCCCCAGGACGTTACCATCAAGGGTATAGTCCTGCCTTGATTTGCCTTTGTGTAACTCAACTAATATCAGTATGAAGTTTGGGACCTGAAGTTTAGAAGAATGAGAAGGGTCTCATCGAAACAAAAAGGATTCTTACGGGGCCTGACAGGGTAAATGCTGAGAGGATGTTTCTCCATATGGGAGGACCAGAGGGCATTGTCTCAGTATAAAGGGGCACCAAATTAAAATTTAAATGAGTGGAAATTTCTTTTCTCAGAGGATTAAGAATGCCTTCTCATGGGGAGCTGTGGAGGCAGTGTCCTTGGGTAGATTTAAGGCTGAGACAAATAGATTCTTAATCTGTCGGGGAATGAAGAGTTATGAGGAAAAGGCAGAAAAGTGGTCATGAGGAATGTTGGATCGGCCAGGACCTTATTAAATGGTCAAGTGTGCTAAAGGAGCCAATCAACCGCCCGCTAGTTTTATTCTTTGTGGTCTTATGTAGTAATAGAGGATTGGCGATGGTCAATCGACCCAAGATATCCCAGATCATATCTGATATTATAAAATGGTGACAGTAGTGCAGACTAGCCCAATTCTAAGAATATCTTTCTTGAATAGAGCAGGAGCACAACTTCCACCACTTGAACTTTGCAAATTCTCATTTTGTTGAAACGACAAGGGTGAAGTACCCTTGGTTTGTCTTAATGCAACTGATGAATGTCGGTTTAGTCTTTCAAGGGTTGTAAGTCGATGGGAAAGCAATCTGAAAATGAGATGTCAATCACATGTACCTGCCATTCTGTAGTCTATGATTCAAGCACAGCCATGCTACCTTCCTTAATCAGAAAAACTGCTCCGTGACAATATTTGCTTGATATGAAGCTACAGCAGTATCTGCATGACCTTATCACGCAGAAGAAATATGCTACTGTTCTGCAAAGAAGAAGTTAATACTGGTGAGCTGATTACTATTAATTTGTCTCTTAATGGAACACAGCAATGAAACAGAATATCTGATAATGAGAAACACAGAATGGGGATATGTAAAAATAAATAACGTAGGGAAAGCAAAAATGTGTACATAATTGGATTAAAATAGATTGAATGGAATAAGTTGTAATTTGTTTGCCTCATGTTGATAATCTTTTTAAAAATACAAGTGAGTGTATCGTGCAACTTATTTGAAAATGATGCTTGCTTTGAATTTAAGGTACAATGGAGAGATACAGTGATATAACCCTGAATTGCACCGGACAATCTTAGCTTCAGGCACTTTTGTAATTTCATTTAAACAGCTTTTGCAAGGTAATCTAACATAGGGTACTAGTCGCACAATAAAACTCCTATAATATTTCCCTGTTATATTAACGCAGTAATTCCAGTTGATTATGTTTTTGCATCAGAATGTAATAGACTTATGGAGCTTTTTAAAGACTGCTTTATAAAGGGCACCTGACATTTGTTGCCTGTGGGCTGTTTGACACTGAGGTCCCCAGCAATTTCCAACAGTGCAGTTGGAACACTTTGGGAAAAGTCAAGAGGAGCAACTGGAAAAGCAGCCTACAAGCAAAACAAGTGATTATAACAGAGTAGGGAAAAGAAATGAACTTATGATCAAAATACTAGCCTATACTATTATGAGAGAGTGCTTATGGAATATGAAGTCTAGTCTAAATATGAGGGCCAGACTGTTGAAGAGAGAAGAGTCACTGGGTTGAAAACGTTAACTCTATTTTTCAAAATCGGAGGCTATGCCAATGGGTGGCCTTGCTATGACACCCCACTTAGTGGACGGATCCCCTTTTCCCTTTCGTTGGTCCCTGGAGGGCTTCTTATATTTAGGCATTTTTATTACTCCAGTATTTGGTCAGTTGTATAAGGCTAATTTTGTGCATTTACTGGAAAGGATAAGGCAGGACCTCCAGCAATGGGGAGACCTTCCAATTTCCTGGTTGGGTAGAATAGCACTAATTAAAATGAATGTCCTACCCCGTCTCCTATATCCTATGAGAATGCTTCCGGTGATGCTGCCGAGGATGGCTGGCTGGGTTCCTTTATCTGGAATCATAGACGGCCCCTCATTAAGCTGAAGAAGCTACAGCTTCCACAGACAAAGGGAGGATTGGACTTCCCAGATTTTAGGAAATATCAGTTAAGTTCCCTATTAAGTTACATAGCTGATTGGGTCTTGTCTGATCCACAATCAATCTGGTTGGACATCGAGGCCTCTCAAGTAAAATACCCACTTATTAACCTTTTTATTTTCAGACAAGAGGAAAATCATTACAGATCACTGTAAAAACCCTATAATACTAAACACAATCAAGGCTTGGAATATAAGGCGGCAAAATGTGGGAAATACACATAAAACATCCCCCTATGCACCGATAGTGGGAGCATGGGGATTCCAACCGGGGTTTACAGATGCCACTTTTAAACTCTGGAGATCCAGGGGTATCTCATGTCTAGGGGACCTATTTAAAGATGGGATCCTGATGTCTTTTGAACAGCTGCGTCAGAAATTTGGATGACCTAATGGAGACCTCTTTCGATACTTCCAAATTCGAGACTATATACAGAAGAAGACTATGTTATTAGATAGTCTTTATAAATCAGATAGAGAATGTAATGTCCTACGACCAGTGGGGGTATCCTCCAACAGTACTATTTATCATTTACTACATGATGAAGTATCGGGAGATAGGGACAAACTGCTTAAAACATGGGATCAGGATTTGGGACTAGAAATCTCTATAGAAACGTGGAATGATATTTGGGAAAATGCTAGAAGAATTACTATCTGTAACAGAACCCAGGCTATCCAGCTGAAGATACTTCATAGGGCCCATATAGCACCGGTTCAATTGGCAAAATTTAAGGCAGGAGCATCTCCAATGTGTCCCAAATGCAAAATAGAGGTGGGCAGTCTTGTACATTGACTATGGACCTGTCATAAAATCCGTAGATATTGGACTAAAGTAGCAAGTACCCTGACAGAAATTTTAGGAACGGAAATTAAAGTGGACCCTGTATCTCTCCTTTTGGGCTTTTCGAACTTTCCCTCCCTGGACATGTACGGGAAGAGACTATTTTCTATTCTCTCTTTCTGTGCAAGGAAAAATATTTTGGTGAACTGGGTGGCTGAAGGCCACCCTGGACTTTCAAATTGGCACAGATTAATTATGGAATGTATTCCCCTTGACTTCCTTACAAATATGGTGCACCGAAAGACCGAATTATTTTATAAAATATGGCAGCCCTTCTTGAATTACATAAATACAGATATTTCGGCTATCCTAACGAGGGCTTTTATTTAATTGAGATTACAAACCTGGCTGGTCCGGGGCCCCTTAGGAGAGGAATCCCGCATGGATACGGGTTTTATTACATCTGATGTTAGCATATTCCGAGCATGTAAGAGATTTAAATATACACTCTGGTTAGTTGTAGGTTAGATTAGTAGACAGTTGAGTTTTGTTTTTTTTCTTTTTCGGTTTTTTTTTGTTAAATTTTGGCTATTGTAAATTTGATTTAATTGTATAATCAATGTTTGTATATGAGAGTTTTGTTTATTTTTTAAACTTGTAAAAATGTTAAATTTCTCATAAAAATATCTATTAAAAAAAAAGAAAATGTAAACTCTGATTTCTCTCTACAGAGGCTGCCAGACCTGCTGAGATTTTCCAGAAATTTCTGTTTTTGTTCAGGAGAGATGTTTGGAAGTATTTCTACATAGAGTCATAGAGATGTACAGCATGGTTTGGAATGCTCTCCCCCAAATGCCAGTTGATGCTTGATCATTTGTTCATTTTAAATCAGAGATAAGTAATTTTTGGTAAATTCCAACTTATTAAGAAATATGGGCCAGAGGCCAGTATATGGAGCATATGAACACAGAGCAGCCATGAATGGTGTAACAGCCTTGAGGGGCTGAATGGCTTACTTCTGTTTCAATTATTCTATGAGAAAATTCAGACTATTCCTTTTTACAAAAAAGATGTTTTACCTGCTCTCATCTTATTGTGAGATTCTATTTAAGTCTGATTTGGTGTTAGCTGTGGCTCAGTTGGTAGCACCCTTGGTCGAGAAGCTATCGCTGTCCAGAATTGGAACAACAATAATCGAGGCTGACATTCCAGATCTGCACTAAAGGAGCGCTACACTGTTGGCAGTACCAACCTTCAGCTGATACCTTGAACCAAGGCATCAGATGAGTATAAAATATTTTCAGTTAAAAATCATACAAAACCAAGTTATGGTGAGATTTTTAGCATTGTACACCCTGGTCCAACACCAGCGTCTCCAAAATATTTTAAGACCCTATTTTGAGGAGGTGCAGGGGATTTCTCCTTAATGTCTTGGTCAACGTTTATCTTTCAATCAATGCCAAAACAAACAGAACATCTGCTCAGAGTTATGTTGATACTTATGGGATCTTGCTTGGCACAATTTACCTGCTGTGCCTCCGATAGTACCACAGGGATTACACATCCAAAAGCACTTAATTGGCTGAGGCAAATCTTGGGGTGCCCTCTGACCTAAAACGATGCTAGATAAATGCAACATTTCTTTCTTTAATCTCCTGAGAAGGCTGACAGTCAAACTGCATCAAGACTTCTGGATTAGTGGTGCTGGAAGAGCACAGCAGTTCAGGCAGCATCCAACGAGCAGCGAAATCGACGTTTCGGGCAAAAGCCCTGGCTTTTGCCCGAAACGTTGATTTCGCTGCTCGTTGGATGCTGCCTGAACTGCCGTGCTCTTCCAGCACCACTAATCCAGAATTTGGTTTCCAGTATCTGCAGTTATTGTTTTTACCTTGCATCAAGACTTCTCTGACTGTAGCTCTGAAACCTGTATCTCATACATGCATGGTGTCTCATTGCAGGGCTTTTTTTCCCCTGAAAGAACTTCCCTCAGAGCAAATGGAAAACAACAAATGCTGGAGATCACAGTGGGCCAGGCAGCTGAGTGAATTTTGTTCCCATGGAGTGGCAACTTCGTGTTTTCAGTTCAGATTCCAGCATCTGTAATAATTTGTTCCCTCAGAGCAAACTCTATTGCCAGTTATTACCTGAGAATCAGTAGATCAATTTTTGTCTGTCATTTCATAGTTATCCTTTTAAGAGGTTCTACTAAGCAATAGAAAATAAATTCCAGGAAAAAGAGAAATAAGAATTCTAAACTCAAAATAGAAATGGAAAAAAAACATCAGTCAAAAAAGAGACACTAAGCCTATTTGCATTCTCTACACTATTTACGATTCCATATTCAATTCCAATTTGTAGGCATCACTATTGCAGAAAGACCATCTTGCAAACTTTAATCTTCTATCATCTACCTCATTACTGATTCCATCTTTTTCAAATAAAGGCTCAGTGGAGGGTGGCACAGTGGCTCAGTGGTTAGCACTGCTGCCTCGCAGTATCAGGGACCCAGGTTCGACTCCCGGCTCGGGCGACTGTCTGTGTGGAGTTTGCACATTCTCCCTATGTCTGCGTGGGTTTCCTCTGGGTGGTCTGGTTTCCTCCCACAGTCCAAAGATATGCTGGTCAGCTGAATTGGCATGCTAAATTGTTCATAGTCTTAGGTGCATTGGTTTGGGTGGGTTACTCTTCAGAGGGAGTTATGGACTTGTTAGGCCGAAGGGCCTGTTTCCATACTGTAGGGAATCTAATCTAATCAAACTATCCAGAACAAAAATCTTTGGGCATGTATCAAATCAGCATAAAATTCAGGTAGGTTATGAAACTAACTCATGGTTTATGTTCAGAAAGATCAGAAATGTGAAATCAAGTTTGTATCCATGCCTTTATTTACAGTGACTGATTGCTATCTTCGTTATAATTACTTACAATGTTTCTACCACACTATACCAAATAGTGGGTCAACTCAAAACAACATCACTTTTGCTGTTTATGCACATTTTGTACATCTCATGGAAGGACCAAGTTGAAAACCTGCCGGCTCTCTCAAAGACAAGTATTTTGAAATTGTTCAAGTTATCCAGGAATTTTCTGCACAGTGAAGTACCCAGAGCCAGATGACCAGAAGGAGATCCAAAGCTACAATTCATGGATCCTTGCTTGTGTGACACAAAGGCCTTGAACATTTGGAAAACACTTGTAGAACCAGAAGAACCTGTCAACGTCACCCACAGGTTGGCATCCATCACAATCATAAACTACAGCTACAGCTGTTTGGAAACAGGTACCAATACTGACAACAGCAACACATAATGACAGCACTTTAGAAGAGTCAGCTTCTCACTATTTGGTTTCCTTAGCCATCAGTGCCTTATGAAGTTTTTCTGTCCCCAGTGGACTTGATTTGCTGCTTGTCCATCTTGATAGACAGATGGAAAGATGCTGACAATGACCAAATTGCTTCTCTTAAAGGGATAAATATGGAATGACAGACAAGAATAGATCTACTGAATTGCAGTTTGTAGCTGGCTATGGAGCTTGCTCTGAGGGAAGTTCAATAGTTCAAATCTCACTCCAGGAATTCAGTTTATGATTCAGGCTAATGCTTCTGTGCGAGACATCAAATTTGCAAACAATAGAAGTGTTGAACTTATTTTCTGGTCTTCATTTTGCTCCTAACCAACAACAAAAAGGGATTAACTGTTTATTCAACTTGTTGCTGTTTATGGAGTTTTGTTGATATGAAGGCTGCTGCATTTGCCTCCATAACAAGATCACTGCACTCCAAAAGTAATCACTACCTGAATTGATTTGAAACATTACAATGTGATAAAGTGCTGGATGAATGCAGGCTGCAATATTATTAGGAGTGCAACATATAAAACAATGAGTGAATTGCAAAACATCTTTGCGCTACATGTTTCATGCTCGTGCTAGTTAAGTTACTAATTTAGTCGACTCAGGGCCTGGGTGAGTTAATGGATGAGATATTATTGCAGCTAGTGTAAACCAATAGCCCACAATTTTTAATCTGCACTTCTAATACACCAGAATAAACAACTATGTTCTCCTCTCCTGACGAGTAACTAAAAGTGTAAAGAACATTTCATTGTGGAAAACCAATGTGAAACGTTTCAACATGATAGCTCATTAAATAATTGGAAGCAACACTTATCAAAATATTAATATCACTTAATCTTTTTGTTGCATTATAGGGGTCATAAAGTGATTTGGGGCTGAATCTTATATGTTTTTGGTTAAGTTTGAGTCGTGTCAAATTTTTTGGAGGGATGTCAGCTAAGAATCCACTTCTTTAAATATCTCTTTGGCATATCCGATTCCAGCCTCAGGGACTGTTCCCAGAACAACTCACCACTCAGCAGATAGCCAGAATTAACCAGCATACCTTATACTCACACCACCTTAAAGCTAGCTGGGCAGCTAGACAAGTACGATTAGTCTAAGAGATGGCCTACATGGTTTCTAACATTTGTCCTGGATATTGTAGAAGGGGGACATTGGGTACCACTCTTTAATTAATGACTTGGAGGTCCTGCTGGATGGGCTGGGGCAGGAATGGGACCTACTATTCTCCCAGGACCAGCAACGGAAGCCACAACACCAGACTGTGCCAGCCTGGTCTGAAGCTTACCGTGGGGTCAGTGCAGTCTCAGACTTCTGGATAAATACCCAGCAGAACAAGGAGAAGATCAAGGTCCTTCTCACCTTCACCAGCATAAGGGCCATCATCTTCTTTCTGGTATGTCAGACTCACTCTATCTCAGCTACTGTACCCAACTCCTCAAGCCTCAAGCTCTGCCACTCTCACTGTTGGTTGCAACATCTTCCCTCCCTTTTTGCCATTCCACCCCCCCTCACCATCACCACTAACGTTGCATACCCTCTGTATGGACTATGCATAATCACTCACTTGGGGCATGTATCCAAGAGCACCAACAGCAACAGGTGTGCCCCTCTCCCATCTCCCTTTCATACCTGCTATTCTCATTCTAAGAGGAAAGCAGACCACAACAAGGCAGACAGTTGGTAGGCTGGCCGGCATTCAACTCCTCGTCCCTTATGAGAAACTGATCCTGACCCTGATCATCCCGAATGACAAGATGAGTATCCCCAAGCCCTTGGACTGGTATCAGAGGTTGCCCTTGACTGACTGTGCTGTGCACCACTGAGTGAAGGCTATCCTTCTTAACTTGACTGAAGCCTGCTGACAATCTCCGGCTTTGTGTCAGCGCTGAACGGCAAGGCAAGACAGCAATAATATGAGCCTGATATCTCGGGCTGAGAGGGTGAAGTGCAAAATGGCAAGGCGAATCAAGACAAGGCTGGGAATCTGTGGGCATCCAGGTAGGCTCAGGTGAGTCTGCACACAGACATCAATCGCAGAGCTCAGGTATGCAGCATTGTCCAGTCCATGAGCTGGATCCAAAGCCCTGAGTGTGCAGTGTCCTTGCTGTAGCATTACAATGATCACTGCCAGTATCGCCCTAGGTGTAGCGTGGAAGTCCAGAAGCATGTATCAGAGACGTGCCTTGGATTTCTTCATTCAGTTTCCCACCCAGTTTGATAACATGGGATTTTGAATATTAATACGGTGAATTGTGCCAATTAACAAGACGATTAACAAGGAATAATCACCGTCAATTGGCATCTTGCCACTGCCTAGTGAATATCTCACCATGCCGATTTTGAAAATCATTAAAAAGATGTCACAAGTTGTTCTTGACATCGAGATGGGCTCCAGCACACTTGCTGCCCAACTCTGCCACACACCTCAGGGTTGTTCACACCCTGATTAATCTTCCACCCTACATTTTCGTACACTAATATTTGACAAGCATAGCCTCTCGAAGAAAACAAAACTGACATGTTTCCTATAAAAGCCAGTCAGAAAAATTCCATTCAAGGTGAGTTACTGATCAGCACTGATGGATTGGCAGCCGAAACAGCAAACTCACCCTACCCCCTCCCTCACTCTCAACCCATTTTCCCTCTTGCACGCACCTGCCACTTTCATCATCTCCCTCAGCTATAATCGATCATTCTAGCTTTTCGTGCTGCATCAGATCTCTTGAGGTCTCTTGTTGCTCTTGGCACATGCATCTTTGTCAATGCTTCCTATTCCAATCCAAAAATATTACTCTTTAATCTGCTGGTAATGATTCTTCCTGGGACAGTGTCTAACAAGTACTTCAGGATCTTGGTCTCTGTGTCATACCTAAATTGTAACAATTTTTGACCACATGACATTGGAACCAGTATAACTAGGCCTAACCCCATCCCTTCTTGGCATTCATTTGGACAAAGAGCAGAACTTAATTCTTCCCACACCTCCTATTCTGGGAGACAGGTCAGTCCATAAAATTAGAAAGAAAGGCCAGGGAGAGGGTTGAGGAAGAGTGCAAGGTTCCCATCAGTCTCCTGACTCATCCTCGATTTCCCTCCCCCTGCCTTCACCCTCAGATTAAACGAAAGGGGAGATAGAGTAAACTTGCTGAAAGATCCGCCAGTGCTCTCCCAATATATAACCCCTATTCCCTTCCTCACCACAGCCATGCTGAGTAGCCCTGAGATCCCTGACTCCTCTCACCTTCGTTGTCGGGCGTCCTCCATGACAACTGCCTTAGTCTCCTGCAATACCCGCAGAGTTCACCATGCCCTCTGGTCCTGCTGGGACCTTCTCATTGGCTGGCAGCGTTTGGACACATACTAGCTGCAAAAACAGACTTTGTTTTCTTCACACCAGTCTCCAGTTTCTGATTAATTCCCTTTTAGGGAATCATTGAGATCACAGAATCACTGAATCATAGAAGGTCTGTGGCACACATTTGGCCCACTGTGTTTGCACCAGCTCAGCAAATAAGCATAATTACCCTAAGCCAATTTCCTGCTTTTCCAATGTTCTCTTAAATGTCTCAATTGAACCTGCCTCCACCACACTTCCCGGCTGTGTGTTAATTCGATGTCCTAACATTCCTCTAGGAAATAAAGTACTTTTGTCAGTGTGGTCACTGTTGTAATCTTGGAAATACTTATGACAAGGCTGAACAGGCAAAATTAAAAAGATGGATTGGTAACCATTGACCAGGATATCAAAGACTGCGTCCCTGTATTCATCAAAAAATGCCATATGGTCTTGGTTAGATTAGATTAGATTACCTACAGCATGGAAACAGGCCCTTCAGCCTAACAGGTCCATGCCAATCCTCCGAAGAGTAATCCACCCAGACCCATTCTCATACACTATATTTACCCCTGACTAATGCACCTAACACTATGGGCAATTTAGCATGGCCAATTCACCTGACCTGCACATCTTTGGACTGTGGGAGGAAACCAGAGCACCTGGAGGAAACTCACGCAGACACAGGGAGAACGTGCAAACTCCATACAGACAGTCGCCCGAAGTATTTTACAAGCCTTCGGTTTAACTTGGTATTGCTGTCTCAGTACACTGACAGGTCAGACTTGGTTTTCACACTTGAGTTCTCGAGCAGACTTGAACCCACAGCCTTGTAATTCAGGGGCAAGACAGTGACTGTGGAGTCAAGGTTAATATCTTGATAAGCTCTTATCATTTGTGGTAAGTAAAACTGCTTTATACTGACGCAGCAGTGACCATTTAAATTACTAAGCAAAAAAGTAACTTTTCAAACATCTTGTCAGCACTGATTTATGGATTCCAGGTCATACTAATTTCTCACAAGGTTTCTGTCAGTCAGCAGTCTGACAGTTTTTAGCTGAATGCTTCAATTCATGCCAATCTTTATATAACAAATTCAGACCTTCAATCTCTCTACTACATGATTATCTTAAACTCTGTTCAAATGGCTACACTGGGGATCAGGGGACCTTGGTAAATAATATTCCTGTCAAACACTCCATTTTAAATTCACATAATGCAGAGTGCTTAACAGCACATACCAATGCTTTTCAAACAGCATAAATCTTTCACAGACGAGTGGAAGAATGTGTTGACTTGAAGGCTGCTGACATGGAAGTGTTTTCACCGATTTCTCCATAATTTTTTCGAAGATGAAGTTTCTTCTCAAGTTATTTCATCAATGAGCCATGCTGTAATATTTGGTTGCTCCCCCATCGAGGTTAGACATAAAAGTAGATAGGGAGACTGTAGGAGGACTTGCACAGACTGGGAAAGTGGACAAAGAAGTGGCAGATTGAATACCGTATGGGAAAGTGTGAGGTTAAGCAGTTTGTTAAGAACAATATAGGCATAGATTATTTTGTAAATAGGAAAAAAGCTCTGGAAATCTGAAGCACAAAGGGAATTGAGGGTTTAGATAGGGATTCTCTTAAGATTAACTGGTAGGTTCAGGTGACAGCTAGGAATGCAAATATAATTTGAGCATTCATTTCAAAAGGGCTAGAATACAAGAACAGGGAAATACTGCTGAGACTGTATAAGGCTCTGGTGAGACCACATTTGGAATATTGTGAGCAGTTTTGGACGCGGTATCTAAGGAAGGATGTGCTGGCATTGGAGGGAGTCCAGAGGAGGTTTACATGAATGATCCTGAGGTTGAAGGGCTTGTCATACGAGGAGCAGTTGAGGATTCTAGGTCAGTACTTGATGGAGTTCAGAAGGATGAGGGAGAATCTCATACTGAGAAGCTGAAATAGAGTGGAGGTGGAGAAGATGCTTGCTCTTGTAAGAGAGACTAGGACCTGAGGGCACAGCCTCAGGGCAAAGGGATGAAGACTTTAGAACTGAGATGAGGAGGTATTTCTTCAATGAGGGGGCGGTGAATCTGTAGACCTAATTGGCACAGAAGGCTGTGGCGGCCAAGTCATTAACTGAATTTAAGATACAGATAGAAAGGTAGTTGATTAGAAGGGGCATCAAGGCAAGAGAATGATATTGAGAAATGCATCAGCTATGATCAAATGGTGGAGCAGACTTGATGGACTGAATGGCCTAATTCTGCTCTCACATCCTATTGGTCTAATGTTTGTGTTTTGTTAAGAATAGGAGTGGATGTCTGGATTGGATCTCTTATCAATTCCTTCAGTTGATCACAACAAAAGAAATTATTTTGTTTTATTACTCAGTTATATCATACTTCAATTAAAATGGAACACCAGACAGAACTAAAATGCTTCTCACAAGGTTTCCTTTAGGGAAAGGAAGAGGAATTTTACCACCTATTAATCTGGAGAAAAATAAGGAAACACGTCAAACACATGCACTAACACAGGTACAAAATTGAAAAAGAGGAAAAGTGCAAAAGGAAAATCAAGGTAAGCAGTTTAAAAAGTTCTTAGGGTCTTAAATTAGTGTATTTTTAACCCAAGGCCATGGCTGTTTAATTGACTTATTGTCTGCTCAGCCACAGCAATAAAATTGGATACCTTGGATAAAGGATGTTTCTCCAGTTTAGTTTCTCACTGGGTGTTGTTTTGGAGATGCAAAAGAAATGGAGATGGGGAGGTACCAAATGAGTGTTTTGCATCAGTGTTTACTGTGGAGAAGGACATGGAAGAGATAGAACATGGGGGAAATAGATGGTGACATCTCGAAAAATCTTCACATTACAGAGGACAAAGTCTTGTAATGTATACAAGTGGATAACTCCACAGGACCTAATCAGGTGTACCCTAGAACTCTGTGGGAAACTAAGGAAGTGATTCCTTAGTGGGCCCTTTGCTGAGATAATTGTATCATCAATAAGCACAGGTGAGGTGCCAGCAGACTGGAGGTTGGCTAACGTGGTGCCACTATTTAAGAAAGGTGGTAAGGAAAAACCAGGGAAACATAGACCAGTGAGCCTGACATTGGTGGTGGGTAGGTTGTTGGAGGGAATCCTGAGGGACAGAATGTACATATATTTTGAAAGGCAAGGACTGATTAGGGATAACCAACATGACTTTGAGTGTGGGAAATCACATTTCACCAACTTGATTGAGTTTTGTTTTAGATTAGATTAGATTCCCTACAGTGTGGAAACAGGCTCTTCGGCCCAACAAGTCCACACCGACCCTCTCATTTTGAAGAAGTAACAAAGAAGATTGATGAAGACAGAGCAGTAAACATGATCTATATGGACATCAGTAAGGCGTTCGACAAGGTTCCCCACGGGAGACTGGTTAGCAATGTTAGATCCCATGGAATACAGGGAGAACTAGCCATTTAGTACATACCTGGCTAAAAAGTAAAAGACAGAGGATGGTGGTGGAAGGTTGTTTTACAGACTGGAGGCCTGTGATTAGTGGAGTGCCACAAGGATTGTGCTGGGTCCACTACTTTTCATCATTTATATAAATGATTTGGATATGAGCATAAGAGGTATAGTAAGTAAGTTTGCAGATGACACCAGGTGTAGTGGACAGTGAAGAAAGCTACCTCAGATTACAATGGGATCTTGATGACATGGGCCAATGGGCTGAGGAGTAGCAGATGGAAGTTAATTTAGATAAATGCGGGGTGCTGCATTTTGGAAAAGCAAATCTTAGCAGGTCTTATACACTAATGGTAAGGTCCTAGGGAGTGTTGCTGAACAAAGAGACCTTGGAGTGTACGTTCATAGCTCATTGAAATTGGAGTCGCAGGTTGATAAGATAGTGAAGAAGGCGTTTGGTATGCTTTCCTTTATTGGTCAGAGTATTGAGTACAGGAGTTGGGAGGTCATATTGCAGCTGCACAAGACATTGGTTAGGCCACTTTTGGAATATTGTGTGCAATTCTGGTCTCCTTCCTATCGGAAGGATGTTATGAAACTTGAAAGGGTTCAGAAAAGATTTACAAGGATGTTGCCAGTATTGGAGCATTTGAGCTAGAGGGAGAGGCTGAATAGGCTGGGGCTGTTTTCCATGGAGCATTGAAAGCTGAGGGGTGACTTTATAGAAGTTTATAAAATCATGAGGGGCAACATTCTCAGGCAGAAGATGGTACGTATCTGGAATGAGTTGCCAGAGGAGGCGGTGGAGGCATCTGGATGGGTATATGAATAGGAAGGGTTTGGAGAGATATGGGCCGGATGCTGGCAGGTGGGACTAGATTGGGTTGGGATATCTGGTCGGCACGGACGGGTTGGAAGAAGAGTCTGTTTCCATGCTGTACACCTCTACGACTCTACGACTCTATATGAAACAAGTCTTCTATTTCTGCTGTTATGAATCCATTATTCTTCTCTCCCCTCTGCCCAAAAGTACAAAATATTTTTGTATTCATGTGTATAGGTCAATTTTTTTTTCCCAATATATAGACTTTGATCCAAATATGTGCAAGATCCAGAAAGGTAAAAGTCATACAGGGGATACAGATCTGAGTGACATTTTTAGAGTCAATTTTTTGATTTCAATTCAAATGGGATCATTTTGAGTGATGATGTCATTAATTGGTTGAACCTCTAGTTGTGAGTGCATTGCAGCTGTATTGATTCAGTGATTTTCCTTTGTAAAACAATTTTAGTCCATGAGAGGTCCAGGTATTGAAAATTAGATAATGGAAGACAAAAATACATAGTTTATTTTTACCACTATCACTGCAGCATTAGGCAGCAAAGCATCTCACACAGTGAAGAATGGAGAGTGCCCACACAAATACAGGAACCATCCAGACTAACAACCACAAACAATGCAAACAACAGTTCGATAGCGACGAAAGAAAATGATGCTATTACGTCGTGTTTTTTACTATCTCTGGAGGTCTCAAAAGGCTGAACAGTTCGCAAAGTACACTCGAGATGCTGTCACTATTATAATGTATATAACGCAAGAACCAAAACACACAAATTGCAATGAAATAATGACCAGTCAATCTGTTTTGTACTATCAGTTAAGGATACATCATGACATGGTTCTTCTTCAAAATACTGCCTTTGGATCTTTTATACCGACCTGGCAGTACATACTTCTGAAAGCCTGTGCCTCCAATAGTGCTGCACTTCCTCATTCCTGCACTGAATTGTTCATCTCAATGAAGTACTAAAGCCTGAAGGGATTACGATTCTACAATCTTCTGACTGAGGGGTTAGAGCACAATTATGAAGCTGTTGCCCCTAGGCAGCTAGTAAATCAAATGTAAAATTCTCATCCTTATGTTTAAATCTTGAGGGGTTCATTCTATCTTATTCACTCACCTCTTTAAACTCAACAGCTATTCTCCATCTTCTTAACAATTGCTTACTCTGAGACTGGTTCACCCTCATCCTTTTGTCCTATTGATCCACCATTTTCAATTTATCTTCAGCCACATAGGAATTATACTCCCTCCATTTAGGTCAGAATTTTCTCTTCCAGGTGAATTTTGTGGTGAAATGGGCATTTAACCAGGCAGGATATCTGACTGGTGGGAATGGCACTCCCTTCCCAACTCTGCCATGATTAAGTTCATGGCTGTAATTAATGCTCACTTAAGGGTCTCATCTCATCGAACAGGAGTCTCACCATATGGGAAGCCCAAAAAGCAAAACCTGTTGTAATTGCTTATGGGTTTTGGAGTAAGTGTGTTGTGTGGGGTCTCTTGCTGAACGTCACTTACTATCTGATTGGGCAGCTTGGCATCAGGAATTGAGGAAGGCAGTGCAATGAAAAGCAGACAGCGGTTCAGATCCCTACCACCCTTCCAATTTCTCTTTTTAGAACTTCCTTAAAAACTACTTCTTTGACCAAGTTGTTTTTACTTCTTCTAATATTTCATAATTAAAAAGTTATCTTTCTGAAAGGCTTGGGATAGTTTTCCATGTAAATATTTTAACTTTTAGCTAAAGTGCTCAAAATGTGTTACCATTGACCAGAAACTGAACTAAATGAGCCATATAATTACAATGGCTACCAGAGCAGTTTACAGGCTAGGAATCTTGTCATGATAAACTTACCTCCTGATTCCCCAGAGCCTGTCCACAATTTACAAGGCAAATGACAGAAGTCTGAAAGAATACTCCCCACTTGCCTGGGTAAATACAATGCCAACAATATTCAAGAAGCTTGACACCATTCAGGACAAAGCAGCCTGTTTGATTGGTACCACAATCACAAATATTCAGTCCCTCCACTATTGATGGGCAGTAACAGCAATGTGTACCATCTACAAGATACACTGCAAAAATTCACCTTTACTCCCTAAGACAGCACCTCCATTCCAAACCCACGAGTACTGTAATCTAGAAGGTCAAGGGTAACAGTTGCATAGCAACACTACCACCAGCAAGTTCCCCTTCAAGCCATTCAGCATTTTGACTTGTAAAAATATCACCATTCCTTCAGCATCACTTGGTCACAATCCTAGGAATCATTTCCTCACATTATTGTGTGTGTATCTTTGAGCTAGGAACTCAAAACAAATACTGGGGGCAAGAAGTTAACATTGCAGCAGCCTTTATGCATAGGGGGAACACCACTTCTGACATCATGGGAGTTGCGATATATTTAAGCTCATGGGAGAGGTGCAGAAATGCCTATGTCAGGCAATTATGTCGTGATCAGGAAATGAATGCAAACAAGGGAGCATCTCCTCCTTGGAAACAGTTCCGTCTGCGCTCAGTTTCCTCTTTGAAGAATATATACTTTGAGTTGATCAGATCATTAAGGGTCTAGTAGAAAGACTGGGCTTGATGAGATGAATTTTATTTCCCTGATCAGGTACCACATCAGGTATTAGTTTTGGTTATACAGCCTGGGAATAGATATTGAAAACATTATTGTGTTTGAATATTTCACAAACAATCTATTTCTGTGAATCTTTTGTCTCAACATAGGAGTATTTGTAAGTCTGATCATTTGTCCAAAAATTTCATAAGATCTGTGTCTTTTAGAACTCTGTGTCCTGCACTAACTTACAGTTAAGGTTGTGGTTGTGGGGACCAGGAAGAGGGGGGAGGTGATTGTAGATATGGCATGCAGTAACGCACATTCACGTTCTGTAACAGACTACTGCTGTTATTGATGAACAGAACAAACTTGGGGATGTATATTTAACCTGTGATTCATTAACCACATTGCTAACAGAGGTGCTGGCCAAAGAATATGCATTGAACAAGCTGTGGATCAGTTAGACAATGCCCTTGGTTAATTGTTCTTTTTTCCTTATAACCTGCTAACATTGAGTGAGAGATTAGCATCAAATGGTTGCATTCATTTATTGAACATTTGATTAGAAAAATTATTATTTAACAATACTTCAGTGAACTGCAACACATGATACTATAGGTGTCTAAATCAGTCTCTTGCATTACAATCCTGGCTTCAAATAGATACATTTTCTTATGCCCTATGTTATCTTATGAGCTAGTTATGTTCTCATTAAGTAGTGCTTTGAATTGAAAGAAAACCTTAAACAAACAGTAAATCCACTTTCATTTTCTGGATTACACATAGAATTTCCATTATTTGACCCTATTGTTTTGGAGGATGATTGATATGAGTCACACCAAAATCCTTCATGAAGATTATACCATGAAACAAGGTTCAGTAGACAGCTAACAAGTTCATTTACAGAGAAGTGCAGTAATAATCAGTTATTGAAGCCAGCATTTTCCACATAGCACAGCATTTTAGAACCAGTTCTTGATAAATATTATGCAGATGAACAGAGGGTGGCACAGTGGCTCAATGGTAGCACTGCTGCCTCACAGCACTCGGGACCCAGGTTCAATTCCAGCCTTGGGTGACTGTCTGTGTGGAGTTTGCACATTTTCCCTTTGTCTGTGTGGGTTTCCTCCAAAGGTATGCAGGTCAGGTGAATTGGCCATGCTAATTTGCACATGGTGTTAGGTGCGTTAGTCAGGGGTAAATGTAGGGTAGGGGAATGAGTCTGGGTGGGTTGCTCTTTGGAGGGTCAGTGTGGAATTGTTGGGCTGAGGGACCTGTTTTCACACTATAGGGAATATAATCTAATCAGATTTCATCTCCGAATAGTGCTGTAAGTGTACCTACACTAGATGAACTGAAGAGGTTCAACAAGGCAGCTCACTACCACCTTCTCAAGGGCAAGGAGAAATGGATAATAAATGTGGGCCTGGCCAATAATGCATGAAAAAATAATTTTTAATAATAATAAGGTAAGGAGTTAAATTTCCTAAAGAGTTTTGTACACCTTTGAAGCAAATAATGTGTGGTCATTTGTTTGGAGTAGATTAACCATTTAATCTTTGCTGATTAAAGTTTTGTTTATGGAATTATGTCAATGGTTTGTTTGTGCTGTCATATCGCAGCTGTGAAATTCAGCTCTTTAGCTGTTCAAAAATTTTGCTTTGGTGCCATACTTTGTTGTGAGCTACACAGAGCAACACCAGCAAAGGCATCCATGGAGTGCCAGTATTGGGGGACAATTGCTGTCAATATGAGTCTGCAAGTGACCGTTGCATGGAGTTCCTGCCACTCTGAGATGATGCTTCAACAGCCAGAACAGTCTGTTGCTGGATTGCTGTGATACTTTCAAAGTCCCATCGGTTGCTGGTATCCGTAGCCATAAGGGCATCTGTCTCACCTTACACCGTAACACTGCATGTGGGCAGTCTGAGCCTTCAGGACAACAAGCTGGCCTTATTTTTCAGACATTTCCCGTAAGCATCCATAAATTGGGTAGCTTTTACTCGTGCTGATTTGAACTTGTATGGGAAATAAGCAGGAGATTGGCAGTAAGCAATGATGCTCATTGGAAGACATGGTACAGATACAATGGGCTGAATGGCTGACCAGTAACGCTTCTGTGATTCTGTGAATTAGATGTTGAGACACCAATCTGACACAGCAACGGAATTGGCTCTGCAAATGCGCTGTTGATGTGACCAATTACTGCAAGCTCCTTCTTCAAGTTGATGCTGGAGTGTTCCATGTCCTTGACCATGACCAAAGGCTTTCCAAGAGACCTACCACTGCACTAAGCATTTGATTAGACACATCCATCAGTCTTGGCCAGCCAGCTTGAAGCTCATTATCTCATTCCTCTGCAGCAGGACTCACACGTAATCTTGATCCCAGAAAGCTGGCACCTATATGACCCTGGTGCCAAGCTCTGGCTGCAAGCAACTCAAGATTTAGGACTTATCATAGGTGTCCCAAAGTTGATCAAAGTATATGCCTTATTGATATCCCAGCTACAAGTGTAAGAATGAGTGACCCTGTTTCTTCATCACCCTCCTCCTGGTCTTGTGCTTCTTGCTCTTCCTCCACTTCTTGGTCAAGTTACATCTCTTAAAAATCTGAAAGGAGAAAAGCATGAAAGCAGAGTTGTAGTCAAATTGGAAGCACAGGGATGGATAGTGTTTTGGAAGCAAGTGGTGTATGTTTACACCATCTGCAGTTTGGAAACCAGCAGAATGTTCACAATGTTGGGAAGGCAGAACGGGAGGAGGAAGGCTAATTATGAGACATCTTCATCTTCAATGGCTTTAATCCTATCTAACACTTCCATCATGGCTGTCCAATACCACCTCCTCTATCAGAGTAAGGACAAGGTCAGAAGTCAGACGACACCAAGTTACAGTCCAACAGATCTATTTGAAATCACAAGTTTTTATAGCATTGCCCCTTTGTCAGGTGAATTGCTAACTGACAAAGGGTCAAGGCTCTGAAACCTTGTGATTTCAAATAAATCTGTTGGACTGTAATCTGGTGTTGTCTGACTTCTGACCTTGTCCACCCCAGTTCAATACTGGCTGCTCCACATCATGCATAAGGACATGCAGCCATACCCACTGCTCATCGGTAAGGTCCTGCGACCTCCAGTTATGCATCATCTTGTTGTATAACAGAAAGGAATATGTGTCAGAGAATGCGATAAAAAATGTTTTGGGCTATGTGGCTGAATCATTAGCAGTGTAATTCTGAGGGTGAGGCTTGCAAGTATGAAGTATGCAAGATTGAGGTGAAGCTATAAATACAAGGTAAGAGCTGTGATTCATTGAGATTGTCAGTTTTGCAGTTTTTTAAATTCATTTACAGACAGTGTGCATTTCAGGCTGGCCCAGCATTTATTGCCCACTCTTAGTTTCTCAGTTAAGAGTCAATCACATTGCTGTGGGTCTGGAGTCACATGTAAACCAGACCAGGTAAGGATGGCAGTTTTCTTGCCTAAAGATCTTCAGTGAACCAGAAGGGTTTTTCCAATAATCAACAACAGTTTCACAGCCATCATTACAGTTTTAATTCTAGATTTTTTTAACTTAATTCAAATTCCACCATCTGCCCTGAGAACATTATCCTAGATCTCCAGATTAACAGTTACATGATCCAGGCTTTCTTTGTGAATCGAGCAGAGTGCATGGTGAATGGTGCAGTTTAGATTAGATTAGATTACCTACTGTGTGGAAACAGGCCCTTCGGTTCAACAAGTCCACACCGACCCTCCAAAGAACAACCCACCCAGACCCATTTCCCTACATTTATCCCTGACCAATGCATCCAACACTATGAGCAATTCAGCATGGCAAACTCACCTAACCTGCACATCCTTGGACTGTGGAAGGAAACCGGAGCACCTGGAGGAAACCCACGCAGACACGGGGAGAATGTGCAAACTCCACACAGACAGTCGCCCAAGGCTGGAATCAAATCTGGGACCCTGGTGCTGTGAGGGAGCAGTGCTAACCACTGAGCCACCATGCCATGCAGTTGATGAGATATCTGAATGACAATTAAATATCCATTCACTGACCATCCCCACTGTTATGTTAGATTATTGCAACTTTTGCTGCATTACATCCAGGTTTCTCAAGGTTTGACTGTCACCAGTGACTGCCACAGCAGATCGCTCTGTCTTTGCAATGCTTTTCTGGAGGGTCTCCTGATTGTCCTGTGTCTAGATCACATCCTTGCCCGCTACTGCACCTAGGTCTACAGTGAAGTATCAGAAAATCATGCAACCCATGAGTTGAGTGTTCTCTATGTCACAATCAATGACATCCAGCAATTGTTCCAGCCACAATGTGCTTTCCCTTTCAGAGAGGTAGACTGGCTTTAAGTGATACGGGGTAGTTTTTTTTTAGTATAGAGTGAGCAGAACCTCTGACACTCCTGTTTATTTTTTCTTTTCATTTTTACCGCCGAACTGCGGTAGTGCTTATTTTTCTCCCGCACCCATGGTGTGTGTGTGCAGATGTGAGACACAGTGAAAGACACAAGGTGCAAGAATCTTTATTCAGTTTCCACCACCAGGAAGCAAAGAAACACCTGAATGGCCAGTGACAAGCAGTGCCCTTCTTTAAAGGGCAATGCTGCATGATGGGGTGGTTTTAAGTTATATGAGCCTGTTACTTTATCACCTCCTACCTTTCCCCCTCAGGAATGCAGCCATTCAACAGTCTGAGAGGCACTGGCTGCAATCATTTAAAGTAATGGATAACGTGGAGCTAGGGTGCTGCATGCATCAAAAGCCACCAGGCGCCAAATTATCTTTTTGGGGGTAGGCCAATTTTGGCCTCTTTGTTTCCGTATCACTGAAACCAAGTTCAAAAGTGATCAATCTTTATACCTCCCATACTCTATAAAATGCACTCTTATCTTTGGGAAGGGCAATCTGTGAAACTAATTGAACATTGCACTGTCGGCACCATAACACACTCACAAAGGTAGGCCAGTGGCCAACAGTGATATCTCATGTGCTGCTTAGGCTGGGACTGTCCTGATTAGATCAGGGCATTCTTTAATAGCTTGATAGTAATGCATGGCAATTACATGCAGTACTCAGAAATGTACAGTGCTTTACAGTATTGGCTTGGTAGGTATCCTTGTGACACATTTAGCTGGAGCAAGAGAGAAATAGAAATATACTTTTAAGAATGAAACCATTTTGAATTCATGATTTCGATGTGCCGGTGTTGGGACTGGAGTGGAAAAAGTTAAGAAATCATGCAACACCAGGTACGAATCTAACTGGTTTATTTGGAAGCACTAGCTTTCGTATTGCTTCCAAATAAATCTGTTGAGCTATAACTTGTTAGTGTGATTTTTAACTCAGCCATTTTGAAGATGTGTGTCTCACGTGAGAAGTTCTGATTTCAAGTTTAAAACAGCAGTTCAGTGTAAGCTGAAAATCACACAACACCAGGTTATAGTCCAACAGGTTTATTTGGAAGCACTGGCTTTCGGAGTGCTGCCCCTTTTTCAGTTATCAGTGGCGCAGGACTATAAAACACAGAATTTATAGCGAAAGGTTACAGTGTCATGCAACTGAAGTGATATATTTATTATTCACTATATCATTTCCGTTGCATGACATTGTAACCTTTTGCTATAAATTCTGTGTCTTACGGTCTTATGTTCTACAACCACCTGATGAAGGAGCAGCGCTCCGAACGGTAGTGCTTCCAAATAAACCTGTTGGACTATAACCTGGTGTTGTGTGATTTTAAACTTTGTCCACACCAGCCCAACACGGGCCTCCTCCACATCATGGTTCATTGTGAGAAACTAGACAGAATAATATTGTTCCGTTTCATTTGGAAAATGAGGATTAAAAGGAATAGCAGAAATCAAGAGCCAAGATTAATAATATCAAACTAAACACTAAACCTAAAAGAATGGAAAAGAAAAGATGGACTATTCTGCAAAAGTCTGTAGACTTGAAATGAACATTTTCTAAATTAACAGATTAGAGAGAGAACAGAAAACTGAAGAGCTACAAAATTCCAATTCTATATAAAAAAAACATATAAAGTTTTGATTCAATAGGTGGAATCTTCCTAGCCCCCAGTTGACATGGAATACAGAAAATAAGTTGGGAAACTCCTATGAGATATCCAGGAAGGATCTTGGGGGTCAGCTAGTTCAGTTGGTTGGACTAACCGGATTATAACATAGAGTGACACCAACAGCCTGGGTTCAATTCAGGCACCGGTTTAGGTTTCTATGAAGAACCCTTCTTCTCAAGCTCTCTCTTTGCCTGAGGCATGGTGACCATCACCACTCATCATCCATAATGAGAGAGCAGACAATGGCAATATTTCCTTTTATCATGACATTAAATTCAAAAAGTCCATTTTCCAAACAAAAGTGTTGCATGATCACATGAGATTCGCACGAGTGAATGATAAGAGGTCTATTTGCATACATTCACATCTCATTATTGGTCAACCTTGCCTCGTTAATACACAGTCTCTCAGCTGTCCGATTTAACTGAGATGCTGAGAATTCTCAACATGGAAGTCAGAGTATATATTTGGTGGCTGCAGCTTGCTCCTTCAGACCTCCATCTTCGACACCCTGCTCCCACGCCCCAGAGCACACTCCATGAGTAATGACTGCACACAGTCTTCATCCACAGACATTGGCATCTGGCACATACCAGCATTGCCTACATGGGACTCCAGACCCACAACAATGTGGTTGACTCTTCACTGCCCACTGGGCAATTAGGGATGGGCAGTAAATGCCTTCTGTGATGCCCCACTGTGAATGAATTATAAAAAAAAGTAGCAAATATTTCCAACTGTGACAAGTGGGAAGATACAAGTGGGATACTGGAAGGGTATGGTGCAGAGATCATGTGGCGAGGTTGGAATGATAACAGAAAAAAAAACTTCATGAGGCCACATGGAGAGAAATCCTCCAAGAAAGTTGTCAGAAATGACACTTAGCTGATGGTTGAAAGGATTCAGCTCAATCAGTCAGGACGAGGGTGAATCAAGTAGAAAGTACATGGTAATGTATGTGGAACTTAAAAGAATACAAGAGGATAATTCAGAATAGCAATTATGATGCTACTACCTAACAATCTATTGCCTTCACAGAATACTGCTGATTAACTCCATGTCTCCCAAAGATGTTGCCTGATATGTGTGTTTCCATTTTGTTTTTAATTCAGATTTCCAGTATTTGTAGTACAATGCTTCTTTCCCTGAATTTTAGCATCAATTGCTAAAAGAAATCTTAGCAGGAAATGTTATTACTTTATTAGAATATTGCAACAAAATAGTCCAGAAAACCATTTTGTGAGGTATCATACTCTCAACTTACGTAATACTCAAGGCTCAGCCTTGAACCCTGGAGCCAAGGAATTTGAATTTGACTCAGAGGAAGTCGTAGAGGGGGGTACAATTACAACATTTAAAAGTCATTTCAGCAGGTACATAGATAAGAAAAGTCTTGAGGGGTGTGGGCTACATGCAGGTAAATGGGATTGGTTTGGTTTCGGAAAACTGGTCGACATGGATGAGTTGGGCTGAAAGGCCTGTTTATGCATTGTACAACTCAACGACTCTATGGACAATGAGAAACAAGTTGCAAAAGAGAAAGATTGAAGGCTAAAGATAGAGGACTGACAATTAGATGGCAAAGTTTTTCTTTCTCATGCTTAGGAGCATGAGAGCTCCTTCCATGTATGCCATAGTAGTGGGTGGGAGAGTGCCCTGAAAACTCAGGCAGTGTTGTTTGTAGAGGAACCAGAACTGAAAGAATGACTTCACAGCACTGCAATTGCCTGACAACAAAATTGCTGACTTTATGTTAGAAGATAGTTTGGAACTATTGAAAAACCAAGAGAAGTACTAATTGTATAAAGAACCATTAGGATTGAAAATTTATTTGTCATGAAATTCTGTTTAAATTAAAGTCCTAAATGCAAAAAAATTACCTTATGCCTTATGCAAAATTTCTCATCTGAGCACTTTTGTTCCCATAATCTTGTTATTGCTAAAATATGTTCAACCATATTAGTATTGGTGTGATTACACAATGTTCTTGGACATTCCATTATTAGAATTTGTTCTCATTCACTATAGATGTACATAAGTGGGTTGTGCTCAGTACAATGCCTCTGATCCTCATCATTCCTTTCTCTCGCACAACTAACTGAAGACATAGTCAAAGAGCTACCTTCCTCCTTATTCCAATTCCTCATCTTCCACCCCACACCTTTTGCCTTTTCACTTTCTGCTTTTTCTCTATTCTTGAAAGTTGCAGGATTAAAGGACTCTGACAATCTTCTAGTGCCCTGCCAAAGTGTTATTTGTTCCCCCCTTATCTGGTACTTAAAGTTTTGCTCAAGATTCTCTTCTGCCTTAGCCATAGAGTCGTACAGCATGGAAACAGACCCTTCAGTGCACCAGGCAATGTTGATCAAAATGCCAAACTAAACTAGTCCACCTCCCTGCATTTTGCATCGCTCCAAACTTCTTATTCATGAATTTAGCTGAATATCTTTTAAATGTTGCAACTGTACCCATATCCACCACTTCCTCTGGAAGTTCATTCTACACACGAACCATTCTTTGTGTCAAAGAATTGCCCATCATGTCTTTTTAAAATCTTTCTCCTCTCCCCTTAAAAATATGCCCTGAATATGATCTGAACATTCATTTTCTATTCCCCTTCTTTCTGAGCTGACCTTGTCTGAGACCCACCTCCTGGCCCCTTTACTCTTTTCCCACCATAATGCTTATTAACCAATTTCTCAACTGGGCCCTATTTATAATGTAAACTCTTCCTTCTCTTCTGGTATTTCCCCCTTCCCTTTCATAGACCATATCACCAACATCTACCTTCAATCTTTATTTCCTGTCCTTGTAAATTGCTTCCCATTGCCAACATCTGCTTTGTTTGCTGAAATTCTAAACCTGCATCCACCTATCCCAGACCTTCATGTTTAATCTTTTCAACCTATGTTGAAGACACAGTTCACCCTGATCCCTTGCTTTCTCAACTCCTACACTGTCTCCAAGTTGCCAAATGAATTGCCAGTATTGAGCCTTACATCGGCACCAGTTTCTCCAAAATCTTAAATTTAAGCTTTTTACCCTGGTCACTGAGTACTAACATGTTCATGTCCAATTTTTTCTCTGTAAATTGATTTAGTACTGTAACCTCTCCAGTCCTCAAATCACTCCATACTTCTCACTTTCTCTTCTCATGCATCCATGTCCACATTCTTTCTAACTTTTCTCTAACCCCCAACTCCAGTCCAAGCTCCAGAATTCCCTTCCTAAACTTCTCTACCTTCCATCACTAATGCTGTTCAGGGACGGAAATCTGCCAATTCTACCTGGTCTGGCCTACATATGATTCCAGAGCTACAACAATGTTGTTGACTCTCAACTGCCCTCAGAAATAGCCTAACAAGCCACTCAATTGTATCAATCACGATCAAATCTCAACAAAGAAATGAAACCAGACAGATGACTTGGCATTGACCTAGGCATCGGAAAAGGCAACAGCAGAAACAGCCCCATCAACCCTTCAAAGTCCTCCTCACTAACACTGGGGGGCTGGTACCAAAATTGGGAGAGATGTCACGCAGACTAATCAAGCAACAGTCTGACAGTCACACTCATGGAATTATACCTTCCAGACAATGTTCCAGACACCAGTATCACCATTCCTGAATGTGTCCTGTCGCACTAGCAAGACAGACCCAGCAAAGCTGGATGCTCAGTGATATACAGTCAGAGGAAGTTTATTTGGGAATTCTCAAAACTGTCTCTGGGAACCCAAGAACTCTCATAGTTTGAGGTTCAACATGGGCAAGGGAATCTTCTGCTGATTGTCATGTACTGTCTTCCCTCAGCTAATGAGCATGTTGAACATCACTTGGAGAAAGGATTAAGGGTGGCAAGGATGCAAAATTTACTCTGGATAGGGGATTTTAATGTCTACCACCAAGAATTGCTCAGCAGTAGCACTACTGATGGAATTGGGTGGGTCATAAAGGACATTGCTGCTGGACTGGGTCTGCGACTGGGGGTGAGGGAACCAACAAGATATTTGACCTCATCCTTACCAGATGCATCTGTCCATGACAGTATGGATGAGAGTGACCAGTTCTTGTGAAGAAAAAAATCCCAGCTTCATATTGAGAATATCGTGTTATATGTCACTATCACCATGCTAAATGGGAGAGACGTTGAACAAATCTAGCAAGACTGGGCATCCATGAGGCACAGTCGGCCATTAACAGCAGCAGAATTATACTCCAGCACAATCTGCAACCTTATGGCCTGGCATATCTCCTATTCAACCATTACCATCAAGTCAGGGGATCAACCCTGGTTCAATGGAGAGTGGAGGAGGGCATACCAGGAGCAGCACCAGGCATACCTAAAAATGAAGAGTCAACCTGGTGAAGCTACCAAACAGGGCTACTTGCATGTAGCATAAGCAGTAAGTGATAGACAGAGCTAAGTGATCTATCAACCAACGGGTCAGATCTGAGCTTCTGCGATACTGCCACACCCATTCATTGATGGTAGTGGACAATTAAATAACTCACTACAGGACAGGCTCCACAAATATCCCCATCATCAATTTAATGGAAGAGCCCAACATATCAATATGAACAATAAGGCTGAAATATTCGCAGTAATCTTCAGTCAGAAGTGCCGAGTGGATAATTAATCTCTACCTTATCCAGAGTTCCCCAGTGTCATAGATAATAGAGTTCAGCCAATTCAGTTCATTCCACAAGTTATCCAGAGACCATTGAAGGCACTAGATACTGCAAAGCTTATGAACCCCGACAATATTCCATCATTAGTATTGACGTCTTGTACTCCAGGATTTGCTGCTCCCCAAGAATTTGCTGCTCCCCAGAATTTGCTGCTTCCGCTACAGCTACAACACTAACATCTACCCAACTATGTGGAAAGTTGCCCAGGTATGTTCTGTACGCAAAAAGCAGGACAAATCCAATCTGGCCAATTACCGCCTCATCAGTGTATTCTCAACCATCAGTAACGTGATGAAAGGTGTCATTAACAATGCTATCAAGCAGCATCTACTCAGCAATAACCTGCTCAGTGATGCCCAGTTTGGGTTCTGCAAGGACCACTCTGCTCCTGACCTCATTACAGCCTTGGTTCAAACATGGACAAAGGACCTGAATTCAAGTGATGAGGTGAGAGTGACAGCAAACTACCTTTGACCAGGTTTGGCATCAGGAGACCTCGCAAAATGGGAATCAATGGGTATCAGACGGGTAAACTCTCCACTGGTTGGAGTCATACGTGGAACATAGGAAGATGGTTATAGTTATTGGAGGTCAGTCATCTTAGCTCCAGAATATCTCTCCAGAAGTTCCTCAGGGTAAGACCATAAGACCATAAGACCATAAGACATAGGAGTGGAAGTAAGGCCATTCAGCCCATCGAGTCCACTCCGCCATTCAATCATGGCTGATGCGCATTTCAGCTCCACTTACCAGCGTTCTCCCCGTAGCCCTTAATTCCTCTAGACAACAAGAATCTATCAATCTCGGCCTTGAAGACATTTAGCGTCCCGGCTTCCACTGCACTCCGTGGCAATGAATTCCACAGGCCCACCACTCTCTGGCTGAAGAAATGTCTCCCGCATTTCTGTTCTGAATTGACGCCCTCTAATTCTAAGGCTGTGTCCACGGGTCCTAGTCTCCTCGCCTAATGGAAACAATTTCCTAGCATCCACCTTTTCCAAGCCATGTATTATTTTGTACGTCTCTATTAAGTCTCCCCTTAATCTTCTAAACTCCAACGAATACAATCCCAGTATCCTCAGCCGTTCCTCATATGCTAGACCTGTCATTCCAGGGATCATCCGTGTGAATCTCCGCTGGACACGTTCCAGTGCCAGTATGTCCTTCCTGAGGTGTGGGGACCAAAACTGGACACAGTACTCCAAATGGGGCCTGACCAGAGCTTTATAAAGTCTTAGTAGTACATCTCTGCTTTTATATTCCAACCCGCTTGAGATAAGAGACAACATTGCATTCGCTTTCTTAATCACAGACTCAACCTGCATGTTTACCTTTAGAGAATCATCGACTAGCACTCCCAGATCCCTTTGTGCTTTGGCTTTATTAATTTTCTCACCATTTGGAAAGTAGTCCATGCTTTTATTCTTTTTGCCAAAGTGCAAGACCTCGCACTTGCTCACGTTAAATTCCATCAGCCATTTCCTGGACCACTCTCCCAACCTGTCTAGATCCTTCTGTAGCCTCCCCACTTCCTCAGTACTACCTGCCTGTCCACCTAACTTCGTATCATCGGCAAACTTCGCTAGAATGCCCCCGGTTCCCTCATCCAAATCATTAATATATAATGCGAACAGCTGTGGCCCCAGCACCGAACCCTGCGGGACACCGCTCGTCACCGGCTGCCATTCTGAAAAAGAACCTTTTATCCCAACTCTCTGCCTTCTGTTAGACAGCCAATCCTCAATCCATCCCAGCAGCTCACCTCGAACACCATGGGCCCTCACCTTGCTCAGCAGCCTCCCGTGTGGCACCTTATCAAACGCCTTTTGAAAGTCTAGATAGACCACATCCACTGGGTTTCCCTGGTCTAACCTACTTGTTACCTCTTCAAAAAATTCCAACAGGTTTGTCAGGCATGACCTCCCTTTACTAAATCCATGTTGACTTGTTCTAATCCGACCCTGCTCTTCCAAGAATTTAGAAACCTCATCCTTAATGATGGATTCTAGAATTTTACCAACAACCGAGGTTAAGCTGATTGGCCTATAATTTTCCATCTTTTGCCTTGATCCTTTCTTGAACAAGGGGGTTACAACAGCCATCTTCCAATCATCCGGGACCTTTCCTGACTCCAGTGACTCTTGAAAGATCTCAACCAATGCCTCTGCTATTTCCTCAGCCACCTCTCTCAGAACTCTAGGGTGTATCCCATCGGGGCCAGGAGATTTATCAATTTTAAGACTTTTTAACTTTTCTAGCACTATCTCTTTCGTAATGGCAACCATACTCAACTCAGCCCCGTGACACCTTTTAATTTTTGGGATATTACTCATGTCTTCCACTGTGAAAACTGACGCAAAGTACTTATTAAGTTCTCCTGCTATTTCCTTATCTCCCATTACTAGGCTTCCTGCATCAGTTTGAAGTGGCCCAATGTCTACTTTTGCCTGTCGTTTGTTTCTTATGTACTGAAAGAAACTTTTACTATTATTTCTAATATTACTGGCTAGCCTACCTTCATATTTGATCATCTCATTTCTTATTACACTCTTTGTTATCCTCTGTTTGCTTTTGTATCCTTCCCAATCTTCTGACTTCCCACTGTTCTTAGCCACTTTATAGGATCTGTCTTTTTCTTTAATACATTTCCTGACTTCCTTTGTCAGCCAAGGTTGTCTAATCCCTCCCCGGTTAATCTTTCTTTTCTTGGGAATGAACCTCTGTACAGTGTCCTCAATTATACCTACAAACTCCTGCCATTTTTGCTCTACTGTCTTCCCGGTTAGCCTCTGCTTCCAGTCTATTTTCGTCAGTTCCTCTCTCATGCCCTCATAATTACCTTTATTCAACTGTAACACCATTACATCCGATTTTGCCTTCTCCCTTTCAAACTCCAGACTGAACTCTACCATATTATGGTCGCTACTTCCTAAGGGTTCCCTTACTTTAAGATCTTGTATAGAGTCTGGTTCATTGCAAAGCACTAGGTCCAGAATAGCCTGCTCTCTTGTGGGCTCCATGACAAGCTGTTCCAAAAAGCCATCCTGTAAGCATTCCATGAATTCCCTTTCTTTAGATCCACTAGCAACATTATTTACCCAGTCCACCTGCATATTGAAGTCTCCCATGATCAATGTAACCTTGCCTTTCTGACATGCCTTCTCTATTTCCCGGTACATGTTGCGTCCCTGGTCCTGACCACTGTTAGGAGGTCTATACACAACTCCAATTATGGTTTTTTTGCCTTTGTGGTTCCTCAATTCCACCCACACAGACTCCACATCATCCAACGCTATGTCATTCAATACCATAGATTTAATTTTGTTCTTAACTAACAAGGCAACCCCACCCCCTCTGCCCACCTCTCTGTCTTTTCGATAAGTTGAAAAGCCATGGAGGTTTAACTGCCAGTCCTGACCCCCCTGTAACCAAGTCTCTGTGATGCCTACTACATCATAATCATTCAATATTATCTGTGCCATTAGTTCATCGGCTTTGTTATGAATGCTACGAGCATTCAGGTAAAGTGCCTTAATGCTAACTTCCTTATCATTAGAGATGTTGGAAGTCATATGTCCTAAGTTATCCTTGCTTTTTTCTGCATTCTCAGTCTGCCTCAATTTTAAATCCGCCTGAAAACATGCTATCCTGCTGCTTCTCTTTCCATTTACCTCCATACTCCCTGTCGCTTTCACTTTCCCTTCCCCCCAACTCAGAAGTTTAAAGTCCTACTGACCACCCTATTTATCCTCTTCACTAGAACATTGGTACCTGATCGGTTCAGGTGGAGACCGTCCCAACGGTACAGATCCCCCCTGTTTCAAAACTGATGCCAATACCCCATGAAGTGGAATCCCTCTTTCCCACACCAATCCCTTAGCCACGTGTTTACTTGCCTAATTTTCTTGTCCCTATGCCAATTGGCACGTGGCTCGGGCAGTAATCCAGAGATTATGACCCTTGAGGACCTGTGCTTCAATTTCCTGCCTAGTGCTTTGTAATGCCCAAACAGGTCCTCCACCCTAGTCTTGCCTATGTTGTTGGTACCAACGTGGACCACAACAACTGGATCCTCCCCCTCCCGCTCCAATATCCTTTCAAGCCGGTCAGAGATGTCTCGCACCCTGGCACCGGGCAGGCAACACACCATGCGCGACTCCCGATCCGGCTTGCAAAGGATACTATCTGTCCCCCTAATTATTGAATCCCCTATAACCACTACTTGTCTATTAGCTCCCCCCTCTTGAATGGCCTTCTGCACCATGGTGCCTTGGTCAGTTGGCTCATCCTGTCCAGAGCCCTTTTCCTCATCCGAACAGGGAGCAAGAATCTCGTACCTGTTGGACAAGGTCAAGGGCTGAGGCTCCTCCACTCCTGAACTCCGGTTCCCCCTACCTGCCTCACTTACAGTCACACTCTTTTGTGCCTGATCACTAGCTGAGTGTGAATTAATTAATCTCCCAGGTGTGACTGCCTCCTGAAACAAAGCATCCAGGTAACTCTCCCCCTCCCGGATGTGCCGCAGTGTTTGAAGCTCAGATTCCAGATCATCAACTCTGATCCGGAGTTCTTCCAGCAACCAACACTTGCTGCAGATGTGGTCACTGCCGTTCACAATGGGATCAGCCAGCTCCCACATCATACAGCAACAGCACATCACCTGCCCAGCCATCTCTGCTTAGTTAGTTAATTACTTACTTTGTACAAGTATGAGTTAGAATACCTTCTGATACCTCTCTGCTATGGTTTTTTTTACCCTAAGTAAGGACTTGATGTATACACACACAAAAAAAACAAGTAAATTTTTAACTAGTCCCTGGTAAAGAAATAAAAATCCTTACCTTAAAAGAAAAAGCAGAGTAGTTAAGAAGGTTAGAGGAGGAGGGTGGGTGGGAGATACTACAGGTGTAGAATCTCGGGTTTAGCCGCCTTCCTGACTTATATACTCACTTTTCCTTCCCGGCTGCCCCTCTGCTTGCCGTCACTTTCTCTGCAGCTCCCGCTCTTTCTGTGGAGAGAGAGAAAAGAAAACACACCGATGCCCGCTACAGGTAAGCAATTTTAAAACAAACTGTCTTACCTTTGCTGTAGTCTCCCGGGTTCTCTTTTACTTCAACGCTGCTCCCACTCAAAATCTAGGTCGTGTCCTAGGCTCAAACTGCTTCATCAATGACCTTCAGAAGTAGGGATGCTTGCTGATGATTGCACAATGTTGAGCACCATTGGCAACTCCTCAGTTGCTGATTGATTGATTGACAGATTGATTTATTGTCACGTACATCTAAGTACAATGAAAACCTTTGTTTACGAGCAGTATAGACAGATCATAGAGTGAAAAAAATCCTGAACTGAGGGATATAAGTTACATTAGACAGGATGTGCACTAGGTAAGATCAACATTAACAAGATCAGCATTATTTGAAGTTAGAAGGTCCATTCATCAGTCTAATAATGGCAGGGAAGAAGCTGTTCCTGAACCTGTTGGAGTATGTATTCAAGCTTCTGTACCTTCTCCCTGGTGAAAGAGGTTGTAGGAGAGCATGACCAAATGCAATGGACCTTTGATGACGTTGGCAGTCTTTCTGCGGCAACAGATCGTGTAAATGGAATCTATGGATGGAAGTTTGGTTTCTGTGATGGTCTGGGCTGTGCACACCACCTTCTGTAGTTTCTTACGGTCCAGGGCAGAGCAGTTGCCATACCAGGAGGTATGCATCGGGGCAGTATGCTTTCTATGGTGCATCCATAAAATTTAGTGAGGGGGTCCTTATGGACATGCCAAATTTCCTGGGCTGCCTGAGGAAGAAGAGGCATTGTTGTGCCTTCTTGACTATCGCATCTATGTGGGAGGTCCAGGACAGGCTATCGGTTATCAACACTCCTAGGAACTTGACAGTCTCCACCCTCTCAACCCCAACCTTATTGATGTAGCTGGGGGCATGTGCTCCTCTCTTCTTTCTGAAGTCAATGATCCATGTTCAAATGAAACACGATCTTGGCATGATTCAGGTTGGGCTGACAACTGGCAACTAACATTGATGCCACACAAATGTTAAGCAATGACCGTCTCCAATAAGAAATGATCTAATCCCAAGAGTGAATAAAGAAAATATCCTTTGCCTCTCCATCTCCTTTAGCTTCCTGAGACACTCTTTAAAACCTGTTTGCTTCAGTAAACCTTTCTTTGCTCACTTATCTGTTTTGGCTCATCTCCATTTGGTTTCTGAATGTGCCCCTTTTCTTTCTAAGTTCAAGGCTGAATGGAAATTTAAGTCGGTGCCATTATTCTTACTGCACAGTTTGTTGACCTTGTTTGTGTTCTCACATCCTAGGACAATATTGTGACTCAGGAGTGAATGGACTGCCAACTGGGTGAAACTGGTGCAAGAGAAATGATTTTACAATGCAGTCACCACCTAAAATAACATCATTACTGCCCTGTTATTATACCAAGATGACCCTTATATAACATTGTGTTTTGTACACTCATGGAAACTCTGGGTGGGGGCTGAAGATAGTCCATATCATCAGCTCGGAATGGGCTCCTTGCAAAATAACAGCCTGCTTTCCAGCTCTATTTCATGTATTTAACTTTCCTCAGAGGAATGAAATAATGACACTCATTTCTCAGTCTGCAGAAACTTTATTTTCAGAGTTTTTTTGAAAAAAACAATGCCTTAGGTCCAGCTTATCATAGCTCTGTGTGACATAATTTTCTTCTCAATCATCACCCAGGCTTAACAAATCAAAAACAGTGAAGGACATTGAGTAAGCAGACTGACATAATCGAACACAGAACAGCTGAACCATTAGTAACTAAACTCTCCACCATTTTCTTTTCCTTTCTATTTGTTTTGAAATCTTTGACAATTTTTTTTGAATTTCAAAGCCAGTAAAAGCACCTGTAAGGTGAAGAGATGGTGACATAGTGGAACCATCATGAGACATTAGTGAGGCCTTTTCTAGAGTACTGTGTCCAGTTCGGTCTCCCTGTTATTAGGATATTATTAAGGGGGAGAGGGTTGAGAAGAGATTTGTCAGGATATTGCCTGGAATAGAGGGTTTGAGTTATAAGGAGAGGTTGTATAGGCTAGGACTTCTTTTGTTACTGGACCATAGGAGACTGAGAGGTAACCTTAGAGGTTTATAAAATCATGATGGGTATAGATAGTGTGAATGGTAGGAGTCTTTTCCCTAGCTTGGAAGATTTCAAGACCAGGGGACATATGTTTGAGGTGAGAAGAGAAAGATGCAAAACAGACATGAGGGGCATTTATTTTTTACACAGATTGTGGTTTGTGTGTGGAATGAATTTGAGAGGAATTGGCGGATGCAGGTTCAGTGAAATGTTTAAATGACATTTAGATTAGTACGTGAATAAGAAATATTTGCAGGGATTTGGGTCAAACACAGGGAGGTGGGACTAGTTTAGTTTGGGATTATGATTGGCATGGACTGGCTGGACCGAAGGATCTATTTCTGTTCTGTATGACTCTATGACTTACATTCTCGTCATGAGGCTGCCACTTTGTGGATACAAGTTCAAATTCCATCATGGCATGGAATTTAAATTCAATTAACAAATGTCTGGAATTGAAGTCTTGTCTCAGTAACGATGGCTGTGAAGATACTCTTGGCTGTTGTAAAAACTCATCTGATTCACTGTAGGGAAAGAAATCTGCCGGCCTTGCTCAAGTTGGCCTACGTGTAAGTATAGATGCACAGACTCTTAACTGCTCTCCTAAATGGCTGAGCTAAACACTCAGTTTGAGCACAATTAGTGCTGAGCATGAGATTTTGGCAAACTTGCCAGCAATGGCCACGTTGCATTCAAGAATTTTTAAAACTGATAAAATCCTGTGCAGAATTTATTGAGCTTATTTGAATCAGACCGGAGCTGAGGGGGAGATTCAGTAGTATGGAAAAAATAATTCATTGGAATGGCTCTTGAAGGTATTCCCACAACCGGGGGAGTTTTCTGGGGTAGCTCAGGTTTGGCCTGGTTGTTGGTTATATACAGCTACACAGCGAACTTAAATGCTTATGGAAGGCCTCAGCAAGAGTCAAATTTTCAAGTTTGACAGCATTTCTCTGGTGGAGGAGTGGCCTCCCACTGCATGGAGGCACCAAACCCCTCAATGGAGGTAACCTCCTATGCCTGGTGAAGGGGACAGCATTTCCTCTCTTTAATGTAATGATGTCATTTGTCAATTTGTGGTAAATTGGCATGTGACAACATCAAATGATGCATAATTGAAACTTGCAGGAACACATTAAGCAATGAATCCCCTATGGAAGTTAAACCCTTATTTATAAAATAAGTCTTATTCATTAAAAAAAAATCCTAAGTCCTACAGCAGTTCCTAGAATGTATGGCTCCTGTAGAAGCCAGGTGTGATGATGAAATCTTGAAAGAATGACATAGAAATATTTGTTGTGTAACACGTTGTTTTGGCACTTGCTAATGTCACAGTCCAAAGGACTGAATGTTCTTTTAACACTGTGCTTCAGGATTGCAAAACATATTGCACAATGAAGCACTGCTTTCAGCTTTGCTGATAGAACTTTGACTGCTATTTTTGTCTTAGGGCTGGATTACATGCTCCCTTCTCAGTGAGTTTGAAGGTGGTGGTAAATATGAAAATCTAATGGGTGTCTTACTTGCCACCGGACAGAACCACCCTTTCCCCTGTAATTTTGCCAGCAGTGATGGGGAGTTAGGCAGGCCACCTGCCTTTGGTCAAATGGGCAATGTACAGCCATTGATAGGCTTCTCCCTGTCGCTGCTGGTGAGATTTAACAGGCAGCAAGGAAGATCTATGCCATTGCCCAACCTGGGAAATTTCCTTGTGGGGGTAGGTGGCAGCTGGGGTTACAGAAGTGATGCCTTACCGAGCACTCCAGAGCCCTCAGAAGATTTCTTGGAATCACTCAGATTATTAGGGTGCAGAAGGAAGCCATTCAGTCAATCACAAGGTGTTATCACACACCCAGGTTCCTCAACCCTAGTGGTCACTCACACCTTGGTCTTGTATCTAAGACCCTCATCAGAATTGGTGAGCAAGATTCCCAACACTTAGAAAGTCCCAGCCTGCTCAATTAAGGCCAATATCGGGTCTCTCGTACCTAAATGATCTAGGCCTTGATGTGCAGGAACAATTGTGAAGTTTATGAGTGAGATTAAACTTGGAAGAATTATAAACTGGGGAGGAGGATAGCATAGAACTTCCAAAGTACATTGACAGTTTGGTGGAGTGGGTGAAAACATGGCAGATGAAATTTAATGCAGAAAAATGAGATAATAGAGAGTACTATACTAAAGGATGGGAAGGAGCAGAGAGATCTGGGTGTAAAGTGTTTAAAATTTGCATGACAGGTAGAGAGAGTTTTTAATAACGTATACAGTATGTTAGGCTTCATTCATAGGGGCATAGAGTACAAGAGCAGAGAGATTATGCTGAACTTGTTAGGCCTCAGCTGGAGTATTAGATATAGTTCTGGGTGCCATGCTTTAAGAAGGATTTGAATGCATTAGGGACAGTGTGGAGGAGGAGTAAGAATGGTTCCTGGGATGAGAAGCTTCAGTGATGAAGATGGATTGGAGAAGATCAGACTATTTCCCTTGGAGAGGAGAAGACTGAAGGCAGATTTGTTTGCAGCTATAAAACTCACGAGGTGTCTCGACAGCGGAGATAAGGAGAAACTGTTCCAGCTCATAAAATGATTGAGAACAAGATGACATGGTTTTATGACATTTTGCAAAATAAGAAGCTGTGAGGTGAGAAAAGAATCTTTCACATAACGACACGATGAGTCGTTAGGATTTGAAATCACACCCTGTGGTGCAGGCAGGTTTAACTGAGGCATTGAGGGCACAGGATTATTTAAATAGAAATAATGGACAGAGTTATTGGAAAAATGGAGGAGCTTGGCATGAAGTCAAACATGCTGAGAGAGTTGGTGCAGTGATGAGGGGCTTAATGGCCTCTTCCTGCACTGTACCAATTCTATGATTCTGAGATTCAAGGATTGAATGTAGTCCCAACAGTCACGGGACTCTCAGCAGTGTCGCTGTTACTGGAAAAGGGTTGGTCTCTGTTTGGCTGGCAGCTGCCTCTTTGTGGGATATCCTGTCCCTGACGGACAGAATTCCTGCATTCAGTCTATTAATAGCCAATAGCAAGGGCGAGGGTGTGTGGGATTGTGTAGGAACAGGGACCCCTGCATACGTTTAAACCCTCAGTGTCAACTCATGAATTGCCTTGTATATTTGATGAATTGAATCTGCTGAACAAACAGGTGGCTTGATTTAGTCTTGTTCTGAAGAAGTGTTACAGGCGTGAAAAATGAACTCTGTTTTCTCTCTACACCTGCTGTGTTTCTTCAGCAATTTCTGTTTCTGTTTGTTTCAGATCTCCAGAATCCGCAGTTCTTTGTATTATTATATTGGTTTAGTCTTTGTTTACTCCTTCGCTTCTCAGGGTAGGTGGGTGCACAGGTACACTATTGCAAGCAATCCTTCTTCACTGCTCTAAGACTGTGAACATTGACAGGCTGTCTTAATCAAGGGTTATACAAGCCATACTCTGAATGCATTACCTCCTTTCCACTAGGGGGTCACTCAATAACAATTCAAAGCAAAATCATAGATGTTCTTGCCCATTCCCTAGCGATAATATAATTGGACATTGGTTAGCTCAGTTGGTTGGATGCCTGGTTTGTAATGTGCAATCATATCATCAGCATGGGTTCAATTCCTGCACTATCTAAGGCTACCTTAAAGGTCTCTTAACCTCTCCCCTCTCTTGAAGTGTGGTGGCCCTCAGGTTAAACTACCACCTGTTATCTCTAACAGAAGCTCCGTGGTCCAGAAGGACTATGACAATTTAAGTTGTATGATGGCCAGTGGTGGTACAGCTGCCTCACAGCGCCAGGGACCCGGGTTTGATTCTTGCTTCTGGTGACTGTCTATGTGGAGTTTGCACATTCTCCTGTTTCTACATCGGTTTCCACTGGGTACTCTGGTTTCCTCCCACAATCCAAAGATATGCAGGTCATGTGAATTGTCCATGCTAAATTGCCCTTGGTGTTGGGTATATTAGTTAGGGGTAAATATAGGGTAGGATAATGGGTCTAGGTGGGTTACTCTTCAGAGAGTCGGTGTGGACTTGTTGGGCCCCGTTTCCATACTGTAGGGAATCTAATCTAATAACATGATATATGTAAATAATGACGAGGTAACTAATGATATGACTCTATCCATCACTAGATGAAAAGACATTGGTCTCGAAAGAACATGAAAAGAGGGAGGACATAAACATAACACGAGGGAGCTGATTCTATTCCCTGCAATGTACAGATTTGAATAAGGGAGTGTTATTACGTAGGAGTTGAAGAGAATTAGTCAGATATAAGAGCAGCATGCTCTTTTTCAGCACTCCTGATGATAGATCAAACAAGACTTGAAATGCTAACTCTGCTTCTGTCTCAACATGTTGTCAGCTCAACATGCTGACAAACCTGTTGAGTTTTTCCAGCATACTGTGTGTTTTTGTTACAACTTTTGCAACTGAGTGCACCATACATGTTACCTGTCATAGTTTGCTGGTTTGCTCAGTACAAAACAAAAAGGATATAACAAAAAGATTTAATCACAATCGTTACCCAGAAAAAGTTGATATCAGACAAAATTCTTCAATTTGTGAATCTTTCACTCAGAGGCAAGAAACAGCCAGGTGACAAGTTCGTCACTCTAGCCTCAGTCAAATGGAAGGGCAGGGACTGTGATCAAGATCAGGAATTCACTGATGTATAAGAATTAGCTCTACTTACTTATGGAGCAACACCTTTGAATAATGGGTATTCGCTTGTAACTTTATTAACAGAGAAGGTTAAAACAGAACTATCAGCTTTAGAACACAACTTCAGGTGAAACAAAACCTCCGAAGAGCAGACAGAGGTACAAAAAATGGGGGAAAGCCACAGCAAACAGCAGCAGAGCTGGTACAACTCTTGACCAGGCCAAAACCCCGCTAACCTTCAAGCCAGGGATGAAAATATGTTGAAGAAATGAGCAGTCAAAAACCATGGTGATCGGGAAGCCAGATCATCCAAGGTCCTATATTTTTTGAGATTAGATTCCCTACAGTGTGGAAACAGGCCCTTCGGCTCAACGAGTCCATATTGACCTTCCAAAGATTAACCCATCCAGACCCATTCCCCTCTGACTAATGCACCTAATGCTACAGGCAATTTAACATGCTAATTCACCTGACCTGCATTTCTTTGGACTGTGGGAGGAAACTGAAGCACCCGGAGGAAACCCACGCAGACACGGGGAGAATGTGCAAACTTCACACAGACAGTTGTCCGAGATGGAAATTGAACCCGGGTCTCTGGCACTGTGAGGCAGCAGTGCTAACCACTGAGCCACCATGCCACCCCAGAACGTCTTGTCAGAACATCTGAAGGAACATCCAAGATCCTATATTGTCAAAACATCTGAAGGAACATTCAGAATGAACAGAAATGCATCTTTCTTGTTCAAGTCAGGAAGTGAGACTAAATTTGATCATCATAGGATACAGGACAAACATTCCCATATTATAATCAAACAGTACATAGGTTGCCACAGCAATTCCACACACAGTACAAAACCTATCACCCGAATGTTGAAATCAAGAGAACCAGATTGGGATGTTCAGTCAAAGTTCCAGGTTATGTCAACATGTCAGACTTAGACTTTGGAGGTGGCAGGGAAAATGGCAATAATGGTGATAGTGGTGATAATGATGTTAATAATTACAAAGAGTGCGTTGGTAAAGGTAAACCATTGGAATGCTGTAGAAATGTGGGAGGATTTGACATATAATTGGATGTAAATGATGATAAGTTGACTGATGAAATGACTCTGACATTATTAGGAGAGCAATGACTAGACTGAGCATGTAAAGAGATAGGTCATTGACATACCATTGGAGATCTGTACTGAGTAACATGCAATGTACATGTGTAAGCAAAGGAGTGCTACAGTACATTAGGAATGGGGGCATCTCACATGAAGATGAAGTGCAAACAGCCTTAAGAACACTGCATGTGTATATACCCATAGCCCAAGGTACCTCAGTGTGCAGGAAGCAGCACAAGATAAAACACTAGCCTTGAGATGCAAAGACCAAATTCAATATCCCACATTTCCCCTGATTGAGAAAAGACAAAACTTTAATATCCACAGAGCAGGGAACTAGGGAAATGTTGTGTGGAGAAGGGGGGAGATTTAGGATGAGGAGTGTACATTAAGAACATCAATGTGGATGAGATACTGGTGACTATGCTGCTGCACCTTAGCATGATTCATTACCTTCAGGAGCTGTCGGTATACATTATGTTGATAGGTTGCAATCACGACAGATACTGGTGCAGAAGTACCAATTAACCTAAGAAGAAAAGGTTGAGCCAGGTTCTTGCTCCTGATTAATGTTCAATGATATGTGGGCATATGAAACTGGTCAGCAAGCAAAGAAAAGACCTCTGGACAGCAGTTTTAGTCCTCATGGTCAAATATGTTATTGTCAAAATTCACAAACGAATATCAGTAACTTGGTTTGATAGTTGTGGCTGGTGGAATTGTACCTAATGATGAATCAATGTTGTCAGGAGAAAAGGAAAAAGGAAATATATTTCAAGAACCATTGTTAAAAATGGGAGAAATTAGAGATGGAAATGGTCCAATTTACAAAATAGAATGATCATAATCCTCTGGCATTAGATCAGCCATTTACCATTACATCAGAGAGGATCTATTATCTGCTGAGTCACCAGCCTATATCTTAATGTTCTTTACATTTTTATCCATTGTCTCAGCACAAGAAGCTACTGAAGTAAAATTAAGGATCTAAGCTGTCCACCTCCTAATGATGTGTGGTGCTGGAAAAGCACAGTATGTCAGGCAGCATCTGACGAGCAGGAGAATCGACATTTCAGATGAAGAGCTTATGCCTGAAATGTTGATTCTCCTGCTTCTCAGATGCTGCCTGACCTGCTGTGCTTATCCAGCACCATATTTTTCAACTCTGATCTCCAGCATCTGCAGTCCTCACCTTCTCCATCTCCTAAGCATGGCTTCTCACATGTGGCGTCCGTTGTTTTCAAATTCAGGAGAAGTCACAACCACTGACGAAATGAGCCAAATCAGTTTCATACAAACAAAAGTGGGTGGTCTGTGGCTCAGTGAATGAATGTGGTCCCTGTGTGGTACTGAGTCAAACAAATGAAGTAGTAACAAAACCAAAAACCTGCTGGAGAAACTCAGCAGGTCTGGCAGCACCTGTGGAGAGAGAAACAGAGATAACATTTTGTGTCTGGTGACCCTTCGTCAGAACAGATGGTAGGTGCATTTGTAGTAACGATAGCAATTGGATTTGTATAGCACTTTATCATATATTGACAAGGTCTAATTTGGGCTCAGAGTAGTGAGGGCATTGATGGAGGTGAGATGGCACCAAAGAGTGGCGAGTTTTGTTCTGGCGGTGATGGTAAGGCAAGGGTGACCCGGCCCTGGCCAATTGGCTCATGGCGGAGAACGGAGCACTTAACAAAAAAGGACTATACAGTTGGACTCTCCCTTTATTTTTTCACTATTCTGTCTTTACATTCATAGTTTTGGTTTATTTTTCTGTGTTTTAAGATGCTGCCAGAGAATGGTGACACTATACAACATGTTTCATTGTATTTTGCAACAGGATATAGGTGACAATAAAATGCCAAATTAAAACAAACACTGTCTCAGGTAGGACAATGATCGAAGCGGGTCTAACTGTCCCTATCAGGAGAGAAACCAGGCCAAAACTTGCCCAGACCCAGAATGCAAAAGATTGCTAGAAAATCTGCAGCCGATTTTTCACTGTTTCCTGATTTTCCCTTTGAATCACAGTATTCCTATAGAGTAGAAGCAGGCCATTCTGCCCATCGAGTCCATGTTAACCCATCAAACTGCAGCCCACTCTGATCTTGCGCACCGCCACATTATCCCTGTGACCCCGCATTACCTATGGCTAATCCACCCTAACCTGCACATCCCTGGATAATATGGGTAATATAGCATGGCCAATCCACCTCATCTCCACATCTTAGACTGTGGGAGGAAACCTGATCACCCAGAGGAAACCCATGCAGACACGGGGAGAATGTGCAAACTCCACACAGTCACTGACCAAGGGTGGAATTAAACCTGGGCCCCTAGCAACGTGACACAGCATTATTAACCGCTGTGCCACCTTTGAAGTTCATAGACCAGTTGTTCAAACTCATTTTGGGGGAATGTTTTCTAACTTCACTGTCAGTTTGACTTGATTTTGCAAGGATCTTCTCCAATCAGAGGTTATTTCTTCTTCTTGTTGTTTCTTGAGTGAGTGAATAGGTGACAGTGACAAAAGGGCTAAGTGGGTGAGTGAGACGATAAGACCATGAGATAAAGGAACCAAATTAGATCATGTGGCCCATCGAGTCTGCTCTTCCATTTAGTCATGGCTGATATGTTTCACAACCCCATTCTCTTGCCTTCTCCCTGTAACTCTTGATCCCCTTACTAATCAGCAACCTGTCTTTAATGCTCTCAATCACTTGGCCTCCACAGCCTTCTGTGGCAATGAGTTCAACAGATAAACAACCTCAGGCTAAAGAAATTGCTCCTCCTCTCAGTTCTTAAGAGTTGTCCTGTCACTCTTGAGACTGTGCCCTTGTCCCCCCTACTAGTGGAAACATCTTCACCACTTTCACTCCATCCAGGCCTCTCAGAATAGAGTAGAACAGTAGTTCAGTGGTTAGCACTGCTATCTCACAGCTCCGGGAACCTGACTTGGATTCCACTCTTGGGTGATTGTCTGTGTGGAGTTTGCATGTTCTCCTCATGTCCGTGTGGGTTTCCTCCCGCAGGACATGCAGGCTAGGTGTATTGGCCATGCTAAATTGCCCATAGTGTCACAGGGATGTGAGGGTTAGTCATAAGGGTATGGGGATAAGGGTAGGTGGGTGGGATGCTCTTCAGCGTCCAAATGCTGAAGAGGGTCCATGTAGACTCAATGGCCAAATGGCCTGCTCTACACTGGAGCAATTTTGTGATTCTATTGTGTAAAATTCAATGAGATCACTCCTTATCCTTCTAAAATTCATCAGGTGCAGAGCCAGAGTCTTCAATTGCTCCACATATGACAAGCCTTTCATCCTTAGGATCATTTTTGTAAACTTCCTGTGGACCCCCTCCAAGGTTAGAGAATCTTTCCTTACATGCAGGGCCCATAACTGCTCACAATATTCCAAACGCAGTCTGACCAGATACAGCCTCAGTATTACATCTCTGCTCTTGTATTCTAGCCATCTTGATATGAATGCTAACATTGCATTTACCTTCCTAACTGCCAACTGAATCTGCATGTTAACTTAGGAGAATCCTAAACTAGGAGTCCCAAGTACCTTTGTATTTCAGATTTCCAAAGCCTTTCCTCATTTACAAAATAGTCAATGCTTCTATTCTTCCTACCAACTTGTATAACCTCACACTTCCCCACATTTCCATCTGCCACTTCTTTGTCATCTTCCCAGCCTGTCCAAGTCCTTCTGCATTCTCTCCGCTTCCTCAACACTACCTGTCTCACCACCTGTCTTTGTGTTATCTGAAACCTAGCAACAATGTCCTCAGGGACCATTGGAGCACATGTCATGGTGGAGTGGATGAATGACTGGGGAATGGGTGAATATATGGCCTTGTGAAGTATAGTGATTGACTGACTGGTGGGGTACGTGGGTGAGTCAATGAGAGATTTGGTTTGGAATTAGGTGCACACACCCTTCCCCTCTTCCTCTTCCACTGACAAACTCAACTCCTTGGCTCTACCTCTTCATTCACTGCTCCATTTGGTGATCAGGACTGGGGGCCTAGTCATTTTGTCTCTAGCTCTGTTTTTTTAGCTGGAAAAGGGGAAATAGGATTCATTAGATAGCCCTGTTGGTTAAACTTATGAATGGTCATTTTTATCAATTACTCATTTAAATTGTGAATTTATATTTCGGTATTGATTTCTTTCCCCCTTGAAACATACGTTGACTGTTGTGTCAAATCTTATTCTTCTGAAATCTGCTAACTGGCCAACTTAAGTGAAAAGAAAAGTGAAATGTCACCACTTCCAAGCAAAAAGGTTTGGACAAGCTTGCACTAATGTTTCCGGGACTGTGCCGTCCGATTTCAGCTAGTGCACTCGGAGAGAGACACTTAATAAAATGTCAACAACTTAACTTTTTAAAATGCCTTAAATGTAAAAAGACGATCAAAGACACTTTGCTGTGGCATCATCAAAATAAAGTAGATGAAGAGCTGCAGAAAGGACTTTGTTTAAAATAACTTGAAACAGAGATATAAATTTCCTGAGTCCTGTTGACAGTGTGTATAGGTGGTTCATAGTTTCCACTGTTATAGTTCCAGCTGCAGTGTGTTATTAGACGGTATGAAATTCATTAGGCTTTAAACAGTGTCACTCTGGAACTCCTACTGTACTCTGCGGACATGATGATAATCTCCAAGTTTGTGACAGCAGCTCGGTTCCATATATTGTAAAACTGAGGGGTAGAAAAACAATTATGGCAGGTGATTCAATAGTTAAGGGAACAGACAGGCATCTCTGTTGCCATACCCATGACTTCAGGATGCTATGTTACCAAAGGCAACTCTGGGTTTATTGCAAGCAGACACAAGAGAACTTATAACAGAAAATGAAAGTGAAAGTTGTCATAGTCCCAGAGGACTATGAGTTATTCTCAATTTAGAGAGGAATGACTGCTGGTGAGTTTAACCTAGGGGGTATCGAGCCTTAGGAGTTATGCCTTCAGGTGAGGAGTGAAGTTGAAGAGGCAAACCTTCATGCTAACCTTAGCTGGTAAGGGAACTGGCTCCAATCTGTTTCGCAAACCAGCCACTGAGCCCCAATAGTAGGAAATAGAGACATAACAGAGAAGCAAAATAAGAATGTTGTGTCTGAAAGAGAGACCAGGAAGACACAAGAGGTCTCCCATAAGTAATTAATACCCAAGTATCCAGTGAGAGTGAGAATTGAAACAAGTTATTATTAGCAAAAGTTTAATTTTGGAGAAATTAATGGAACTGACATTTCGACAAATCCTTGGGACTGTCACCTTAGAATGTTGAAAGAGATAACGGCTCCATTGGTGATCATCTTTCAAAACGTTATTAATTCTACAACGATGCCTTCATATTGGTGACTTCGTATTGGAAGGTTGAAAATGTAACCCTAATATTTAAGATAGGAGAGCATAAGAAAAAGGGGAACTGCAGACTTGTTGACCTAACATCCATTGTAAGAAAAATACTCAAATCTATTATAAAGATTAATAGGGAATTGATGAAGGTAAGCTTTGGATGTGGTGTATTTAGATTCTCAGAAAACTTGGATAAGGTCCCACACACATGGGAGATTACAAACAAAATTAAAACACATGGAATTAGGGGTAATAATACCAAGATGGTGGTGACAGGGTAAGTAGTATTCAGGCTTCTGGCCTGTCTACTTCTGATCACTAGGCCTGTTGCATCCTTCTTTTTTTTTAATTATTACTTTCTAACATCAAAATTCATCGTATTTTCTTTTGGTGGCTATGGGGAGGTAGGAGATTTTGAGAGGCAGCTGTAGCAGAAAATGTGGTGTGAATCCAGCCGTTCCTCATGGCTATTGCGGCCATATCCTGGTGGATTCTATGGTTTGTTGGGCTGCTTTGGCAGCGGCCTGGGAATTCTTGTAATGGTTTTGGTGTTGATTTTCCTTGACCTCAGAGCCCTGGAGCTGTGAATTGAACTAAGGTGTACTTTGTCTTAACTTTTTTTTCTTTTCTTTACTATATCTAAATTGTTATTAAAATGGCACTAGAGTACTGTGACTTAAACACTTTTTCCTATAATATTTTGTAAAAAATATCAGTGACAGCTAATTACTATTCCATTCTAGATGGATTGAGAATTAGTTAACAGGCAAAAAACGTTTAGAAATAAAAGAGTCATTCTCAGATTGTGAGGCTGTGATGAGTAAGGTTTTATAAGAATCAGTGTTTGAACCTGTTCACAATCTATATCAATGATTTGGGGGTGGAGATCAATTGTAATATTTTCAAGTTTTCAGATGATACAAAATATAGTGGGAATGTGAGTTGTGATGAAGATTGAAACAGACTTCAACAAGATTTAGGCAGACTCAATGGTTTGGCAAAAGCAAGCCTGGTGGGATATAATGTGTTTACATGTGAGGTTATTCCAATGGTAGGAGGAATGAAGGTGTAGAGTAGTTCTTAAACAATGAGAAATTGAGAAGTATTGATGTTCAGAGAGACCCAGGTATCCTTGTTCATCAGTTACTGAAAGATAGCATACAGATGCAGAATTCTTCAGATGGGTATGTGAGACTTGAAACATTATCTCTGTTTCTGTCTCCATAGTTTCTCCAGCACTTTCTCCTTTTATTACTGTATGATGTTGTCCTGTGTTCAGCAGATAGCAGTTTGATCAGACTGGAGTCTTTATTGAATGTAAGGTGGCTGCCTGCAGTGTGTGCACCTTATGGTGGAGGTAATACAGCTATGGCAGACTATGAAGGACATTTGTGCATGATTACTTTTCATAGAATCCCTATAGTGTAGCACAGGCCACTCAGCACATTGAGTTCACACCAACCCTCTGGAGGTCATCCTACCCAGACCCTTGTAACTCTGCATTTCCCATGGTTAATCCACTTAGCCTGCACATCCCTGAACACTTCGCTAATTTAGCATGGCCAATCCACCTAACCTGCACATATTTGGATTATGGGAGGAAACTGGAGCACCTGGAGGAAATCCACACAGACATGGGGAGAATGTGCAAGCTCCACACAGGCAGCTGCCTGGAATTGAACCCGTATCCCTAGCAATGTGAGGCAGCAGACCACTGTGCCACCCCCAATCCAAACAAACCCACCTACTTGCAATTCATACCTGTGCACATTCCGAGTCAAATCAGACTCTTCTTTGGAAATTTCTCCACAGGTGTTGCCAGCATATTGTTTTTATATTTCTGATCTCCAACATCCACAGTATTTTCCTATTATTTATGGCAAGGAAGAGGATTAGGCATGCCTCATCCTGAGTGGCTTCATTCCCAATGGCCACGGTCTCAGAAATGGTCTTTCCACAAGGACTGCACTCCCTGCTCAATGGAGATTCGACTATGTAGCTGTAACAGACACCCTCCTGTTAGTTCCTGCTATATTTTCTTGCAAAACAGCGGTAAATATATTAGTGAGTGTTGGGCAGTGATCCAGCTATCACAGTTGAATTGATTACAATGCATGTAATTTCTAAATATTAGGCAGTAATTCTGGTTAGGAGAGATTCTTGCTAGTTGAATAATGAAGGGTGTGGCAACTTGAGTATATGTGAGGGCAATGCTGCACTTGGTAGGATGCATCGCTTGAGGATGAACTCATTGACTTTGCCTAGTTGTATAATGTCATTAAACTTCTTTGGAAACTGCACCCAGTATCTAAATGTCTGCAGTTGTTGTGGGTGTGTTTGCTGAGTTGAGAAGTTGGTTTGCAGATGTTTCATCCCCCTTCTCAGTGACATCCTCAGTGCTGTGGAATGTCCTGTGAAGTGCTGATGCACTGTGTTGGTTGAAATTTATTTGGTTTTGTTCCTGCTGTTTCTGGTTGTCGGTTCTGGTTGTTTGTTGCAGTTATCGGTATATTGGGTCTAGATCTGCATGTTAATTGATGGAGGCTGTGGATGAGTGCCAAGATTCTAGGAATCCTCTGGCTGTCCTCTGTTTGGCTTGTCCTATTATTGTTGTATTGTCCCAGTCGAATTTGTGGCCCTTGTCAACAGCCAGAGAATTCCTAGTAGCTTGGCACTCATCCATGGACTCCATCAATAAATACATTGACTGAGACCCAATATACCGACCACTACAATTAACAACCGGAAACGACAACCGGAAGCAGTGGGAATGAAACCAAATAAATTCCAAAGTACAGCAATACTTTGCGGGAGGCTCCATGGCACTGAGGATGTCATCTGGAAAGGGGACGAGATATCCACAAACCAGCTTCCCAGCTCAGCAAACATACCCACAAAAACTACAACTGGCACCTGAGCTACAAATCTTTACACAAACCTTGACCTAACTTCTGGCACTGAGCTTTGTGGCTGTCTGTCCCCATTGCCTTCTCATGTTTTGGGTGTAAGCTCTCCTGCCCCATTGTGAATAAAGACAACTCTCCTTCTTTTAATCTCCTCCTCCTCCTCCTAGCATTCCAGAATTGGGTCAGACAACCTTTGTGAAAGCTGTGTACCATGATGAGCAATTGTCAATCCATTCATGGAACATTTCAAATGCTCTCAGCATCTCCAGCAGTCTCAGCACGCCCTAGTTATAGGTGGACTTTAAGTATAGCAGGCTAGCTTAATGCAATGCTAGGAGGTAATCAGAATCATTCTGCTGATGAATATAACCAATGAGTAGCGCAGTGAGCACCAGCTACATGTAAAATGTCTTCATAAAGGGCAGAAACCAAGGATTTGGTGAGTATTATGTTGAATGGGTGGAGGATACAGATTCCTATGCACATTTTTGAGACCGACGTCCAATTTAATCCTTTAATTGTTTCATCATTGTTGGAGAGTGACAGGGGTGCAGTGTGGTAGCTTAATCTTGCATTTAATCCATACCTAGGACTGATTAATGTTGTCACTGAACTTCAAAGACGAGGGAATATCGCACTTCATTACAAAACATTCATATTCATATCAATTCAAACTTTCAAACCAAATGGGAATTTTAAAAAAAAACTAGTGACAAATACTTTTGTAAGTCCAGTCATAAAGTACAGAAGCAAAAATAATTGACATATGCCAGTGAAATAAATAGCCAAAATTATGTATTCCATTCAGCATTAGTAGGCAAACTATTTAGTGCACTGCCAGACTTTCTTCATGTGGGTCATATTTACTTGTTTCAAATTGTTGATCTTCCCATTGATGTTTCTACTGACAGTATGCAACTGCAGCATCAGGAAAGTACTAGTTTTGACCTGTGGACAAATTACTTATTCATTTCAGAAATAATCACATTTATTGCTTGGAATCAAAGTATTATCCTTCGGGTGGCTGACTCTTTTTCTGCAATGACTGGAATTGAAAATCTGTTTGATCCTTTGATGTTGCACATGATTTGTTATTCATTATATTAATTTGAAAGCTCTTGTCTATGCTTAATCGAGTCTAAGAAAGGGAAGAGATGTTCGAGAGATCACCATAAGCCTGCTAAGGATTGGCCATGAAGTTAAGAAGAATTATCTCAAGGGTCTGAATTGTACTAACTTGGGATAAGTCAGAAAGATGGTGAAATCCTAATTTGCATTGTAGCAGTGAAGCTGCCTTTCTATTGCAGCCTGTGTCTTGATTTGTACTTTGTTCATTCATTTAACTTTCAAATGTGGATGTGATGTGCATACACACAGGAGGAATAGAAAGAAAAACATTTGCATTCTCACAATGCCTTTCATGACTTCAGTATAAACCAACACAAATAACAAACAATAAATGATTTTTAGATTCAATTTGCTGTAATAGAGGAAAAATAGTAGCCAATTTATAGACAGTAAACTCCTACAAACAGCAAGGTGATCACAGTCATCTTTTTATTTACTCTAGTTGGCTGAGCTTAGATATTGAGCAGAATTTTACTCCTCTCCTTGTCCATGGTTGCCTCCCAGATCAGTCATTCCCAGTCAATTGGAAAAATACACAGCAAAGTAGGAAGAAGATCAATGAATGAGATGGTTTTTCATCTTTTTTTTTACTGGGTTGTTTACTGACTGTTTCTTAGAGCTGCAACTACCACATTAGTCCACATATTAGCACATCAATCCACTAAAACACCCCCAGACAAGGATCAGAGATCAGTTTTCAACACTGTCCCAGTATATTCTTGGAAGGGGGGGATAAAGTAAATATGCTTCCAGTGTAAACTGCTGTGTTTTTTTTAAACACAGTGTCAGATATTCCCAGATTTCAAGTTCCATTCAAAATACATTTTCCTCCTTTGAAACTTACTAAACACCTTTGGAGGTGTGACTTTCTAGAGTCTCTTTCTCAGAAACCACTTAATTCACATCTACCATCAACCTTTGGTGACATGTCTTTTTGCTTGACAAAAGGTAATGTTATAATTAAAGTTTAATATGCCTATTGGTGATCTGGGGTTATGATCAGAACCATGATAGGGTGAAAAGACAATTTGGCCAGGCTATGCCCTAATTATGAGAATGTTCCAAATGGCACTGATGTCGCCCAGATCATCCCCCAGCTCTCCCTATTGAACTTCCAGACTAGCAGCAACTTGCAGACAGTCTCCATCATCAGGGCTTCCTCACACTGGGTCGAATGAATATTCAACAAGAATGAAACGACCATGGCATCAGCAAATATGATTTTTATGCAGGGTTTCCTGTTCTGACTTATACATTACAAGTTTTCGAGAACATCAACTGCTTCAGTAGAGCCTACCTTTCCTGATGGGACTGCAGTCTATGCAGAGCTGTGGGCCCTCCTTTCTCAGGGGACCATCTGATCTCCTAAACTTGATTGGAGACCATATAGAATGGGTGGCTTGTCAGCTGGCCTCCTCCTACAAGATACTAACACCAGGCAGACAGTAGACACTGGGTTGCTTCGGGACAGGAAATGAATTATCTACTTACAACATTGATTGTAATTTACTAGAGGACAGCTGACGATAAAAGGTTACCTCCATTGCTTTTCCACTCTCCTGTAGAGATGCCTATGCAGGCAGGCACTAGTTTCTGACACAAACTGAAAATATGTTCCTCTCCTACATTAAAATTTAACAAATATAGAAACCTATTTATATTGTTCCTTCCAGTAAGATACATTTATTTATCATAGCTGTTCTATCCATTATAAAAGTTATTCATGGATATGGATTTTGATTTATATCCTAATACCAATCTTTAAAGGATAGTCAACTACTCTGGCCCTGTTTCTTTTTCTACTGTGTTCCAAGTTTAATTCTATTTAGGGATATTTCATGGAGGTGAATCAATCTTGTTTTGCAGCCCAGATAACATTAGAAATGAAAAATCTCATCGCATTTATTACTGAAGTAAATGGGGTCAGTTAGCTCAGTTGCCTGGCCAGCTGATTTGCAATACAGAGTTAAAAAGTGCAGTGCTGGAATATCACAGCAGCTCAGGCAGCACCCAAGGAGCAGGAGAGTCGATATTTCGGGCATATGCCCTTCATCAGGAATACAGTGTGATGCCAACAGTAAAGGTTTAATTCTTGCCCAGGTTGTGTTTGCCATGAGGGAATATCCTCAACCCCTTCCCCTCACCCGAGGTATGGTAACCTTCTAGCTAAGGCAACATCAGTCATCTCTCTCTGATGAGTGAGCACCATATGGTTTGATAAGACTGTGGCAAATTGACCTTTTACTTTTAGTTTGAAATTTACTGCTCAAATAGAAGAAATACGGAACTTGTGTACATATATATCACGCTTCCATATCCACAGGACACTACAAATAGCTCTGTTCTTCAAAGAATAGTGCCAGGAGCGTTGTTTCTTATTTACATCCAACTGAGAAAATGAATGCAGCCTCTGTTTAAAATCATAACTGAACAAAAAAAGGTCCTCTCTCAGTAAGACATGGAATATCTAGTTTATATCGCTGGAGTGGAGTTTGAACTCACGTATCCTGACTCAGAATTGAAGTGTTATCAACGAGTCATACCTGACACCCAAAAACACAATGATACAAGACATGGTTATGATTGTTTCCAGTGGGATCACATTGACCCTAAGGTGTCTTTTACTGCTGTCCCTGCGCGTTTTTCTCTTTAATCCTTTTAATTTTGGATTGGTTCAGATTTACACAGAATGAAAATTGGGAAGTCAACCAGAAGCTATTAGAATAGCCAACAGGATGCACAGATGAGATGTAGCAATGGAGCTGAACAATGATGTAGAGGTTGATGGTTGAGTGATGCGATGGATATGTAGTGCCAAGCTCATCCTGTAGTCACAGATGATCAAAGTTGGGATTGATCTGAGTCAACTTCACAGAGTGGCCAGGGTGGCCAATAAAATGGTCACTATTGTACTTTCCAATATTTAATTGTAGAAATTTTCTGTTCTTCCAGTACTGGAATAGTCCAAGCAGTCCTTCATGGGAAGAGGAGTCATGGTCTGTGATGATGAGGTAGAGCTGAGTGTTGTCACTGATCATATGAAACTTGACTTGTTGTCAGTAAGAAGCTTCTAGATAAGGAAAAGGTGGTGGTCAAGGTACAATCATTTGGACTGCTGGAGGTAGTATAGGACTATAGTAACAGGAGGAGGCCATGCAGCTCCTTGAATCGGCTCTGTCCTTCAATAAGATCATGGCTGATCTGGGAGAAAATGATGCCTGAAGATGCTGGAGATCAGAGTGGAGAGTGTGGTGCTGGAAAAGCACAGCAGGTCAAGCAGCATCGGAGCAGCGGGAGAATCGATGTTTCAGGCATAAGCTCTTCATCAGGAATGAGGGAGAGTGAGGGAATCCTTCTCATTCCTGATTAAGGGCTTATGCCCGAACCGTCGATTCTCCTGCACCTCGGATGCTGTCATGGCTGATCTGACTTAATTAAATAAGTAGAGTAGAGTATATTTTATCTGTCATTTCTACCATATACAGTAAAAAATGAGACAGTGTTCCTCCAGGACCAAGGTGCTACACGGGCCACACAGACTACATGATCATGCAAAGGGTGGCATAAAATACATAAGGTGTGTAAAACTTGCAAATTGCAGTGTAATAAAAGAATGATCATTACTTGACATTGTTCTAGCAGCAATTTGAAGTTGTGCAAAGAATTTCAGCTAGAAAAGATTCTGATTATACTGTGTTAAGGAGCCTGATGACTTGGGGGGAGAAAGTGTTGCCCAGTCTGGCCATGAGAGGCCGAATGCTCCGGTATCTTCTGCCAGATGGCAGGAGGGAAAAGAGTTTGAGTGAGGGGTGTTTGGGGTCTTCCACAATGCTCTTAGCCTTTCGGATGCAGCGTGTAGTGTCAATGTCTGTAATGGAGGGGAGAGAGACCACGATGATCTTCTCAGCTGTCCTCACTATCTGTTGTAAGGTCTTATGGTCTGAGATGATACAACTCCCAAACCAGGTAGTGATGCAGCAGCTCAGGTTGGTCTCGATGTATCCTCTGTAGAATGTGGTGAGGATGGGGGGTTGGAGGTGGACTTTCCTCCGCCTGCGCAGGAAGTAGAGATGCTGCTGGGCTTTCTTGGCTATGGAGCTGGTTTTGAGGGGCCAGGTGAGATTATCTGCCAGGTGGGCGCCAAGAAATCTTCACGATCTCCACAGGGGAGCCATCAATGTCCAGTGGAGAGTGGTCGCTCTGTGCCATCCTGAAGTCAACAACCACCTCTTTCATTTTGTCCACATTCAGAGACAGGTTGTTGGCTCTGTCCCGGTCTGTTAGCCACTGCGCCTCCTGTCTGTCTGCTGACTCGTCGTTCCTGCTGATCAGACCCATGACAGTTATGTCATCAGCGAACTTGATGATGTGATTCAACCTGTGCATCGCTGCATAGTTATGTGTCAGTAAGCTGAACAGCAGTGGACTGAGTACACAGCCTGGGGGGCACCCATGCTCAACATAATGGTGTTGGAGATGCTGTTCCCAATCCGTACTGCCTTGGCTTCCTATCCCTTGATAACCTTACCTAATAAAAATATATCTATCTCAGATTTAAATTTAACAATTGAATTAGCTTAGACCGCCATTTGAGGAAGAGAGTTCCTAACTACCACTATTCTTTGTGGATACATTTCCTTTCTAACATCTCTCCTGAATGACCTAGCCCTATCCTTACACTATGAACCTTCAACCAGTGAAAATAGTTTTATAAACCCTGTCTTTCCCTATTGATATCCTGACGACTCTGATTATTTCACCCTTCAGACTTCCAAATTCAAGAGAATAAAAGGCTAATCTCTCTTGATAACCCCCAAAGACTGGGTATTATCTTTGTAAATCTTCACTGAACTCTCTCCAGGGCCAAACCTCCTTCCTAAGGGGTAGTACCCAGTCTGCTCACAGCACTCTGAGTAGGGTCCAGCTCAGGTTTTACACAACTGCAGCATTTCACATTTTATCTAGCATTTGCATCCCTATAATACAACCTTTATATATTAAGGTGAGCATTCCATTAGCCTTCTTGACTATTTTCTGCACCAATTCATGAAAATTTAAAGAGCTATACACTTGGACTCCAAAATCTTGTTGGACTTCTACTGCAACAATGCCATCAGTTCCTTTATCCAGATCATTAATTTATAATATGAATGGTTGTGGGTCCAATACTGATCCCTGCAGAGCTCCACTAGTCACAGGTTGTCATCTTGAAAAAGACGCCTGTATCCCCACTCTCTGCCTTCTGCCATTCAGCCAATCCTCTATGCATACCAGTACCTTGCCCTTCCCAGTCCATCAGCACATGATGGTATTTTAAATGTACCGATCTGGTTTCACATGTATAAATGTCACCTTTGTGTATGTTTGTAAATATGCAGTTTCATTTTTGTCCATTAAAACAAAATTAAACAAATACTTTCTTTCCCATTCCCACACCATTACCTTTCAGAGTTCTCTGCATTCAGGAATTGTACCTCTGGATTGAAATTTTGCTCATGCCACTCCACTCTCTTAAAAGGGTGACACAGATGAACCTGTGAAATTCTCTCCCACAGAAAGCTGTTGGGGCCAGTTCATTCGATATATTCAAGAGAGAGCTGGGCATGGCTCTTGCAGCTAAAGGGTTGAAGAGGTATGGAGCAAAAGTGTGAGTGGGATACTGGGTTGGATGATCAGCCATGATCATATAGAATGTTGGTGCAGGCTTGAAGGGTCAAATGGCCTACTCTTGCACCTATTTTTTGTGTTTGTAAGCCCCAGTATCTGACACTTCATTTACACTACATGGTTCTCACTGAGATTGGGGTGGCTGTTAGTTACAGTACTGAATGAAGCTTTGACACAAATTTCATTTCAGATAATGACTAATAAATTTCAAGCTGCCAAACCCCTTCATTAGCCTATTAACATTTAAGTGAAAACATCTTACTCATTGTTCCCTGGAACATCGTGTGAATTTTGCAGTGATGGTATGATAATCATTTGTTCCATATTTCTGATTTTATCGCTTCTCTAAAACTGGGAGGAACCTTTTAAAAGAATACTCCAGTGTTGTGTTGAATTCAAACATCTTAGAGAACATGAAGTTCTTTGGGATCTGGTATCAGTGGCAATGTTGGCATTTGTTGCCTGTCTTTAATATCCCCTGAGAATAAGACTCCTTGAGCCACTGCTGTCTCTGTGTGAACCTGTTTGCGAAATGTACAGTGTCCCCTGATGTTGACCTGGTGACAATGAAAAAAACAGCTCACGCATGTCCAGGCTAAGTGGGGAACTTGGGGAAAGTGGGACTAGTGTTAGCAGTAGTGCATTTTTGGCAGTGCAGGTTCTGTGAGCTGAAGAGCCTCTTTTCTACTGTATGATTCTACGATTCTATGATTTGAAGATCATGATTATCTCTTGCGATGGCTGTCCTTATCCTTCCAGGCAATGGAGGCCATAGATTTAGGTGATAAGCATCTTAGCGAGTTAATATAGGACATAGAGATGATACTTAATCAAGCTATGATTAAGAGGGAAGCTGTTTCAGTCTTTAGTGAAGTTGGACCATACATTAATATAGGCAGGGCATGAGGGGACAAATTGCTGATAAGGGGTTTTACTTATTGCCAGCTTTTGTAATCTTTAAACCCAACATGATGCTGGGCGCTTTCTTGCTATTTTCAAATGAGATAAGGTATTTGAACTCTGTACGTGCTGCTACATACAGAGTGTGATTACCATTTTCATAGTTCCTGGTTACAAGATGGTGATAGCAGCCTGTTTGAATCCTACAGTCCATGTCATGTGGAGGGAATAGTGAAGCATTTCCAAGCCAAGATAATGTCACACCTGGAGGGGAACGTTCCCTCTCTTGTAGCCCTTGTCTTAATACATCATAAAGGCTGCTGATTAGGCAGGTGCTTAGGAGAAATAAAATTCACATGAATAGTAATGTCTCCAACTTTGTCCCAGGTGAGATCAGTTAACTTGAAGGTTAACCAAGAAGTCAATATGAGATCACTCTATATAGTGCTCATACAGATTGTACTCATTAAGGGACAGAATGGCTTCTCCATTCATCGCATTACAAGTAAATTGATTTTATTTTACTTACACTTATTCCATGTAACAAATGGATTCAGTTATATAGTTCGAAAACAAGATTAATTTACTCACTGCTGGATTTTGAAACAGGTTTGGATGTAGCTGCATTTGTTTGTATAAAAATAAAAATAAGCCTATTGATGTTTCAAGGATCATAAGCACTTACTTTTTAATGTTCTTGAACTGCTCTCAGAATTATTTGGCCTTGTAATGGGGGTTCATTCTTCTGTCAGATCCTTCACCATTCACTTAAAAAGATTCCTGACAAACGTGAACCACATTCTGGATTTGGCTCAGTGTTTCTGCAATCTGAAACGCTGGTGATTAGTAGCCATGGGAATTGGATTATAGATTTCCAGCACACCCATTCATGTAACCTTTGGAGGCAAACAAAAGATTATCTGCAACTTATCCTTCCAATTTATTTCGCCTTTCTTGTCCTTTGATTCTCTTCCAAATCATTTGTACATGTTCTGCTTCCATATGAAGAAGGGGCAGATAAGAACCAAGGGCTTCTCAAATGACCTTTCAACTATCCAACTTCTTGGTAGTCCATTTGGGGGAAGGGAATATAAGTCAAGGTTTGTTAAACTGTGATCTGAAACAGCGTATGATTTATCCCTAGTGTGAGGTTGTGGACATATTTTCAGTGCTAGTCCTGCTGGGGAAGAAGTACCATTATGAACATCCTATTCTAATTCAGGGTTGGAATTTTCCTCTTGGGATAGGAAACAGAGGTTGGCAGTGTTTCCAAATCTCAAACACACACATACAGTGGGGAGCATGCGGTTTTTACTAGGGTTGCCCTTCATTACCATGAAGACAGGTTTGCCATCCAATTAACAATGAAGCTGGAGGACCAATCATAGACCTTCCGTTGGAGGTAAGCAGCAGGTTATATCGGGAGGCAAGTAAGAGAGAGAGGTTACTTCAACATGGAGATGCACTTTCTCCAACACCTTCAAATTCTTAATTAAAAAGTAAATTCAACAGTCAGGCTACCATTGAGATGGATAGGAAGCGATGGAGGGGTCTACCTCTGCAGGGCAGCGTATGTGGATGCATTAGTACTCACACAGACTGGAAGGGTCCTACACCAGCCTGAATGTGTTACAGCGAGATCCTAGAGGAAGTCCCCCTCAATTATTACAGTTCCTGGTGAGATCCCTGGTGAGGAGGATTGAACTGGCTCCCTTTCTTCATTGGTGCTTTGATGGTTTGCAACAAGTTGATTTACTTGTAGATAACTTTCTTTTACACCCAAATAAACTGATGTTTCAAAAGGAGCCAAGCTAAGATTATTTGATACTGGCTATAAACTGATCAAGTGCATACATGGCGAGTAAATATACATCAGCCACAATAAACTGTGTCTGTTCTATTCTCCTGAAAGCTCCATTAATGTGTTAATAAGTTAATTGAGAAGTGCAATGTTTCACTGAGTCACATAGACCTGAAAGGTCCAGGAGCGATTTCTCATTTGACTGCTTTTGTTGAACATTGCAAGGTAATTAGCCTCAGTGTCTAAGAATAGGGAGGAGAAAAGTTCTTGTTCCTGATCATTGAGCAATGACAATGGCAATGACATTAGGACTCAGCTGAACTCATCCCTGTCATCCAAGAACTTGCTAACCATCATTGGCTTCAGAGTATAGGAAACCTGCAAGGGGAATAAGTAGATGGAAATCCAGAAAAGATGGGTGGGAAATTGAACAGAGAACTCAGGATAAATTGTTTTGATTTTCCTGTTATCGCTGGTAGTTTAATGCTTTATGAATAATACAAATTAGATGTCACAATAGCATGGAAAACACAGCTAAATATGTACCAGTCACAGATCAGTGGGAGCAATCTTGCTTTTGAGTCAGAAGTCACATGTTCAAGTTTCATTCCAGCCATTTACACCTATATTCTAAGTTGGAACATTAGTAAAGGACTGAGAGAAAGTTGCAATGTTGAAAGTGATGAGGTATTAAACTGATACCCTATGTGCCTTCTCAGGTGGATGTAAATAATCCCTTGAAATTGTTGGACAGCATGTTGTTATGTCCACTCAACTAACAAGCCCAAAGTCAATTATCTTGCTAAACAAAAAAAAACAAAGAACTGTGGTTGCTGCATGCCATAAACAAAAGCAGAAAATGTTGGAAAAACTCGGCAGGTCTGGCAGCATCTCTGGATAGAAAACAGTTAACTTTTTGGGTCCAGTGAACCTTCTTCAGAACTGAATGTGAAATGTGAACTCTGCTTTGTTTCCACTGATGTTGCCAGACCTGCTGAGTTTCCCCAATATTTTTGGTTTTTAGTTCAACTATGTTTGTAGAACCTTGTTCTACCTGTTTGTTGTGTCTTCTACCGTACAACATTGCGTACAGAAGTACTTTACTAGCTGCAAGGTGTTATGGGATGTCCTGAGGTTATGAAAAGTTGACAATAAATGCAAGTTTCTTTTAACAGGAGCAGGATTGTTAGAGGTAGAACACCATAAACCAAGATGTAAAATTGGATGAATAACAAATTACTTAAAGAGGAAAAAGCAGACTAGATGATAATGGTCCTGAGTAAGTAGAGGAGGTGAAAATAGGTGTAACATAGTCATAGAAATGGGTAATGAGAAGTAAAAATAAGAGCTTAACTTCAGAGGTAGACAAACATGTTAGGTCATGAGTGAGGAGAAACCTCCAGCATTTACCATTTTCTCAGATGGTTTAAACTTAGTACTCAGGTCTTTCAGACCTCTGGGCTCTGTGACCTGACTCTGAATGTTTACACTGCAAATGCTAGTTTGCTGTTTGAACAACAGAATCATGGATCCTCAAAATCCGAGGCAATACCATTGGAGTGTGGAAGATTGACTTAGCTCTGTATACATAGGGAGCCACCCAATAGCTGCTGGGCTACAAAACCCCAAGTAAGCAAATAGCAGTGTAAAAGGGCCACTTGTCAGAATGTGACATCTCTCCCAAGTCTACCTGAGTTAGATTAGTCCTAGGCCTGTGCAATTCATTTGTTGAATTTGACACTAAGTCTAGTAGTTGAGGAGGCATATCATTGTGAAGTAAAAGGTTAATTATACCTTCCTCAGACAAGTAACTGAGCATGTGTGAAGTTATGACAGAATGAGGTGAGATCACATGAAATTGAGGCTGAGTCTGTTGGGTTCCAGATGATATCCTCCGTTAGTATACATACCTTGCAAATAGATCTGTTTAATGAAGCTTGTTAATCTTCACTCCAATGAGTGTAGACCTTACTACAATCACCAACTCAGTCTAATTTGACAGTACTAATTAACATAATACATAATCACAATAAAATGGGAAGTGTTTTTAATCAAAGCCATCAATTCACGTGTGATTTCAAAATTGCTGCTTCTGAAAGGTTAATTAGTTATGACAGAACATTTTGATTATATTAAAAAATGGAGAATAATTATCAAAGGGTTCCCCCCACACCCTTTATTGATCTGACCTCCTCAAGTCTAATGAACCTCTGAGATCTCTCCATTCCTCCAGTTCTGGCCTCTTATGGAACTTTTTTTGCTTCACTTCATCATTCGCAGTTGTAACTTCACTTTTTCAGGCCCTAAGTTTTGGAATTCCCTCCTTAAATCTCACTCCTTCCCTTTTATGACTCTCACTGAAATCCACCTCTTTGATCAAGATTTTGGTCATCTGCCCATTTTTCTTGTAATTTGCCTGGTTAGACATATACTCTCATCCTTTAGCTGTAATCCACATTGTTGGAAATTCAATTTTATAACAGGAAAGCTGGGCCATTTGGGGCTTTGGGACCATTAAGCAGCTTCATAACCAATGTCATTTAGGAGTAGGAAAAAAACTAAGAACGAAGAACAAGGAAATTGTGTGAATTACCAACCAATCAGGCCCAGAAAGAAAATTTTAAAATGGTGGGATTAAGAGAAAGAAAACAAAGGAGGGTGAGAAGTACGAAAAGGGTTAAAATTTGAATAAACCTTTAAAAGTTTTAAAGTTTTAAAAAATCTCTAACAACAATTTACAAGCTGTAGGAGTGAGGCTTCACAGTTTCACATGCTTCCTTCCTGTGCTGAAGAGGATGAATGATATTCTAGAAACATAAATATTATCATCGAAATGATACTTACACTGTTAAGTATCAGTTGTCTTTCAGAGTTGTCTTTCAGAGGTGGACTTAATTAGCAGGTCATGTGCCAATACAGCAATTTCTTGAAACGAACTGTAGTTTGAGGATAATATGCTGTTTTCACAAGGTGAATTGAAAGGGGACATTAATCAGCCAGCAGCTTAAAACATTTCACAATTCTTGAGGTAACTCTTCTTTGTCACAAATAGTTGAACACTTTGCACATAGTCAGAGCAAGCACCATTAAATTAGTATTATTTTCATTGTAAAACATGAACCAACTGCTTTCCTTGGCTCATAGTCAATTTTTGTTTGAATAATGTGGCTGTGAAGCACCAGATCTTTTGCCACCTCAAAAGTGCTAGACAAATGCAAGTTATTGTCATTGAGATGGGGATAATCAGAATGGGGAGGAAAGAGGGTAGCAGCCTTTTTCATATTTGGGCTGCACTGTTTTACATCTATCCTATTGTCAATGAACCATGCTTATCTACTTCAATTACTGGCTCGAGTTTGGATGCCTTCAGCCTGCTGATGTACACCACTAGAATACAAGGAAGACAAAACTGGCCTGGTCCTGGGTTGCTATCCAGCAACTCTGCGTGTGATGGGTACAGCTGAGAGTATCTTTGACTGCAATATCCTCCACCGCGGAATATGCCAACCTTCTATTGTGAATAAAGGTCATTTCTCTGAACTGCTGAAAATCAGCTGCTGCTTGTAAAACAGGAGACTGTTTGCCAGAACACTGTGGGTGGCAGTACACATCAAACCAGAATGGTAATAGTTATATTGAAAAATATATCATTGCAGGTCTATGCATTAATCAAGTTTATACCATGACTCAGGTGTCCTCAAATTGCTTCACTGTCTCAGTCACTCCCAAAATCTGAGTCATGTAATTTATTGTGGCAGGAAGTAGGCATGGCACCTGGCAGCTTGGAGACTGTTGTCTGCATTGTGGGTGGTTAGGGAGGTGTGGCATGCAGGGTATTGTTAAACAGAAAATGCTGGAAACACTCAGAAGATTTGCCAGCGTCTGCAGAGAGAAACCAAATTAATGTTCTGGATCTGACTTTGACCTTTCCTGAGAGCGAACTGTTCTATTTGCTAATTTACTCTTCCTCTTCTGAAGGTACTGACACCTGCACTCAAACATTGTCAAGCACTGAATACATCAGCCAACTCCACATAATCAGGGAGCTCAAACTTGAGATTATCTTAGCCTGTGCAGCTCTCAGTGTTACAACTTCAGAACTGCCAAGAAACCAGGAGTTCTTATTCAGGCTCTTTTCTCACTATATTTTATTCCCGTCCACAACAAAGTACAACATCTATTCCATTTCTAGCAGTGTGACTTCCAGAGTACCTCAAGAAGTGGTCTTTTATCCTCTACGGTTCTGGTCTGAGTGCTGCACCTTGGTGACAGAGAGTTAGCCTGAGGATACCCAGCTCTAACACTACACCATTTCTCTTCACATCTTTCCTATCTCTGCCTTGTGAGATATGTGAATTCCCAACTGAGAACTGGAAAATGAAACCTTTTGTTTGGGTCCCCTCACAAATTATGATATCGTGACATGATGTGACGAGACGTGTAGATATATTTGTCACTATCACACTGGGATGCTTATGTCAGCTCTTGATACATGCGTCATGTGGTACTGAAGACTCCAATGAACTTTTATTGCAACCCCTGCTTTCTATGCATGTGAACTCCAATCACAGTCGCTCATGAGTCTGAGTTTAAGCTAAGTACTTCATTTTTTAATATGATAGCACACTTCCCTCAGCTTGTCATGCTGCAAGCAGACAGAGCTCAGTAGGATGGAGACTGAAATCTATACACCATTAGGTCACATGTCATCAGATGGTGATGATATTATAAGCATATTCCTCAAATTATATGTTGCATATCTGAAGTGACAGATAGTCCAACATAAACCTTCCCAAATTCTCCCCAACAATTCAATGCCATTCCTCTATTATTGTCTCATACTGAGCCACATTATTGAAGATCTTAGTGTTATATTCAATCCCGAATAAAGACTGTGATCTAATATTCCCTTTATTACATAAAGTGCTGATTTCCATCTCTTTTACACCAGTTGTGCTCCCATCTGTGCTTCCACCCATTTGCTACTGAAGGACTCCACAATGGAGTTATTACCTTCAGACTTGATGATCAAATGCTCTGTTGACTAATCTCTGAATTCCCCTCCCATTCGCCACCACTCCACCACCTTCCATAAATTTCAGCTCCACCAGAACTCTATATCCCATATCCTATCACATACCAAGTTGCTTTCACCCACATCTATTCTTACTGACCTCTACTTGATCCTCTTTAGTGATGGGGGAGCCCATTATATTAGTACAACGTCAATGCAGAAGCATGTGCAATTACCTTTGTCAGAAATGCCGAGTGAATGATTAATCCTGGCCTCCTCTTTAGGGGCCTAGTATGACAGATGCTAACCTTCAGCCAGTTTGATTCACTCCACATGATATCAAAAAATGGCTAAAGGCACTGCATACTGAAATGCCACTTAAAAATTCCTTTAATGCTGAATTTGGTCTCCTCATACCTTTTTTACGCTAAATGTATTTGTGTACATAGCTCTGATATGAGTAACCATTCCACCACAGACTCTGATGATAGATTTCTTGCGCTTTTTGAAGAAACCTTGGGGAGTTTCGTCGTGCTTTCCTTTGTCTTTTAGAAAGTACATATTGAAGCTAGGGTGTGTAGGTCAGGAACCATTAAGGTAAAAGATATGACACAGTGGCTCAGTGGTTAGTATTGATGCCTCACAGGGCCAGGGACCTGGATTTGATTCCAGCCTTGGATAAATGTCTGTGTGGAGTTTGCACATTCTCCTCGTGTCTATGTCGGTTTCCTCTGGGCGCTCCGGTTTCCTCACATAATCCAAAGGTGTGCAGGTTAGGTGAATTAGCCATGCTAAATTGCCCATAGTGTTTAGGGATGTGTTAGTTAAATGCATTAGTCAGGGGTAAATGTAGGATCATAGGGTAGGGGAATGAGCCTGGGTGGGTTACTCTTCGGAGGTTGGTATGGACTTGTTGGGCCGAAAGACCTGTTTCCACACTGTAGGGATTCCATGATGTATATGCTACTGATCAAGCAAACTGCTTTGATCTAGATGGTATTGTATTTCTTGAGTACTATTGTACTGCACCCATTCAGACATATGCAGAATACTCCATCTCGATCCTGACTTGAGTCCTTTAGATCATAGTCTCTTATTGCTTTACATCTTTGATTAGTCCACTGGATCTGAGCCACAATAGTCATTTAGATAAGGTACTGTGCTGGAAGAGAGACATTTATTGTCAGCAAAAATATTTTATCGGAGGGCATTTTTGAGCTTCCCTTGTGAAATAGTTGTCAGATTTGTGTGGGCATTAATACATATTTAACTATGATGGCAATAATTACAATCAATGATTTATCATTGCTGTCTAACAAATTATCAATGTGCACACAGTATGTGACTCAAATGTTGAGTGTCAACGAGTTACTTCAAACTCTCAGACATTTCCATGCTTTGAGTCATATCATTTAGTTTGGCAGGAAGCTGGCATGTTACCAGACAGGTGTTTTCTAATTAAAAAATATTTCCAAGTATTCATAAGAGCTTTTGTATTGAAAATCTATCCAATCATTAAAAAAAAAGCTCCCTTCCCTGACTGTGTTTCTTTCTTTCTTACTGTGTGCCTAGCTCTGAGGAATTTTAATTCCAAGTTAGACATTTTTTAATGCAATCAGCTTGGGTCACAGCACCCAATTAGAGCACTGCAGCAAAGCCTTATGGTCACCTTTCAACATTCAATGAACCCAACACTCAAGGTTCGCATTAAGAAATTGGAATCCACTCCCGAGCAGCATTGTGGGTCTACCAACAGCAGATGGACTGAGCGATCTAAGAAGGTAGCTCACCATCTCCTTCCTTCTCAAGGGCAACTAGGGATAGGCAATAAATGTTGGCCAGCCTGCGACACCCATATTCCACAAGCTAATCAAAACAAATTAAGCAATTACGTTTTTTTTTCTGATGTGAGCAAAGCGGATTGTTTTTCCATGCAACTGGAGCTGTTTCCCTCATTTCACTAACATGCACACACCCTCATATTTAGGCAGATGCATTCTATTCTCTCTAGGCGTCTCGTACAGAGTAGTAGGGAGAAGTGGGAACATGAAGGTGTCCAATACTGACAAACTTCTGTTTTCATTTCTGGCAGTTCCACCAAAGAAAGACAGCTGAGGAGCTCTGAAACTCCAACGCAACTTTCAAAATGAAACATATATTTCTGGAAAAACAGCCAGGAGCCTATCAATTTATTTTGTCATTTAATATTATAAATATTTGTAAGAAATTTTAATTTGCAAACACATGCCTGTTAGAATCTGGAATCTGCAAATTATTCTTTTGTAAACTCTGATCCCTGAATACAAATTCATTTCTCTTTGAAAAATCTCATGTGTGCACAAATGTTTCTGTATGTGTTTTAATTGTATGTGCGTTTGTGTCTGCCTAGTATTTATGATTTTATGTCTGACTGTGCACATAAATTTATGTTTTGTGTGTCAACGTACCTGTGCATTCAGGAAATAGTGAGGACTGCAGATGCTGGAGAAATGAGAGTCGATAAAGTGTGGCGCTGGGAAAAACACAGCAGGTCAGGCAGCATCTGAGGAGCAAGAGAGTCAATGTTTCAGGCTTAGTCTGAAACAATGAGTTTTGTTTCTCAGATGCTGCCTGACCTGCTATGTTTTTTCCAACGCCACGCTTTATCGACTCTGCCTGTGCATTCATAGGTCCTTTTACAGGATTTCTTTTCAAGGACTGTTCTAATTCCGTATTAAAACTTCAAAACCTCTGCTTCAGTTGCTACTTGTGATAATGTATTCCATCTTCTAGTAACTTGTGAATATTTCTTCTTTTCCATTTTCATTCCTGTCATGATAAATCTTATTTGCAATTCAATTCATCAGACAATTGAAATGATCTTTCATTATTTGTCTGCCTGAACTTCCAGAATTTTAAGCATCTCTGTAGATATCCTCTTAGTCTTCTCTGCTAAGAAATGCAACCCCAACTTAGCAGTAGAATAATACAATATGTAATACATGGTAAAGTTCACGTATCCTTTTCCAGGCACACAGGTTTGTTAAATTGGTTGACTAGACAACTGGTCTCTCCTGCAGAGTGATAACAATAGCATAGGTTCAATTGCTCCATGGGCTGATATTACCACAAAGGACTTTCCTTCTCAGCGTTGTTGAGTTGAAATATGGTCACCCTCAGGTTGAACCACCCCCAGGTGTCCATTTTTAATGGGAGAGCAAGCAATGTAACAACAAGGTCTGTTGGTAAGTATGTTTTGCAAGAGAGTTTAAGTGAAAACGGAAGACTGAGATGGGGGTGAGTTCCTTGACGTTTCTCTTACTGTACAACCATTCCTTGGTGGAAACTCTGGTAATCAGTACAAGCAGAATTTAGTTACCATCGGAAGAAATGTCGAGGTAATTCATCCCATAGAAAGATAAAAGTCAGAAGTCACATGACATCAGGTTATAATGCAACAGGTTTATTTGAACTTGAAAGCTTTCGGAGCATAGCTCCTTCATCAGGTGAAGACATAGAAAGATAGATTATGGATACATTTTCAAATCCAATCATTTCCAGAGCTCTGGCTACTGAGTTCAGATGATGTGGTCACAAGTTGCTTAAATTTGAAATTGTCCACTCCATCATTTGCAATCTTATGACTGCTTTCACTTTGATTATTTTCTACTCTATTGTCTTTTTTTTCCTGTTTTCTATCTAATTGGACAGTCTCTTGTCTGCTATCTGTGCAATTATTGCTGGATGCTGACTGTAATACCCCATTAGGGAAGGGGGTGGCTGAGTGGGTTATTCTAATAGTATTAATTTCTTATCTGGTAAAACAACACACAATTATCGACTCCATAATAATCACAACAGGCAGCATACAAAACAAAAGTGCTTTGTCTCGTGTAATAGAACAATGGATGTTCCAAGATCAGAAGTGCCAAGTTGGTTTAAGGCCACTTCGTGGATTTGTTGCAAAAATCCATGATGTTTGTAATCCATCCCCTTTTCTTCATTATCATTAAAAGATTCACACACCCCATCACTAGTTGTTTCTGTAAGAAGTGACTGCTGGTGTTTCAGAGTGTGGCAACTGCAGAAATGCGGTATCTGTTCATTGTAGAACACAGTGTAAGATTATAAAAACAGTTTTGGCTGGGAGTTTCACTCCCCCAGGTAATGTCATGCTCTCCATTTAATGGCGCACATTCCTGCAGGGGGCACTATTTTCCCAATAATGCAATGCTACATCTTTGGAGTACATATTTCTCTGACACTTTTTAATCTCTTTCCTTCACCGTCTTTACATTTTCACCCTTTCCACACCTGCTTCCAAAATCAGACCCTGATGTTAAAGTTTCAATAGCTACCCTTCATTGCTGTTCATTGACCATGGACAGTGCCAGATCACTCACTGGATAACGTTCAGGGGATGGGAAACCTGGCTGAAAATTTTCTCTTCCGAGTTCAGGGGTCACAGTTGCTAACTTGAGCATTTGGCTATCCCTGCCACATTTCAGCAGGTTCAACACCAGACTTTCAGTCCTGTACAATAAGATGTTTTACTGCCTTTCTATTTTGCCATGTGTGATAATCTGCGGCGGGCCAGCAATTCCTGCTACCAGGATCTTCCTCTGAATTACCTTCATCAAAACTTGATGGTGGCATAATTGAGGTAAATAAATATAATCTTAAATTTAACCCCAAGATCATCTTCACTGTCACGGATACTGGCCACCTACCCACCCCACCTCACCACATATCACCAAGAACAAACACCCTCTGCTCCTAATTCTGTGTCACCAATGAAGGAATGGGTCAAACAAATTAGACATTGGGAGTACTGCGGCAATGGAATGTAGAGTGCAAAATCGAGTGCAATACAACCAATTTTCCCCTTCCAACTATAAATTTCTCTCTCTCACAAGATTGGATTTGTCCATGAAGTACAAATGAGTTTGGATTGTGGCAGGAGAAGAACATTGAGCCTAATTTCTGGTTTGCATCCTATCCATGAGGCTTCCCCTCCCTTCTTTCCTCTTCAGAGCATTTCATTGATGAGTACAGACCTTAATACTTGGTATCAATGACCCAAAAATGGATCTTCAATAAACACGAGTGAACTGTATATATTCTTCTCTAAGGTTTATCTTAGAGAAAAAAAAACTTATAAAACATCTAACATTGTGACAGGATGTCTCAACATTCTTCACAGCCTCTGAAGTGCAATCAGTGCACAATATTTCTCATGCTCGGCAGGTCCCTTGTGGTTTTGCCTTCAATAGCTCTGTGGGTCTTAGATGGAAATGCGGGACGGGAGGGCCATCAAAATGACACGGGTGTGCTTTACTTTGCAGAAGAGTGTGAAGTAATCAGTGTGAAAGTACTTTGAAACCTAGCAACCACTCCTGCGGTGAACTTCCTCAACTCTTTGTGGCGCTAAGAAACCTGAAATAGCAGGCATCTCACCAGGCATCTGCTGTCATTGAGATTCATTCCACTGCCTTCCAGATCGTAGAAGTGAGCACACAGGCATGCTTTATGGAGGAAGTGAAACGAACAGGGGAATAGAAATCTGTCACGTTAAAGATGCAATAGTTCATCCAGTTGGCACAATTCCCCTTTTGAGTAGGTGTGCAGATGAAAGAAATCCAGATTTTGTATGTGAGATACGGGGCTAATTTTAAAAAGCACAATAATTAGCTGATAAACAGCCAGCAGGCAGTCAATTAATGTCTGAGGGAAGCTATACAAAATGATGCGCTGCATGCTCTAACCTTTATCTTGCTTCTTGAATTACAGAGATTCTGAAAAGCACAGTATTTAAAGGTCAGTGGGCTGAAAATGTTGCCATGCTGAAAAAGTGCTCCAAAAATTTCAGTCATTGGTATTCATGTTATTAATGTTGAGCAAGGAAAAGGTTACTGTATGCAATGCATGTACATTGTGCACCGAGAAATGTACAGAATGAGATATTGGCCAACTCAGAAGAGATTGCAAAAAAACACAAAGTGCCCAATCTCAGTCTCCAACACACACTTCCAGCACCGCACCTTAATTTTTCTCACACTATCCTCTGCCTCATAGAAAACACTGAATAATAAGTTATTGGTGACTAAAGCATTTCATTCTTAATGCCCCGGAGGAACTGGAGAGCAAGTACAATTGCTGGTGGATTGAACTCATTTACATATCCAGTATTTCCAACCTTAACAAGTTGTATATCTCTCCTCTTGTCTGTCTATTGCTTTGTTTGTGGCTAAAATTTTCTCCAAATGCTGGAGGTGGGGATGGACACAGACTCATTCTACTCATCTCTTTATTTCTATGTTTCCTGCCATTACCCCCATGTTGTCAGTGTTTGTTTTTTTGGCTGACTGATTTCTATATTCTTCATATTTGTCCTTCACTCTCACCTTTCCGACAGAATCCAGACTGACTGCTTTCCTAAACTTTACTTCACCCGCCGTTAGTGCAGGTCAAACCATGTTCGTTCTGTTCTGCATTAGCTGAAAACATGGACAATGTGCAAAAACGTACCCTAAAAATAGACAGACCGAGGGCCACAAAACAGGGAAAAATTAGGGTCGCCATGCCAATTGGAATTAGAATTAGAATTTGGTTTTATTGTTACAGGTAGACAGGGACACAGGAGTTACAGTAAAATGTACACAAAGTCGCCATTCTTAAGTCATAGAGTCAGAGAAATGTACAGCATGGACACAGGCCCTTCAGTCTAACCCGTCCATGCTGACCAGTTATCCCAACCTAATCTAGTCCCATTTGCCAGCACCTGGCCCATATCCCTCTAACTCTTTCCTATTCATATACCCATCCAGATGCCTTTTAAATGTTACAATTGTATCAGCCTCCAACACTTTCTCTGGCAGCTCATTCCATACACGTACCACCCTATGCATGACAAAGTTGTCCCTTAGGTCCCTTTTATGTCTTTCCCCTCTCACCCCAAACCTATGCCCTCTAGTTCTAGACTTCCCCATCCAGGCAAAAGACTGTCTATTTATCCGATCCATGCCCCTCATGATTTTATAAACCTCTAGAAGGTGACTCTTCAGTCTCCAACGTTCCAGGGAAAACAGCCCCAGCCTAATCAACCTCTCCCTATAGCTCAAAACCTCCAACCCTGGCAACATCCTTGTAAATCTTTTCTGAACTCTTTTAGGTTTCACAACATCCTTCCGATAGGAAGGACACTAGAATTGCACGCAATATTCCAAAAGTGACCTAACCAATGTCCTGTACAGCCAAACATGACCTCCCAACTCCTATACTCAATGCTCTGACCAATAAAGGAAAGCATACTAAATGCCTTCTTCATTATCCTATCCACCTGTGACTCAACTTTCAAGGAGCTATGAACTTGCACTAAATGTCTCTTTGTTTAGCAACACTCCCGAGGACCTCACCATTAAGTGTATAAGTCCTGCTAAGATTTGCTTTCCCAAAATGCAGCACCTCGCATTTATCTGAATCTGCCACTCCTCAGCCCTCTGGTCCATCTGAGCAAGATCCTATTGTAATCTGAGGTAACCTTCTTCACTGTCCAATACATCTCCAATTTTGGTGTCATCTGCAAACTTAGATTAGAATCCCTACAGTTTGAAACAGTCCATTCAACCCAACAAGTCCACACTGACCCTCCAAAGAGTAACCCACCCAGAACATTCACCTACCCTATATTAACCCCTGACTAATGCACCTAACATAATGGGCAATTTAGCATGGCCAGTTCACCTGATCTGCATATCTTTGGATTGTGGGAGGAAACCGGAGCACCTGGAGGAAACCCACGCAGACACAGGGAGAATGTGCAAACTTCACACAGGCTGTCACCCATGGTGGGAATTGAACCCTGGTACCTGGTGCTGTGAGGTAGCAGTGCTAACCACTGAGACACCATGCTGCTTACTAACTATATTTCTTATGTTCATATCCAAATCATTTATGTAAATGATGGAAATTAGTGGACCCAGCACTGATCCTTGTGGCACTCCACTGGTCACAGGCCTCCAGTCTGAAAAACAACCCTCCACCACCACCCTCTGTCTTCTACCTTTGAGCCAGTTCTGTATCCAAATGGCTAGTTCTCCCTGTATTCCATGAGATCTAACCTTGCTAACCAGTCTCCAATGAGGAACCTTGTCGAACGCCTTACAGAAGTCCATATAGATCACATCCACCGTTCTGCCCTCATCAATCCTCTTTGTTAATTTTTCAAAAAAAACTCAATTAAATTTGTGAGACATGATTTCCCATGCACAAAGCCATGTTGACTATCCCTAATCAGTCCTTGCCTTTCCAAATACATGTAAACCCTGTCCCTCAGGATTCCCTCCAACAACTTGTCCAGTGCCAATGTCAGGCTCACTGGTCTATAGTTCCCTGGCTTGTCCTTACCATCTTTCTTAAATAATGGCACTACGTTAGCCAACCTCCAGTCCTCTGGCACCTCGCCTGTTACTATTAATGATACAAATATCTCAGCAAAAGGCCTTGATTCCCACAGAGTTCTCAGGTATACCTGCTCAGGTACTGGGGATTTCACCATCTTTGTGCATTTCAAGACATCTAGCACTTCTTCCTCTACAATAGAGACATTTTTCAAGATGTCACCATCTAGTACCCCACATTCTGAATCTTCCCTGCCTTTATCCACAGTAAATACTGATGCAAAATACTCATTTAGTATCTTACCCAACTCCTGCAGCTCCATAGAAAGGCTGCCTTGCTAATCTTTGAGGGGCCCTATTCTGTCCCTCATTACCCTTTTGTCCTTGAAGTATTTGTAAAAACCCTTTGGATTCTCCTTAACCCTATTTGCCAAAGCTATCTCATGTCCCCTTTGTGCCCTCCTGATATCCCTCTTGAGTATACTCCTACTGCCTTTATACTCTTCTAAGGATTCACTCAATCTCTCCTGACTACACCTGACACATGTTTCCTTCTTTTTCTGAACCAAACACTCAATTTCTCTCGTCATCCCGGCATTTTAGGTGGTTGGAGGTGATTTCCTCAAATTCCAGGAGAAGCACTTACTGCTTTATATGCTGTTGCAATTGTTTTGGAACTTTGCAAAAAAAAAACTTGAAATGACAGCACTTTTAAAAGGGAGACAGACAGACAAAGGCAGCAAGCACATAGTCTGTAAGCGAGAGAGAGAAAGAAACCCACACTGCTAACTGACACGGCAGTGAATCTGCTCAGTTACTGCCTTTGCTGTTTGATTTCATATATCGCTGGACATTGGAGTGTGTCTAGGAAAACTTAAAAAACAAAATTCACAACTGAATTTTGGGAGAGGTCACAGCACAGAAAAAGGTAAGTAAATAGTTTTAAGGAGAGCCTTGCTGAAAATCTACAAGAGTGAATAGAGTGGGTTCCTTCTTGATTTTCTTTTGTTGGGATCTGTCTCTTGATTAAATTTTAAAAATATAAGTCATAAGCATTAAGTTAGTCTGGAGTAGTCTTTTGAAGAGCAATATGACAGTGTTGTTTTCTGGGTCTGTAGATTAGAAGGAGCAAAATGGCCTTTAGTAGAGTGATATGCTCTTCTTGTTGAATGTGGGAGTTTCAGGAGAGTTTAATGTTTACCAAGGATTATATCTGCAGCAAGTGTCGTTGGTTGCGAATCCTGTCAGATTGAATGGATCGGTGGAGCAACAGTTAGTGGAAATGAGGAATTTACAAGAGCAAGAGGGTGTGATGGAAGGCAGTTATAGATTAGATTAGATTACTTACAGTGTGGAAACAGGCCCTTCTGCCCAACAAGTCCACACCGACCCGCCAAAGCGCAACCCACCCCCTACATTTACCCCTTCACCTAACACTATGGGCAATTTAGCATGGCCAGTTCACCTAACCTGCACATATTTTGGACTGTGGGAGGAAACCGGAGCACCCGGAGGAAACCCACGCAGACACGGGGAAAATGTGCAAACTCCACACAGTCAGTCAGTCGCCTGAGGGGGGAATTGAACCCAGGTCTCTGGCGCTGTGAGGCAGCAGTGCTAACCATTGTGCCAACCACTGTGCCACCATGAAGCTGCAGATACAGTCAAGTAGATGGGTTAACTCCAAGAAAAATAGGAGAGGTAAGCAGGTAGTACAGGAGTCTTCTTTGGTTATCCACATTTCAAACGAGTATGCTGTTTTGGAAAATGTAGGGAGTGATGGACTTTCAGGGAAATGTAGCACGAGAGCCAAATTTCTGATATCAAGATTGGCTCTAATGTAATAAGGAGTACATCAGGTTCCAATCAATTATGTTAGGGGACACTCTAGGCTGAGGCACAGACAGACGTTTCTGCAGCCAGCAGTGAAAAATCAGGAAGGTGTGTTGTTTTTCCAGTGCCAGGATCAAGGATGTCTCAGAGAGGGTACAGAATGTTCTCAAAGGGGAAAGGGACTAGCAGGATGTCATTGTACACATTGGAAACAATGATATAGGAAGGGAAAATGATGAGATTCTGAAGGGAGAATACAGAAAGTTAGGCAGGAATTGGAAAAGGAGGTCCTCAATGGTAGTAATATCTGGATTACTCCTGGTGCTACGAGCTAGTGAGGGCAGGAATAGGAGGCTAAAGCAGATGAATGCATGGCTGAGGAGCTGGTGTATGGGAGAAGGATTCACATTTTTGGATCATTGGAATCTCTTCTGGGGTAGAAGTGATCTGTACAAGAGGGACGGATTGCACCTGAATTGGAAGGAGACTAATATACTGGCAGGGACATTTTCTAGAGCTGTTTGGAAGAATTTAAACTAGTAACACTAGGGTGGGGGTGTGGTTGTGGATGGGACCCAGGGAGATAGCGAGGAAAGAGATCAATCTGAGACTGGTACAGTTGAGAAAAGAAGCGAGTCAAACAGTCAGGGCAGGCAGGGACAAAGCAGAGAACAAGGTAGGACTGATAAATTAAACTGCATTTATTTCGATGCAAGGGGCCTAACAAGGAAGGCAGATGAACTCAGGGCATGGTTAGGAACATGGGACTGGGATATCATAGCAATTACAGAAACATGGCTCAGAGATGGGCAGGACTGGCAGCTAATGTTCCAGGATACAAATGCTAAAGGAAGGATAGAAAAGGAAGCAAGAGAGGAGGGGGAGGGGCATTTTTGATAAAGGATAGCATTACAGCTGTGCTGAGGGAGGATATACCCGGAAATACATCCAGGGAAGTTATTTGGGTGGAGCTGAGAAATAAGAAAGGGATGATCACCTTATTGGGATTGTATTATAGACCCCCTAATAGTCAGAGGGAAATTGAGAAACACATTTGTAAGGAGATCTCAGTTGTCTGTAAGAAAGATAAGGTGGTTATAGTCGAGGATTTTAACTTTGCAAACATAGACTGGAACTGTCATAGTGTTAAGGGTTTAGATGGAGAGGAATATGTTGAGTGTTTAGAAGAAATCTTTCTGATTCAGTACCTACTACAGAAAGTGCAAAACTTGACCTACTCTTGGGAAATAAGGCAGGGGCAGGTGACTGAGGTGTCAGTGGGGGAGCACTTTGGGTTCAGTGACCAGAATTCTATTAGATTTAAAGTAGTGATGGAAAAGGATAGACCAGATCTAAAAACTGAAATTCAAAATTGGAGAAAGGCTAATTTTGACGGTATTAGGCAAGAGCTTTCAAACGTTGAGTGGGTGCAGATGTTCACAGGTAAAAGGATGGGTGGAAAATGGGAAGCCTTCAGAAATGAGATAATGAGAGTCCAGAGAAAGTATATTCCTGTCAAGGTGAAAGGAAAGGCTGGTAGGTATAGGGAGTGCATTCTCTGGTGCCATCTTAGATTTTAAAAATTCTGAATTAACGGAAACAGTCATCTTTAATACAAAACCATTCTGGATACACAAAAAAAAATTAAAAAGCAAAAGCTGAAATATAAGAAACTGAGCCAAGAAGAAAGGGAAACATTCATATCCTCTACAGTTTGGGCATCTTTTGTCTCATCGTGCTTTCCACAAGCCATGAGTCTTCCCAGTTCATGGATAAGAAAATTACCTCCGCAACACTGATAGAGGCACACAGCCCTTGTGAAGTTTTGTTTGTGCTGGAAATCTGTGAAGGAATGCGGTGGTGGCACACAGTCTGGGGAAACAAGGTGTACTGGAGGCAGCCAGGAAAGTGAAAGATCCAGTCAGGACAGCCATGATCTTACTGAGTAACAGAGCAGGTTTGATGCATTGAAATGGCTGACCTGTGCTCCTAACTCCTCCAGGCAGTTGATGCCACTTTGTAAGCCACTAGTATTAAGCTGCAAGAAAGATCAAGTTTAGACTTTAAAATTTCCCAAATTGCAAGTGAGGAAATTCTAAATAACTTCTGCTGGTGCAAAAGTGTTTGGATTCACTCCAGAGTTTTTTTGAAGGGCCTGTGGTGAGTTACTGGATATGCCAGATGTTGCTGCACCCTTACAGGATAGCAGAGGTGGCCTGCCTAAAGGTGGCATCAGGCACGGGCACATCTGTGGCAGAAGCTCGGAGCCTCACGGGGAGGCTGAGCAGAGACCCTGAAGAGATAAGCTTCACACCATTCCCTAGGGCAAGTTGGAGCTGGATCATGCTCCTGGGCGGTGCTAGGAGACTAGTTGAAGGACCCCCTGTATCTCCTTTTGACTTGGAGCTGCTATGATTGGACAGGAGACAGCTCATGGGTGTTCGAAAGCAGGGAATCCAAAGGGGAAGGCTCACAAGAGGGAAGGGGGTGGTGGTAGGGAGAAAGAAGTACCTGGTCACACCATCATGAGTGTGTCCATTGTGCCAGACACCATGATGGGGGTGAGCTGTATGCTGAGATGAGCAAAATGTAGGAACATACCAACATCTTCGACACTGCCAGCTACAAGGTTCAGCAGGCCCCATGTTGCAGACCATCTTCTCTGTAGGGCTCAGGAAATGCAGTCAGCCTTGTTCTATATCTGACACCTGCTCTGTCTCCCTCCATCTTGGACCACTTTGTCCTTCAGGAGAGAGGACAGGCTATAAGTGACTGTGTTACATTGTGTTTGGCTGTTTCCCATAGCTGACTGGCTGGGAACCTGTAGAAGCTGTGACAGGTGGGTGTGAGGCTGGTGAGGAGGATGTTTGAGGGTGAGTTAGAATCTCTGGATGTTTGGTGCGTGTCCTGAATGCCAGGGTGTGGTGCTGGGTGAGTGATAAGGATGTGGAACATTGGTGCATTGAACATCACGAGATGTTTATGGAACTGAGGATAAGAGATATCAGAGGAAGATGCATTGCCAAAATGTGACTAGATGAATGCGATTTCAAGACTTCCCATGGCATTGCTGCAAGCTCTTTACATCCAATTCCTAGCATTAACCTCCCTAGCCACCTGCTCCAACTCCCTCCTAGTATCATGGCATCATCCCCACTCCTCCAATAATCCGTGGTAATGCATCCATCCAGCTGAAACTTCATTCAGCTCTTTCCGTTTTCCATCTTTTAACTTCCAGTAAATACTGGTAGTCATTTCTTCTATAGCAGGATAGTTCTGTTCCTCTGTGACCCTGTGCTGTGTAAGGATCAGACAATACAAGGAGGTGCCAATGTTGGACTGGAGTGGACAAAACTAAAAACTGGCTACCTGATGAAGGAACAGCCATCCGAAAGCCTGTACTTCCAAATAAATCTGTTGGACTATAACCCAGTGTTGTGTGATTTTTAACACAATACAAATTGCACTTTAAGTGTTGGCAATTATAGCCAATGTACGTTTTAAAAGTTTACACTTTTGAAACGGCACCCCCCATTCGTCGATCGAGTTACAGCCGATTCAGATTGATGAAACACACATTAGAAGAAGGATGACCTGTATGTGATATACTTTCCCCTGAAGGGGGACAGTCTGCTGTTTGCACTGCATGGTCTCAGCTTAATGTCCTTGCAGAGGACACTGGTCCACACAGCAGACACATGGCTCCACATTGCAGTCATGGTAATGAGGTAAGAGCACCAGTTTTGCTTGCTGCTACCTCCAAGGTAAGCACAGTGGGCAGTTGGGAGCATTCAAAAAATGGGGCAGATGAATTTTCAGTCCCATGTGATCTCTCATTGTGCCAGGACAGAATTTGTTTCACTTACCCTGATTAGAATTCTAGGCACTGAGGTGAAGCAATTTAAAATCATTTCTAGTGAAAACTGAATGTTCTTGGTCGAAATCTCCTGTGCCTGATTTTCCTTTGAAGTGTGGAATTGCTGAGTTTGAAGGAATTGATATTTGGGTCTACAGGATACCTGGGTGAAATAGGCCCGAGGCTGGTGTTCCTCAGGATTCTTTGACTGTGACCTCATTTCAAAGCTTGTAATTTGTCATGACCCACTGAGTGAGAACTGGGCAGTGTATGGGAAGAAGAGAGTGAGGTGGTGGGTTAACCACTGTTCCTTCAGAGCTTGTGACCCAAGGATTTCAGCTTATGATCGCACTTGGAGTCCTGACCCTTTACTTTGGGAAGCTTGGCCTGAGGCAAAATGGAGCAAAAGCACCAATTCAAATTACAGTGAGAAAACGTGGGGAGAATTTCTGCACGATCCAGCCGGCACACTGATATTTATGACAGTGCATCTCTGTCCTATTGGAACAGGTGCACCTGAGGAGAGAGCAACGTTTTGTACCTCAGATTATATTCTGAACACAAGGACAACACAAAACACCTGGAAAAGCAGTTTCATGTAAAAGATGAGCTGAACACACTGAAGTGTTGGGACATTCTATGAAGTGGATTGACTTCACAGGAGAGCTTATGTAAGATGACTCACCATGGCCTGATCTTAGTTCAATCTTTAAAGTATGCATGACACATTTGTTTTGCCTCCTTCCCACGATCTAACTTTTACATATTTCCGTGTGCGGCCTTTATGGAACATTGTATACTTTACAACAAAAAACTGCAGGTGTAACTATCCTTCAATGTCAGGAACTGTCATACGTATCTAAAGTGAGCAAAACCAAATTCTTCGAACTCAAAGCAGCACCATAACGTAGGCACCTAATATCGCACATATTAATGGCTGGTTTTGACATGGAATGACCTGTATAATTGTAAGTCCTTACCCAATGTTCTCTGTCTTGTGGATGATGGTATTTGTTATGAGGGTATCAATTGAATAGCAAAAGGGCCCTAACTGCAGGACATTGACCCAGCAATCAAATTGGTGACTGGAGAAAGAGCTGACGGAAAAACCTTTGCTCATATAAAATTAGTACCAATTCCTTTTCAAATACTCCCCAGACACTCACTTCAACTCTCGGAAATATATACATACACACAACAGCCTGGGAATCATTCTGCTGTTACTTATGCATGTTATGCATTTTTTCTCTCAGAGGATTGAGAGTCTTTGGAATTCCCTTCTTTAAAAGACAATAGGGGCAAATCTTTAAATATTTTTAAGGCAGAGGTAGATAGATATTTAATTCCCAAAGGAATGAAAAATTGTCGAGGGTGTGTAGGAATGTAGAGCTGAGGTTAAAACCAGATCAGCCTTGATTTTATTGAATGAAAGTGCAGGCTTGAAGTGCCAAGAGACTAACTCTTGCTCCTTGTTCATTTGTTTGTATGTTATGGATTGTCATAATGATAGGATTGAAACTTTACCTCTTTCTCCAGATGAGTTCCAGGTAATTTTGTCAACATTAGTGTTCCCTGCATAGACAATATCTAACAGAATGCATTATCATCCAATCGCATCTTTGCAACCTGCCTCCCATGGATTTCGATTCACAGTGGCATGCGCAGAATAGGAAAGGAAAGAAATGATCCACAAACTGACACCCACTTACTGGCAAAGATTACTTCATGCGAACATTTTGTGCCACTACCTCTTCACTGCACCACATGCAAAGATGGATGGCTGAGCTTTTTACAAGATGGTGATAGAGAAGGCCCAAAGGTGTGAGGTGTTCAGGGCCTACTTGCAGTGCTAGGTCAGCGGCCTCAATGAGGTATTTACATTCTGTGACTTAAGCTGCAAAAGCTTTATCACGTTTTGCGAACTTTTATCCACGATAAAGATTTCTTTAGCATCATTAACATAGCCATTTTCTTCCCAGCTGCTAATCCAGCCTATTATCTTGGATATCTGGACTGACATGAACAGAAAATGGAGGTCAAGTTTAGACAACATGTCCCCGGGCTCTGTAGCAAAGTCTATCTTAAAAAAAAACAAGTGGAACTGTGGAGCTATATCTTCACTTAAAATTGATGTATTTCTGCCTCTACCTTACTGTGCTAATTTCATATCAGAAGTTTCTAACGTGTCTTAGAGATGGGATACAATTAGTTACCAGAGTTTTCAAATGACCTCAATCTATCAAAAGATTAATAAAACTTTATTTCATTTGCAGACTAGCATTGCCTGTCTCCCTTGTGGCAGTAATGTATTATGATTTCCTGTCTGCTAGGTGCTTCTAAAGAGGTTTAACCATTTCCCTCAATGTCTCTTATGAGAGCAGCAGTGAGACTAAGACCATGCACGGCTGCAACTCTTGCTGACTCTCCCTTTTTTCTTCCTTATTCATGATTTCCTAGAACATTGTCACAGAAAAATGGACAGAATTGGGGAATGCAACCCCAAGAGATTGACCAAAGACCTGAAATGCCTATTAATATCTTCAGTCACTGTGATCCAATAATCCTTGGGAGAAGTCATAATGTTTTTGCTCAATACAAGTAAAGCTACTGTTTTTGGTTTTCACAGCAAACAGATGGAACTGTAAAATAATGTGAAAAAGCATCCTCAATAATGAAAATTAACTTAAATATACTCTCTCATCCTGATGACTTACTGAACATAAGTCAATGTTTAGAACATGAAGTCACTTGAAGCGATGTGCAACAATCTGATGAATGAAAAATTATTCCCGAGATTCCTGGTAAGGACCATTCAACATACAGTTGTTCTCCCCACTCCATGTCCTTTATCCAGCTCTTACCAATATCCTGGTGTCTCTATTATTTGCATATTGTGGATAGGTGCCAGCATTATTTGTGGTTTCACTATGGCACCATGGCTGGTAAGATTTTTTTAAACTCCGCTCTCTAGTCCCATCCATCTTCCTGACAAAAGTCTATGGTGTTAAACATGTCACATTTGACACTTAGGTGAGATTCTGATCGTATATTAGATTAGATTCCCTTCAGTATGGGAACAGGCCCTTCAGCCCAACAAATACACACCGACCCTCCGAAGGGTAACCCACCCAGATCCATTCCCCTATCATATACTTACTGCTGACTAATACACTTAACACTACGGGCAATTTAGCATGGCCAATTCACCTAACCTGCACATCTTTGGACTGTGGGAGAAAACCAGAACACCCAGAGGAAACCCATGCAGACGTAGGGAGAATGTGGAGGCTGGAATCGAACCTGGGTTCCTGGGACTGTGAGGCAGCAGTGCTAACCACTGAGTCACCATGCCGCCCCCTTCACATCCCATTTCCACATTTGTAGTGTTGCCTGGTTTCACTTGTCTCAGCTTTATCCTCAACTGAAACCCTGATTCGTTGATCTTGACTTGACTATTCCAGTGCACTCCTAGCTGGTGTCTCACATTCTACCCTCTGCAAATGTAAGGTCAGGCAAAATTCTGCTGCCCTAGTCTTTAGTTGCACCAAGTCTTATTCATTTCCACCCTGTGCAGTCCAATTTACATTGAGCCCCATCTTGATTTTAAAATTCTCATTATTAATTTCAATCCTCCCATGGTTTCATCCTTCCCTCTCTCTGTAACCCTGAGCCCCACCAACCTCCAGGATCTCTGTAATTCTCCAATTCTTCCATCTTGACCATCCCAGGTTTTAATTGCTCCACCATTGGTCGAAGAGGCTCTCAGCTCCAGAATACCCTTCCTAAACCTCTTCATCCCTCTGCTGCTCTTTGTTCTTTGAAGGGGCTCCTGGAACCTACCTCTTTAACCAAGCTTATGGTCATATGAGTTAATTTCTTTGTGTGGCTCACTGCCAACTTCTGTTTTACTATTCTTTTGTAAAGAACTCTGTGATGGTTTGTTATGTGAAAGGTGCTATATAAATATAAGTTGTTGTTGCAAACTGTCCAGCTTTTGTTATATAAAGTTACAGTTCTGAAGGAATTAATATTCAGGTCACGTTGAGCTTTATCTAGTCTGATGCTGTTTTACACTTTTTGGGTGGAGACAGTTTGAGTTCTGCACAAGTACCTGAAGACAGCCAATGTATTCAGCTTTCAAGAGCTGTTAGTCATGCCTGCTAGTAACATGACCCGATTACTATCATGCAATAAACCAGCTTGTTACATAAGGCAAGTGTCTCCACTGTGTCGACTTAACAGAGGAGGGCCCTTGAAGTGGTTGTGTCTCTGCCTCTGAGCTGGAAGGCCTGGGTTCAAATCCCTTCTACTCCAGAGGTGTGTTATGATACTTATGAACAGGTGATTAATAATACCTAAGCTCACCTGTGACCTATCCTCCACTACTAATCACTTGACAGGTCTTAGATTCAACATGGGGGATTTGTAGCGGCAAACTACCCAAACCAGAATACCAAATGGTAGTGATGTCTGATAATACAGCATCTACCAGTTTTAGTGATGTAATTGAGTGCTTGACAATGAGTTGCAATCATTGATTACATTTCCTACAGTTTAATACCATCATACATCTTCTTGTTACTATTGTGTGCCCTTTCAATCCTAGTCTCTTACTTCTCTTTTAATTGCAAGCATTTCGCTTTCCAGGTCAGTGATTCATAGCATAATAGAGATATCCAGCATGGAGCAGACCCTTCTTGGTCCATGATATCCGAAATTAATCTAGCCCCATTTGCCAGCATTTGGCCCATATCCTTCTAAACCTTTCCTCTTCATATACCCATCCAGGTACCTTTTAAATGTCGTTATTGTACCAGCTCACCACTTCTTCTAGCAGCTTGTTTCATACATGTGCCATTCTCTGCGTGAAAAAGTTGTTCCTTGGGTCCCTCACACCTTAAATCTATGCCCTCTAGTCTTGGACTCCTCCATCCTGGGGATAAGACCCTATTCACCCTAATCATGCTCCTCATGATCTTATAAACCTCTATAAGCTCCCCCCTCAGCCTCTGATGCTCCAGGGAAAACAACCCCAGCCTATTCAGCCTCTCCCTATAGCTCAAATCCTCCAATCCTGGCAACATCTCTGTAAATCTGTTCTGCAAGCTTTCAAGTTTCACAATATCCGTCCTATAGCAGGGATATCAGAATTGCATGTGATACTCCAAAAGTGGCCTAACCAATGTCCTGTACAGCTGCAACATGACCTCCAACTCCAATACTCAATGCACTGGCCAATAAAGGCAAAGCATGCTGAATATCGTCTTCACTATCTTGTCTATATAGGACTCCACTTTCAAGGAACTATGAACTGGACAGCATGAAGGCACTTGGCATGCCATAAAATGGAATGTTATCAAGAAGTCGTTGAAAAAAAAAAGTGAATTGGGGGGTGGTGGCATAATGTAAATTTATTGAACATTTGACCCTTAGCTGAGCTTCTTATCATACATTCACTTCCATCTTCGTCACATTTCTGGCTTTCACCCATCTCAGCTTATCCTGAACCCTGAACAAGTAATCTCAAGGCTCAAGCTAATGACCGGGGTGACACTGGTTCAAATCACACCTCAGCAGCTGGTGGAATTTGAATCCCATTATAAATTGGGAATATAAAACTCCTTCGGTCCTAATGACAACGATCGTCAATCACATAGTCATAAAAATCCATCTATTTCACTAGCGTCCTTTAGGGAAGGAATTCTGCCTTCCTTACCAATGCGTGTCTTCAGAAAATTAGCAATGTGGCTGACTCTTAATTGCCCTCTAAGTTGGTGATCCACTCAGTTTGACGGCAGTTAGGGATGAGGCAACATATGCTTGGCCTTATCTGCAACTGTTTCAGAAATGAGTGTTGGAGACTTGAGGGTCTGTCATCATTTTGGAAAGATGGAGACCTTCTCTGTGTGAGAACTCAAGCACATTCATAGTGTTTAGTTGTTTGGTCTTTGATTATGTTTGTCTGGTATCAGTTCCTTCTTCTCCAGATATAACAAGCTAAAGCTGGGTGTGATTACCAAAAATAGAGACAAATTGTAGATGAGCAACTGGAAGCACAAGGTCAGACATTTTGAAAGCATCAAATAAATCTATTGTTGCAATCGCATATCCTGGAATGTATCATCTCTGATATTTTTGAGGTATAAAACATGACAGCAAACATGCTTATTTTGGTATATAGCAATTACTGGCTTGTTTGCCCTGGGAGACCCATCTTAGAGAATAGAATAGCAATGCAGAAGTTGCTGGAAGTGAAAAGGTAACCTCCTTCCATAGACATAAAATCTCGTGATACAGGACAAAGGACTACTTTATCCTCTTCAGGTGCTGCAGAAACACTGGATTGTCTTTCCCCCTTGCCCAGAAGGATGCAACCAAAAAAGGCTGTTAATAGCACTTCAAAGTAATGAAAGTGTATTGAGGAATATTGAATTGTTCTTAGCAGACTTATATGGACAATTAATTCTTGTGTTCTTCATAGACAGATGCAATGGTAAGTTCATGGCTGAGGAACATCACCTCACAAAACATTAAAGGACAGAAATATAATAAAGCCAGAATATTACTTCATGGTGAGTCATGCCACTAGGTGCAAAAGACATACATGATCATTTCGAATAAGTGCCAAAATTAGTACAAACAATATGCTGATCAAAATAGCAGAGGAAAATATATTATATACTTACTAAATCCAGTTCAATTCTTGGCTGGAAGAGTCAGCGTGTTAAAGGAACAAAATTTGATGGCACACCTTCCTTGTTTCAGTTTGTAATCATCGCTTTTTCTCCATCCTCTGTCATTATTACTATAAGTTTACAGTATTTTCTTTCACAACTGCTTATAGGAATAGCGTTTTCATACTTGACTCAACAGATAGAGGAGCCAGATAGAGGAGTTTAGGAAAATAAGTGATGTGGAGGAGCTGGCGTTGGACTGGGGTGGACAAAGATGAAAATCATACACACTTGTTAGTCTATAACCTGGTGTTGTGTGATTTTTAACTTAGGAAAATAAGGAGTGACTTGATTGTAACATAGAGGATACTGAGAGATCTTGATCTGGGGGATGGAGAAAGGATGGTTCCTGTAACGGAAGAATCTAGAACTAGGTGGCCCCGCTTAAAAATTAGTGGCCACCTGTTTAAAACAGAAATGAGGATTTTCTTTTCTCTGAGGGTTCTGGGTTTTTGCAACTCATTTCCTGAAAAGATGTTGGAAACAGAGTTCTTGAATATTTTTAAAGCAGAGGCAGATAGACTCTTGTTAAACAAGGGGATTTGAGGTTACTTAGGGTCGCCAGGAATATGGATTTGGGGTTACAATCAGATTGGCAATGACCTTATTGAATGATGGACCAAGCACAAGGGGCTGAAGGATCTGTCTGGTTGGATGTTTGAAACATTTAAGGATTGTGCCATTATTTATGCATTTTATTACTTCTGTTGCTGGCTGAAAAGATTCAAGCCACGCCAAAGCCCCTACACAACTAACCTTCGCCACTGGGCCCTCTGTTACAAACCCCTTATGCACTTGTGCAGAAACACAAACAATGCAATGGACTATGGGACAGGCTCATGGCTTTAAATTCATCAAATGAGGAAATGAATGCTTGACTCCAGGGATTTACATTTTTGAAAGAAATAAACATTTGATTTCTTCTCTTCTTGCTCTGAGATGCACCTGCTTGATGGGATCTTTGTGGCCAATAATAGAATCATCTACTACTACTTTGCAGTAATTATGTAAGCCAGCACTTTGTGTTCTCTCTGGCTCAGTGCCAGTCCATTTATCACTGAGCCATCTGTGGGCTAAAGCCTATTTTTTAATCCTTGCAGAAATCACCAATTTCTTGTCTGAAGGTATCAAAATTGGGTATATTTTTCTCCCTTGATTTGCATCTCAGTTGAAAGCAGCATCTTATATAATTTCTCAAACCTGCCATTTTCTGGAATGGATTGAAGTTAATCTTTAAACCTATATTCAGATCCAGGCTGCCTTGATTGTGGTCTATTGCATTTAATTTCATTTTGACTGTGTCTAGTGCAGATCAATTGGTTTTCCCCATTCCAGATAACCACGCTGACAGGTGTTTGAACAGATAACACCTGGAGCTGCCTTGAAGAACAAAGTAAAGGACTCAGAGAGACACCAAACACTGATCTTAATCTGAGGCCAGTATTTGAGTTCTGATTTGTTCAAGGCTCTGGAGCCTGGTAATTTGATAATTGCTTCAATCCTTGCTTTATTTACAGGTGCAGGCAAAAACATTAGTGCTACCAATGTTCGATACCAGTGTCGATCAGCCAGCTACCCACAGCTGATACTTTGTTGAAGTCCATGACACATCATGCATTTAAAAGTCTCCAAGCCAGTATCACTTGCGGGCATTTTTAGGAATATATTCACATATGACTCATTGCAGAGGGTTTATGGCTCTTTGTAACACAACATATTATGCATCAATCCAAAAAAAACCTGCAAAGTTTTACATAAATATCTTGTGAGTCAGACCACTTTTTCCTTAGGTAACAAATACATCAACCTGTCAACACTTTTGTCCAGGGATGATGACAATGGAATATATTTGAATACAGTTTTGTCTGCTATTGCAGACAATGGTCTTTATTTAAAGACAAATACATTTAATTGCCTCCCTCAATGTTTTATATAAAGTGCTCTCAAAAGAATGAGTAGGCTGTACTGCACTTAATATACCCAGATTACTGTAGGTAAATGCATAGTTTGGTATTAAGAAAGACAAAAGTTCCTAAGTTAGATAACCTTCTGCAAGATTTGATAGTACATGAAAACAAGTGCCCAGATTATGATGTGTGATTAATGCACACCCATTGCTTCTGACGCAGGCAAAGTGCAAACGCCATGCTGTCTGCTAATTTAACTGATTATAGGCTACAGACAGTGAACTATGTGAACTGCTGAATGGCTGCCTGCCTGAGCACAAGGGACAAAATCGTGGGAAGCGATCTCTGGGTTCAAGCTACCATTCCACTTAAAGCAAGCTTGCAAGGTGAGGTGAATTTCGATTGAAGCAGGAACTAGAAGACATTCTGAAAGTGGTTATGATGTGGGGAAAAATAAATATCATAGCAGCCTGACATGACACAGCAGGTTCCAGAGGTTCTGACATTGCACTGGATGCTTTGTGTAGGAAGATGAGAGGAACAACAACTGTCATTTATACACAAGGGCCCTCCACACAGCCTTGGGCTTTAGGGCCAAATAGCTGTAGCAATCAATTCCAGTAAAGCAAAGGAACTGGATACAGTGTCACAAGAATTCAGTGATCTCACACCAAAGGTCAAGATTAGAAAATGCATTTTCAAATGCTGTATCCTACCAACCAAATGTTTCTAAGTCTGCGTAGTGTACCACACACCATCACTGGCCTACTAAAAATAAGGGCTAATACATAATATTTAAAACCTCATAACACTCAATTGCACAGCTTTCACACCTTGCCTGCCATTCAACTATGACAGCAAAATCTCTCAAAAGCTTTACACCAAACTCCCTGACGCACTTCCCCCCCTTTTTAAGTCAAGGTCGCACACAAAGGGACCAGCAACAAATAACCAGCAGGCTTCTGGCATAGCCATATGTCTTTACCTTAAAGGGGGAGACTGTACTTCCCTTTCAAAAATATACTTTTTAAAAAAAAATTCTGTGTGTGTATAAATATATATATATATATATATATATATATGTGTGTGTATATACACACACAAAGATATTTTAATGAGAAAAGTATATTTTTGAAAGCGAGTACAGTCTCCCTGAATTGTGCTTGTGACTATGTATGTATAACATGCACAGTCACAAGCATACTTCGGTTCTGTGCAGTAGCATATGAAGAAAAGAAGCAAATGTTGGAGTTTGACTCTATCCAACAAACAAACCACACACACCTCTTATCTGGATAAGTCTATATTTACATGCACCAGCATAGTACTGGCACAGTCAAAAAAGACACTGTAGCCAACAGTGGGACTGAAATCATTCAAGGTAATGATATGCTCTAACCTAATTCTCATAGAGTCAGAGTTATTACAGCACAGACACGGACATCTAATCCATCAGAACCATGCTGGATTGTACTAGCCAATCCAATCAGCCCCAATTCTATACCACAGCTCCTTGGGCTTATTTGCTCAAGTACTTAGTCATATTTCTTTGCACCCTTCTCCTTTCAGATGCAATCTCATGGCTAGGAATTGGTAGAATAGGCAGAAGGGAGTGTAGAGAAAGTGCGATGAAGAAAGCACCCATGCTCACAACCAGCAGCAGAGATACTGGCTCACTGCAGAGGAGAACCTTGATGTGGGAGCCAGGGGGCGGGACAATGGATGAGCAAAAAGCTTCCTCTAATTATGTTTTGGGAAGACTGAAGTTGCTATTTTTGTTTCCTGCTCCGTCTCCTAGCTATTGATTCTCATTGGCAATAGTCTGAGGCTAACCCTAACAGTAAATTACATTGATATCACATTTGACCCTGCGATGAGCTTTGAACTTCATACTCACAATATAACCATCAAATCATCTGTTCCCATCTCCTGACATAGTCCATCATTGCTTCATCATTGTTTACTTGCAGTCAAAATCCTCATCCATACTTTTGTTACCTCAAGACAGGATGCCCCAATGCACTCCTGGATGGTCTACCACATTAAACCCTCCTTAAACTTGAAGTTATCCAAACTCTGCTGTTTGTATTTTAACTTTCGCAAAGTCCCATTACCGCTGTCACCCATTTGCTTGCTGATCTACTTTGGCTCCCAGTCAAGCAAAATTCTCGCTTCTTTCCACGACCTCAACCATCTCTATCTCTGAAATATACTTCAGCTCCACAACCCTCAGAGATATCCGCACCTTTTGATTTTGGGCCATTCAGCAATCATTATTTTAATTGTTCCACCATTTAAGTACATACCTTCAAATGCCTAGACCCTAAACTCTGGAATATCCTCCAAATTGTCCCCACCTCAAATAGCTCCCCTTCCTCCTTAAAAACTAGCCCTTTGACCAAAAATCCCATGTAACTTGTCATTGACTCCTGTGAAGTGTCTTGGGGCATTTTGTTCGTAGAAACATACATTGTCACTGTGAATGGAACTTTCTATGTAAATTACAAATGAATTTGCTATATGCAACCTTTCTGTAATAATATGAAACATGTGATGAGCTCTCTCTATATATATTTATGTACAGTGTCAAGAACTTATTAGTCAATCTTCTTGGCTCCTCAAAGTAAAGATTTGTTATACTTTGTGACAACCAACTGTGTTAAATTTCATCTTATCTACATTGACTAAGGATCAGTTCCTGGTGAATGACTCAAGCAGCCACAATATTCACCATTCTCTGATACTCTTCTACTGTCTCATGTTCCTAATAATTACTTCAGTATTCTTCTGAAAGTCAATAATGCCCCAGAGGCAGATGTGTTGTTATGTTGATAGTAACCTCAAGCAATGATTTGACAGGCTGTCTCCAGGTTGCATCATGAGACAACTCCTCTGAGAGCTTCAAAGCAGAGGAACACCCTTAACAAAGCAGAAATGAACTGTAATGCTACTTATGTGGCTAAATGTGTTTGCATACAGAGTATTGGTGTTGCTCTGGAATCCAAACATTAACTGGGAATTCAAACCATCACCTTCACAGGCTGTGCAAAATAGACAAATGCATGGAAAAAGTTGATCCAAAAGCTTCAATAGATGTTACATCCAAGCAGCTGGTCAACCACTGCCTCACTTAAATTTAACTCCTCAAAGGTGCCATACATTGGGCATCCAACATAGAGATATTGCAACTTCAGGGGAATATAAAATTGTTGAAAGTTATGAGTAGAATCAGTGAGGAATTCAGGAGACACCTTTTTGTTTTACTCAGAGGGTGTTGCACATGTGGAGTTCATTCTGGAGAGCAGTATTCTACTTCGATAATGCTACACTCCGAGAACGTGCAGATGAGGTGTTAAACTACTGTTCCAACTGCCTTTTCAGATGGATGTAAAAGATACGATGGCACAACTTTGAAAAAAGAAGTTAGGGGAGTTATTCCAAGTGGCATGACCAATATTTATCCCTCAATAAACAGCACAGTAACAGATTACCTGCTCATTACCAGAATGCTGTTTGAGAGTTTGCTATTGTCTATCATGATTCCTTCATAATAATGACTACAGTTCAGAAGCACTTCATTGGTTGTAAGATGATTGACAATATTCAGTGGTCCTACAAAGTGCTGTAGAAGTGTAAGTCTGTATTTCTTTCTTTGGAATGTATGAGAGAAATTGGATAAAGGAGAAGCATATGATAGGGTGAGATGGAGAAATGTGGAAGAAGGTTCATTATGAACATGAACATAAATCTGGTGGTTGAAATGGCAAGTTTCCCTTCTTAAAAAATGTAATGCGATTGGTATATTTGGACAATTAAATAATTCAAAGAATATTGCATTTAATGGCAATGTACATCATTTATTTTCCCTTCCCTGTGTGTTTGAAGAAACCAGATGATGCATTTGACCTTTTAAAGTCACACAATAGATCACAGTAGCTTTCTCCACTGTTGTTATGACCTGAATTCAGGTGAGGTTCCCCAAATCATTACCTTTCCAGACGGGATACCCACCAACTCTCAATCTCTGAGGTGGGAAGAGCTGAATTGACTCCCTGCTTTTAGTTACCCACCTCCTCAACTAGGCACAATAAAATAAATTTACAATGGATTTCTCCTTTATGGATACCTTTCTCCCAGACCAAATGAATTCATTTGAAAGGAGCTAATATAATCAGGCCATCTTGAATTATCAAGAGTGTGAGCTTGATGGTGACTAAATGCCAGAAGAAATAATAGTTCAATATACAGACACGCAGATTAGAAAGGAGATGTCTACTAATAAGTTAAAAGATATATAAATTTCCGTGTCTCGGTCATTCAAGAAGAGTAAATAGCTGACTGATGACAGTTGAGCAATTGGTTTTGAGGTTATTCACTTTGCAGATTGATGACAATGCCTTTGTCCTGTTCCCTTTGATTGGCTTGCTGGCCAGCTGCTTCCAGCACTCGGAGGCAGAGATATTTACCTGCACTGCCAGGATGACTAGTGGAAGATTCTTCAAATATGATCTTCACAGCATACTAAGTGCTCAAGTCCAGACTACTGCACAGAGTACTTCAGCTCACGATAACGCCTTATTCCACTAACACACACAAACTGGTTTGAACTGGCATTTAACCTCTATTGTTGTATATTCTTGAAATGGAAGACATAAAACTTTAGACTGCTGTCTTTTCTCTCATCATATTTCCAGTCTGAGATAATTCCTATCCTGTGAAATTGTGAAACAGCTGTGTAGCTTGGTTCTGAGGTAGCAATGCATATACAAATATATATATGTGTTTGCAATGCCATGAGTGTGCCCTGACAAGTATTTTGTTTTTGGTTTCTCTCCCACAACACGTATGATGAGGGGCAGCTCCTGAGTGATAACATTTGACCTGGTGTACAGCTGAACTTTAGAAGTGACACTGGTAGCAACAATCTCAGCAGGTCCCAGCAGTGAATGAATGCACTTTATTGTCACGTATATTCAATATAAAATACAGTGAAAAGTGTGTGCTATCGCTCGTAAATAAGTGCATTCATAGAGTAAAATTTTGGAAATCTTAAAGAGAGACCAACGTTTCCCATACTCCTGCTGCAGCATATCGCTGCCAGAGTCCTGCTCCAGGCTTCCCAGCCCACACCAAGTCACAAAGCGAGTCCATGCATCCATCTCCAGACAGGGAAGACAGGATGAGTGTGATATCACAGAAATGTGAGGGATGGGTAATTAGATCTTGTTTTTTGGAGAATAACATGAGAAGATTGAGCTTGTGCTCACAAAGAGATACTCTCCATGAAACTTGCCAAAATTAACATGTAGCCGATCTCTGGTGAAATTCAGCTCCATGGCCAATAAAGATAAGGGGAGCAGTGTGATGAGAACACAAACACTTTCAATTTTCTCCCAAACCACACATCAGCCTGACTGGGAATTACATTGACAGTCCCTCACTGCCAGCGGGACACAATCCTGGAACTTACTTTCTCACAGCTCTGCTAGTGTATTTACAGACTGCACCAGCTCCAAAAAAACATCTCACCAAGGCCAATTGGAATGGATAACTAATCCAGGCCTAACTAACAAAATCCCCATTCTGTGAAAGATTTTTTTTTTAAAATTTGCTTAAATGCTCCACATAATAGTCTTCCAAGAAATGTGGAATTGTGAAATGTGTAATTAATACATGTTCATGCAATCATACACAATGGGTAATAAAACATGGCAAACAAATCTCACTTAATAATATAATAGAAGAGTTCAGGGTTGTGGTTCATACTGACAAGTTTTCAGAGGAATATTGCAACTGTAAAACTATTCATAAAACTCTAATCACACACAGTAATGCTCCTAACAGTTCATTCCTTTGTAGTTCCAAACTCAAACTCATTATTTTCAGTGTCATCATGACACAATTGTCTGGTTCTGTGCTAAAAATCCGTGGCAATCTCACAAGAGAAAATATGGAAACAGTCTCCGATTTTATTGAACCAGTTAAAAAGTTTATTGTTTAAGCAGTGAGCTGTGATGCATTCCCTGAAAGGATGGATAAAACTTCCAACTGTTACAAACAACTTCCAAAAGAGAATTGGACACTCAAATTGCCTTAGCATTTAAAAATTGGCTGTGAAAGTTCTTTGGAGAAAGATGAATTAAAATATCCATCAGGCTTCATATTTATCTTGTGAATTGGAGAAAATCCCTTTTGAATTTGATTTATGGCAATGTTCTAATCAGCGATCTTGGAATCACCAACAATTAGATAGAAACATGAGACAAGGCTTTCTCTTGAGTTCGACATTTGTAAGAAAGTTCTAACTTCGTCCTGTATACTTGCGTTTATGGTTTTGCTAGAAATAGCAAACAGAGGAAATCTCCCCCTCCCCTGACCCATCGGATTTAGGGTGGATGTTTTCCGGTACATCACTGTGGTGGAATCCTGGCAAATATTTACTTTAAAGAGGGAGTTTCACTGTAAATGTAGTTTTGAAAATCAAAAATGCTGCAAGCAAATTCAAACTATGATTCATTTGTGTCTCCGAAAGAGTTCTGGATTTCTGCTGCCAATATTAATTGTTTCACTTCCAAAAAAACGAAACCAATGAGGACAAAAGGGATAAAATTACCTTGCAGTGCAGGCTCAATTATAAAGTCCAATCTCAATTTAACATTCACATTTCTGGATGGTAGCATAGTGCTAATGTCACTGGACTGGTCATACAGTTGGCTCACATTGATGGTCTGGCAAATGTGTATTCAAATCACACTAGGACAGATGGTGAAATTTAAATTCAGTCAATGAAGCCTGGTTTCAATAATAATAACTATTGGACTACTGTTCATCACTGTAAAAACCTGTCTGGTTCCCTAATGCCCTCCAGGAAAAGAATTCTTCTATTCTTAATGGTCTGGCCTGTATGCAACTCCAGACCCACAGTGATTGTGGTTGACTTTAAATTGCCTTCTCAAATGATAATCAATTCCAGTACAACAAGGGATGAGCAACAAATGCTGGCATTTTTAATGCCTTATTACAACGTAAAGTTTAGTCATCCATATCCTGTGGAAGAATATTTAAATGGGACCTTTGTCCTTTGTTTTTTGAGGATGAGTACCCTCTTCTATACTTGGCATTGCTAGGTCTGAGAGGTGCCCAATTTGGCTTTATAGTTTTTTTTCGTTTTCCTTTTTTATGCCACATTTCCTTGTCTGGTCTTCCAGACATAACCAAATCAAGCCAAACAGAATGGTGGAGAACTGCCGTGAGGGTAGAAGGGGTCATCTAGAGTTTAGAAGTCATCCATTGACTATTCAGACGTTTCTACTCTGAAGTTGATTGGTTCTGGGGGCTGAGTCTTAGGCTTGTGTTGTGTAACACAGAGCAAATCAATCTAATTTGTTAGAAATTGCAGTCAAAAAGAAAACCAAATTCAACCTAATGCTATTATTGCATCATTTTAAAAACTCTACAGGCTCTTCTGAACACCCTGAGAATAAAGCAGCTCCTTTTAAAGATTAATACTCCTTTTTGATGTTTATAATTGATTTGTAGCTTAGTAAAAGCTATTGCTTTAGCAACAACAATCACAGAATGAAAGAAAAAACCTTTGGACTGAATCCTTACTTCTCTCGAAATTCCTCAGCATCTATCACATCAACTCAATTCCTGCTCCAGTTGTGCAGCATGTCAGGATAATGTGGTACACTCTGTCTGGACTGGACTGGCCTGGAGGGGCTCCCCCTCTACTGGCCCAAGCAGTGGGACTACATCTTCTGCAGTCCTATCATCTACTCCACCATGCCCCTGGTTACAGCATGGGCACCAGCTTGGTGAAGGTGTGGTGCCAGCTGAGTGACCAACATATTTCATCAAAAAGGGGAGTGTCTGCTATGTTCTGATCCTCACTGATCAGTCAGCCTATGACACAAGGCGAGGATGAGACAAAATTCTAAGGGCATTTTGACAATCTATTAGGCAAAACTTGGCAATTGGAATATAATGTTGAAAAATGTGTAATTATACACTTTGGCGGGAAGAATAGGAGAGCTGAATATTATTTAATGGGGAAAGACTACAGAAATTTGCAACACAGAAAGATTTGAGAGTCCTGTTGCAAGAATCACAAGCATTCAAATTCAATGGGTAATAGTGAAGGGAAATAGATTGTTGGCCTTTAGTTCAAAGGGAATGGAATATGAAAGTAGGGAGATCTTGCATAAACTATACAAGGTTCCAGTCAGACTACAGCTACAATATGCAAATAATTTTAGTCACCTTATCTGAGGAAAGGCATACTGAAATTGGAAGCAGTCCAGAGGAAGTTCACTAGATTGATTCCAGGTTTTGAGGGATTTGCTTATGAGGAGAGCATAAAAGGGTTGGGTCTGTAGTCATTGGAGCTTAAAAGAATGAAAGGAGACATTACTGAATCAGACAAGATTCTTGAGGGAAGACAGGGTGAAGTGAGATCGTGAGAAAGTTGAGGATGGAGGTCATAACCTTAGGGTCGACTGTCCGAATAGAGACAAGGAGGATATTTTCCTCTGAGGGTGGTGAATCTGTGGAATTCTTTACCACTGAGGGCTGGTGAGGTGGGGTCATTATGTATATTCAAGGCTGAGATAAATTGAGTTTGAATCCCAGATGAATCAAGGACATCAGGCAGGAAGGTTGACTTAAGGATTATCAGATAAATAAAATCAAGAACTAAGTCCAGAGGAAATGTCACTAGAACCAAAACATTAAAGCTGATTTCTCTCCACAGATGCTGTCAGATCTGCCGAGTTTCTCAAGCTATTTCTGATTTTGTTTTGAAGATTATTAGCCATGATTTCATTGAATGAGACTTGATGGGCTGAATGGTCTGCTTCTACTCCTTAGGGCCTTATCATTGAGTTCAGTAGAGTTCATTGTCATACTTACATGACATATAATGAAGTAATGTTCCCCTCCTCCACAGCACCCTTGAAAGATTCATAAGTGTTGGAATGCGTTTCAACAGCATTTGTATCTTTTTAAGTCATGGCCTTTAACCTCTGCATCATTCAGATGCCAATTTTATATTTGCAAATACTAATGGGGTGGTGCAAATTTGACCATCATTTGAACCCTAAGCACAATTACTCCACATGCATTGCAAATGGGGAAAAAAATGATTGGAAATTAAATACAGCTGGAAGCTAATTGTAGATGTCTGTTTAATGTATTTGCTCCTGCAATGTCCTAGCAGATATGGATCCTGTACTTTTGCCCATCAAACTGACATAAACTCTGCCCACATCGGACATTGTCCATTTTCAAGTTGCAGTTATCTTTTAGAGAAAGGCAGGTGATATCAGGGAATGCTGCTCTTGTCCCCTGTTACTTTACACATAGCCCTCCATATGAAGACCTGTCACATAGAATTTTGCCTCCAAGTATCCCCCTCTGCACCGAACGCAAAACATTACACCTTGATGATGCCTCCTCAGTCATCTACATTCTCCTTATGCATCCAATTGCCAGTAATTCCCCCTCCTTTGGCTACCATGTTCTCTAATACTGTTCCACTAACCTCCTCTTATACCTTAAGTTTCCCTCTGTCACCGGGCTTGACCACTTGATTGTCCCATCCCTTTCGGCGATGATAACCCCACACCTTTGCCCATACAGTCCCATCCTTTCATCTTCCTCAACAATCAACGCACAGACCATCTGAACTGTATTCGCCTCAAATCTTTGACTGATTTCAATGAACAACCCCTATATATGACTGGTCAGACATCTGAACATTGTGTTTTCAGCTCCCTGACTGATGATACTCAATTCCTCTGCCTGCTTTTGCTGGCATTACAGGACTGACCAATGCATATTCCCTGGACTGTAGTCAGAGAGATTACCTGATACAAGATTCGTCCCTACCCAGTTTTCAATATGGTCAATAGGCTGAATGAATGCGCAGTGAGTTGGATCCACATGCTGTAGTTGTCAGATTGATGACTCAGTGTGTTACATACCAAGGTGTCACACTTGGACACATCCTTACTGACAAGGATGACAAGCAGCTTGTCTGCACAAAAGAGCACAAAAAAACGGCAATACTGATAGTCCTTCAGGTCTCACTGAAGCACCTCGATACTAACAAGCATGGCAATGCATGGATGCTGTGAACATGCAGGTAAGTACTAGGATGTTGCGTGCTAAGAAGACAAGTGTTCAATGCTGGAAACAAGTAGGATGTCCTTATTTTATAACTTGATACCATCAAGAATAATTTAATAGGATAGTGTGGTTTTATTCTATCAGACCAGGATCTAGAACCTTTAGATAGTTAAGAAAGATGATAAGGAAAAGCCAGGGAACTACAGGGCCTGACATCCGTTGTGGGCAAGTTGTTGGAGAGAGTCCTGAGGGACAGGATTTTAGTGCATTTGGAAAGACAAGGGCTGATTAGGAATAGTCAGTATGGCTTTGTGTGTGGAAATAGTGTCTCACTAATTTGAGTTTTTTGAAGAAGTAACAAAGGGGATTGATGAGGGCAGGGCAGTGGAAGTGATCTATATGGACTTCAGTAAGGCGTTCGACAAGGTTCCTCATGGTAGACTGGTTAGCAAGGTTAGATCTCATGGAATACAGGGAGAACTAGCCACTTGGATACAGAACTGGCTCAAAGGTAGAAGACAGAGGATGGTGGTAGAGGGTTGTTTTTCAGACCACAGGTCAGTGACCAAAGGTGTGCTATAAGGATCAGTGCTGGGTCCACTGCTTTTCATCATTTATATAAATGCTTTGGATGTCAATATAGGAGGCATTGTTAGTAAGTTGGCAAATTACACCAAAATTGGAGGTGTAGTGGACAGTGAAGAAGGTTACCTCAGGTTACAATGGGATCTTGTTCAGATGGGCAAATGGGCCAAGGAGTGACAGATAGAGTTTAATTTAGATAAATGTAAGGTGCTGCATTTTGAAAAGACAATTCAGGGGAGGACTTATACACTTAATGGTAAGGGCCTGTAGAGTGTTAAACCTTGGAGTGCAGGTTCATAGTTTCTTGAAAATGGAGTTGCAGATAGATAGAATAGTGAAGAAGGTGTTTGGTATGCTTTCCTTTATTGGTCAGTGCATTGAGGAGAGGAGTTGGAAGGTCATTTTGCAGCTGTACAGGACATTGGTTAGGTCACTTTTGGAATATTCTGTGCAATTCTGGTCTGCTTCCTATCGGAACGATGTTTTGAAACTTGAAAGGGTTCAAAAAATGGTTTACAAGACTTGCGAGGATTGGAGGGTTTGAGCGAGAGGAAGAGGCTGAATAGTCTGGGCTATTTTCCCTGGAACGTTGGAGGCTGAGGGGTGACCTTATTGAGGTATATAAAATCATAAGAGTGAATAGCCAAGGTCTTTTCCCCAGGGTGGGTAGGTGCTAAACTAGACAGCAGAAATTTAAGGTGAGAGGGACCTAAGGGGTAACTTTTCATGCAGAGGGTGATGCATGTATGCAATGAGCTGCCAGAGGAAGTGGTGGAGGCTGGTACAATAACAATATTTAAAAGGCATTTGGATGGGTATATGAATAGGAAAGGTTTAGAGGGATGTCCAAATGCTGGCAAATGGGACTTGATTAATTTAGGAAATCTGGTCAGCATGGACGAATTGGACCGAAGGGACTGTTTCCATTCTGTACAACTCTATGACTTTATGAGATGACCATTTGGAATTAGTGGAATAAATATTAATAATTTATTAATTAAAGTAGAAATAACAATAGAAATAAAATATTGGTTACTGACAAAACAAAAACTTACTTCTACATTAAAGAATACATCTTCCCGATGCACACTTCTCACTAAGGAAAGGGCTACGGAGGCAGCCAAAGCCTGCAGCAGGCCCATAGCAACACCCTGATCAGAGTTAAACTGCCTGCTTTGAGTTTACTCAGTTAATTCTTATGGTGCAGTGGTAGTGTCTTTATTTCTGAATAGGTGTCCTCCTCAAGTGTGTTATAACACCTCTGACCAAGTTGATTTAAAAAAAACAGACACAACGCAGTTAACTGTTCCAACTGCACCTCCATGCCAATCATCAATCACCGCCAAATCATCAGCCTCTTCTAATGTTGTATAAATTGTTCTTTCCTTTCTAATATTTTGTTTCTCTGTTTCAGTTCTAGGGAGTGCAAGATGAAAAGTTGTGATCTTATGTCCCTTTTCACAATGACTGAGAATCAGTATTTATAAAAATCTGGTAAATAACAGCAGAGCAGGCATAGGGATTGATGTGGTGTGAATCATTCACATGCCAGGACTGTCCACGTCAGTGACCTGAACTGTGCAGACCATCATCATCATACCACATTTTGCAGTAGACAACAGAACTGAGCACCTTTCATCCATTACACTTATAAGCTGGGCTATTATAACAAACATAGAGAAATAGACATTTAGAACATAAGAGCAGGAGAAGGCCAGTCAGCCCTTTATGCCTACTCCATCATTCAATATAGGCATGAGTGATCAACCAACTCAGTATTCTATTCCACCTTCTCCCTTATTCTTTGATTCTTTTAATTCTAAGTATTATATCTAACACCTTCTCGAAAACATTCAACATTTTGACCACAATTGCTTTCTGTAGCAGAGAATTCCACAGACTCACCATTGTCTGGGTGAGGAGATTTCTCCTCATCTCAGTCCTCATTGGCCTACTCCCATTTCCTTAATCTATCCCTGGTTCTGGGATGAAAAGGTGCAAGCAGTCCACACCTGACCATGGACTCACTCATGGGCGCACAAACTCCCACCTTCTCTCTTTTCCACTCCACCACTTCCCCACCCCACACCCGAGTTGTTTCAACTCAATCCATTGAGTGGAAAACAGATGTGATTAGATCATTCAATCTGCTTTGCAAACCACTTAATTTTATTCTCAGAGTCTGGGGTGGCATGGTAGCTCAGTGGTTAGCACTCCTACCTCACAGCATCAGGGAGGCAAGTTTGATTCCAGCCTCGGGTGACTGTCTGTGTAGAGTTTGCACATTCTCCACGTATTTGCGTGGGTTTTGTCTTGGTGGTCCAGTTTTCTCCCACAGTCCAAATATATGCAGGTTAGGTGGATTGGCCATGCTAAATTGCACCGTAGTGTTCAGGGATGTGCAAGCTCGAAGAGTGAGCCATGGGGACTGCAGGGTTATGGGGATGGGTCTGGGTGAAATACTCTTTGGAGTGTCAGTGTGGGCTGAACGGCCTGCTTCCAGACTGTAGGGATTTTATGATTCATTTGACCAGAAACATTATCTCTGATTTCTCTCCACAGATGTTTCCTGACCTGCTGAGCTTTTCCAGCAATTTCTGTTTTACAGTATCTGCAGTTCTTTCAGTTTTTTGTTTGCTTGATTTTATTTCCTAAGGAAATCATGAGAAAATCTTTTACCTACTGAGTGGTGAGTTTGTGGAACATTGCCACATGAGGCAACTAGTATGCATGCATTTACAGAAATGTTTAGATTAGATTAGATTATTTACAGTGTGGAAACAGGCCCTTCGGCCCAACAAGTCCACACCAACCCGCCGAAGTGCAACCCACCCAGACCCATTTCCCTACACCTAACATTTACCCTTCACCTAACACTATGAGCAATTTAGCATGGCCAATCCACCTAACCTGCACATTTTTGGACGGTGGGAGGAAACCGGAGCACCTGGAGGAAACCCACGCAGACACGGGGAGAATGTGCAAACTCCACGCAGAGAGTTGCCTGAGGTGGGAATTGAACCCAGGTCTCTGGCGCTGTGAGGCAGCAGTGCTAATCACTGTGCCATCATGCCGCCCAATAGAATGGTTCCATTAACCTCCTTTTATAGATTAGATTACTTACAGTGTGGAAACAGGCCCTTTGGCCCAACAAGTCCACACCGACCCTTCAAAGATCAACCCACCCAGACCCATTTCCCTACACCTAACTCTATGGGCAATTTAGCATGGCCAATTCACAAATGGAAAAGAATAGTTGATAAAGTAGGGTGGAAGGACATTCATGTGGAGCATTATAAATGACAGATCATTTGGGGAGCATGGCCTGTTCTTGTGCTGTAAATTCAATGTAGATTCACAATTGTCTGTCACATAAAACAGTCATAGTCATACAGCTTGGAAACAAACCCTTCAGTACAACCAGTCAACTCTGACTAAGTTCCCAAACTAAACTCGTCCCAGCTGCCTGCATTTGGCCCATATCCCTCCAAAACTTTCCTATTCATGAATTTATCCAAACCTCTTTTTAAAAGTTGTAACAGTACTTGCATCGACCACTTTCTTTGGCAGTTCATTCCACACATGTCTGTGTAAAATGGTAGCCCCTTATGTTCTTTTTAAACCTTTTTCCTTTAACCTTAAAAAGACTGGCAATCTGATTTAATTAATTTGCCATGGATTGGATCAAATTAAAATTGTTCCTTTGCTTTCTCAGCAAATATTACTGGATACTAGGCAGCACTGAAAATGCCAATCATTGTCCCTTCCGTTGACTGGTAGCAACCTCATACCAGTCCAGTCAGACTGAAATTTGTGGACACTACTGGGATTAGCCAAAACTGGGCTGTTCCTCTCTATAGCTAAACTCACTCAATAACATTTCAAAGGCATAAAGGGAAAGCTTCTGTTTGATATGATCTTCAAACTTGGGTTGGAATTCTAACATTAGGCTGTGTTTTAGGATGTTTCATAGAGTCTTTACAATAATACTTGCCCTGGTTGTAAAAGACCGCAATATTCAAGCTCACTAACAGAGGTCCAACCAATTCCAAAGTGAGTCAATTGTGGTGCTCTAAAAGCACGGCAGGTCAAGCAGCGTCCGAGGAGCAGGAAGATCAACATTTCGGGCAAAAGTCCTTTATCCACCATTACTGATGAAGGGCTTTTGCCCAAAATGTCAATTTCCCTGCTCCTCGGATGCTGCCTGACCTGCTGTGCTTTTCCAGCACCACACTCTTGACTCTAATCTCCAGCAGTCTTCATGTTCGCCCAATTCCAAAGTGAGTCTATGACAAATATGGTTTACCCATTTCCACCTCCACCATTATCATGTTTCTGATGCAGAACTCCTATAACTACACAATGATTCAAAAAGAAGGAAAGGAGCCGATGGGTGGAAGCAACACAGAGGCTTCCCCAAATTTCAAACCCACAACCGCATGACTAAGTGACTTGTGCTATGTCTAAATAATGGTAAACCAAAAGTGGAAGTGAAGCCCATACAAAGAAAACAGAACACGAACCTCAACGGTCAAATTCTGATATCCAAAACATGTTCAGCTTGCCCCATGTTTTCCAAACAGGAAGTGTAGCCACGAAAATGTCCACAATCTGACAGTAGAACATTGTTCAACTGTAAAAATAGGAGGTGCGGAATTTAAATTAGATTTGATAAGTGGGAGTGCTTCCCAGTCTGTTTATTTCCTAGCACATGTGGTGTAGATAGTAGTGTCTCAAAATGACAAATCTTAGGTATCCGAAGACTATGATTGCCAGAATGGGACTCAAACCTGCAGGCTCTGGTTCAGAGACAGGGATGCTATCCATAGTAACTAAACGTTGGGTACATTTTCACGTTAAATAGGTAATGTTCTACGAGTAGATGTCAAGCACCAAGAGCTTTGGGCTGAAGAAATTACCTTCAATTTCCAACACTTGACCAAAGCAGTGTAATAGATAGATTCTAAGGAAGGGAAGAGAAAGAATGACAGAATTACATTGATATAACCTCAGAATGTCCCAAAGTGCTTTACAGCCAACAAAGTCCTTTGCGAGTGGAGTTTTTGTTGGAAGCAATCCAAGGCAGCTTAAAGAAGGTAATAATTGTACAAACAAAAAATTAAATGTTCACCATACATGGAATGAACAGTAGGAATCTCAGTTCGGTGAAAGAAAGTCTTCAAACATTCATATTTTTATTCCTTAGTAGTTGCAAATTTGCCAGTGCCACCTGCCATCCACCTGTCTCATATCTTCACAACAATAATCAGTCTGGTTATGATTCCATTGAAATTAAAGGAATAAAGAAACTGAAAAACAACACGTACTTTTAGAAGACTTTTCAATGTCTTTTGAAAAGTATACATTTTTTCACTAGGTCATTACCAAAGAAAAATTCAGAATTTATCTTTATCGCTTATGTAGTGCCAATTTTACTTTCAGTGTGTAATTTTGTACAGATGAGAACTATCAAATTTTATCATATTTGTACTTATCAGGTTAAAACATTGGCTTTCTTCAGAATTTGACTACTTTACTATCAAAGAGGTCACATATTTTGATCCGAGCAAGAATCTTCCAGATTGAAAATGATGGTCGGAACCTTTTTCCTTCTATGATATTACATCAATAACCTTGTAGGTGTGTGAAAATATATTGAAATAATCAGACAATTGGTTCATATTTCCAATAAATTAGAATGGAAAATTGAGTTTCTTGAATATTCTCATGTATCAAATCGGAAGGATTTTATTAAATGACAGGAAGCTAAATTGATGCAAGGCCAAATATAAGATAGCTGTTTGGAACACTTGCAACTGATTTGCATGATACTTGCTTGATAGCCCTCAATTTACCATTTTTTACCAGTGCTTAACAAATACCTAAATTGCATGCCACATTTAAATAGAGGTTTGTGCAGGCACGCTGAAAGTGATTGTCCTTATGCAATTTATCCTGTGGTTTTGTTTCCATCATTGGTCCTGCATTATTAATCTAATGTCAACTGCGAGAGTGGTCAATTGAAGCTGCTGATTCCTCCAAAGTGCTGGTTCACGTAGATCAGGCTATAATGCTGCCCTCAGTCTTTCCACTCAGACATCAGTTCGATCATGATCAGAACTGAGTCAGCTCGCTAGAAAAGGGCACATCCACTGGGACCTGAGTGAAAAGAAGGCCTGTGTCACAGAAATACGAATAACAGACTGAATTGTGCAGCTCAACAAATAGATCTACACATACTTCCATTCTAAGATCCTTGTGCCAATTTAATGACTCTATGTTCTTTACTGCCGCACATTTGACAATTGATGTGCGTATGAGTTTAAGATGTCATTTATAGCAATGATCAAAACTGCTGATGATAGCAAAGGAAGCAGAAAAATGAATAATTAAAGTTGTTAATTCAAAGTTCTACAAGAATCATAAGATACAATAAATATGAGGTAATAAGTAATGGTAAATAGATCTAAATATGTTAGATAATTAAGTTTGAGGTATCCAAATACTTCATCCCATGGCTGTCTAAAAATATTTTCAGGAGAATCAGACATCTTTATACCAATTCCATTTAGTATGTTTGCTATTAACCATGCTTCTTAGACCGACATTGATGGAGTACTCACTGCACAAGGGAATTCGGAGGACTGTAGTACAGCAGCGGCCTTAGGAACAATAGCCATGTGCAGTTTACAGTGGAGCTTTGTGGGGTAAGTAAAATCTATACACAGAAAATGTCCAAAAAATCGTGCCAAAGGGAAAAAAAACCATTAAGGGACTGAAAATGATTAGCACATTAAATGTGGTCTCTTCAGTGGCATGATAATGTCAATGTGATAGATCTTCCCTCATATTTTTGGCTACTTATCTTCTTCTATCCCCTCCTTTCCCCTCATCTCCTGGTGATGTGGACTAATGCTGGGATACAGCTCCTCACCTTTATGAGCTTATCCCTGACCAAAGTGAAGCTATTCTTCAACTGTCAGCCTACAGGCTCTAAGCTAGTCAGTGGGCTTATCAGCTGGGGACAGTTTACATTTGTTCTCACTCCCATCCTGAGTCCATAAATAACATATACACAACTGTTCTCACATATTCCCAGATACACATGCCCACCCAGCCATTCACATTCGCATACACACACGCTATCCACAAAGATACACACACACACAATCCACACATGCACACAACACCCAACCACCACCCACACAGATACACACCACCCAAGCAGATACACACACACACTACCCACACACCACCCTCACTGATATACACATCACCCACACAGATACACGCCCACCATCACCCACACAGATACATGCCCACCACCCAGATTAACGTTTGCACCATCCATACAGATATACACACCATCCACTTCACCCACACACCAGCCACAAACAAACAAACAAACACACCACCCACACAGATACATACATTGCACAGTACACACAGATACACATACATAACACACAGATACACATCCTTGACATTCACTACAATCGCTGAATCCCCCACTATCAACAACTTGGCGGTTACCATTGACCAGATACTCAACTGGACTTACCACATAATCAGTGGCTACAAGAGCAGAGCAGAATACCAAGAATACTGTGGTGAGTAACTCACTGTCTGACTCCTCAAAGCCTGTCCATCACCTGCAAGGCACAAGTCAGGAGTGTGATGCAACACTCCCAATTTTCCTGGATGGGTGCAGCTCCAACAATACTCTAGAAACTCGACACCATCCAGAACAAAGCAACTGCTTGATGGGCACTATAATCCACAAACATTCACTCCCTCCACCACCAACAATCAGTAGTAGCAATGTGTACTATCTACAAGATGTACTGCAGAAATTCACCAAAGATCCTCAGACAGCACCTTCCAAATATAGATATATATATATATACATACACACTGTCTTGGAAAATCAGCCAACATAATCAAAGACCCCTTCCACCCAGTTTTACTCTCTTCCACCTCTTCCATCAGGAAGGAGACATAAAAGTTTGAAAACATGTGCCAAACGTTTTAACAACAGCTTCTTCCCCACTGTTATAAGACATAAAACAGTACAGCCCTTCGGCCCATGATGTTTTGCCAAGCATGTATCTTAATCTAAGGTCAACCTAACCTACACGCCCCTCAATTTATTGCTGTCCATGTGCTTGTACAGCAGTCGCTTAAATGTCATTAATGTCTCCGAGACTGCTACAGCTGCTGGCAGTGAATTCCACACACCCACCACTCACTGTGTAAAGAATCTACCTCTGATATCTCCCCTTACCTTCCTCCAATCACCTTAAAATTATCACCCTACATGAAAGCCATTTCTACCCTGGGGAAAAGTCTCTGGCTATCTACTCTATCTATGCCTTTCATTACCTTGTACACCTCTATCAAGTCACTTCTCTTCCTTCTTCTCTCCAGTGTGAAAAGCCTGAGCTCATTCAACCGCTCTTCAAAAGCCATGCCCTCCAATCCAGTCAGCATCATGGTAAATCACCTCTGCACCCTCTCGAAAGCATCTTCATCCTTCCTATAATGAGGCAACCAGAACTGGACATAATATTCTAAGCAAGTCAAAAAGTGTGGTGCTGGAAAAGTATAGCTAGTCAGGCAGCATCCAAGGAGCAAGAGAGTCGATGTTTTGAGCATGAGCTCTTCATCTGCAATCCTCACTTTTTCATAATATTTCACGTGTGGCCTAACCAGGGTTTTATAGAGCAAAACCTTGCAGCTCTTAAAACTCAATCCCCCTGTTAATGAAAGCCAAAACACCATAAGCCTTCTTAACAACCATATCAACTTGGGTGGCAACTTTGAGGGATCTATGTATGTGGAACCCAAGATCCTGCTGTTCCTCCACACTGCCAAGAATCCTGTCTTTAACCCTGTGTTCAGCATTCAAATTCACTCTTCCAAAATGAATCACTTCACATTTATCCAGGTTAAACTCCATCTGCCAGTTGTCAGTCCAACTTTACATGCTGTCAACTGTAGCCTGCAACAGCCCTCGACGTTATCTACAATACCACTGACCTTTATGTCATCAGCCAATTTACTAACCCACTCTTCCACCTCTTCATCCAAGTCATTTATAAAAACTACAAAGAGCAGAGGCCCAAGAACAAATCCTTGCGAGACACCACTGGTCATTGACTTCCAGGCTGATTACTTTCCATCCATTACCACTCGCTGTCTTCTTTCGGCCAGCCAATTCTGTATCCAGACAGCCAAATTTCCCTGTATCCCATACCTCTTACTGTGGAGAACCTTATCAAATGCCCTACTGGAATCCATGTACTCCACATTCACAGCTCAACCTTCATCAACATGTCTCGTCACATCCTCAAAGAACTCAATAAGACTTGTGAGGTATGACCTGCCCCTCACAAAGCCATGCTATCTTTAATCAACCCATGTTTTTCCAAGTAGTCATAAACCCTATCCCTCACAATCCTTTCCAGTATCTTGCTTACCACAGACTTAAGACTGACAGGTCTGTGATTCCCAAGGATTTCTCCATTCCCTTTCTTGTACAGAGGAACAACATTCGCCTCCCTCCAATCTTCCAGTACTACTTCCGTGGAGAGTGAGGATGTAAAGATCATCACCAGAGGTGCAGTAATCTCATTCCTTACTTCCTGTAGTAATCTTGGATATATCTGGTCTGGTTCTGGAGATTTATCTATCTTGATGCTTCCCAGAGTTTCCAGCCATCCACTTAATTAATATCAATCTGTACAAGCCTATTAATATGGTCACTATGTTTTCACTATCAACAAGGTCCCTCTGTCTAGTGAATACTGAAGCAAAAAACCCATTTAGGGCCTCCCCTACCTCTTCAGACTCCAGGCACATGTTCCCTCCACTATCCCTAATTGGCCCTACTCTCTCTCTGATAATTTTGTTGTTCCTGATGTAAGTGTAGAACGCCTTTGGGTTTTCTCTAATCCTTTCACCAAGGCTTTTTTGTGCTCCCTCCTAGCTCCTCAGTCCATTTTTGAGTTCTTTCCTAGCTACCCTATAATCCTCTAAAGCTGTGCCAGATCCTTGCTTCCTTAACCTTAAGTAAGCTTCCTTCTTCCTCTTGAGGACAAGCTCTTTTTCTCTTGTCAACCAAGGCTTCTTCACCTTACCATTCCTTGCCTGTCTCAGTAGAACAAAGTTATCCATCACCCGCAACAAGTGCTCCTTAAACAAGCAAACAATCTCCACATTTCTGTCATGCCTTCCCCTTAGAACAATTGTTCCCAATTTATACTCCACAGTTCCTGTCTAAGAGCAGAATAATTTCCCCTCCCCCAATTAAATACCTTCCCATACTGTCTGTTTCTATCCCTCTCCATGGCTATGGTAAATGTGAGGCAATTGTGGTCACTTTCACCGAAACGATGTCCCACCGAGAGATCTGACACCTGGCCTGGCTCGTTGCTGACCACCAAATCCAATATGGCCTCCCCCTACTCAGCCTATCTACATATTGAGTCAGGAATCCTGTTATCAGACTTATGAACTGACGTCTCACACATTAAAGTTGATCTTTCTCCTTAACTTTTCTGTAGCTGTAACACTACGTTGCATTCTGTTCTATTACCATGATGTCTTTCTGGAAGGCATTTTGTCCGAATAGCACAGTAAGCAATATTTTTCATTTTATCGTGGTACAAATGAGAATAGTACATCAAATCAAATCAAATCAAAGCCACTCACCATCCTGACTTAGAAATATATGTCCGTTCCCTGGGTTCTCTCTCTGAGGCATTGTGGACCAGCCCACAGCTGGTACAATGCAGTGGTTCAAGAAGGCAGCTCACCACCAGCTTAAGGGCAACTAGGGATGGGCAATAATTGTTGGCCAGCCAGCGACACCCACATCCCTCAAATGAATAAAAAAAACTATTCACCCACACCGACACAACCCATCCACAGATTATAACAAGCAGAATCTATCCACCCATATGCATCACCCAAACAGATATATAGAATCTGCACCCCCCCCCCCCCCCCACACACACACACACACAATCCTCCAGTATCAACACATGCATACACACCCCTGCCATCAATAGTCCCTCCTGTTGAGAGTCTGCACATGCCAATCTGTGTGCCAACACTGTACATTCATTTCAGGTCTTTTCTGTCACTGCTGCCCATGGGTCTCAGAGGTCTTCATAGCATTCGGAGAAACAAGAGGCAATATACATGCCACCCTACACACACCCACAGTACCTGCATGTATGTGTACACACACACACACACACACACTTCCTTATGTGGCTTTGTCATGTTTTGTTCTATAGTGCTCATATGAAGTGCCTTGGGATACTTCATTCAGTGAAGTATGCTACAGAAATATAAGTGGTTGTATGGGGAAGGATGAATTGTTCAGGTTTGGATCCAAGAAAGGCAAATCAAAATATGTTCTTATTAGCAAGAGACCAGGAGTTCTGGAAGAGTAAAAGGATTTAGTGTTCACGTACACATTATGCCAAAAGCAAGAGTGCAGGCACAAGTAGCATTCAGGAAGGCTAATGGACTTTTTTAAAAAATCTCAAGGAGTCTGAAATATGGCAAGGAATTTTTGCTTCACTAAAGCAGTTCTTTAATCCCATCTGAAGTACTGTGCTTAGTTTTGAAAACTAAACCACAGGAAAAATGAATTTGTCTTGAAGGGGATATGGTAGTGTCTCACCAGAATAGCTTAAAGGTTTAATTTTGAGGACAACTTTTATAATTGTGACTTGTATTCTTGTGAGCCCAGAAGACTGATGCGTGAACTAATGGGGGCATTTAAAACAATCAGTAAATTTGACAGGGTAAATATATTTCTTCCTAGCAGAGAATGCAGAGTGAGGGGGCATCATCTCAGGCTATGCAAAATTGAAATCAGGAATTACTTTCTATTCAAAGAGATGGTGGAAATTTGGACTCTCCCCACCTCCCACCACACTCCCTCCTCCTTTAAACCCCCAGTTAGAATATTACAGATTCTGAGTCACTTTAAATTTTCCAGACTGAGGTAACAGCTGAGTGTATGAACTGGAAATTCAATTTAAGTGGGAATTTGGAACAGGGAGGATGAAAGGGGGTTTACTGCAAGAAGGCAATGAAGATTAGATTAGATTACTTACAGTATGGAAGCAGGCCCTTTGGCCCAACAAGTCCACATCAACCCTCCGAAGAGCAACCCACCCAGACCCATTCCCCTAACACTACAGGCAATTTAGCATGGCCAATTCACCTAACCTGCACATCTTTGGATTGTGGGAGGAAACCAGAGCACACCCATGCAGACATGGGGAGAATGTGAAAACTCCACACAGACAGTAGCCTGAGGCAGGAACTGAACCCAGATCTCTAGCACTGTAAGGCAGCAGTGCTAACCACTGTGCCACCGTGCCGCCAAAGGGCTGTGGTAAAGGGCTGAGGAGCAGAGGCTAAATGATACAGATTAAGAGGGCACCCTGCAGGGAGCCCAGTGGCAGAGTGCTGTTTCAAATCACAGCATGAAACAAGTGCAGGGAAAGGAGGTGGTTGATGAGGCAAATTGGTGAACATTTCCAATCTTTAAAGTAAAAGTAATGTCTTAGGTCTCATTGTTTCTCTTCTCTCTTTTCTTACAAACGGCTGGTTAGGTATGAGATTATTACTGGTGATGGTCTTTTACAAAAATATCAATACATTAAAGTGTAAAGAGCAGAAAGTCTATTGTAATTAACTTATAAATAAAATCAATGTAATAGTACTGGGAAGATGGATGATGTGTTACTAATGCAGTTGCTGGACACCAAGGTGATCCACAAGTAAACATTTTTGTGGTAAATACTTGGAGATTGAGAATTTTCAGATCTGAGTTGAGGGGCTGGAGTCCAAGATGCAGATATCATAGCACATCAGGGAAGGGGTAAGCGTCTTGGGCACTTTGGTGCAGAGGCCAGTCCAAATCTTCAGACTAAATTTGGTCTGGGATCAGGGACAGAAGAGTAGGTCTGCAGGTGATTAAGACCTGCAGACAAAAGAGATTGTGGATGAAGGTTTTCTCACTGGGCTGGAAGTTTCATTTTCAGACGTTTCATCACCATACTAGGTAACATCTTCAGTGAGCGTCCAGACAAAGCTTCATCCGAAAGCTCACTGAAGCTGTTACCTAGTACAGTGGCAAAACATCTGAAAATGAATCTTCCAGCTCAGCGAGCAAACCTACATTCAGAACCTCAATCTGAGCTACAAATCTTCTCAAAACTTGCTAACAAGAGATTGTATTTGAAGAGCCTCGGTTCCTGTAACCGTCTAACCGTGACAAGGTTCTTGTAAGTCGTGTGGATGATACTGGGGCCTGCAAAGTGGATGAGCAAACTGACCATGACATCTTGGTACAGGGAGCCATTCAAGTCAGGTGGGTACGGGGCTGGTGGAGGAAATAGAATGTAGTAGTTGGAGGGGACAGTATAATTAAGGGCATAGATGCTATTTTTGCCGACATAAGTGGGAATCCAGAAGGCTGTGTTGCCTGCCCAGTGCCAAGGTTAAGGACATCTCCTTTGGATTGGAGAAGAGCTAGATAGGGAGGGGAGGCATCCAGTAGTAATTATTCATGTTATTACCAATGATATTGATAGAACTAGGAAGAAAGTTCTGGTGAAAGAATTTGAACAATTAGAGTTACATTAAAAAGCAAATCCATTAATGTAGCAATTTCTGGATTGCTATCCAAATCACATGGCACAGGGTAAATAAAGCCAAGGAGCTAAAGGCATGTCTTAAAGATGTTTGTAGGTGCCGTGGGTTTCAGTCTGTGGGTCTGTGTCAACAGTACTGAGGAGAGGTTCCACTGGTATGGGCTTCACTTGAACCGTGCTAGGACAAGTGAATCAAGTGACTAGGAGGGTGAGAAGGTTTAAACTAATTACTTGGGAGAAGGTTTAGGCGAGGGGAAAAATAAGCTACAAAGCAAAGGGTTATGACAGCAGCACAGGATAGCTATTTGGATAATGTTACCCAGAACAGGTCAAGAAGGGACAGAGAGTACAAACCTAGCAAAACCGGATTAGTCATAGAACCTCTACAGTGTGGAAGCCATTCAGCCCATCAAGTCCACACCGACCCCTCCCCCACAAGTCTATCTCTGCAACTCAACATTTCCTATGGTTAATTCAACTAGCCTATACATCTCTAGACACTATGGGCAATTTAACACAGCCAATCTACCTAACCTGCATAGCTTTGGACTGTGAGAGGAAACTGGAGCATCCAAAGAATACGCATGCAGTCAAGTGGAGAAAATACAAGTTTCACACAGACAATCACCTGAAGCTGGAATCAAATCGAAGTTCATGGCATTCAAATGCGAGACCAATGTTCTGGAAACTTGAGTTCAAATCTCACTACGGCAGATGGTACAATTTGAGTTCAACAAATATCTTGAATTAATGATGTTCAGGATATTATAATGAAAACCTATCATACACATTAATGTTTGTTGAGGAAAGAAATCTGTCCTTGTTGGGTCTGGACTGCAGAGATAATGGATACACTGGTAGTAATCTTTGAAGAATTCTTAGATTCTGGGAAAATGCTGGAAGATTGGAAAACCGCCAATGTAATACTTTTATTTAATAAAAGAAGGAGCCAAAATCACAATTATAATTCACTTGGCATCTGTTACTGGAGAAACGTTAAAGTTTATTATAAAGGATATAATAGCAGATCATTAGAAATACCAAATATAATCAGAGTTATAATTGCCTCAGAAGAGAAAATCAACTCTGACAAATTTATTAGAATTCTTTGAGAAGGTAAAAATCAGAATAGATGAGGAGGAATCGGGGGATGTAATATATTTGGATTTCCAGAAGATATTTGATAAGGTACCACACATTAGATTATTGAATAAGGTCAATGGTGTTGGAGGTGGATAGAGGATTGACTATAAAACAGAGAGTTGGGATAAAGGAAGCATTTTAAGGATGTGGGAAAGTATGAGGATATGTACTTTGGCAGGAAGATTGGAAGAATATTATTTCAATGGAGAAAGACTGCAGAAATCAACAACACTGAAGAGTTTGAGAGTCCTCGTGCTAAAATCATAAAAAGCTAACGGATAAGCTTTGCAATTTTGGCCCACTTATCAAAAGAAAGATATATTGGCATTGGAGACAGTCCAATGTTTAAGTCCTAAATTTACTGCGTTGATCCTGGGTCTGGGGTTTTATTTTAGGAGATGTTATATCGGTTGGGCCTGTACTCATTCGAATTTAGAAGCATGGTGAGGGGGGGGGGGGGGGGGGGGGGGAGCAATCGTTTTGCAACATAAAAAATTGCTGGAGTCTTAACAGGGTAGATGGGGTAAGGTTGTTCCTCTTATCGGAAAGTCCAGGACCACAGGACATAATCTCGGAATAAGGAACCTCCCCTATGAGGCAGAGATGAGGAGAATTCGTTTTTTCTCTCAAAGGATCGTGGTTCTGTGGAATTCTTTACCACTGTTAGCTGTAGAAACTGCATCTTTAGTAGTGCATTCATTGAATGGGATCGACAGATTTTTAGTCAGGGAAGCAAGGATTATGAGGAAAAGGCAGGAAAGTAGAGTTGAGAATGATCAGGTTAGCCATGGTCTCTTTAAATGACTAATAAACTAAATGATCTACTTCTGCTCCTACGTCTGATGGTCTGATAGAGATAAATAGGTTTTTAAGTGCATCATAATACTCCAGGAATCTTCTCAAAGGTAACGGTCAATGGTGTTGAAGTACAGATGTAGTACTATGCATTAAGTTGGGAGAAAGTTGAATAGTCTCCTGTTCTTATTTTCCTTTGTCAGGTATGAGTTAGAATGTTATTTTCACGTATTTGTTTGTATCAAAGACTAATCACAATTAATGATTATGATGACATCATAGTAAATAGTCTTCCAACCCTCATCATTAAGGGTCAAGCATAGATGTTGGACATTGCCAAGATGAGTTAATTAACAATGCATGCCCAGCACATTTCGTGAATGTAGTGAAGTAGAGAAGTAAAGAAAGTTACTTGGCATCTGTCTCTCTGGGTTACTTGTAATGATATGTGCCTTTAAGAAGGATTCATCTGTCCTGGTTCTCTTGAAATGGAGAGGGGAGTGTTATAAACCCGATGCCAACGTATTCTCTCCATGGAAAGCAGTGTCAATAGCTTTGATTTTTTTAAAAGAGTCGACAAAAGATGTATGATTAGATGGAGTCAGGCTCACACACACCCAGGGTTTGAGTTTTGCTTTCAGTTGTTGAAGTTGGGGTGTTTGGAGTTGAAGCTGCTGGATACAGTTCTGTGTGTGTCTCTCTCTCTCTGTTGCTGTAAAAACCTGGAATTCTCTCTCTGCTGCTAGATTCATTCTGTCAATGTTCCTACTCCTGGAGCGAAAGAGATAGCTAGTGAGGGATATCTGTTGTGCTGAATTTGCCTTTGACAAGGGTGTAGGAGAAAGTGAGGACTGCAGATGCTGGAGATCAGAATCGAGACTGTGGTGCTGGAAAAGAACAGCGGGTCAGGCAGCAACTGAGGAGCAGGAGAATTGATGTTTTGGGCATAAGTTTTCCTGATGAAGGGCTTATGCCCGAAACGTTGATTCTCCTGCTCCTCGGATGCTGCCTGACCTGCTGTACTTTGCCAGCATCACACTCTCAACCTTGCTAAAAGTGTGTCTATGGGATGCTGCCATATTGAAACAGTTGCTAAGTGGTAGTTAAATAATATATCATTTTGTTAAGTATTTTGTTAAAGTTATGTCAATTCCTCTTTTTCATGTATTTTAACTGTAGTGCAAGAATAAAGTGTGTTTTCTTGAAAGCCTAGTAGTTGATCGTAGTGGCTCACACCTGCCTTTAGATAGGCTAAAACATAGGATATAGACTGTCTCCTTGATATGTTTTGAGGAGTTTTGTTCTAGTCCATAACAAACTGTACTGCTGCTTAGTTCAATGTTATTGTCCAATTGAATTTAAGGTTATAAGAGCTGGGCTGTGTAGATGAATTTGGCATAACCTTTTAAAATGGCTAATCACTTAAACAAGAAACACTTTTTAAAAGTTGTAATTTGAGTGACACCAGCATGACTAATACGATGATCAAAATAACACAAATGTCACTTTGCATATGTAGTCTTATAAAAGTTTTTGAAAAAGTCACATATTGTCAAGTGGAGTTGAACCCATCATTGATTAATTTCCAGTTGATGTTCATTGACAATAATTCTTCACTGAACTTTTAGATGAGATTAGATTTTATTGTCATGTGTGCAAGTGCACAGCAGTACAGTGAAAAGTGTATCGAGTCATCACTCTCAGGCACCATCTTCGAATAGTCAGAATTAAAAATACGAGCAGAAATTAAAGAAACAGAAACAAAAGGAAAAGAAAATGTCCAGATCCCATTCGCTGCTCCACCATGAACCTTGAGCCGAGTTCACCAATGCCACAATGCTGGCGCCAATGCCTTAGACTCAGGACCCCATACCTTGTGGCTGCCTGTGCTGGACCCATCAAAAATTGGCGTCACCATGTTCCGGTGCCATCACTCACTGCTGGACCCACCTTGCCAATGTTGCCATCTTCTTGGAACCAATTGAATAATCAAAAGTCCACAACCTTCCTGAACAAAAAGAGTGTAACTCTTTAAAACAGCACTAACAGCAGAGTCGCTTTTATCAATTACTTATTTTTCTGTTCTATTGACGCTTGTTCTAATCTGCTCCTTTGTTAGTGGTTATTGCTCTTAATTTTCCGTTTCCATATCTCTTCCTTACAACTTTTCTTTAGGTGGGGAAAGCAAATACATTAAGTCAGAGTTTTTCTACCTTGGCTCTGTTAACAGTGATATTCTCAATGCTGAGGTCACTGAATAACATACAAGATCCTCCTGCTTTCCTCACACCCACTCCAAGCACCTGGAGCAGATCCCCTCAGGACGTTCCATCAGTTTTCCCAGAAATTAGAAAGAAATGTCGCAGCTGGTTACTTGCAATTCTGTGTAACCAACACATACTGTCGCTGTACCATTCACGTTCACTCCATTTATATAGAAGTACTGACACAGGCATAAACTCTATTGATAAACTACTACTATAATTTTCAGCATTCAGCTGCTCTATTGAAGAGAATAATAAGCACCATTAGTGAGTTGATAGCTTTGGGAAACTCATCTACAGGATACCGACCAATTCCTTGTGTTCAAGTTAGCACAGCACAATCAGCAGATTACTGTTTGACACTAAAGTTGATTTTTGTTTTAGGCCAGTGAAAAGTAAGTAAAAGCAGCAGAAGGACTGACCTTCACTTCTAATAGAGGTCACCTACGCAACCTCTTTCATATGAAATGAAACACAATTTAAATCTAGACTTGTCCTGCAATTTGAAAACAACATTCTAATGCGCTCTCTCACTTGTACAATATTTTACTTTCTAGAATTACGGGATGGAGCAGTCTGAAGTGAATGTGATGATAGAGGTTAACGCTCACTCCTCTCGCGAGTTTAAGGGAGACATTTAATCAGGTGTCAGGTAGAACCTTGGCTTTTCCCATCACTGTCTCAGTTAAGTCTATGCCAGAAAGGCCCATAGATGCCATTTCCACCCTTATACCAATTGAGATCTTTAAGGTGCCTATGTAAGGGTCTAATTCTACCGCCTACATGAACTCAGGAAGAATGGGGCTCACCATACGGGCAACAATGACAAGGAAACCCGGGTAAGCTGCTTGTGGGATCCTGTTGGGGGCTATGCTCCCTTGATCAAGGGCAATTAATGGATGAGCAGGAAATGCAGCACCCAAAAAAAATGGGGACCTGCTGAGACCTCGCTGTTGACCCTCACCCCAATCCTGCAAAACCCCCCACCCGCCGTCACCATCACTTACCTGTGGCATGGAATCTAAACCTCAGGAGGATGTCACCTAAATCCCCAGTGGTGCTGCCATTCAAGAGAGATGCCAACCTCAGAAGTTATGGGTGGCTGGCCATGTTATTTATTACAACTAGCTATTAAGTACTAACATTACATTTCACAAATACCCAAGTGGGCTAACATTAAGTTAAGTTATAGGAGCAACTTGTTTCTTGAAGTATCTCATGCTTCGAGTGATCCAACTTAAGAGGTCTTCTGACCTTCAGATCACACTTTATCATACTTTGATGATTTCATGAGCATGTCGTTTCAAGGTATACAGACAGACTTTCAGATATAGCACAATATTTCTGTGGTTGGATTCCACATTGAGAGAGCTAGGTGAAATCTTATTTCTTCCTGCAAACTATTTGTCATCTACTATGAGTTTGGGAAATCTGGGGAAAGCATCTCCTTGAAGAGCCTGTGACCACTTGGGAAGTGTCCTGGGGAATCAGGATCATTCTGAAGGTAAGTGTGAACTGTTTTGATCATCATCTTGATTTTACCTGATTTTACTAAAAGGACAATTCCTGTTTCTTTTGCCCTGTCTATTCTATGAGAGGGGTTCAATTAACTCAAGTTGGCTGGACAGCCAGATTCAAAATAGAGTGAAGTGAATAGCATGGGTTCAATTCCTGCACCAGCTGAGGTAACCATGCAGGTCCAGCCTTTTCAATGTTACCCCTCACCTAAGGTGTGGTGACCCTCAGGATAAACTCACAACAGTTCTCTCTCTAAAGATCAAAGCTGTCCAATGGGTATCTGGGACTGTGGCAACTTGTCTGTACTTTGATGCAAAAGACAGTTCTATTGTTGTGCATTGCTGTAGGAAAAATGTCTATTGTTCATCAATCTTCTGTTACACTGTAACTTGCGCGGTTTACACTTATGCACTTTATGCAGTGTATGGTTGTGTAGTTTGCGTTGCCCATGTAGCACCCTCAGTACTAGAGAAACACTGTCTCGTTTTTACTGTATCAATTGTATATGGTAGAAATGACAAATAAAAGCTACTTTACTGTATTGAACTGGATGGATCAGTGAGGTTTCTTTTTCTGTCCATTGTTGTCCTATGTTGATATTAACAGAGGGTGCTTTATCCATTTTGCTGTTAGCTGCACACTTAGATTCTGGTTTGGAGTTTCTCAAATTGTCAGGATCTGTACGTAAACTGACCTTGAGGCTGCTTGCTCCTTACTTCTGAGAAAGACTCTTCAGTGCCTCATTTACTGTCTCCCTTCTTTATTATAACTGTACATAGCAATCAATCAAATAAAACTGTCGCGTACAGAGTCTAAGACCTCTCTCTTCATGTGGTTATGCTAGCTTTGTGTTTTCTCTCTTACTATTGTTTTGTGTGTCCTTTTATTTCAAAGTGAATTTATTTCCAAAGTCAGGTGAAGCATCCACATTCTTAAGTGACTGTTTTAAAAAAAATTGTATTCGGGTCTGATTCCATCTTAGCTTGTTGACAAAAGGAACAAGATGTTGGTAGATTCAGAAGGGATATGTTTTTTTAAAAAACTTTTGCAGTACTATCAACGATTCTTCATTTTAATGCCATCCTTTTGTAAACTTTCACCAATTAGAGTTACTACCCTGCTGTTCTATCGATTGACAATAGAAAATGAGGGAAGTTAATGATTCTGATAGCTGTTTCTAAACCTGTTAGCAATCAGTTCTCTTATTCACATGATGAGACAGCATTTGTAAATGTCTCTTGCCCTCCCATAATGACCATTCAGTGAAAATCACCAGATGGAAAAACATACTTTGGAGTTAAAAAGACGAAGTAAAGTCAATGCAGAATGGCAGTTTATGTAAACTGAGATGTTCAGCATCGATAAAGTTCCCTTTCAATTCTTTTCCTGAAGGAAGACGTTTGTACTCTAAGAGCCTTCATTCAGAGCTGCCTTTGTGCTCAAAACATTCTATCTCCCCGAAGTCACTTACAAGTTTTTTTAAAACTATAAAAATGGTAATTATGCGTAATTTAAAAATGCATGGATTATTGTGTTTTGGAATTCCCCAAGCAACACATTACCATTTTGGTGACTCTACTCGATTTTCTATTTTTTTGTAATGTCAGTGAGAGGTACTGATATCCAATGAACAGGTTCAACAATAATCAATTCAAACCACAGGGGAGCTGTGCTGGAACAGAAAACATCTTTTGACTCAGAGGAGGCTACAAACTGAGATTAGAATCCTTTTATTCAGATAATTTGTGTCTATCCAGTTCCATATTAATAGGTTATTGACTACTGTGCCACACTGCTGCTTTAACTTATAATGTTACAAATAAAGACTGTAAGCCATTATTTTGGCTTCCATTGAGAAGCTGGTAGCATACAATAAAATTATAATTAAACAACAAACCGACTCATGTTAATACATAATATTGAATTTTGACAAGTCAAATATATTTCTCATATTTCTTTTGTTTATTCGTTATTTTAATTCCCTTCCCTTTTCTTCAGTATTGCTGCTACCTTGCCCAGCTGATCATTATTCATTCTGGCCAAGGTTGTGGTGAACAACTTGTTACAGGAGTATCCAAATGGGCCATATGGATGCAATTCTGTGATTTGGAATCCCAAACATGGAGCAGCACCCCTACGAAAGAAGGAGTGTTAGTAGTTCTGCGCACTACACTATACAAAGGACATATTGAGCTCACAGTAGGTGTACATTTACAAGAATTATACCTAGGCTCCAACAATTAAACAATAAGGAGCAGTCATGCAGTTAATTCATTGAACAGATTAAGGAGTAACTTAGCAAAATCATTTTGGCTGAATCATTTCAGAAGTAAATGTTTTGAGTCCATTATGACCCTTCAAAGTTTGGGAGAAGATTTGTAGCTCGGGTGCTCATTGTTGTGGTTCTGTTTGCCAAGCTGGGAATTTGTCTTGCAAACGTTTCGTCCCCTGTCTAGGTGACATCCTCAGTGCTTGGGAGCCTCCTGTGAAGCTCTTCTGTGCTGTTTCCTCTGGCATTTATAGTGGCCTGTCTCTGCCGCTTCCGGTTGTCAGTTCGAGCTGTCCGCTGTAGTGGCCGGTATATTGGGTCCAGGTCGATGTGTTTGTTGATAGAGTCTGTGGATGAGTGCCATGCCTCTAGGAATTCCCTGGCTGTTCTCTGTTTGGTTTGCCCTATAATGGTAGTGTTGTCCCAGTCAAATTCATGTTGCTTGTCGTCTGTGTGTGTGGCTACAAAGGATAGCTGGTCGTGTCGTTTCGTGGCTAGTTGGTCTTCGTGTATACGGATCGTTAGCTGTCTTCCTGTTTGTCCGATGTAGTGTTTTGTGCAGTCCTTGCATGGGATTTTGTATACTACATTAGTTTTGCTTATGGTGGGTATCGGGTCCTTCGTTCTGGTGAGTTGTTGTCTGAGCGTGGCTGTTAGTTTGTGTGCTGTTATGAGTCCTAGTGGTCACAGTAGTCTGGCTGTCAGTTCAGAAATGCAACCCAAAGGACTAGCCACACTACCATACATCAGGAGCATTTCTGAACTGACAGCCAGACTACCGCGACCACTAGGACTCATAACAGCACACAAACCAACAGCCACGCTCAGACAACAACTCACCAGAACGAAGGACCCGATACCCAGCATAAGCAAAACTAATGTAGTATACAAAATCCCATGCAAGGACTGCACAAAACACTACATCGGACAAACAGGAAGACAGCTAACGATCCATATACATGAACACCAACTAGCCACGAAACGACACGACCAGCTATCCTTAGTAGCCACACACACAGACGACAAGCAACATGAATTTGACTGGGACAACACTACCATTATAGGGCAAGCCAAACAGAGAACAGCCAGGGAATTCCTAGAGGCATGGCACTCTTCCACAGACTCTATCAACAAACACATCGACCTGGACCCAATATACCGGCCACTACAGCGGACAGCTCGAACTGACAACCAGAAGAGGCAGAGACAGGCCACTATAAATGCCGGAGGAAACAGCACAGAAGCGCTTCACAGGAAGCTCCCAAGCACTGAGGATGTCACCTAGACAGGGGACAAAACGTTTGCAAGACAAATTCCCAGCTCGGCGAACAGAACCACAACAATTATGACCCTTCTTCAGAAAAGGAGAGTAATATCAGATTCAAAGTGTTAACATTGTTTCTCTCTCCACAGATGTTGCCAGGTCTACTGGATTTCACCAGCACTTACAGTTCTTATTTCAGACTTCCTGCATCACAGAACTTTGCTTATACTGTATTTATGTTTATGGTAATGTTTAGCATTGCATTCTTCAAACCTCTTTTTGAAACTTTCATTTGTCCATGTTAAAGAAGTGATACATGGAGGCAGAATGAAGAGAAGATAATGATGATGCAGAAGTAATCTGAGAAATGATCTGAGAAATTCAATCTCTACAAGGTAGAAGGTTAAGAGGATCTTGTTGAATAATTTAAAATATCAAGTAAAGTTAAGTCAGGTGAACTTAGGGTATGCTATTTAGCTCAGTCAGTGCAGTGGAACAAAGGGAATAAACTTAAATTAGTGAACAATAATTGAAAACAGACTTTAGGAAAGTTGTTTATTACTGAAAGATTCAATAAGAATTTAAATTAACTGGCAGGTAAGGTAGTAGGATTAAAAATGTTTGATGGGTTCAAGAAGGCTGTTGATGTGAGCCAGGGTGTATTCATTGTGTACCTTTCCAGAAAACGAGTTCACAGAATCCCTACAGTGAGAAAACAGGCCATTTGGCCCATCAAATCCACTCTAACCCTCTGAAGAGCATCCCACTCTCTACCCCCATCCAACCATTCCCGTTACCCAGGATATTCTATGGCTAATCCTGCACATGTCTGAACACTCTGGGCAACTTAGCATTGGTTAACAATGGAACCAATCTTTACAAGCTTACAGAGCTCCACATTACAACCATGCACCTCCAAAGTATAGTTTTGATTTGTGTCCTTTGATAGGATCAAAGTTAATGGTCCACTATATACATCCATTAAACTAAATTAATATATACTTAACATGTTGAAGTACTAAAAGATCAAATGGGCCAAATGCTTTTCTTTCCCTTTGGTATTTTGATTTTCCTATTTTACGATAGAATCTTTATTTCATGGGACCAAATTGGTTTGGGTACAATGTTCTTGGCTCTATTTAGACCAAATCAAACCAAATAGCTTGACCATGTTAAATGAATGCTAGAGCTATGAAAATGGCTCCAATGATGTAAATGAGAATTGCCAAGCACAAAAATTACTAAGCTGGGTGAAATACATAGAAAACATCAAATGCTGTTAATTTTACAACAGAAATGTTGGACATCTAAACATATTCACTTGTTGAAACATGCGTTCCGCAAGGATCTGTTTTGGGACCATTGCTGTTTGTCATTTTTATAAATGACCTGGAGGAGGGGCTAGAAGGTTGGGTGAGCAAGTTTGTGGATGATACGAAAGTCGGTGGAGTTGTTGACAGTGTCAGGTTACAGCGGGATATAGATAAGCTGCAGAGCTGGGCAGAAAGGTGGCAAATGGAGTTCAATGTGGGTAAGTGTGAGGTGATTCACTTTGGTATGAGTAACAAAAAGATGGGGTACTGGGCTAATGGTCGGATACTTGGTAGTGTGGATGAGCAGAGGGATCTTGGTGTCCATGTACACAGATCTCTGAAAGTTACCACCCAGGTAAATAGTGCGGTGAAGAAGGCATATGGCGTACTGGCTTTTATTGGTAGAGGAATTGAGTTCCGGAGTCCTGAGGTCATGTTGCAGTTGTAGAAGACTCTGGTGCGGCCGCATCTGGAGTATTGTGTGCAGTTTTGGTCGCCATACTATAGGAAGGATGTGGAGGCACTGGAACGGGTGCAGAAGAGGTTTACCAGGATGTTGCCTGGTATGATAGGAAGATAGTATGAGGAAAGGCTGAGGCACTTGGGTCTGTTTTCATTGGAGAAAAGAAGGTTTGGGGTGACTTGATAGAGGTGTACAAGATGATTAGGGGTTTAGATAGGGTTGACCATGAGAACCTTTTTCCGTGTATGGAGTCAGCTATTATGAAGGGGCATAGCTTTAAATTAAGGGGTGATAGGTATAGGACAGATGTTAGGGGTAGATTCTTTACTCAGCGAGTCGTGAATTCATGGAATGCCCTGCCAGTAGCAGTGGTGGACTCTCCCTCTTTATGGGCATTTAAACGGGCATTGGATAGGCATATGGAGGATAGTGGGCTAGTGTAGGTTAGGTGTAGGATCGGCACAACATCGAGGGCCAAAGGGCCTGTACTGGGCTGTATTTTTCTATGTTCTATGTTCTATGTTCTATATGTAGTGCACATCAAAAAATGGCTAACTGTCAAGTTTGCAAATATGCCATCTGGGAAAGTTGTGGAAAGAACTAGATATAGCTTTCATGGCAATGAAATGTAACCTCAGCGTCACAAGAGCATTTTAATTGTTAGATGGTTTCAATATATATGTTAGGATCATCTAAGGTTGTCACTCTGTATTTGACATTGTTGTTTATTGCTATAGACCTAGACCTTCTCCTTTGGTTCGAACACCTGGCCCTTCAAGTTTTAATGTATGTTAAGTCCACTCATGGAGACAACGCACTATAGGCACTGGTAATTACAGAAACTTTTGTATATAACCTAAATTTGTTTGATAATAAAGGAGGTATGAACCTTTGCTTTGAACTAAGCTGAAAACAATTGTGGGGATAGAAACTATTCTGCCAATGGCTCTCCAGTTGCCTGCTACATGGATATTAACCTGCTATTTTTTCAATATTTCAGTATTGTATAAAGCTACTTTATTCCAGTGATTCTTTTAGGTTCTCTTCTTCATTCAAGCTCTGAGCAGACATCTAGGTTGAATTTAAATTATACATAGACTGCTAGGCAGCAGAATGCTATGCTTTGAACTGCACTAGTTCCAACCTTCCAGGAGTGTCATTAACGCATGATTGTTGAGGTCACAGTTACACAGCCGCTTACCTTAGAGATTTATGCAAATATTCATTAATTCCTACCTCTAACGTGACTAGCAGATTGATAACCCGAACCAGGGATTTCAGGATCTCCCTTGTGAAAGCCAACCAATCTTGACCTATAAAGTGACAATGCTTCGGACAAGGAGAAAAAAGATCCAGCCTCAGACAGTAACAAAGAGAACTCTGAATGTGAACCAAAAGGAATTGTCTGCTGCAGCATCTATTTAGCGAGAAAGATCGTTCAGAAACAGTCCAACAGACAACACTTTCACTTAAAGGCCTGAGCAATCCAATTTTTTCATTGATATTATGTTGAAAATCTGAGGTCTATTTTCTTAATAAAATCTCAAAGATTCTCCTCGTGCTGAACTCCTTTAATCACTGGATATTAGGTGTGTGATGCAGACTACAAGCATATTTTGAAATATAGAAATTGAGAAATACATATCACCCAAGTGTCTGCCTCTCAACACCTTCTTTGCAATGAAGAAAATGCAGCATCAACTGACTTGTATTAGTCAAGTTTAACTAAATAAAGTGATAGTCTATTTTTACTACCGCCACAATTTGACTTCCATCAACTGATTTTTATGCTGGGTGTATTTTTGGGACTGAAAGGGTTTAAAAAAAGAAAAACACTGAGTTAAATGGACACAGTCATCACTTGACTTGGTTGACCCAAGCTCGTGAAACCATCAGTGAGCAAGTTCCGGTCTGACCCAAGATCAACATGTTATCGCAATGACTGAAACCAGTCACTCAGACCTGTATCTCTTGTTTGATCGACACTTTTCTGGAAATGTCAAATATTGGGATGAAAATCATTTGCAAATTATTTAGCTTGAAAGACCAACACTGGAGCCAGAGGCTGGATTAAACACAAGAACTGTGTTTTGGGATCTTCATTTTGACCTAGTTAACTACATTTTAAATTGGTGTGTGATATAACTGTATGCTAAGAGGAATCAAAAATATTTGAGCACAGCAGGGAGAAGACTGATGGATTCATAGCAGCAGAAATCAAAGGCTGTCTTTCTTTCTCTCTTCCTGTTTATTTTCTTTCAATTTTTCTGAAGATAAGACCCATTGAGAAGCAAATCAAGGAAACATCTATTCACCATGAACTCAAAGATTCCCTCAAAATCACCACTGTTGAGGATACAAACCATCAATTAAACAATCTAACACCTCGAGGACTATAGGGACGTTTAAGTAGCATTACTTTTATTCTTACTGAAAATACACCTTTACTTAAGCATTATACATGTGTATGTGTCTGTGTGTGTCTGTGTATGTTTGTATCTGTGTATGTGTGTGGGTGTCTGTGTGTATGTGGTGTTAAGTTATATTATTCTTTGTCGGGTTTAGTAAGTAATTATATCCCTTCCGCACTAAAGAAAATGTTGTAATTGGCTCCTTCATTTTGATTTAGTTAACGGCATTTTGAATTGACATGCAATATAGTTTGCTGTTAAAAGGAATTTTTTAAAAATTGCGATCAAGTAAGAGGTGGTTAAAACAAAAGAAACAAATTCTTCTTCCTCAGCTGTCATAACACAACCTTAACCCAAACCCAGGGAGCATAATTACTGTTATGGACTAGGCCAGATCACTCAAAACATTCGTAAGCAGGCAACCCAGTCCATAATTTTGCAATTTGTTTTAGTATGTGTACAGTGATAGTTACCCAGAGTAAGCTAACTAGGTTGACTACAAAGGTTTAAAACAGACAAAAAGTTTATTCACAAAATTACAGAATGAAATACAAAGAACAGAATAAAGGACCCCTACAGAACTCAGTCTACCCAAACTAAACTTAATTATGCTGTTCTGAATATACACAACAGTCTCAATAAGCAAACCCCTCTGAAAACACAGTAAAAAGAGGGACAGATACTTCCAGGTTGAAGTTAGAAGGGCAGAAGGAGAGAGAAAGTTTCCACACAACTTACTTTGAACTCTCAACTAGTTCTGGACTGAACTGAACAGCTGGAGGGCTGACCACTCCCCTTTCATTGTACAGGTCACTTTTAAAACATGACTACTTTGGCCTGAAGTCTCATCTGTTTATATATAAACAAAAAGGCCTCTCAATACCCTTTAATCTCTATACCAAACCAGACTAATTGACACCGGGAGAATTTATGATCCCTCTGAGAAAACCAAGGGCACAGTCTCCTTGAGAAAAGAAACAACTTTTAGAAAAAAGGAACCAGCTTTGTGACATTTCCCCCTTCAAAAAAAATGAATCATCAATACCAAAAGATGGCTTATTTTTTTTAAACCCTTCAAAAACCTGGTTAGTAGTCCAAACACTATACTATACTATACTACTATACTACACTATACTACTATACTACACTATACTACCTATAAACATGCAAACATGCACAACCCCATGCAAATTCAGGTAGTGGCACACCCACCACTGAACACCTCCGTATCTCATTAGAGTCTCAATAACACATCGGCAATCATGTGCTCGTGACCTGTCACATGCACAGTTGTCAAATTGAATGGATGCAACAACAAGCTCCACCTAAACAGCCTGGCATTTTTGTCCTTAAATTTTTCCACAAATGTCAATGGGTTATGATCAGTGTATACGAATGCCTCAGATGAATTGCTGGTAATATAAACACTAAAATGTTACAATGTCAACACCAAGCTTAAAGTCTCTTTCTCCACCATTGAATATTTCTGTTGATGAATGCTCAACTTTCTGGAAAAATACCTGGTGAGTCTTTCTATTCTGTTGTCATCCTCCTGCAGGAGCACCGCACTGACACCCACATCACTGGCATCAATAGACACCTTGAAAGGCTTTGTTCAATCCAGTGTGGCTAATACTGGGCCAGTGGTTAACAGTTTTTAGGCTGCCAAATGCCTTTTGACAGTCCTCTGTCCACTGAAACTTCTTGCCTTTTTTTAATAATTCGGTGAGTGGAGCAGCCACACAGCTAAAATTTGGCACAAAACTTTGGTAAAATCCACTCAACTCCAGGAACCATAGTACTGCTTTTTTTTGTCGACGGTATCGGAAATTCTCCAATTTCTTTCATTTTTGCATCCCGTAGGGCCACTTGTCCATGCCCAATAACATGGCCCAGGAAGGTGACTTGGGCTTTGGCAAATTCACTCTTAACCACGTTTTCCACCATGCCTGCCTTCCCAAGTCGATCGAGCAAGTCTGATAAATGCTGTAAATGTTCCTTCCACAAGTGACTAAAAATCACAAGGTCTTCAACATACACCACACAGTTAGATAATCCAACAATGACCTTATTGGTCAGTCTCTGAAATGCGGCTAGAGCATTTTTCATAACTAATGGCATGACTTTGAACTGATACAGTCCATGTGACATGACAAAAGCTTGAATTGCCTTCGCTATCTCTGACGGAGGTACTTGCCAGTAGCCTCTGAGCAAGTCCAACTTAGAAATGTAAGTTGCTTGTCCCACTTTTTCGACACAGTCCTCCAATAATGGAATTGGATATGCATCAGTCTTTGTAATGGTATTGACTTTGCAATAGTCCAAACGTAACCATTGGGTACCATCCAGCTTTGGCACCATGACCATGGGTGAGCTTCAGTCAATGTAACTCACTTCAATTATGCCATCTTGGAGCATGCACTCTATCTCCTTCTGAATCCGTGCCAACGTTAGAGGGTTATGCCTGTAAAGATGTTGCTTAATCAGAACAGCGTCTCCTATCTCTACATCTTGCACAATTAGGTTAGTACTTCCCATTTTATTTCCGCATATCTCCCCATGTGATAGTAATAACGCTTTCAGGTCATTTTGATTTTTTTGTGGAAGGTAACTCAATCATTTATCCCAATTTTTGACAACTTCCTCATTGTCCAATTTGATTTGAGGAATGTCCAATTCAGAATCCTCTGAACTCAGATCTTCCTTCTGTGCTGTAATCATTAACACCTTCTCCTTTGCCTTCCTTCCTTATCAAAATACCTTTTGAGCATATTCACATGACACACTCTGTGAGATTTCTTCCTGTCTGGAATCCTTGTCAAGTAGTTCACCCCACTCAATTTCCTCTCAATTTGATAAGATCCACTAAACCTGGTTTTTAAAGGTTCACCTGTTGCTGGAAGTAACACCAATACCTTATCCCCAATTGCAAAATTGCGAATTTGTAATTTCTTGTCCGCTTCCTGTTTCATTGCGATACTTTTAAATGCTGTCTTGCCAACTCTCCAGCTCTAATTAGTTGTTCTCTAAAATTTGACACATAGTCCAAATGGGTGGTCTCTGAATTCTGACTGATTAATTTCTCCTTCATCAATTTTAACAGTCCTCTTACTTCATGTGCAAAAATTAGTTCAAATGGTCTCAATTTCCTTGATTCATTTGGTGCATCTCTGATTGCAAAATGTACAAATGGACCCCACTTATCCCAATCATCTGGATAATCCTAACCATAAGGCCTCAACATGGTCTTTAGTGTTTGATGCCATCTCTCTAGTGCTCCCTGTGATTCTGGGTGGTACGCAGTAGATTTGAATTGCTTTTTTCCCAAGTTATCCATGACCTTCTTGAATAGTTTAGATGTGAAGTTCGATCCTTGATCTGACTGGATCTCTATTGGTAGCCGTATTGAGTAAAAAATTTAAGTAACTTTTCTACAACTCTTTTAGCTCTGATGTTGCGTAATGGGATTGTCACTGGAAATCTAGCCAACACATCCATTATCATTAATAAATGTTTATTCCCACTTTTTGTTTGAGGTAGGAGACCTATGCAATCAATTAAGATTCTTGTGAAAGGTTTCTCAAATGGTCGAATAGGTATTAAAAGGTGCAGGTTTTATTACTACCTGTAGTTTTTTGATTAGCTGACATGTATGACGTGTCTGACAAAATTCAACTATATCCCTGCGCAGTCCAGGTCAGTAAAAATTTCTTTGTACTTTGGCTTGTGCTTTCCTCACCCCGAAATGACCTCTAAGTGGTAACTCATGCACCACTCATAGCAACTCCTTTCTATAACCTACCTGCAAAACAATTTGATGCATCTCTGCCCATTTCTCATTTGCTTGAATGTGTGATGGTCTCCATTTCCTCATTAAGACATCATTAGTTAAGTAATAACACACAGGAATGCATTCACTTTCCTTCTTTGTAAATGTCTTTAGATATAACTGTTTTAAGTTCTCATCTTTCTGCTGTAATTAGATCAGCTTAGCAGAGCTAAAGATACTTGCATGTGTACCTATTTGCTCCTTCTCTGTTCCACTTATCTGATCAAAAAAGGTCTCGGATAAAGCTATGTCAGCTTCTTTATCCGTGCCTTTTGAACTCTCCTTCTTCAACTTGTGCCTCTGTGATCTTGTGATCACATAATCAGGGAAAGTTCCTGAATAAAGATCCTTCATTTCTTCAGTTGCCTGTATCTTCACTGGCTTTTCAACCAGGGTAGGCAAAACACCTACTGGTGAATCAGCTATATTATTTGCAAGGACAAATTGTATTCCTGGAGCTGAGAGTTTGTCCAATATTCCTACCACAAATTCTCCACTTTTCTCTGGACTCTATAGCATCACTTTACATAATTGAGTGCTTTTTGTCTCACCATGAATTCCTATTACCAGCACCTTTTCTGGTAATAGTCCCTCAGGAGTACAATTCTCCTCATCCATTAGCGTTATAGACTGAGAGGATCCCGTGTCCCTTAATATTGTGATCTCTTTATCTACTACTCCTGGCCTATGTGAATAAACTTTACCCTTGCATGTATTTTTTTAAGCAGATCTGGCACTTCCTCCTTTATCAACCTCTGATCCTCTTGTACACTCTGAGGTAGTTGTCTAACTTACCTTGTGCCTTTTATTACAGCAAAACTCCCAGGCATGTCTGGCTTTCCTACACCTGGCTTTCTCCTTGCCCACCAACACTGTGATTTCGTGTGGCCCACTTTACTGCAATTAAAACACCGGATCTCTTTAACTTCTTTGTCCCCCTCAAGGGTTTCCTTTTTAACCTGGGGTAAGTTATCCTTGTGACCTTCACTGAGATCTACATTTCCCTTTCCACGTGAGGATTTCTCTTTGCCCCAATTTCTATTCCTCATGGAATAAAATTGATTCTGGAAGCCAAACCAAGTTTTAATGACTGGCTCATAATCATCAGCTCCTTCAGCTGCTAACCTTGCCGTTTTAACTCTCTGCTCTTCCACATGGGTTTGTACTACTTCCTCACTAAGCCTACCCTCAGCCTTTGTCTCCAGCCTCTTAAGCTGACTTTCCTTTTTAAGTGTCAGTTTCTGAAGTTCGAAAGCTCTCTCTTTTTCTTTCTCTGCTCTTTCTTTTTCCCCTCTCTTCCTCTGCTCGCTCTTTTTCTCTGTTCTGCTGTGCTCTCTTTTTCCCTCTCTTCTGCTTTTAATCATAACTCAAACGGTTTCATTTCTGCTGTCCTGTCCTTATCTCCCACCACTAACTCAAGCTGCTTCATTTGCAATTGAATTTGTGCCATCTCTATAGATTCTGATGGTTTCTCTGGCAAGTCTAAATGCTGAGTTACTGTTGTAATTATCTCTCCTTTCCTCACAGAAGCAGATAGTTTCAATTCCAGCTTCTCTGCTAATTCCTGCAGCTTGGTCTTATTCTCCTTTTGCAAAACTTCCAAAGTCACCGCATCCACTTCCAGCCAACCTTTGGTGACTGAAAGAGCCATTACTATCCCAAGCTTTGTCTACCCACCCAAACTAACACTCAAAATAAGGACACTAGGACCTACCACTCACTGTTTAAGATCCCACAAAAATCCCCCAATCTGTTATGGACTAGGCCAGACCACTCAACATTCTTGAGCAGGCAGCCCAGACCATAACTTTGCAATTTCTTTTGGTAAGTGTACAGTGAAAGTTACCCGGAGTAAATTAGCGAGATTGACTACCGGGGTTTAAGAGAGGCAAAAAAATGTATTCACAAAATAACACAATGAAACACCAAGAACAGAATAAAGAACCTCAACAGGACTCAGTCTACCAAACCAAACTTAATTATGCTGTTCAGAATATACACAACAGTCCCAATAAGCAAACCCCCTTAAAAACACAGTTTTAAAAAAAAGGAACAGATGCTTACAGGGTGAGGTTAGAAGGGCAGAAGGAGAGAGTTTCTACACAGTTCACTGTTGAACTCCCAACTAGTTCTGGACTGAACTGCTCAGCTAGAGAGCTGACCACTCTCCTTTCATTGTACAGGTCACTTTTAAAACATGACTACTTTACTTTGAAGTCTCATCTGCTTACATATAAACAAAAAGGCCTCTCAATGCCTTTTAATCTCTGTACTAAACCAGACTAATTGACACCGGGAGCATTTATGATCCCACTGAGAAAATCAAGGGCATAGTATCCTTGAGAAAAGGAACAGCTTTTAGGAAAAAGGAAGCAGCTTTGCGACAATTACCTTCAGAACATTTTGCACAGCAGCGTTCTCTCTCTAAAAGGTTTTCATGTTTGACATAAATAGGACAGTGGAATTTATCCATTTTGGAACTTGTGCCCAGGCTGCTGTGCCATTGTTTCCACAGGAAGCTGTCCCTATGGTTGTAATAGGCGCATCATTTAACAGATGCTGTACTAAACAACGATTTCTAGCAAATCTTTAAAATGGCATCTTTCAATATCTTTCAGTTGGTGAATTTATTTTGTTTCTCTCAGCTTTAAGTGCCACTAAAAGCCAGCAGTACCAGATATACTGCCCACTCGGCCTGTCTAACATATCACCCAATGTGTGCCAGTTACACCATAATATTACATGACTTTACAAACTGTGTTTTATATTCAGACAGCTTTCATTCCCTCCTCTTCAGGCAGGGATTAGTGTAGTTTGGTAATTGTTTTCGTCCATACAGACATGATGGGCCAAAGGACCTGTTTCCATGTTGTATAACCTTCCCGCTCTATGAATATATAACTGTCCCTTCTACTATTATGGGGCAATGATGACTTTCCATCTCCAATGAAATAATTATATTTTATTCTGCTTTGTCTTTTACTTATACATTTCCAGAAATTAATGTCTTTTGTCCCTTCCTACATAATGTATCTAGTATTACATCCCGATGGATCCAACTTAGTTTACTATTGATCTTCAAGTCTGAATTAACGCAATCTGACCTGACCTTACATGCAACCCATTCAAACGTTATTGTAAACACTGATGAATTTGCCTTTCAGTTCTCTTCTGGGTCCCTTTTGACCCACATCATTTCTGCAATGTCTCTTTCATTTCTTTATTTGCACACTTTGTTTGTAGTTCTGCTTTTAAGCTTCATTTAGTACCACTATATGCATTTAATAAACATGTATCTGGCTAGTGAATAGTGTGAGTGATCCACTGTTTAACCACGTTATTGGGTGGTACCCCCCAGTTTGTATTCCATCACCAAATCAGTGGGATGTGGATACCCACCCTTGAAGCCTAAGGAGCAGCTTCCGAACTCGGACACCACCAGCAGGGAGAAATGCCACTGGAAGAAAACAAGTAGCAGAGGCCAGTCATTTTGGCCTTCTCTGGAGTTTAAACACATGCTTTAGGAGGTAAACAAACGTGAATCAAATCATCTAGGTTGGTCTAATCAGCAGAACATGACAGGGAAACTGGGTGGTATAGTGGTTGGCACTGCTGCCTCACAGTGCCATGGACCTGGGCTCAGTCCTCAGCAAAGGTCTTACCTTTATCTCCCTCTGTCCATGCATCAATTAATTTAATATGCATCGTGATGTTGAACACTTCATCTGCTACCTCCGAGCTTACTTTTACAATCAGGACTCCCGCCCAGCTCCAACACACTGCATCCACCTGGACACCCCGCGCTGGCCTATTACCTGCCCTCTACCTCTTCATTTCCAACTGCTGCCGAGACATTAACCGCCTCAAATTGTCTACCCCCCTCCCCCACACCAACCTCTCACCCTCACAACGCACAGCCCTCCACTCCTTCTGCTCCAATCCCAACCTCACCATCAAACCAGCAGATAAAGGGGGTGCAGTGGTAGCCTGGCACACTGACCTCTACACAGCTGAAGCCAGACGCCAACTCGAAGACATCTTCTCCTATCACCCCCTCGACCATGACCCCACACCCCATCACCAAACCATCATCGCCCAGACCATACAGAACGTCATCACCTCAGGAGATCTCCCACCCACAGCTTCCAACCTCGTAGTCTGGGAACCCCGCACCTTCCGAATCTACCTCCTTTCCAAGATCCACAAGCCTGACCACCCCGGCTGACCTATTGTCTCAGCCTGCTCCTGCCCCACTGAACTCATCACTACCTACTTCGATTCTGTCCTATCACCCCTAGTCCAGGAACTCCCCACATACATTTGAGACACCACCCACGCCCTCCACCTCCTCCAAGACTTCCATTTCCCCAGCCCCCAACGCCTTATCTTCACCAGGGACATCCAATCCCTCCACACCTCCAATGGCCATGACCAGGGCCTCCAAGCCCTCCGTTTCTTCCTGTCCCCACGTCCCCAACAGTACCCTTCCACTGGCACTTTCATTCGTTTGGCTGAACTGGTCCTCACCCTTAACAATTTCTCCTTCAAATCCTCCCACTTCCTCTAGACCAAAGTGGTAGCCATGGGCACACGTATGAGCCCCAGCTATGCTTGTCTCTTTGTTGGCTACGTAGAACAGTCCATCTTACGTAATTACACCAGCACCACTCCCCACCTCTTCCTCCGCTACATTGATGACTGTATTGGCGCCACCTTGTGCTCCCGCGAGGAGGTTGAGCAATTCATCAACTTCACCAACACATTCCGCTCTGACCTTAAATTTGCCTGGACCACCTCTGACACCTCCCTCCCCTTCCTGGACCTCTCCATCTCCATTAATGATAACCAAATTGACACTGACATTTTTTACAAACCCACTGACTCCCACAACTACCTGGATTACACCTCTTTCCATCATACCTCCTGCAAAAATGCCATCCCCTATTCCCAATTCCTCTGCTGTATCTGCTCCCAGGAGGACCAGTTCCACCACAGAACACACCAGATGGCCTCCTTCTTTAGAGATCGTAATTTCCCTTCCCACGTGGTTAAAGATGCCCTCTAACGCATCTCATCCACATCCTGCTCCTCCGCCCTCAGACCTCACCCCTCCAACCGTAAGAAGGACAGTATCCCCCTGGTGCTCACTTTCCACCCGACCAACCTTCGCATAAACCAAATCATCCGTCGACATTTCCACCCCACCAAACGGACCCCACCACCAGGGATATATTTCCCTCCCCACCCCTTTCCGCCTTCCACAAAGACCGTTCCCTCCGTGTCTACCTGGTCAGGTCCACACTCTCCCACAACCCACCCTCCAGTTCTGGTACCCTCCCTTGCCACCGCAGGAATTGCAAAACCTGCACCCACACTTCCTCCCTCACCTCCATCCAAGGCCCTAAAGAAGCCTTCCACATCCATCAAAAGTTTTACCTGCACATCCACCAATGTCCCGATGCGGTCTCCACATTGGGGAGACTGGATGCATCCTCGCACAGCGCTTTAGGGAATATCTCTGGGACACCCGCACCATTCAACCCCACCGTCCCGTGGCCCAACATTTCAACTCTCCCTTCCACTCTACAGAGGACATGCAGGTCCTGGCCCTCCTCCAACGCCGCTCCCTCACCATTCGATGCCTGGATGAAGAACGCCTCATCTTCCGCCTCGGAACACTTCAATCCCAGGGCATCAATGTGGACTTCACCAGTTTCCTCATTTCCCCTACCCCCCACCTTACCTCAGTTCCAACTTTCCAGCTCAGCACTGGCCTCATGACTTGTCCTACCTGCCAATCTCCCTTGCCACCTATCCACTCCACCCTCCCCTATGACCTATCACCTCCATCCCCACCCCCATTTACCTATTGTACTCTTTGTTACCTTCTCCCCAGGCACACCGCCCCTATTTATCTCTCCACCGTGGAGACTTCCTGCCTCCATTCCTGATGAAGGGCTTCGGGAAGAGGTGCCCAAAACGTCGATTTTCCTGCTCCTCGGATGCTGCCTGACCTGCTGTGCTTTTCCAGCACCACTCTAATCTAAACCTGAGTTTAAATCCCACCTCAGGCTACTGTCTGTATGGAGTTTGCATATTCTCGGTGTCTGCATGGGTTCCCTCCGGGTGCTCTGGTTTCCTCCCACACTCCAAAAAAGTGCAGGTTAGGTGAATTGGCCATGCTAAAAATGCCTGTAGTGCTAGGAGCATTAGTTAGGGGGATGGGTCACTCTTTGGATAGTCAGGGTGGGCAAAATGGCCTGCTTCCATACTGTAGGGAATCTACTCTAATGACCCCCACCCCAACATTAAATTTTAGCAAGAGCTAACTAGTTGAAGCATAGTGAGAGTGGGACAGTTTGCAATTTAGCAGATTGCACTTTTGCTATCAACTCTCCAGTTAAAAATCACACAACACTCGGTTATAATCCAACAGGTTTGTTTGGAAGTACTAACTTGTACTTCCAAACAAACCTGTTGCACTATAACTTAATGTTGTGCGATCTTTAACTTTGTCCACCTCAGTCTAACATCGGCACCTGCACCTTCACATCAACTCTGCAGCTGACATGTAGTTTTGGGAGCACTCAGAAGTGTAATGCTGACAACGTCTTTGGGAGCCTAGTTTGTTTGAACCTTCCCCAATCTGGTTGGCAGCACTGCTTGTTAAATATAGAGCTTTTACGAGCTTAAATTGGGAGCAATTCCTTCACATTTCCCCTCAGTTCACCTTTCTGACGGTAGTACTACTGCATTGAAAATTGAGAGAGCTCAGACAAATGCTTGAATAGATATTTTTCTTTCCTAAAAACTACTTGCTTTTGTCTTGAATATTCATTGGTGATTTTAAGAGTATTATAAATTGTGAAGTGTAAAGGAGTGCTGATTTAAGAAAATTATACTTTACTTTCTGAATCCAGGAAATGATAAAATGGTCATATTCCAGATACGAAAAGAAATGCTGACCATCAATGTGATCAGTCATACTTTGCCTCCCTAACATACAGAACAAGATGTTCTGATAATAAGCAACCATCTGGAACATCAAGACCTTGACGATACATGAAATGTCAAAATGTCTGCACTTATTATAACCCAGCACAAAATCTTTCCTCATTTTCTGTGAAAGTCTACTTAAATACAATTGCAAATGTAACACCAAAAGGAGTCGCACAAATAATTGCTTTTGGCAGTCAAAGTTCAACGTACTGTAGTCCAGAAGAAAATTGTGATCATGTAAAAGACTATTTAACAAGATTTTAGAAAGATACCAGGGCCTTTTAGCAACTCACCTCATGGATGGTGCTTGGAAAGCATCGCAGAAAAGCATCCTGTCAGTCTTTTGAAGAGTATTTTATGTGTTCCTGTGATTCACCTTCACCTGTATCTATTTTTCTCTTCCTGAATTATACAGACATTTGATGAGATCTGGTAATTTGCAAAAGTGAAATAAAAACAAAATGCTGAAAGGTGCACAGTTGGTTCAGCACATCAAAGAGAAGAGAAGGTACACAGAAAGAATTAACCTTTCTTTCCTTTCATATCCTGATTCATGCAATTTATACTTTCACTATTTTCTTTTAATACTTTACATTTGAAGCTTGCATTTGTTCTGTTTGCATTAGTACAGACTCTTGTTATACTTAAGAGCTAATGTTCTGTGCAGGTGAGGAGAGTGAATCAGTTTCCCTTTTGTATACCTCCTCTCTGTCCATTGCAATATACTCTTACTGAGTAAGGGTATCAAGGAATATTCACGATAGATAGGAAAATTAAGTTGACATCTATAGACACCTTTGATTCATTCTTTGCATCTCATTGTGCAGCAGCTCCAGACTTCACACCTTGGTCCATTGGACATTGTCTAGGGATCAATGGCTTCAGTACCTTCAGTGTTATATTTACAGCTCCACAAAGACTCACACAAACAGATCTAAAAACAGAAACTGCTGAAAAGCTCAGACGGTCTGGCTGCATCTGTGGAGAGAAATCAGAATTAACATTTCGGGTTCAATGACCCTTCCTCAGAACTGTTATTGACCCAGTAAGGCATTTGATAAGCGACCCACGGTAGGTTATTGCACAAAATAGGGAGGCATGGGATTGAGGCTGATTTCAGAGTCTGGATCAGAAATTGGCTAGCTGAAAGAAGACAGAGGGTGGTGGTTGATGAGAGTTCAGTTACTAGTGGTGTACCGCAAGGATCTGCTTTGTGTCCACTGCTGTTTGTCATTTTTATAAATGGCTTAGATGAAGGCGTAGAAGGATGTGTTAGTAAATTTGCGGATGACACTAAGATCAGTGGAGTTGTGGATAGTGTCAAAGGATGTGAATGTTACAGAGGGACACAGATCTGGTGCAGAGCGGGGCTCAGAGATGCCAAATGGACTTTAATGCAGAAGGAGGAACAACAGGAATAAAGAGTACATGGCTAATGGTAAGACTCTTGGCAGTGTAGATGAGCAGAGAGATTTTGGTGTCCATGTACATGAGTTTCGAAGTCACGAGGTCATGTTGCAGCTGTTCAAAACTCTAGTGCGACCACCCTTAGAGAATTGCATACAGTTCTGGTCACTGCATTGTAGGAAGGACGTGAAAGCATTGGAAAGGGATCAGAGGAGATTTACTAGGACGTTGCCTGGATTGGAGAGAAGGTCTTATGAGAAAAGGCTGAGTGACTTGAGGCTGTTTTCACTAAAGAGAAGAAGATTGAGCGGTGACTTAATTGAGACGCAAATAAGATAAATCAGAGGGTTAGATAGGGTGGACAATGAGAGCCTTTTTCCTTGGATGGTGATGGCTAGCATGAGGGGATATGGCTTTAAATTGAGGGGTGATAGATATAGGACAGATGTCTGAGGCAGGTTCTATACTCAAAGTAGTAGGGGCATGGAATGCCTGGCCTGCAACTGTAGTAGACTCGCCAGCTTTAAGGGCATTTAAATAGTCATTGGATAGGCATATGGACAAGAATGCAAAGTGTAGGTTAGATGGGCTTCACATTGGTTCCACAGATTGGTGCAACATCAAGGGCCAAAGGGCCAGTATTGCGCTGTAATGTTCTATGTTCTAAGAGTAAACACATGCACTGAGAAACGTGAGAATGTATTTACCACCAATCGTCACTATGTCAATTCAGTTCCATTAGAAGTCTTCTTTCTTTCCTTCCTTCTATTTCTCAATGGAGTCTCTGAGTCTGCAGCTAGGGTTGGAAGAAGTCCGCGATATACAGTGGAAGCCTTTGGCCTGGAGTTTTATTTGGCTGACCACAGGGGCATGTGTGTCTTGAGGGAGTCATGCATGTCCTGGCCAGATGTAAGTGCATGCTCCTCAGTTTGTACTCTCTGTCAGGCCTGAGGGTGGGTAAGCAGGTTGAAGGTTGAAGACCCAGATACCATTGGAGCGTTCTGAGAGCAGACCTCTCAGGATTCCCTGATTCCCTGTCATTCAGGTCTGTCAGCATACCCAGCAGATCCTGAGAGTTCTGGACCTGGCCACACCATTACATCACAAACCTGTCCATGGAAGCTTCCAGATGATTGTTAGCCTAATGCAGGAGGGCCCTGCATAGCATTGCTGCAGTCCTGCAGCCATTGTGCCCCGGCATTTGTATCTGGGGTCATAGAGCCATAGAGATGTACAGCACGGAAACAGACTCTTTGGTCCAAATCGTCCATGCTGACCAGATATCCTAACCTAATTTAGTCCCATTTGCCAGCACTTGGCCCATATCCCTCTAAACCCTTCCTATTCATATACCCATCCAGATGCCGAGGTGCCAGAGGAGATGTCTAGTGGGGCTGCCCTCTTCAATGTGGCCAATGTGGACATGCTGCTGCAACCTGTAATACCGCAAAAGAGAAATCACGTTGTATCTGAGGGTTATAGGTGGTGGTAGGTTACAAGGTACTTTGACAGTCAGGTTGACGTGAGAGTTGAGCTGCAGTGAACTATTCTATCTTAATAAAAACTGAAAGAACTGCAGATGCTGGAAATCCGAAACAAAAACAGAAATTGTTGGGAAAGCTCAACAGGTCCAGCAGCACCTGTGGAGAGAAATCAGAGTTAATGTTTCGGGTCCAGTGACCATTCCTCAGAACTAATGGCAGCTAGGAAAAGTTTGGATTTTATGCAGAAGTTAGGAAGGAGGTAAGGAGTAAACAATAGGCAGAGATAGAGCCCAAAGAGAGAGAAGAACAGTTGGATAGAAAAAGGAGTGGATAACAGTCAGCCTACAAAGGGGAGAGCTGTTAAAGGGGACTGTCAGTGGCTAACAATGAGTTGTGTGTTAGAACAGACTATGTGATAACAGGGCCCAGAGTGTGGGTTTGGGGTAAGGACATGGTAGAGCTCAAGCCTGAAATTGTTGAACTTTATACCGAGTCCAGAATGCTGTCGGGTCCCCAAACAGAAAATGAGGTTGCTGTTCTTCCAGTTTAAATGAAGCTGAATGTCAAGCACCCCATCGCCAATGCTGGCCCTTTCCGCTCGGTCACATTGAATGGAACAGCAAACTCACTGGGCTGAATGGCCTAATTCTGCTCCTTTATCTTATCTTATGGCCTTACTGCAGACCCCCTTCTTTCTGCAGTGACCTGAGTAGTGGTCAGACTCTTAGTGTTTGCTGGTGTGGTGTCATCTGGTGGTCCTGGGGAAAGAGGACATCCCCCTGCACCGTCCCATTCACCAGGACCTTAAGATCCTTGTCCGCAAAGCAGAGCACCAATTTCTCCTGATTCACTGCTGTGTCCAGCCAATGGTGTGCAGTCACACAGGGCAGCTCTGGAATGCTAGTGTTGGTCCGGGTGCATAGTGGATTTTCAAACATGGCATCAGTACCAGTTTATTCAGGCAATGGTGGGCATTTCCCATGATGGCAAATGGGAGAAATGGGCTGGCATAGAATGAGAGGGGCATTATATGGGCAGGGTAGGTAGTTAATGAGGTGAGTTTGAGATGGTAGGAACTCAACAGGTCTTATGGAGGAAAACCCTCAATGAAACCCAATGAAGTTGACACATCTGAAACGTATATCCTCAACGAGTTCAATTGGAATATATTATTCTAATTCACTTTTCCTGTCCTTTCCATACGTCTAGTCTAATTTAATTTAAAATTATCCTCTTGTGTCTGTCTCATTAGCTGCATGTCATCCAAGTCCTAATATCCTCCATTCTTCCTTCCTTTAAATTCTGTCAATAGCCCCTAATTTCAGATCAGTTAACTAGTAAAAGCAATATTTCATTATTTGTACCTTTCCAGACTCCCTTACTGTTATGTGTTCCCTTATTTTGCCAAGAATAAAATTCCACCTTTTTTAAAAAACTGACACTGTTCTGTCAGAGGAGCCAAAATCTGAATATTAACAGTATTCCTCCAATTCATAGTCAAGTACCTCAGAGCCAGTGGGATTCCTATCAGGAACCTGCCAAAAATATTCTGTAATAATTATCAAGTGGATCATGGTGTGTGGACATGGGGAACATAAAAATCATAGCATATCCTGGTAATAGTATTATTTAAACAATACTATAGAAGAATAGTTGAAAAGCTTTTCATTTTACATTCATCAGGACTGGCACACAAGAAACAGACTTGAAAAAGGTACACCAATTTATACAGCATATGAAGAGAGTGACATCTATTAGAGCTGTCATTGGCAGCAGGAACAGTGAAAGATTAATCTTAGTTGTCAGATGAGGTAGGTGAACTTTGATTGGTAAAGGTGTTGCCATGGGAATGCAGCAGAGATTGGGAGTTGCCATCAGCGCTATCCTGCATGATAATTTTTACCTTGATAAAATCATCATTCACAGTATATCGCACACACTCATGAAAGTGTATATGAGCACCATCTTTGTCCCTAAGCATTGCTCGGTCTGCCTTAGTTTACTCTTTGCAGGAAGGTGTCTCAAAAATTTGAGCAACAGGTGAAGTTAGCTGTCTCTCACTGCTACATTTTAGTAAACCTACAAGTAGTTTTCTCCACTAAACCATTGCATGCTTAAAGCCAAAAGATATTTTATCAAGCGCACAAATGAGTAATGATATATGAATGTCAGTGCTGGTGTGATGCCAACTATATAGACTGAATAGTTAGAGGACTATAGCAAACAACATGGCCCATTGACCAATGGATAGCATGTCGATTGTGCTCATCCAGCCTGCGTTTGCAAACGTCAGAGTACTCTGTCCAACATTAGATATGATTCTGCTATTGTACATCATTTATTAAATAATCCGGACTGAGATAAAAACTACATCAGAAACCAATTTAAAATTATCAGTTGGGCTTGCAATGTGATGTGTGCAATAGGAGCCGTATATGTTAATACACATATCAGCAAAAAGAGTTAGTACATTTATTATCAAAGAAACATACAAACAGGAGTAGGTCATTCAGCCCATTGAGCTTGTTCTGCCACTCTGAGGTCATGGCTGGTCTGTGGCCTAATTCCATATACCTGTCTTTGGTCCATATCCCTAATATCTTTATTTAACAAAAATTTATCTCCGATTTAAAATCAACAACTGAAACATCATCAATATTAGGGGGAGGTGATGACCTAGTAGCATCATTGCTCGAGTGTTAATCCAGAGACCCAGCCAATGTTTTGTGGTCCTGGGTTCAAATCCTGCCAAAGTAGACTGTGGAATTTGAATTCAATAAAAAAATCTAGAGTTAACAGTCTAATAGTGATCATGAATTCATTGTTAATTGTTTCAAAACCCCCATCTGGTTTACTGATGACCTTTAGAGAGAAAAATTGCCATCCTTACCTGGTATGGCTGACGTGTGACTCCAGACCCAAGGCAATGTGGTTGACTCTTAACTGCCCTCTGGGATGGGCAATAAATGTAACGCCCTAATCTAGTGAATGTTTATGAGTATGTATACATGCATGGACCTTTTCATTGGAAACAAATAGGTTTAATGGTGACTACCAATCTATGCTCAGTCGCCATGGCAATGCCCTGATCATTCAGACTGGTATTGACAGTTACCTGTTGTGAATCTATCTCCACACTGATGAAGTTCTAATAATGCTGTAAAAAAAATTTGTGTCACTTTATCAAATCTGTTCCTTCCATCATAGTTCTGATGAGTGCAAGACTTCAACCTCTCGTCTCTTTTTAGCAATGATTAAGTTCAGTATTATCAACAGTTATTTTTATAACATTATTGAACTCAATTTTACTAACTTACGTTTACACTTTTGCCTACACTCACTGTTTAAAAATTCATTCATGGGGTGTGGGCATCCCATATGGGATGATCAGCCCATCCCTAATTGCCCAGAGGGCAGTTAAGAGTCAACCAACTGGATGAGAATGGCAGATTTTCTTTCATAAAGGACATTTGTGCAACGAAAGGACTTCTCCTGGCAACGGTTTTATGGTCATCATGAAATTTATTATCTTCCAGATTATTACTGAATTCAAATTCTGTCCTCTGCCACGGTAGGATTTGAACTCAATACCTGGGTCGAGATTAATAGTCGAGAGTGTGGTGTTGGAAAAGCACAACAGGTCAGGCAGCATCTGAGGAGCAGGAGAATCATTTGTGATTCCTGATGAAGGGCTTTTGACCGAAACGGCGATTTTCCTGCTCCTCGAATACTGCCTGACCTGCTGTGTTTTTCCAGCATCACACTCTCAACTTTAATCTCCAGCATCTGCAGTCCTCACTTTCGCCTCTCTGTATTAATAGTCTAATGATAATACCACTCGGCTATCGTTACCATGGATCCTCGTACTCATGAGGTCAGCTCCAGACTAGATTTGTTTTTCCCAACTGACAGATCCTGGTGGATCACAGAGTCATTCATTGTAGGTAGGGGACTTCTATTATGCACTATCCACATTTTTGTGATAACCGGGGGAGGTCTTGGCATGTGGATAACAAGGATTTGGTGTAATAAAATAAGTATCCCAAAGCACTTGATAAGAACCACATAAGCTATCAAGGCAGATGACCAAAAGCTTTGTCAAAGCAGCAAGAGTTTGGGAGACCCTTGAGATGAAATGAAAGAAAGATGTGTATTTATGTAGTGCCTTTTGTGACCAAATGTCTTAAAAATACACTGTGGTCAAAGGATGGGAGCGAGAGATAGGTATAAAGGTTCAGGGAAGATATTCCAGGGCTGAGGAGTTATACAGCTGAAAATACAGCCACCAATATCGAGCAATTCAAAACACAGATGCTAAAGGATGAGCAAATGAGCTGAGGCATGGAAATATTGGATAATTTCATGGCGATGGAAATTGTCGGCATTAAATGGATGTCTGATTGGAAACTCTCCTGTGCATTAAGTATGACGTCAAAGTTTCAAACAAGTTTGTTGCCAGAGAGAGGAAACAGAATTTGGAGTCAAGTCCAAAGATGGTAAGCATTTATTCGGCATGTTTAAATTTGTACACATCCAGTGCCGTCAGATAAGTAGTTATTTAGTGGATAATTAGGGAGGGTTGGCATGGTGGCTCAGTGGTTAACACTGCTGCCTTATAGTACCAGGGTCCCATGTTCAATTCTACCCTCAAATTCAAACTGAACATGATTGTGGTACTTTCAGCTGGCCAACATGTGTCCCTGTTCCATTGTGGGTACTTTGGCCATTAAAAAGTGGCATTCAGACTATATTGTGTGGGAGAACACTACAAATGTTGGCCTACTTCCCCACCTAACTTCCCAGAAGATGGTGTTAGTTATCCAATGGAATTGATGCAGTAAACATGCTTTATTAGCATTAAGAAACCGAGGTAACTTGCTGGTATGTTAACAAGTACAGAAGAATAAAGACATGTGATGAACAGATGGGTTCTGATGATCTAATTGATCCCTTTAGGCTACTGAGACCCCAGTTTAAAAACATATGCAACAAGCCAGTTAATAATTTTCTCTTAAATTAATTTAAACGCGTGTCCAGTATAAGCACCATACATAACCACATTGCGTAAGTTTTAAACCAACAATTGTTCTGCATCTAAAATTCTATTCCTAAAAAGACCAATAACTTTTTTTATTATAAACATGATTAGCTGACTCTTTAAGCACAGTCTCTGCTGAGTTGTGTATTGTTCCCTATATGAAATACCTGCTTTTTGGTGATTGTTGCAATGTCTGAATTATGTGAAAGTGGAGACCCAGGTACCCTGGTTTAAGTTGCAACTTCTGCTGCTATTCATTAACTAGATGCCCCTTAGGCTGCAACGTTTATGTCATTTGACTTGTTGGGTGCATCCCATTCAAAGTCATGAAGGGGATCCAAGAACAAGACCGAAATATTAGAAGCCAAGCAATTGAAACAGGAAAACAAAAGTACAGTGTCAGAAAAAGAAACACTGAATGGTTTACTTCCACTATCAGTTCGCACCTCTGATGAACTTGTTGCATCACTCAGGTTTAGAGTGCAGAAAGAAAGAACAAAAACAAGAAATGGAGAAAGATAACTGGAGAAACCTAAAATCGTTCTTCCAAGAATATTTCATCAGATTTTTGTAGGTGCTAACTTTTGTCTACATCTTGAAAGGTCAATCTTGTCATTTTCTCTTCCGAGGGTTGAGATGGCTCCTGGCTAATTATGAATGAGTTACCTGCCAACCTATTATGTGTGTTAAGCCACAAGGAAAACATGACATCAGATGGCAGACATTTCAATACATTGCTCTTGAGAAGATGCACAAAAGGCTGCACATTTTTCAGAGCTGACATTTAGAATATCCATGGATAACATGCAAATGTAGAACTCACTATTGACACTATTTGCTAATGAATATTTAATAAATTTGTATGACATTATTTCAACTGTTTTCTATGTTTTGAGTGGGTTTCCATGTCATTTAAAACAAATGCCTTAAATATTTGCTCACCAATATATTCTATAATAATTTCCAGATTGCACCTCTAAAATTTACTAAAAAGTGAAGAGCACTTATTGAGGGTGAGTTGTCCCAATTCAAGAGCTAGGTCACAGAAGGCATCTCAAAGAAAATCTGACATCAATTCTAGGGGGATGTAATTCCTGTCAGTACTATTCAATCATAGATGACTATCTTAAAGTTAGAATGTTCAATAGCTACATTGATTCCTGCATTATTCAGACCTCAGGATAACCTCCAATTACTACCACTGTCGTGTCGCTGATACTCCTCCTTCAGTTTTGGCTGCAGACGGTATCTGGCGCTATAGCAACACGTCAGCTAGTTAAGTATTTCTAGATCCATTGTAAGGCAAGATCAGATCAAAATTCAAACACTTTTACCTCCACAAGAAATATTAGCCAATTTAAAACCATTGTTTGATTTATTCAGGCTTCTAAATTTACCTCAGTAGAAAACCTTGAAAGATTTTCCTAAATTTTCCAAAACATATTTCTACTCTGAGATTATTCAACATAACAATTGAAAAAAAATGTCATCCTCATTTTATTGGGAGTGTTTTTTTTTAAATATTAGAAAGAATAATGTTCTTAACTTTGATTTTTAATGTTATTATTCTGAGGACAGTTTACTATTTAGTAATTACAGACAAACATCTAAGTAAGGGAACAGAACATCTTTCACTTCTTCAACTCCACCAAATGCTCCCTGACAAGGTATGAGTTAACTGCAGTTCAGAGCTCATTTACACTTGTTCAATATGGTTAAACCCAAAGTCAGAGAATTCACATGCACTATAGCCAAAAAGAGACATTCAATTCTCAATTTTATTCGCCTTTAATGTGGTCTCTCTGGGTTGGAGTGCTAAATAGATGCCAAATTCCAGACAGTTTTGTACAATAGATCTATGTGTCCTGAGAACTGGGTTAAAATGTTCTCTTCCCATGAACGTTTCATTAACTTTGGAGAGGTAGTTTTTCATTCCATCATTAATTTGCATTGATATAAAAACACACAGTGTTCTAATCCAGCACTTTATCCAGACTCTTTTTTTTTAATTTGGCTAACTCTGGAACAAAAATGTTTTAATGAATATCATCAAAAATGCTCATATTACTTGACTGATTAACGACAAATACAATTAATTGTAAAACAAATATGATTATTAATGCCATAAACAGTGAGAACAAGAATTGAATGTGGGATAAAGCTGCCTCCAGAAACAAATGTGTTTAATGCTTAATCTCAAAAACCATTACCGTACAACACCAATGCGCCATTTAGTACAATAGAAAAGTGAAAATAACACCAGCCTAGTGTTTGAGAATCATTGTCTCATACAGCACAGATATAGACACTTTGATTCAGCTTGCCCATGCCAACCAGGCTTCTTAAACTGAAAGATGGCAAGCTTCAAACCCAGATAATTCCGATGAGCACATGCTCTGAAGTTTGTTCTGATATCCAGTAGAATTTAAAATCCTCACCTCCTTCTTCTTGTTAGGCAATCCCTCAGGATTGGGGATGATTTGTTTTCACTACCTGATTTGATGGGTTCTGAGGTGGCTGATAAATCCAATCTGTAATCCTCAGATTCTGCCTTTATGTGGGACAAATGGTGCTTGAAGAGTTGATAAGTGAATTCTTTGTAGACTTGTGCTCTGTCCAAATATTTGATTTCAACTCTGTGCATTCCTGATGAAATCTCGCAACTTCATTCATTCATTCATTCAGGTATTCACATCCCAAAATGTCATGAAATCTGTCTGGTGCTTTCCCAAAAGAAAATGCTCAGGGATACGCATGAGTCAGTGGAGTGTTTAGCCTCGTCTCATATGCTTTGAAGACACCACTAAAGCATTTGCCTAGATTAGTGTCCTTCTGTGACCGAGTTCCAAGTAAAGCAATTGCTTTGAAGACTGTCACCTAGCACATCAATGACATGCATTGCCCAATGGAGCTGGTTTTCCAGTGATAAGCACATTGATGCTGATCAAGTTGGCGTGGAAGAGGACACTGCCATTAAACTTTTTTTTTCTCTCTTGATTTGAAGGAGCTTGCAAAGGTGCTGCTAGTGGTACTTATCCAACACTTTAAGCATGTGTTGTGGCTTGTTCAAATCTCTGAAGCATGTTTGAGAGTGGGGATTGAAGTGCAGTAAACTATGACTTTCATTGCAGTTAGGAGGTTCTGGTCCTCAAAGACCAGTTTTCCCACAGTGAGCTTAATGCTGAGCTGGAGCATTGGAAGAGATACTGAATCCACTGCTTTTAGACTGCCAGAAAGAATTTGTTGGCCATATAAAGTTCACAACAGTAAGCCTTCCACTATTTCACACTGTACTCCAAACATTAAAAAAATGGGAAAGCTCAGGAGATTTGAGGTTAAGTTAGATGTCTGTGCGTCCATGGTGCTGTTGCATCCCACCTTAATATAAGACAGATAAAATAGCTGGAGAGTTCCCACTTTCCCTAATTACTTAAAACTTAACAAATGTCTTTTAGTTAAGGCAGTGAGTGGCTGCTATGGAGTAAAGACAAAACATTAATTAATTAATTTGATTGTAGATCTGTTTTTGCTCTTCTCCTTCTGTCCTGAAGGTTTTTGTTAGGGGGTTTCATACAACTAACATTGAGTCTGAATGACCATGCTTCAGAAAAGACATTCACAAAGCTAACTAATCATGGATCAACTAACAACTAAATCCACATGTAATTCACAGGAATCTCTGGACAATTGCCAAAAGCAGGAACACCATCTCATTTTGGTTTTCACACCCTGAACTGTGGTGTGCGGAGACCAATTGCTCTTCTTCAATTGTTGATCTATCTCAATATAGACGAAAGTGAGGACCGCAGATGCTGGGAATTAGAGTTGAGAGTTTAGTGCTTGAAAAGCACAACAGGTCAGGCACCATCGGAGGAATCCTGATGAAGGGCTTTTGTCCGAAACGTCGATTGTCCTGCTCCTCGGACGCTGCCTGACTTGCTGTGCTTTTCCAACACCGCACTCTCATATCTCAATATACGTCCAACGATTGAATCTGAAACCTTCTGAAGTGTCTCAGTGATTGATACACAAAAAGACACACAACTGAAATGTGAAAAAAAGGAGTTAGCTCCCATTTTGTGATTAAAAAGGGTCATTAATCTCATTGGGATCTACAACATGGAACCCTGTTAAATACCTTTTTGTTCCATCCTTCAAGACTGTTGCTCAGTTATTCTCTATGGAAGTGTGGTCTAGATAGATTCAGAGACCGAGGGTAATATATTGCTGCTGTTGTATTTCTAGAATATTGCACAAATCAGAAAAAAGTAGATTTATAAATTTTTTTGACTATTTGTCTTTAAAGAGATTGTCCAACTGTGATTTTCCTCTGTTTTGTATAAAATGTGGGTTGTCTGCGTATTTAGACTATAATCCATGCAAAGGATTTTCTCAGGGTTTCATGTAATAGCATTTGAAACTACAAATGAAATTTATTAAAGAATAAAAATACAAGGAACAGCTTAGGAAGATCGCAGAAAAACATAATTTAAAGATTTATGTATTGATAGGACCAATCATATCTGTTGTCTTTTTAAAAACTTTTTCTGCTGAAATCCAAATATGGAATGAATAATGTCTCTTTTATTATGTTTTTTTACAAAAATTGGCATGTTTCAAAACACGGTGACAGAGGTTAAAATTTCTGAAATTCTTATGTTGCTGTTTCATGGGAGAAAGATATGCTAAGTAAAAATATGCCAGTCTTTGTGTTTTGAATTACATACCATAGGATATTAGGTAATGTTTTTCTTCATCTCCCCAAGCTGACATTTAATATGCACAAATAGTTGTAAACAGCAACATCCAAGTCTGGTTTAGCAGTTTGAGGCAGTGTGCGCTTGCGTCATTGTCCAAACTGAGCTGAGGACAAAAAGGAAGCCATACTTACAGCCAGCAAATGCAAAAGGTCTGTCACTTCATAAACACTGCCGAATCTCTGGCATGGAACTGCAACCTAAGAACTATATGATGGCCAAAGGACGGAAGAGTCATTTAATTTTGTTTTCTTTTCACCAGAGCCAAGGATTCGAAGTATTTGCTGCTGTTGTGTATCTGCATGATGAGTGATGGGAACATTGTGATTATTACCTATTTGTGGAGTCATATATTCTTTGTCAATCTCCCTACTTCAATATGTTTGAATCTCAGAATCAGAACCACCCGTCCAATCCTACTCTTGCTTCTGTTACATTGGAAACACCCTCCTATTTCCCAAATTATTTTGGCTGTGAAATTGTCACATAGCTATCAAATTTGATTGAGCTTTTCCCGCTACAAACCAGTGCTCACCAGGAATTGGCAGCACATACCGTCAACTGTTTTGTTTGTTTTTATTAACCATATCATAGAGGGAAGATTTCCTGTTCTTTTCAAACTATTTTTGTTACATATATGTAAGAATGTGAAGATTGAACTGTAATATGGAAAACAAGTATTTAAGTGAAAATAGTGTCAATACAACTTAACCCTTGTTCTTTTGGCACTTCACCATCTGAGTATTTTTTGTCATTGTGCTGCTATACAGATCACTTCAGCCATGCTCACCATAGTACAACCTCAATGTCTCATCTGGTCTTGCAGCCAGAAAGATACGTATTTTTAAACATTTCCACCATAATCTTTTGACAAAAGGTTGTTCATCTATGATTTACTTTCTACTGTACAAAATGTGGCATCTGGAGTATGAGGCACTGACTGTGAAGGATTCTCTCAAGCTTTTATACAGAGAGGGCTTGTAAGCGTTAAAATGTAATCTATGTAGCTTGCTGTACATAACATGAAATGTTGGAATATATTGAGAACTCTGGCCATTTCATTTATCATTCTTATGGGGTGTTATTGTTCATATTCAAATATGGAATTCTTTTAATGTTTATTGACAATTGGCATGTTTCAAAACAGTAATGCTTTTGTCAAAGGGCAAAGTTGGGCTTTGTTATGATGGTGTGCTTTTTACGGCCTTCTACAACTCCCATTCTGTGTACCGGAATTGTGAGCCATTGGATGGCTCTTTACTTTTGTTTATGATTATAGTCCACTGTGCTGTAAGGACTTACTTGTGGTATTTGTTTAACTGTTATGTCTGCTTATATTACAGTTCAATCTTAAAAACACAACTTCATTGGTATACTAGCAGCACAAGACATTTTGAAGAGTTACCTGACAACTGATGATACTAATCAAGAGGGAAAAGATACTTAGAAGAAATATAGGGATATGTACACATTGGCCATAGTGGAGCTCTATTTTGAAATACTTAAGAAGGGTTGGACCAATACGTCTCAATCACGCAACTTTTATTGTTCTGTCATTTTGAAAAATAGAACACGTAGCCACCGTTTCACATAAGTCTAAGTGAAAGCCACCTGGTCTCACTTAGATATTTTAGAGCAACATGTTCAGTTGGGACTCAGAATGCAGACCTTTGACCTAGAGGTAGGGACACCACCATTGCACCACAAGATACCTCTTCTTGTCTTTTGGATATTTTCTAATCAACCTGTACAGAGGTGTTATGACATACTGCAGGTGCTGGTGGGACTTGAACGTGGATCTCCTGGTACAGAGGTAGGAACACTACCACTTCACACATGAGCCAAGTCTTCTCCTTGCTTTACTAAAATTTCTACATTAACCCCAGCTGCCAATGAGTACTACAATCAAACTTCCATTGATTTACAGCAAATTGATTCCACATGTCCTGCATCTGTTTACTTGATTTTCAAGCTTTCCAGGTTTCATCTCTGCATTTTTTAAAAAAAACTAACAGAATGACAATTATGTTTGATCATGTATGCACAGGTATATATACTAGCCTGCATTCACCATAGGGCCATATTAAAATCTGGATGATCTGTGATGGTAGAACTGAACTATTACAACTGATGGGAGCTGTGATGTGTTCGCCACAACAACAATGTTAGTCTCATCTTGTTAAAGTTCCCAGCACTTACACATATTATAAATGGCTATGTGAGAAGAGCTAGTACTTTTATATACATTCCAGTCAGCTCATCAAAAGTACAACATTTTAAACCATTGAAGATAAATTCAAACCAGAGGTTCTATAAATTCATCTTATAAAATCTTCCAACATGGCACTGATACTGGAATGCATCAAGGAGGATTTCATTGTCATTGGAATCTTTCTGTATTAATTCATCTTCTTTATTTAAGCTACTAAGTCTGTTGACAGGAAAATCCTGTTACCATTCTTCACTTAGGATCACCAGTCAGAATTCTGGAAGAATTGCACGTATTAAAGGATTTCCTTTTGATAGTGCCATTGTTACACATTATAAAAGATATTTGAATGGGTTTAGTAGGATTTTTGAAAATAAAGTAGATTGTATTAAAGACCCAGAACTGGCAATGATGTGTGACTGGAAATAATTAATAATTCTTCATAATGATATACAATATTTCAGCTTATGATTTAAACCATGAAAGCTGCTTTTTATCTCCACATTTGAGTTTTTAGGAGCCAAACTGGTGATAATCTGTTCTGTTTGCGTGGCGCAAAATGCACAGTCTCTCCCTGACATTGAGTAATCAAATTAACTCAGGCGAGACCATTTAGACATCGAATGGCAAGATCCAATATCTTAGAAACTTCGAAGACTGTGATAGGTGCAGTTAGGGTTTAACAGCTGAAACTTATTACAGCACATAGAGCAAGGAAGTTCTTAAAACAAAACATGAAATAAAGAACTGTGGATGCTGGAGATCTGAAATAAAGACAGAAACTCTTGTTTTTGTGACAAAGAAGACTTGTTACTTTGCTGAGACAAGGCCAAGATATTAGCTTCAATAATTGGCTGGATGTGAATGGGAAAGGTCCAAGTTCCAGGTAGGGTGGTGACATAGTGATAATTGAAATGGACCAGCAATTGAGAGATCCAGACAAGGGTTTTGGGGACATTATTTCAAATTCGATCATGCCGGCTCATGGAACTAAACGTGACCAATTAAAACCTTTTCAATTAAATGTTAATGTTAGTAATGGTGATTAGGGGTTATTGTAAAAATACGTCTGATTCACAAACATAATTCCATTTTAAGAAGAAAAGCTGTTGTCTTTACCAAGTCTCAACTACACAAGATTCTAAACACACATGACTGCAGCCGACTCTTAACTGCACTCTGAAAAACCCTAACACACTACTCAGATGTAACAAAATGTAATTGACATAAGAATCACTATGTAGATCTTGTGGCATCAATCTAGATAGCAGTTGCTTCAGAAACAACCCCAGATTCTGTGACTAGCTCCATTGGGGTCAGTTCCAAAGTGCCCATGTGGCAATATCAGCAACAAAATCGCACCTCAATGAAGTGATCACTCCAGTCTCACCATGCACACACAATGACATTTGAATAGTTTCCTCCAAACACTGGGACATGGGCACCCATGAGATTATTCTACATTGATAATGCAATCATTGCTCTAATTCAAATGTCTGTTGCTCAAGCCTTTTGACGTAGATGCAATACGAAATTGTACACGTGATACAAATACTGAGGAGCTCTCCCACAACCCCCAACTGCACTGCAAGAACAGTAGCATTGCTCATTGGATAATGGTTTGACTTGCTAAGATTCAACTTGTGATGTGAATGGCTGCTGCTACCACATAGAGCCTTTTGTGATCACAGGTGTCTCTCACACGTACTATGTTTGTTTCATGCTATTTCCCTTTGAAGGGCATGAGATTGCACAAAAGTGGAACCTCCACCCTCAGAGAATGAAACACTTACCTCATCCACTCTGGATGTGAGAGTAACAACTTTCATTTCCATTGTACACTATTGGATGAGGATGGAAGATGTGAATCTCAGACTCATTCTGGGCAATTCCCCCCCACCACACCCCCCCCCCCCCCAACCCTTCATATTTTCTTCATAGTTTTATCAGTTTTAATCTTCCCTGCATTCTCACTCAACCTATTTCATTCCTGATGAAGGACTTTTGCCCGAAACATCGATTTTCCTGCTCCTCAGATGCTGCCTGACCTGCTGTGTTTTTCGAGCCCCACTCTAATTTTGATTCTAATCTCCAGCATCTGCAGTACCCACTTCCGCCTATTTATCTAACCCTTCATTTCCCAACGTCACCCGCTATGACATGGGCAACATGGTGGCTCAGTGGTTAGCACTGCTGCCTCACAAGTGCTAGAGACCTGGGTCTGATTCCAGCCTCAGTCTGTGTCGACCTTCCATGTTTTCCTTGTGTCTGCGTGAGTTTCTGCGGGATACTCTAGTTTCCTCCCACAGTCTAAAGATGTGCAGGTCAGTTAGACTGGACATGTTAAATTGCCAGTAATGTTCAGGGACGTGCAAGCTAGGTGGATTAGCCATGGGAAATATAGGGTTACAGGGATAGGGTAGGGAGGGTTAGTCTGCTCGTCGGAGAGATGGTTTGGACTCGATAGGCTGAATGGCCTGCTTTCTTACTGTAGGGATTCGATGATTCTGTGACCCAGGCATATGACTTCATTACGCCATAGTAATGCACTGTATTCCCATTAATGCTGATGGCACACCCAGCCATCTTATCGCTTTCCCTTCCAGACTCCATCACATTTCCCCCTTATATTTTGATTTGCCCTTCTTCATAATTACTATCCCCCTCCATCCCAACATGTTGCTTCCAATTCTAAACAAATTAGCTTTCCAACTTTTGTTCAGTGGCTCCTGGTAATTCCCACCCTCCTAAGTTTTCATTGGACAGATCCCAAGGACTGAGCATGGCCCACTCCTCTGGTTGACTTGGCCTGACTTGGAAGGACAATCCTGATGAGTGACCAGAACCCAGACAGATCTGTGCGCTGATCCCTGACTGACTTACCAAGAATCTTCAGACTGGTGGCCCTGAACCTGCAGGACTGACTGTTGCCCATTCCCTGGACCTCTGACGATGACTATCCCAAGTTGGCCATGTTCAAGACTCGGGACTGATAATGGACATCACCCTTGACTTACTGTACCAGCACTCCCATACTCAGTACTGTCTCCCTATAGACTGTGAGACGCAGTCATTTGGTTGTAGTACAGCAGCATGTTTGCCACATGACATGTTGGCATTTGGCCTGGATGTGAGATTGATGTAACATGATGCTATGTAGAAACATATCCAACTCTTCACTAAACACTGCTGACAACCATGACGAGCTACTGGACTTTGTACTCTAAATGGCAAGGTAAGAGCCTTTAAGCCTTTAAAGTCTGGCTGACAATGTAAACCACAAAATGGCAAGGCAAGATAGATATGCTGTAAGAATCCAACTAGGTGAAAAGTGACTGAACATTAAGAGAGTCCTAAGATACACCCTGAATAAATGTATGAGAGGGTTGCTGTCTCTACTTGCAAAGTAGCATACCAGCAGCATTCCAATGATAGGTGCTACTGAACTCCAAAGTGCAATACTGAAATGCAGAACTGTGTTGCATGTGTGTTGGAGGTGTGCCATAAGGGTGCACTGAGACTGGTATTTGTCTGAAGCTATCCTCCAACACTGGGGTTGTGGGCGATTTCGGTTTGTGGAGTATGCTCAGAGATGGTGACCACTCTCCTGCATCAATGGAATAATGGCAGTTTATTGCCAGTACATGTGGAATTTCAGCTATCACTTCTTTCAATATTCTTGGATGTATCTGAACTGGTCCCACTGCCTTATTGACTTTAAGTACTGACTTAAGCCTATTCAATACTTCCTCATTATCAATTTTAAATCCTTCCAGTGACTGAGTTTCCACCTCTGCATCATGGTCTGGTCCTTCTCATTCCTTAATAAAGACAGATGCAGAGCATTCATTTCTGTAAATTGCAAAAATATTATCTTATTCACAAAAAATCTTTATCTACGTTCACAGGTACTAAATCAATTGTGTACAGACTTTGCATATCAAGAAAAACTAACATTGGAAATTGACATTCCCTGTAGTTGCAAAAACCAAAGGCATTTCTCACTCATGCAGAACACTACTTTCATACATTGAGGCAATGAGAGGGTCTGATAACTTAACAGCCCCACATTATAGTTCACCAGAAAGACCTTAGATAGTGGTCTGTGCCTTGGTGGTAGCTGCCTCAAGCTTTAGTGCATCCCTCGGCACTTAGTCCTGGAACTTGGAAAGTGCCAGTCTGCAACACTTGGTCAAGGTCAGCTCTTTCCACTGGAAGTTTGAGAGCCTCATCTTCTGCTTAGGAACCCTCCAACCATACGGGATGAATGTAGATTTCTCCAGCTTCCTCATTCCCCTCCCCCCACCTTATCTCAGTCCCAAAACCCGGATTCAGCACCACCCTCTTGACCTGCAATCTTCTTCCTGACTTCTCCGCCCCCACACCCTCTCTGGCCTATCACCCTCACCCTCACCTCCTTCCACCTATCATATTCCCAGCGCCCCTTCCCCAAATTTCCTCCCCCCTACCTTTTATCTCAGTCCGCTTGGCACACCAGCCTCATTCCTGAAGAAGGGCTTATGCCTGAAACGTTGATTCTCCTGCTCCTCGGATGCTGCCTGGCCTGCTGTGTCTTTCCAGCACCACATTTTTCAACTCTGGTCTCCAGCATCTGCAGTCCTCACTTTCTCCCTCTTTACACTGGAAGATCAACACAATTCAGACAGACCAAAGATTTCACTTTTTTTAATTTTCAAAAATATACTTTATTCATAAAAATGTCTTTACATGCATACAGTCACCAAAGCAGTTTGATTCTGTACATAGTGGATGAAGAAACAAACAAACATTGAAGTTTGACTCTGTCCAACAAACAAACCAAAGATATTTCTTCCTTATATAAGACTATATTTACATATATTTGGAACTGTGGGGTGTTCCGATAACTGAACAGATTGCAGCCCAGCAGCAGCCACCTCGAGGGCAGCTTGCGGTGGAGATACAAGAAGGATCTCACAGGTTGTGTCCTTCTCATCACCAGCCAAATAATATCTTGGTGCTTGTTGGAAAGGTCTCCAATTTCAAATAACCTCCCTTCCCAAACCCTAGCTCCTTTTTCAGCAAACGCCACCCCCCTTCCATTCTACTTACCGACCCTTCCTTCATTCAACTAACCAGATATTTTCCACCCATCGACCAACCAAGCCATACCCTCAACCTGTGTTTATCTATCACTACCTCACCACTCTACCCCACTCCCCACACAGAACTTTCCCCTACCACCCCCCCCCCCTTTATCTGAAGCTCCACTCCCACCCACCCTCCCCTCCTGAAGAAGGGTTACACCCAAAACATGACTTCTCCACCTCCTGATGCTGCCTGGCTTGTTGTGTTCTTCCAGCCTCCTACTTGTCAAGTTCTGGTAGTGAGGCATTCTGCCAAATGACTTGGATAGTCTGGTCAGGGAACAACCCAACAGGATCCGCCCTCTCCTTTACCTGCACGGTCTCAAAGATACCACGTACTGATCACTTCCTGATGGATTTTTGGTCAAAAATGCTTGTGTTTGCAAATTTCTCTATGAAGGACAAGTGGTATGGAATGGTTTAACTACTTGGCCTGACCCATCCTTCCTAACATCAGGAATAGGTAGAACCTGTAGTGACACTTGGTGTTTGCGTACTGAGGGTCTGTGCACATCTTAATGCAGCCTCACACAAAGGTGGCCATCAGGAAGAGGGTGATGTTGGGTACACTGCCCCCCCCCACTTTACCGGGGTGGAGGTGAATTTTCTAGATGGTGTCCCTATAGGCACGGTCCATCTCAAACCTCCAGATGAAGTGGAAGCTGGCTCAGGTGACTACATTCCTGATGAAGGGCTTTTGCCTGAAACGTCGATTTTCCTGCTCCTCAGATGCTGCCTGAACTGTTGTGCTTTTCCAGCACCACTCTAGTCTAGAATCTGATTTCCAGCACCTGCAGTCCTTGTTTTTACCCTGCAATAGTGCACAGAATGGGAATGGGTCAGACCTGCACCATGTGCAACATCAGAGAGGGTGCCTCACACCTGATAACCAAGTTTTTACCCTCAATGGAGAGGGAGCAGTACTCCCAGAAGTCCAGATGCTCCTGAGTCTGCGGACTGAAAGTGGATCCAAGCAGAAAACAGCAACATCATCCGTGTATAGGGAGGCTTTGACCTGTAGGCCCCTGCTTCCTGGAATGGTCTCCCCTCTCAGGCTTACATCCATCCTGATGGACTTGGCAAAAGGCTCTAAACAACACATAAACAAAGTAGGAGGGAGCCCTGCCTGACTCCAGATCTGATCGGGAGGGAATCTTTCTGATTCCTACCGGTTGATCGAGACTGCACTAACAATGTGAGTGTAGAGCAGTGGGATCTGATTGCAGATTCCTTCCTGAAAGCCCATTTTGTATAGCACATCCCACTTGGGAATGTGTCAAAGGCCTTCTCCAGTTCCAGGCTGATGAGGCAGGTGTCACACAGTGTGGACCCTGGAAGAGTATCTTGGAGGCCTCTGAGGCAAGAATTTAGGTTTGCTGGCTTTTCACCTCCTGGAGATCCTCCGTGACATTGACTCCTGTCATCTGCAGCAGGAATTGGACCGGTTTCCCTCGCCTGTCTCTCCATTGCCTTCTGAAACCCATTGAGGATGAAGAACCTCACTCACCCAAGTGCCCTGCCTTAATGTCTAAATCCTATTCCTTTGTTTGACATGACTCCAACCTTCTTTTACCCTTTCTACTGTTAGTTTGCTTGTAGGGATTCCTGTTTATGTTAGCTGCAAGGCTTTTTCTTAATCTGTCTTTGGTACTCTTGTTTACTTTATCACCTCCCTTCTGAACTTTCTGTATTTAGTTTAGTTCACAATTGTATTTTATGTCAATTAGGGATGGACAATAAATACTGATCCAGCCAGAGGCAGCCACCTCCCGTGATTTTAAATAGTCAGCTCAATCTGACTATTCAGTCATAGTGTTTACCTGGTTTGGATTATTAAATCAGTTGAAACAGAGGAGGAGTTTGTCCATCCTCAATCATGTAGCCTAGGAACTATCTCAATCACAATGGGAGCCTCTTGCAAAGCCTCACTAGTTGTTTGGTCTGCTTCCTGACTCATGACGATGCCTATAAACTGACTCTGCCTTTCATATCTGTTTCCTTTTTCCAATTATCTGGCATTTAAGCAAGATTGATGCATAATTTCAGTCAGTCTTCAGAAAATGGAATTAAATTGTTCACCAGTCCTGCATCCACGCATGAGTTTGACCTATCCAGACAAATCTTGTTCTGCCAAAGCATTCTCAGAAGTGACTGATGAAATCAGTGTTGACAGGAACTAGTCTACCATGCATTCTTTGTCAAATTTAACACTTGGCACTTCATTTTAAAGTTGCAATTGCCATAATTGTTGTTGTTTGCTAACAGTATGCAGTCCAGAACCAATCCTGAATGAAATTGTTTAAGTCAGCATTGAAAACATAAAATCAGGTCACAACATAATGTGAGACTTGACAATTGAATTAACTGGCAATCTGAGCCAATGTGATGTCAAAGGATTATGAGCCACATTGAGAATGCACATGACAAGAAGTTGCTTGACTTAAGCAAATTGAAAATATTAAATACTTTTGAAGTCAGAATGGATACACAACATTGCCTAGATGTAATGGGACCAAACCCTTCCCAGATATAAAGTCCAGGGCTGTTGGATCCACCCATCCCAATTGAACCCAGCACCCCCCACACTTCAAGCAACATTACACCTCCCTCTCTCTTGATCTCAGGAGGAAGACCCCTTCAGAGTACTGCCAGCCAATTAATACATCGCTAGCCCCAACAGCATCACCACCAGCAATGTGGGCAATGCTGGGATTGCAGGTAAAGAGCCAGACTGTCATTCCAGGTTCCAGCAGGGATGAGGCTCATTTGTCTCAGCAAGGGGGGAGGGGCCCAGATTCAAGAGGCTTGGAGAAAGATCGAGGGAGGATGACCTTGGGAGTGGCTGGGATTTGGGTGGTGCAAAATATATCTTCTGCTTACTAACCAGACACCCGTGCAGATATAGCCATTAAGCTTCTTTACTGGATTGCGTCCCACACCCCGATGGAAATAATATCAGTGCAATCTAAAGATGTGCAGATTAGGTGGATTGGCCATGCTAAATTGCCCCATAGTGTTCATGGATGTACGTACTAGGTGGATGTGGGAAAAAATCTGCTACCCTGCTCAGCCACAGTATGGCCAAAAAGAGCATAAGGAACCATGTCTGCCTAAGCCGCAACAGAAACTACCCAGAATGCCTCAGCCTTGACCAAACACTCTAACCAAGACACTAGGCAGCAAACAGGAGATGACTCAAGCCACTTCCAGACTGGGGAATGCACTTCCTGAAGAGAGCATGACAATAGGCTTCCTAGTCCTCAATAAGCACAACCACTCCCAAAGCCCTAAGGCCAGCCTCACTCCTCACACATACTGGAACTCCACAAAGGGTGCTCAGACTGAGAGGCACCCAGGTAACTTGCCCGCCACCAAGCCACAATGGAAACCCACTGATGTTAGACACTCACACCTACTCTCATACAGGGCCGAAATCTCCTGTTTTGATTATGGACTGGTTGCTACTCCTGGACAGCTGATTGTTCTCCCATCAATTTCATTCTTCTCTTGATCAGTTTGTAATTCACACCATTGTGCTGTATCCCTATTAAAACTGCCTGCACTCACCGCTCAGGGCAGAGAACCCTTGGTCTACCTGTGCAGACTGTCAGTTCTGTGTCAGCCTAGTCAATTTCTCTTCCAGCTATATGGCTTGTAATAAACAGTTTGTCAATTTCACCCGATCCGCGCTTGTGTGGTTTCTGTTTCATTGGGTAATTTCTCCAAGAGTGAGTTAAGTTTGGTAAATGTGGGGTTATGGGGAGAAGGTGGGATGCTCTTCAGAAGGTCTATGCCAGTGCTCTGTGCTCAGGATTCCATGATTCAGTGACATTATGAGGCCCCTAATTCACCACTAATTATTTAAAAGTTTTACTCTTTCTGCATTATGCTATTTACATTAAATTTAATGTCCTAATTACTGACTCATGAATAAATTTCCTTACATATTTTATCAGAATCCTTCATGAAAGCCTTTCAGATGTCCTCTTAAATTGCTCTGTTCTTGTGATTAGATCCCCATTTTCTGAGAATTGTTTAAAAACTTCTCCTTCATGGAATCAGCAAAGTGAAGTTTTCTGATCCCTAGCTCCCCACAGTTTACCATGTGTTTAATTAGCTACAAATTCCCTTTTTATTTTGCATATTATCCCTTATTTTAAACTTAGACTGCTATATGGGTTGTATTTGATCCATGCTGGCTTTTGGAATATATGTCATTATATATAATGTGAAATATTCTAATATATTTCATTAGTTGTTGGAGGTACCTTTATATATGTTACATTTGGATACATTCTGTTTATAGTGAGGCACAAGGTTTTTTTTTCTTCTTTCAAGTTTTCTTTCTGTCCTTGAAATACATTTTTGTAAGTTTGCTTCTCCAGAAACTGACTGTCCCCTCAAACTTAAGCCAATTACTTGTTCATTTTAAAAATGTGCTTTTGGACCTTGAATATTCGTAGGAGCTGGAGACTGTATAACACAAGTGTTTTTAGTTCACTGCAGACAGTCATCAGGAGTGAGAACTTTGCTCTGTTTTTCCCCTCCTTATCCCTTTCATATGTTGTAACCTCCCACTATCAACTAGCTAACTCCAAGATTAGTATAACCAAAAATCTTGGGACTTTTCTCTGTCATTTGGCTTTGCACAATACATTGAATTGCATTTACATCTTGAACAATACCACTTTCTCAAAATCTAGCAATTTCTATCTCCCTCCCACAGCTACTTTTTTACAAATGCTCAAACTCACTTAGGGTCTATTTGAATTCGGTTTTGCTTTCCCTGAGCTGAAATGACATTATTCCTAAAGCGACTTCGCAATATTGCAAAATTTGAGTCCCAGAGAAGATTGTAAGATAACAACAAAATGACATTGAGAATGCTGAGCTCCCAAAGCACAAAAGCCACTCATTTCCAGAAAATGCAAGGCCTTTGAGCCAGATGCTCATCCTGTCCACGTTCATACTGACTATGCATGAACTGTGGGTTCATTTGAGAATAGACCAATATTGTTTTGCTTCCACGAATCTTAAAACTCACTTCTCCCTTCCCTCCTTTCCTTCTGGGTAACTGCATCTACTTTATGCATGAGGCAGTGCTTATGATGTGAGGCACATGGACTCCATCCACGTGTCCAATTCCCTTCATTTCAAACTCATGGCTAGGTTTGTTACTATGACAACAGAGACCCTAACTATGTGAGCAGCTTGAATATGTGAACAAAATGACTGCTACCTTGTCACGTCAGTGACACTCATTTCCCCTTTTATCAGAGTATATATAACGATAGGTTTCAAGGAATATTTCAGAAACAATTCCTGGCTGAACTTGTACCTGCATTTGTGTAGCATTTTGACACCGAACTCTGTGTTGAGCAGCAGTTAATTTTGTCACTCTTTCCACTGAGGAATTTCAACTCTAAGTTTATTTTCTGAAGAGTTAACCAGGCTAGCATTATTGACGTGTACTGTGAGAATCAACTCATGTTTGAGAGCAGCACTTCCAGCTGTGTGACATCAGAGGGCAATGTCCCCGTGGTTTATTGCTCTTGGAGGTTACTCAAGGCTACTGCCATCTAAAGTCAAACAACAGCAGCATTGAAACTATTTTTGGCCTGCTACAAAATCATTCAGAAAAGCTAGTATTCTGTACTTTGCACAAGAATGAATGCTGTGAAGCCTGCTGTGGCTATCCACTAGAACAGGCAGTGCATGGTTAAGGGCACCACTAGGCCTTATGCATGTTCTCTCCTGCGGCTTTGACCATGTCCAAGTGCCCCTGAGAAGGAAGCTCGTAGTGTTCATTTACACATTGTGGTCTTCAACAAGCAGTGGACACCAGAGGGACTTGAAAAACAAATACCAGGATCATGCTTTAATTTGCTCACGTTTCTTTTTGATTACTTAGAGCTTTGACTTTATTATTCAATCCCTCAACCACCTTTAAAAAAAAACAGACTCTTCTGTTAAATTTGGTTTTAATGCTGGTGTCATCCTAATTGGCAAGAGTTAGCATGAGGAGGAACTTTACAAATGCACAACGAACTTCAAAGCAATGACTCAATGCTTCCTCAAATGCAAGGCTGGGTAACACACTCCCTTGCAGTGGATGTGAAATCCAGTGGATGCCGTGCCTATCACCTATCCCTCTATTCCCCCGTCCCAGCCTTCCCATGGTTAGATAGAGGGTAGCTGGAGCTGCACTGGCCTGTCTTGCGCCTACAGTCCCTTATGTAGCCAATTAATCATCCTGCCACTGCCAGTACCATACCAACAGTGAGCTGGAGGAGATGCCCTGGTTGGTTGGGAAACCTGGTAGCTTTTTTTCGAAACAAGGGTCAGGAAACCTTTGATAATGTCCCTGTGAAGTCCTTAGGGATGTCTAACAACATTAACAAAGCAACATAGTGGCAGGAGGAGAGCTGTTCATCACTCTGGCCTGTCCCAGCTGAGATCATGACTGTCCCGTGAGTCTTTTGACTTTTTTATCTGTCTTTTACTTAATTTACTTAACAACTTTGGTTCAAAAATGCTTCAGATTTAACATAACCATTGATCAAAAATCAATTCGTGATTGCGCGAGAAAGTTCCAAATGTATGCCATTCCTTTTTAGGTTGCAGTTCCTAGTGCCAGATTCCAACAGCAGAATAGTTTACCTTAATATACCTTATCTATCAACTGCAATTGAACCTTTGATTAAATTATTCCTTATTGTGCTCTACATTCCAAAGAGTATAATCCTAGCTTGCATAATCTTTCCTGTAGTTTAACATTAAAGTTGAGGAATCATACAATGCTACACTCCGACCTTTGACAGTATGTCCTTCCAAAGGTGAGGTCTCTGGGCTGCACACAGTGCTTCAAGTGGGGTCTAAACACAGCTATGTTTTGCTAATGTGTATCAATTCTTCTTCCTCATACAATGTACCAATTGCCAATATTTCTAACACCTTTTTGACAATTTTCTGTGCTATACTTCATGATATATTCATTACCAATGAAAGTAGATTCCCCAAAAATAGAACATAGTACATTATAGCGCAGTTACTGGATTAGTGGTGCTGGAAGAGCATAGCAGTTCAGGCAGCATCCAACGAGCAGTGAAATCGACGTTTCGGGCAAAAGCCCTTCATCAGGAATAAAGGCAGTGAGCCTGAAGCGTGGAGAGATAAGCTAAAGGAGGGAGGGGGTGGGGAGAGAGTAGCATAGAGTACAATGGGTGAGTGGGGAGGAGATGAAGGTGATAGGTCAAGGAGGAGAGGGTGGAGTGGATAGGTGGAAAAGAAGATAGGCAGGTCGGACAAGTCCGGACAAGTCAAAGACACAGTGCTGAGCTGGAAGTTTGAAACTAGGATGAGGTGGGGGAAGGGGAAATGAGGAAGCTGTTGAAGTCCACATTGATGCCCTGGGGTTGAAGTGTTCCGAGGCGGAAGATGAGGCATTCTTCCTCCAGGCGTCTGGTGGTGAGGGAGCGGCGGTATAGCGCAGTACAGGTCCTTTGGCCCTTGATGTTGCGCTGCCCTGTGAAATCAATTTGAAGCCCATCGAACCTATACAATTCCATTCTCATCCATATGCCTATCCAATGACTATTTAAATGTCCTTAAAGTTGACAAGTCTACTATTGTTGCAGGCAGTGCGTTCCACACCACTATTACTCTCTGAGTAAAGAAACTACCTCTGACATCTGTCCTATATCTATCACCCCTCAAGTTAAACTATGTCCCCTTGTGCTAGCCATCACCATCCAACCCTCTGATTATCTTGTATGTCTCAATTAAATCACCTCTCAACCTTCTTCTCTCTCATGAAAACAGCTTCAAGTCCCTCAGCCTTTCATTGTACGACCTTCCCTCCATACCAAGCAACATCCTAGTAAATCTCTTCTGAACTCTTTCCAAAGCTTCCACATCCTTCCTATAATGCAGTCACCAGAACTGTATGCAATACACAACACTACCAAGAATCTTACCATCAGCCCAGTACTCTGTATTCCTATTACTCCCTCCAAAGTGAATCACTTCACACTTTTCTGCATTTAACTCCATTTGCCATCTCTCAGCCCAGCTCTGCAGCTTATCTATGTAACTCTGTAACCTGCAACATTCTCCCTTATTATCCACAACTCCACCGATCTTAGTGTCATCCGTAAATTTACTAACTCATCCTTCTATGCCCTCATCCAGGGCATTTGTAAAAATGACAAACAGCAGTGGCCCCAAAACAGACCCTTGCTGTACACCACTAGTAACTGAACTCCAAGATGAATATTTCCCATCAATCACGACTCTATCTTCTTTCAGCGAGCCAATTTCTGATCCAGACCACTAAATCACCCTCAATCTCATGTCTCCATATTTGTGCAAAAGCCTACCATGGGGAACCTTATCAAACGCCTTACTGAAATCCATATAGACCACATCAACTGCTTTACCCTCATCCACCTGTTTACTCACTTCTCAAAGAACTTGATAGGGTTTGTGAGACATGACCTACCCTTCACAAAATCATGTTGACTATCCCTAATCAATTTATTCCTTTCTAGATGATTCTAAATCCTATTTTTTATAATCCTTTCCAAAACTTTACCCACAACTGAAGTAAGGCTCACTGGTCTACAATTACCAGGATTGTCTCTACTCCCCTTCTTGAACAAGGGGACAACATTTGCTATCCTCCAGTCTTCTGGCACTACTCCTGTAGACAATGATGACATAAAGATCAAAGTCAAAGGCTCGGGCAATCTCCTCCCTGGCTTCCTAGAAAATCCTAGGATAAATCCTATCTGGCCCAGTTTTACACTTTGCAGAATTTCTAACCCCTCCTCCTTGGAATGCAAATACATTCATCTTTTTACATATGGTATGTTCTGAAATTTGACAGTCTTCCCAGCAATTATACGAATGTAAGATTAATGCAAAAAGTCAGTACATTACACCACTGAGCTGAATTTAGCAGAGCAGGTCAGGGTGCGTGGGTGTCTGTATAACTGACCTCCATCCACTAGCCTCCACCCCTTCTGGCCACAAAAGGGACCGATGTCAAAGAAAGCAGCTACCCTGTATTAATTACATGCTATGGGTGGCCTTAACCACCTGAGGGTGAGACACCTGCCTCTCAGTGGGAGGGAATCGCACCATTGAGAGCTTCCAGACAATCTAAATGGATGCTGCTGGGACTGCAAGAGGGCTAGAGATTCTGGAGGACTTGGACTAAAGATAAGCCCTGAGCTTTTCATGTGGTAAATGATTGAGAATCCGAGGAAGCAGATAGGGGTCGAAGAGTCACATTTTAGAGACTACGAGGGAAGGCACAAGGAGTGGGTGGGGTGTCATCTTGGGTGGGTACTCTCAATGCATATAGGACATCACTGACTGATTAGCATACTTTCCTTCCTACTTTTTCAAAGAAGATGCTTAAAAAAGTGGCCCTCTGAATGTCATCCACTCTGCCCATGACAACAAACTAAACTGTGGGTGGGATAGAATGCAGGGCAGTTCCATTGTTAACAAACTCAATTATTGTTAGTTCTATTTTTATAAAATGGTGGGTAGACTGCTGACATCAGTACCCACCTTCCTGGTGTAGTTGTGGGGCTACATGAAGAGTGGGCAGGGGATTGATAGACTGGTTATTGGCCACATGTCAGACGCATCTCGACTGAAAGGACACTTGGAAACTGGCTGTAATGTCTACCCTATAAATTCCTTCATGGGCTCACACTCTGTCAGTAACTTTCACCAGACCTACAATCCCTTTCCAATCTTGGGATTCTAACCTCTTGTACAATATGCCAAGCCTTTTTCCCTTCAACCCCCCTACTTTACCTCTCCTCCCGGACCCCCAACTTCCATCATTGACAAAAGTGTCCTCAATTGCCCTAAGCCCCATCCCTCCTTACATTCTCCACTCCCCTCTTTCTTTCTTTAAGACGTTCTTAAAATCAACATCATCTCTCCAAAACTCTGTAAAGTGCATTGCAATGCAATTAAGAATGCTGCATAAAAGGTGACTTGTTCATAATCCATAGGTCCTATTATAAATTTAATAAGAATGTAACTGCATTGTTGTGTCTTTCACATGTTATTTCACCATGGGAAGAGAAAAATTGTTGAAGATTTATAGAAGGTGATTGTTGTGTACTGTCTCATCACCAATATGTAGTTTGCCTTTGAGGACATGGTAATGATATCATCACCATAGCATAGCATGTGATGGGATGGCCTAGAAGCTACTAACTCCATTTTGTGACAATACTATGGTCATAAGAAATTTACTTTGTCCTGGATTCTTATGAAGAAAAGTTGAAACAGAGGTGCCAAGCAGTCTGCTCAAAGCTAATAAAGTAAACAGTTTGTGAGGCCTTGGGTGTTTTTTTAAATTGGAACAATAGATGTAGCCTGAATGGGTGGGGCCAAGATCCCACAGAACTTTTTTTAGTTTTAGCTTTCAGAATTTGCTGGGATCTTGAAGCTGGACGTGGAAGCTCTTATTCTTACAGCTAAAACTGGGGTTCTCCTCCTGCTGCTAGAATTGCATGTGAGACAATTTTACTGATGTTCCTCTTGCCAAGGATGTGTCTATGGGATGTTACTATACTGGAACCTTTAATTAGTTACAGTTTATTTATATATTATTTTGTTAAGCATTTCGATAGAGTCACAGTTAAGCCAATGTGTTTCTTTTATTGTCTGTATTTTGACTGTAGTGTGAAAATGAAGTATGTTTTACTTTAAGCCAAGTAGTTTGACCAATCAAATTGCATCAGGAACACAATGCCTTAAACGTATGTTTAAACCAAGAAAACGTTAGGCTCTAAACTATCTTCTTAATATATTTTGAGGGAGTTTGGTCTGGTCCAAAACAATCTTAACTGGGACTACTCGAAGCATGATGTGCTGGTGGAATCGTGCTACAGTTTATAACCATATTGCTTATCATTAGATTAGCCACTGAAGTGTCAGTGACTGTAATATATGGATATAGAATTAGGATTGGATTTTATTGTCACGTTCTCAAGTACAGAAGTAAGTACACACTTTCAGTGAAAATTGTAAAATGTCGCCATTCTTGGAGCCATCTTAGGTACAAATGCCTGGCTGAGCTTGATCTCCCCACTTGGGTTAAAACTCCATTCTGGGCTCGATCTCCCCATGAGGGTTCAACTCCATGCTGGGCTTGAACACCCCATGCTCCCCACCACTGCAGATACCGGGGGACTTCCATCACTGACGCGCTGGGCTCGCTCTCCTCCATGTTGGGTTCACTCTCCCCACTGTTGCTCTCTCGCTGCTCCCCGCGGTCTCTCACTATCCTCTGTGCTGGCTTGATCTCTCCACAGAAGGTAAGTGAAATAAGGTAAGGAAGACAAAGCTGCGAAATAATAAATAAAAGGTAAAAGTGGACGGAGCAGATGAGCTCTGGGCAGGACCCCGAACGCTGCTCTGCTACTCCACCGCCATATTGATCTGAATATTTATATCAGGAGCCGTTATACACATCTCGTTCCTATGTTATGGGAGTCAACATAAATATTACCTTATTGGTTACAAATACCTTGCTTGATCCATAATCCTACAATATTGTGGCAATGGCCTAGTGGTGTTATCACTGCACTGTTGATCCGGATAATATTCTGGGGGCCTCCATTTGAACCCTGTCACCCCAGCAGATGGTGGGTTTAAATTCAATAAAAACAAAAACCTGGAGAGTGGAAGATATAAAAGAGACCTATGGGGCAAATATTTCACGCAAAGTGTGGTGCGTATAGGGAATGAGCTGCCAGAGGATGTGGTGGAGGCTGGTACAATTGCAACATTTAAAAGGCATTTGGATGGGTATATGAATAGGAAGAGTTTGGAGGGATATGGGCCGGGTGCTAGCAGGGGGGGACTAGATTTGTTGGGATATCTGGTCGGCATGGATGGGTGGGATTGAAGGGTCTGTTTCCATGCTGTACATCTCTATGACCCTATGACTCTAAGAGTCTAACGATGACCATGGACCCATTGCTGGGAAAAACCCACCCAATTCACTAATGTCCTTTAGGGGAAGGAAGCTGCTATCTATATGTGACTCCAGACCCACAGCAGTGTGGTTGACTCCTAACTGCCCTGTAGCATTTAGGAATGAGCAATAAATGCTACCTGGCCAGTGATGTCCTCACTCTGTGAATGATTAACAAAAACTGTGATGGTTTTGATGTTGCTTTTCCTAAATAATCTTTGTGTATGATGGTGACAATATACACTGCAATGCTGCAAATTAACAATGAAAAGCTAATGTTCTGCCATGTAAAGTATCCTTCACAGCAATATTTCAACATCCAGGTTATTTTATATGAAATTGACTAGAATTGTAAATAATATGTTACAACCAGGGGTATGGTACATCAGAAAGTGCTTTAAGCTCAATTTTATTGCTCAGATGTCAGTTCGACATGACAGGAGTGTAATCATTCCAAAAATTATTTCATTGGCTGTAATGTGTTTACTGAGGTCATGAAAGGCACATTCTAAATATAGTTTTTTTTAGCTCAGCTAATATAGTGACATACCCATTACGCTAATATTGTCCATTCAGTATATTATTTCTCATTTCAAAATTTTGAATTTGGGAACCTATTAATCTTTAGACACAAGTTTGGAAAACTGTCAATCAGGCTTTGGTCGCTTGTTTAAATTTCTAATTTTAGAGGACACCTGACTATGCCTCTCAGCTCTTTTCAAACATTAGGAATCCTTGCTGGCAGCAAGGGGTTGGTAAACAGGACAATGGACATTAACATACTACCTGAAAGTTGTTTTCCCTTCTGCAAGTGTGCAGTGAGTGGGCAGTCTAGCCACGACTGTCTGCCTATTTCTCTCTAAGCAATGTTCAAGATACTACATCATTTGCTGACATATAACTGGGATATTAGAGGCTCTGTGTTGAATTTTACATACTGCAGCTTTGATTGATAGTAATAAATGTGAGGCTTGTGGATAATGGCCTTTACAGTGTGGGTGCCAAGAATTTAAAGCGCTTCCAGCCTTTACGTTTCTTAGTCTGAACGATAGTTGCCAATAACATTAAAAGGTGACTCATGAAAACTCAAGGGTAAATGGCTCAGTATGATTACCAAACCAGCTGTCAACTCCATTATCTACATTTATATATGAAGCACTAGCACATATTTGGACTGAAATACTATATAAATCACCACACTTGAGAAAATAGGTGTTGTTACTATTTGTCGATTGATGATGTTGGCAACAATACTTAGTGAGTAATGTCGGTGAGCATTAGCACCGAAACTATTATTCACAAACGTTATAAAAACCCAGGTCATAGAGTCATAGAGATATACAGCACGAAAACGGACTCTTAGGTCCAACCCGTCCACGCCAACCAGATATTCCAACCCAATCTAGTCCCACCTGCCAGCACCCAGCCCATATCCCTCCAAATCCTTCCTAATCATATACCCATCAGGTGCCTTTCAAATGTTGCAATTGTACCCCCCTCCATCATTTCTTCTGGCAGCTCATTCCATACACGTACCACCCTCTGCATGAAAAGGTTGCCCCTTAGGTCTCTTTTAAGTCATTCCTCCTTTCACCCTATGCCCTCTAGTTCTGGACTCCCCCACCCCAGAGAAAAGACCTTGTCTATTTATCCTATCCATGCCCCTCATGATTTTATAAACGCCTATAAGGTCACCCCTCAGCCTCCGACACTCCAGGGAAAACAGCCCAGCCTATTCAACTATAACTCAAATCCTCCAATCCTGGCAACATCTTTTAAATCTTTTCTAAACCCTTTCAAGTTTCACAATACTCTTCTGATAAGAAGGAAACCAGAATTGCATGCAAGATTCCAAAATGTGGCCCAACCAATATCCTGTACAGCCATAACAAAGCAAGTGAAACCATTATCCATTTTTACATCTCAGGTTTTAAGTGACTACAAATGGAACAAGTGTGGACCATCTTTTATTTTATGAAGAAATTGTGTATAAATAAGCATTCAGCCCCACTGAAATCACATTGAAATAGTCAAGTTTAATGTAATAAAGGTATAAATGATGGCATCACCAGCAGATAAGCTGAGGTCAGATTGTTAGGGTGCTGTTACAGAGTCTTAGGAATAGCAGAAAATATGATTGGAAGCTCATCTCAAAATTAAATATGACGCTATGGTTGAAGGACACTGGTTCAATCCCAGACTGTTGCTAGACAAAGCGATGGAGTTAGTAGTTAGGAAATGGAGGTTGAAGCAGGAATTGAAATCAATGGCATCTATCTTCCTGGTTTTCAACTGGAAGACATTTCTGCTCACTCAGTACCAAAGTTGGAGATGCAGTCAAAAAGTACATCTAAACTTTTGAACAGGAGATCATAATCATTGTGCAACTGTTGATCATCAGTAAAGTGATAGAAGGAGTCATCAACAGTGCTCTCAAGCAGCACTTGCTCAGTGTTTACCTGCTCATTGATTGGTTTCTGCGACAGCTGCTCAGTCCCTGATCTCATTGCAGCCTTGCTTCAAACATGGACAAAAGAGCTGAATACCAAAGATGAGGTGAGAGTGACAGCTCTTGAAATTAAGCCTGCATTTAACTGAATGTGACATCAAGTAGCCTTTAGTAAACCTGAGAATCAGGGAAAGCTCTCCGCTGGTTGGAATCATGCCTAGCACAAAGGAAACATGTTTGTGGTTGTCAATAGTCAGTCATCTCAGTTCCGGGACATCTTCAGGAGTTCTTGAGGGTCGTGCCCTTGGCCTAACCATCTTTAGCTGCTGAATCAAAGACCTCCGTTTCATTATAAGATCAGAAGTGGGAATATTCACTGATGATTATACAATGTTCAGCACCACTGGATACTGAAGCAATTCATGTCCAAATGCAGCAAGACCTGGATAATTTCAGGCTTCAGTTGAAAGTGACAGATAACATTCATGCCATACAAATGTCATGCAATGACCATCTCCAATAAGAGAAAATTTAACTATCATCCTTTGACATTCAATGGCATTACCATCACTGACTCCTCCACATGAACTCCCAGGGGTTACCATTGATAGAAAACTGAGCTGTACTAATCATATAAATACAGTGGCTGCAAGACCAGGTCAGAGACTAGGAATTCTGCAGCGAGCAACACAACTCCTCACTCCCTGAATTTGTCTACCGGCTACAAGGAAAAGTCAAGACCATGATGGAATACTTCCCAGTTGCCTGGATGAATGCAGCTCTAACATTCAAGAAGCTTGACACTATCCATGGTAAAGCAGTGCACATGATTGGCATTATGTCCTCAAACATTCACTCGCTCCTTCACCAACACTCAGTAGAGTATACCATCTATGCAGTGTGCTGCAGAAATTGGGCAAATACACATCCAAGATGACCTATCTCACTGGAATTTATCTTTTTAATGGCTGTCAGAAAAGCAGCAACATATTAGAAATGGCAAACAATACAATGGATATCATTTTTATGTCAGCCTTTACAGTCGGTATCAGTATCTATTGGCAAATCATTCAAGATCCACACATGCATTGAAACAGGGTCTGAGTAGATAGAGATGAGAGAGCACAATTGATATTTCTGTCTGAAACCAGTAGCATGCTAAGGATAATTTTAGTTCCCCTATTTATACCCAAATTGAGATCAGCTAACTCAGCACAGACCAGGAATCCAACTTGGCCCCACATCCTGGTCTACATCGATTCTGTGGGTAAACTCACTGAGCCAGTGGAAAGTTGCTGCCGAGACAATTCTTGTGTTAGTTCCTCTGTCAGCATTGGCTGCCATCCCCAGCTGCACGAAAAGCAAAACCCACAAATCTACAACATTGACCAATAATTTGTTTCCTTGCCTGGATGATGCCAAGAACATGTGTTCTTCATAAACATGTATTTTTTACCACACAGTTTTTTATAGAAAAATAAATAATTCATCAGCGTATTTCAGTGCTAGATACAATGTGCTGTTAAGCAAGGTAGACTAAAACCTGCAGGCCTGTTTTTGTTGTGAAGGTTCTGTCTCTGTCTGGATATCCCATCTAAAGAGAGGGCATTACAGCCAAGTCAAATTATGTTCTCATCCAACATCCAATTTTGGACCTTCCAACCATGATCTATAGACAGTCATCTGGAGCAGTATCCCTGGCTGATTTGCTTTCCCACCATTTTCCAGTCATTTTGTGACCAACAGTACAAGCATCTACTGCTATCCTGCTATAATAGCTCAGTACTTTGTGCCTTCTCTGATTTAACACCATTGTTCAACGAATCATCAGAAGATTGTTATCTACTTGTTAATCCGTACACAAAACATTAATACCTCGGTTGGAAGTACCCAAAGCAGGGACATTTCGATCTGATTTGCATCTCAGAAGAACATTCCATTTTGCTTACTTTTGGGACTCAGAATTAGTTGGAGATACACCTCTTTGCCAAACACCTCTGTTATATCCATAAACATGACCGCAAGCTTCTAAGATCCCTTACGGCGTGGAAACAGGTTTACAGTGTGGAAACAGGCCCTTCAGCCCAACCTGCCATGCTGCCCAGTTTTCACAATTAGTCTAGTTCCATTTGCCCAAGTTTTGTCCATGTCCCTCCATACCTATCCCATCCATGTACTTGTCCTTAAATGGCAAAATTGTATTCGCCTTCACCACTATCTCTGGCAGCCCATTCCAGACACTCACCATCCACTGTGTGAAAGAATTGCCCCTCTAGGCTCTCTTATAGTTCTTCCCTCTCACCTTCAACCTATAGCTTTAGATTCCCCTACCATGGGGAAAAGCTGTTGACTATCTACCTTATCTATGCCTTATCATGATGTTACAGTCCTCTATAAGGTAACCCCAAATGTTGTAAAACTGCATCTAGTTCACTCATTTAATTTGATGAAGGAAATTTACCATCCTTACCCAGTCTGGCTGACATGTAACTCCAGGCCCACAGCAGTGTGGTTGACTCATAACTGCCCTCTGAACAGGCCAACCAAGCTTCTCAATTCAACAGCAATTAGCAATGGCAACAAAAGCTGGCTTCGTCTACATCCCATGAAAGAATTAAAAACAAACAAACAAACAAACACTTCCACCTTTTCTTTGCCCTTGTTTTGCTGACTCAAAGACGGTTACATCTCAAACTGTTCCTGGTAAAGTTGAAATATCGTTGAGCTGAAATGTTAATTCTGTTTCTCTCAACACAAGTGCTGCTTGACCTGTTGAGTTTTTTTGAGCATTTTCCATTCTTATTTTCGGAGTTAATTGAAGTTGGACTTTAAACTTTTATTCAGATCCAAACTACCCAGTCACAATCTATTCCATTTGACTTTATTTTGACTCTGCCCAATTCAGATCAATTGGTTTCGCCCATTCCAAATAACCCAGTGACAGGTGTTAGAACAGATAAGCCCTGGAGCTGCCTATGAGGACACGATAAAGGATTCAGAGAGACACCAAATACTGATCCCAATCTGCGCCAATATTTGGATTCTGATTACCTCAAGGTGCTCGAGCCTGGTAATTTGATAATTGCTGCAATCTTTGCTTTTCACAGGTGCAGGCAAAATTATTGTTAGAAAGTTTAAGCAATATTAAAGACCAGTTTCAATCAGCAAGTAACCAGCAGCTGCTAATAACATCCACCAGAGCGGGTCAACATGTTATTTTGAATGTATGTATGAGGCTGATTGCCCAGGTTAATCCCCCACTGTAACCCATGTGGGAATATAACCCAATGCTGCATATTTTCACTGCTAAAATGCCCCTATGTCTGTTATTGTGTTTAACTACACTTTTTTTTCCTAACAGTGCTGGCTGTCTGTAAATTCCACAAAGACTCATGTAATGCACAGACACTTATTTGTCTTACTCAATCAGGCTTTTGGAACCCTCCCACACAAAAGTTCCACACGCAGAATATTTTCACTTTGCCTGATTTGTGCCAGAATTCTGGGATGAACAACTGGAATGAATGACTCTATTCATCCCAGTTGTTCATCCCAGTTCCAAAGAACAGCCCCATGCACAATCTTTGCATTCTGAAGTGGACCACAGAGATCATGCAACTTACTCAAAGATACAATAAAAGTCTTAATGAAGCAAAGGGGATCCATGTAACGGCTGCATATTCTGTGATGCATCAACCTGTTCTCAGCTCAAGGGATTAATGACTGGAGTACTCGGTAAGCCTCATTCAGACATGGTTTGTATGCTCCATCCCACTCACTGAAAACAGGCTGTGTATTCCCAATAATACTCTGCACGTATCCCTCTGTGCATCACTGAACAAAGTTCTTGGAACATTCCCACTCTAAGTCACACACTTGCTCAATGGGTCTGGGATCATTCCAACCTTAAATCTTCACAAGTACTGCATGTACACTTGTCCGTTTTCCTGTATCATTCAGAAACATAATATTGACTGCAATAGCCTGTCACGAATAGTACTAAGTAATTAAATAAGTCAATAATGTGCTGGCTGTGTGTCAGTTGGAAGATTGTGGGTTCATGACCCATTCCAGAAGCTTAGCACAAAGGGTGGCACAGTGTCTCAGTGGTTAGTACTGCCTCCTCACAGTACCAAGAATCTGGGTTGAATACCAGCCTTGGGTGACTGTCTGTGTGGAGTTTGCACAATCTTGTGTCTGTGCAGGTTTCCTGTGAGGACTTCAGTTTTCTTCCACAGTCCAAAGATATGCACATTAGGTGGATTGGCCACGCTAAATTGCTCATAATGTCCAGGGATGTGCAAGTTAGGTCATGGGGAATGCAGGGTGGGGGAATGGGCCTGAGTGCAATGCTCTTCGGAGGGTCGGTATGGACTCCATTGGCCAAATGGACTCTTTCTTCACTGCAGTGATTCTATGAAAGAGCAAGCTTGAGACTGCAGTGCAGTACGGAGTGATGGGTGCATTGTCAGGGGCAGTGCTTTTCAGTGGGCAGAAGTAAAAGATCTGCTGTGCTATTTTGTAGAAGAAATGGGGAGTTATTTCCAGTATTTTGGCTTATATCATTGATAAAAGCTAGGAGTGTTGTGTGTTTGTGAAGGGTGATACAGAAATGGAGGTTTTACTTTTTAATAATAGATCTCAATATTGCTACTCAGAGCTGTTTGAACTGCAAATTTAACTCCTCAATCGATCAATATACACAAATGTGGGATATACATCATACCAGCAGCAAAAGCTAGCTAGCAAATAACAATAAATATACATTAGCCTTGTGCGCACTGTAAAAAAAGTAACAAATTCTAGTGTGTGCTATACCGCTCAAGAGTTAAGATGCCAGTAAATCACTAAGTGCATTAGATTGTCTAGCGTACATGGAAGATAGCACATTTTTCTGTGTTTACCCTTTATGTAGACCTTGCTATTATAAGGGTAGTGAGTGGGAAGTTTAAACATGAGTTGGAATACTGAAGATTCCATGCCTACAAGTGCCAACAGCCAATAGCCAGGGAGAGCTTAGCACTGGCCAGTTATGTGCTTTAAGTGGCCTTCATTTGGTCAGGCTACTCCTGTGGAAGTCATGTGCAATTCTCACAAGTTCTCCAGCCACTGAGCAGGATCTGTTTCGAGTGTATCAAATCCAGTCCAACATCAGAACCACTTTATCTTCTTTTGGGATCATTGTAAAACTACAGTTTATGTGGCTTATACATTCTGATGCTGAATAATTCTATGGTTAGGTACGTTATTCAGAACCACAGATAAATGCTACAAAAGGATCAGGGGCTCTTAACTTTCATGTTTGTTTCTTCAAATTATATAGAAAGAAAAAGAGTGCACGATCAGGTTGATATTCTGAGTCTGAGAGCTAGGCTCCTGATCATCGTTATTATCTCTATAGTCCTTGAACCTTGCAGATCAGAGAGGCTGCTTGTCAGAAACAGAGTGAAGGACGGTCAATGTTGTTTTGAACACCAAATCTTTGCCATTGTTATAACATTACCATGGTTATTGTGTTGCTGTTTATTGATTCCCAATTACTTCTTTGATCTTCTGATAAAAGTGCTGTGATGGAAGATGAAAGAACTCATGTATTTGGACCACTAATGAAAAATGGCATGTCTGTGGATGTGTGGTGAGGAAAATGGAAATCTGTCAAACACTGGAAATTTTAAAATAATGAAACTGAGGAAATCAATTACTTTAGGAGCACAGTACTGTCTTCGTAGACAATTGTGATAGGTCGTATGAGCATAGCTATATACTACAAATAGTAATGGCCAAAACAAAAGAAGTGATGTTTTTTTAAATGTCAGAGAATGTTTTATGTACATCCAAATAAATGGTCTATATTGCCACATGGTTTGTGTTGTATATTAGTCTAAAAGGATCTGAAATGGTTAATACTGAGGAATGCCATATGCAATGCCTCACTATAAATATGTGGGCACAACAGCTTAGGATCTCAAATGAGCAAGACCTAACATTTGATAGTCCTTACAGTCCTTCATATCAATGTATCCTGAATCTGGTTATTAACATGTAATAAGTTGTATTGTTAACAAGAGGAAATTCTCCGTTGCATTCCCTGTATTGAAAGCATGTCCTTCTTTGGAGAAGCAGAACAAAACTGTACACAATACAACAGGAGAGGTCTCACCAAGGCTGTTTATCACTATAGCAGAACATATTTACTTCAGTACATAAATTGTCCTGAAATGAATGCCATCATTTCATTGCTTGCTATAATTATAGGCTAGTTTTAAGTGACTGTTGGCCAGGGACATCCAGACCTAGTCTAATGGGAGAAGAACATTTGGAAGATTTTATTGAACTTGCGCAAAAGGAAGAAAGATCCTTAGGGTTATGGGAGATGCTCAAATCTGAGGGATCTTGACAAAGTAGATGGGTAGAAGAGCTGAGATGAGGAAGACCTTAATTATAGGTGATTAAAGGGTCACAAGCAATAGGAGAAAACCTTTGGTGAATCTGGAATTTTACTCCCTGAGTATAGAGGTGTGAGAAAGATTGGAGGTTTTCCGAGGGGAAGTGGATAAGCATCCAAAGGGATGATTCGGAGAATCACCTGATGAAGGAGCGTCGCTCCGAAAGCTAGTGTGCTTCCAATTAAACCTGTTGGACTATAACCTGGTGTTGTGTGATTTTTAACTTCATCCAAAGGGAGAAAGTGTGGAGGCTTATGAGGAGATGGCAGGGGAGTAGGATCAGCTGATGTGCTCCTAAAGTTGGCATGGACATGATAAACCCAAGAAAACCTCTTCTGCACTGTTACTGTTCCATAATTCTATATAATAGATCCCAGCCAACCTTGTTTCTAAAATGTGTACATACAGGTTTGCTTGGTGTTTGACTAACATTAGAAGAATGAAGCTGGGAAATTCCATGTGACATTTTGCATGGCGGGAGAAGACCAAGTATTTCTTCATGTGAAATGGGGTAAGAGACAATGGGACCAGGGTGTATGTTTCACAAGCTGCTTAATGAGCTTGGGAAGATGATGGTTTTGTGTGCGTGTCACCAGATCCTGAGGCAGAGGTTGATGTTCTGGAAACATGCTTTCAAATCGCAGCATGGCAGCTGATGGAAGTTTCATGCTCATCATTAATTTATCTATAATTCAGTTATATTTTTCAGGGAAAGATATGGGCCATCATTGCATGGTCTGGCAAACATGTGACTCCAGATCTACTGCAGTCTGGTTGACTCTTAAAAGTCCTCTAAAATGACCAAGTCTCATTCTACTATCAGATGCTAAGCCACGGTTAAGACAAATAAGCTGGAAAGGCAGGTTGTGAGAGAGATACAGTTTCCAGAGAGGTATTGATGGGTAAAGAAAGTGGGCAAAGAGTTGGCAAATGGAGTGTAGTGTGGAAAAAAAATGACGCTGTTCAGTTTGGAAGGAAGAACAGAATATTATTTAAATGGAGAAAAACTGCAGAAAGCCACAACACAAAGGGACTTGGAGGTAATTGTGCATGAAAAATAGAAAGCTATCACACAAGTGCAGCAGGTAATCAGAAGATTAGTGGAAAATTGTCCCTTATTTCAAGGGGGTTGGAGGAAAAGAGTAGGGAAGTCTTGCTGCAACTGTAAAAGGTGCTGGTGAGACCACATCTGGAGTATTGTGAGCAGTTTTGATTAGCTAATCCAAGGAAAGATATCAGTTCTTTGGAGACAGTAGAGGGAAAGTTCACTAGGATGATCCTTGGTAATAAAGGGATTGTCTCATGAGCAAAGATTTAACAGGCTGGGACAGTACTCATTGGAAATTAGAAGAATGAGAGCTGATCTCAATGGGATTCTTAAGAGGCTGACCAGGGTAAGGGCTGAGAGGACGTTTCCTGTCATGGTAGAATTTAGGACTCAGAAATAAGGAGCACCTATATAAGGCATAAATGAGGAATTTCTTCTTTCAGAGGGCCGAAAGTCTTTGGAACACCGTGTCACAAAAAGCTGCAGAGGCAGAATCATTGAGTATATTTAGGCTGAGATAGATAGATTCTTGATCAGGAGGGGAATCAAGGGTTATTGAATGTAGACATAAAGAGTATTGGATCTGTTATGATCCTATTGAGTGGTGGACCAAGCTCAAAGGGCTGAATGATCTACTCCTGTTGCGATTTCTTATGGTTGTAAGCTCGAAAGCATTTTCTATAGACAACAAAAGTAAAACTACATGGACCAAGAAGCATTATATTAAATTTAAAGATAACTACAAGCCATCTTCTGATATAGAAGTTACTAAATAGTAGAAAATCAAATGGACTTCACAATGAGGAGTACTCAGTCTGAGCGAGAAGGTATGTCTTGATCTTAGTCTTATTCAAAATATGGAAGAGGTTGATCAGCAAAAATTAAGGAACTCCTTTGAACAGAAGTGCTCTAAGTTAATAAACGGATTTTGAAAGCTCAATACATCACACTGAAGAAAAGCATTAAATCTGTTTTTCACTGTACATGTGGGAAGATTCCACATGTTGAAAAGCAATTTGCAGAAATTACAAGAATGTTCATTATTTCCATAATCATGAAACCAACTAAGTAGTGCCTGGGTATGGTTAATGAACCCAAGCCTAACTGCACTATTAGAATTTATGATGACTTTGCTAAAGAAGACAGTGGTGAGAGAAATCTTTCCTATGTCCAGAGTTGGTAGGATTTTAGATAGATTATACAAAGGCAGAGTGGTAACAAAATGTGAACCTAATATTTGCCATTAGATGAGCAATGACTGCTTACTGTCATGACAATGGACCGTGGTCCTGGATCACCTTTGGACATATTGAACTCATAACTACAACATGTTTTTAAAGAAGTGAGACATAACAGCTGGTCCTCTGCAAAGCCTTTGTGTCAGTGTCTACCACATTAACGTAACCTACAACTAACTGCAAACATTCAATTATCTATATCTTGTTAACTACAGGAGCCTCTTCTACTCATACCAAGAAGGAACTCTCATCGACTGTTGACATAGAATAGATTTTCCTCACTGCTACCTTCTTTAGCTGTGTCTGGTCATCGCAAACTCAGATGGTGCATATAAAAGCAGTTACTCACACAAACTTACACCAAAACTTGAACGAAATTGAACTTCAGATACAACTGATTATTTACAATGAAACATTGACGCCTGACCTTTTTTTTGAGATGTACGCAATGACTTTTCAAGGTCAGACTATAAACATGGACAGTTACCAAAAGGAAGTCAAAATTGCAACAGATTGGAAGCAAGATTTGATTGAGTACACTGGAATCGCTGAGGGGATTGCGTATCCCACAGACCAGTGAACTCCAGAAGAAAATCTAACTTAGAATTCTAGGAAGGTTAAGTGAAATATGTAGTCGCATTAGAATATTTTTATAATTCAAAGTATTCTCCAAATAAATTGAAATGTTTTGTCAGGAAAAATCTATTGGTAGGTTCCAATGAGTTCAAATGGAAAGGTATCACCCTTGTGGCTTGTTTTCCATGATAGCTAAAGTTCCCAAAATATTCCCATGCCATAAATATATTTTGAAAAACTAGACATGTGGTTAATATTAAAATCTTGCAAGCAATGTTTTTGTGCTCACCCATTTTTATTTTACATGGCTTTATATGTGGGATTAAATGTTTCAAAGTGCAAACAGTAGCTCCTGGGTGCGGCTGCTCATAATTTGATTACGCAAATGTCTAACTTATCAAAATGGAGTTGATACATGGCTGATGTGAATTTTGACATTTTGCAGAGAATGTCCCACTGCTATCAATGCAATGGGTTGAACAGACTCTTTCTGTGCCTCCTTGACACAAGTAGAATTTTCCTCTGCCTGGAGATAGCCAGAGAAGTAATGAGAAAAAAAAATAAAGAGGCAGGTCAGCCCTGGTACTCACAACCTTCATGTCACCTCACTAATTAAGTTCTGGGTGAGAATGTTCATGGGCAACTTTCTTGAGCCACAATCATTTATGGCCCTTAAGTGGTCAATAAATGACAATGTAAAAGCTTCCATTCACTATCTCCCCAACTATTAGAAATCAGGACAATATGCTTGCCTTGACAGACTATACAATCTGAAGTAATTGGACTCATGGATGGGATGGGCAAGAAGGTAGTCACTGACAATAACACCTGCCCTTGCCTAACATGTGACAAGAAGATGATACAGACTTCGTGCTGCTGGATCCTCTGAGGAGTAGGCCTCAACTGACTATCCCTTGCACTCAGAAGCTGATTGGTCTTTGATTCTGGATTAGTGGTGCTGGAAAAGTACAGCAGTTCAGGCAGTATCTGAGGAGCAGTAAAATCGATGTTTCAGGCAAAAGCCCTTCATCAGGAATACAGGCAGAGTGCCTGAAGGGTGAAGAGATAAATGAGAGGAGGGTGGGAGTGGGGAGAAAGTAGCATAGATTATAATAGGTGAGTGGGGGAGGGGATGAAGGTGATAGGTCAGGGAGGAGGGTGGAGTGGATGGGTGGAAAAGAAGATAGGCAGGTAGGACAAATCATGGGCACATGGAAGTTTGGAACTAGGGTGAGGTGGGGGGGAGGTGAAATGAGGAAACTGTTGAAGTCCACATTGATGCCCTGGGGTTGAAGTGTTCCAAGGCAGAAGATGAGGCGTTCTTCTTCCAGATGTCGGGTGGTGAGGGTGCGGCGATGAAGGAGGCCCAGGACCTCCATGTCCTCGTCAGAGTGGGGGGGGAGTTGAAATGTTGGGCCACAGGACGGTGTGATTGATTGGTGCGGGTGTCCCAGAGATGTTCCCTAAAGCGCTCTGCTAGGAGGTGTCCAGTCTCCCCAGTATAGAGGAGGCCGCATCGGGAGCAACAGATACAATAAATGATATTGGTGGATGTGCAGGTAAAACTTTGATGGATGTGGAAGGCTCCTTTAGGGCCTTGGATGGAGGTGAGGGAGGAAGTGTGGGTGCAGGTTTTGCAATTCCTGTGGTGGCAGGAGAAGGTGCCAGAACGGGAGGGTGGGCTGTAGGGGGGCGTGGACCTGACCAGGTAGTCATGGAGGCAACGGTCTTTGCGGAAGGAGGAAAGGGGTGGGGAGGGAAATATATCCCTGGTGGTGGGGTCCGTTTGGAGGTGGCGGAAATGTTGGCAGATTATTTGGTTTATGCAAAGGTTGGTAGGGTGGAAGGTGAGCACCAGGGGCGTTCTGTCCTTGTTACTGTTGGAGGGGTGGGGTCTGAGGGCGGAGGGGCAGGATGTGGATGAGGTGCGTTGGAGGGCATCTTTAACCATGTGGGAAGGGAAATTGTGGTCTCTAAAGAAGGAAGCCATCTGGTGTGTTCTGTGGTGGAACTGGTCCTCCTGGGAGCAGATACGGTGGAGGCGGAGGAATTGGGAATACGGGATGGCATTTTTGCAGGAGGTAGGAAGTCTTGGGGGAGGTGGAGGGCTTGTCTTGAACGTATGTGGGGAGTTCCTGGACTGGGGGGATAAGACAGTATCGAGGTAGGCTGTAATGAGTTCAGTGGGGCAGGAGCATACTGAGACAATGGGTCGGCCAGGATGGTCAGGCTTGTGGATCTTGGGAAGGAGGTAGAACCGGGCAGTGCGGGGTTTCCGGACTATGAGGTTGGAAGCTGTGGGTAGGAGATCACCTGAGGTGATGACGTTTTGTATGGTCTGGGAGATGATGGTTTGGTGATGGGGGGTGGGGTCATGGTCGAGAGGGTGGTAGGAAGTGGTGTCCTCGATTTGGGTCTGGCTTCAGCAGTTTAGAGGTCAGTGTACCAGACTACCACTGCGCCCCCTTTATCCACTGGCTTGATAGTGAGGTCGGGATTGGAGCATAGGGATTGGAGGGCTGCGCGTTGTGAGGGTGAGAGGTTGGAGTGGGAGAGGGAGGTAGACAGATTGAGGTGGTTAATGTCCCGGCGGCAGTTGGAGATGAAGAGGTCGAAGGCAGGTAATAGGCCAGCACGGGGCGTCCAGGTGGATGCAGTGTGTTGGAGGTGGGCGAAGGGGTCCTCGGAAGGTGGGCGGGAGTCCTGATTGTGAAAGTAAGCTCGGAGGCGGAGGCGGCGGAAGACGTGTTCAACATCATGGCATGTATTAAATTCATTGATGTGTGGGAGGAGGGAGACAAAGGTGAGTCCTTTGCTGAGGTCTTTGGTTGGCCAGCAGCTTCTGCTAACCTGAACTGTTAATATTGAAGCCTGCAATGGATTGAAAAATTCACCCTCGCTCACCTTTCAGTTCTTCATATGCAGATTGTTACGTGTTAGGTTACATTTTCTCAGTGGTGGCATGTGATGTTTTGGTTGCCACCTAACAAGCCCAACCCCACAACTTTTAAAATACGAAGGGAAAATGACGCCTATGACTTTGTTTATGATTTTGTTAGCAATCTCTCATCAGATTAAACAATACTTCATTCAATCCTCACTTGCATATCAGATTCTTATTGTGCAGTCTTAAATTGGAGTGCCGGCTAGGAGAAGTGTGAATTAGGGAGCTGAGGATGCAGTGTTATTCTCAGCATATACTTTTTTGGGAACATAGGATCATGTAAATACCCACAAATCCACTTTGGAGAGAGCTATTAGTACTGTCAAATAACTTAGGTTAGAGTCGTGCTGGAAAAGCACAGCAGGTCTGGCACCATCCAAGGAGCAGGGAAAAAAAAAATCAATATTTCGGGCAAAAGCCCTTCATTCCTGTTGAAGGGCTTTTGCCCGAAACATCGTTTTTCCTGCTCCTCGGATGTTGCCTGACCTGCTGTGCTTTTCCAGCACCACTCTGATCTAAAGCTGAAAATGTGCCCGAAACGTCGATTCTCCTATTCCTTTGATGCTGCCTGACCTGTTGCGCTTTTCCAGCAACACATTTTCAGCTCTGATCTCCAGCATCTGCAGTCCTCACTTTCTCCACTCTGATCTAATCTCTGGTTTCCAGCATCTGCAGTCCTTACTTTTACCCTGTCCAATAACTGTTAGTACTATTCTAGATGTGGGAGGGGACCATTCGCCACAGCAGATTCGCCAACAACGATTAGCCACAGCCCTTTGACCGCCGAGGACACTTAGCCACCGCCCATTGGCCACTGAAGACGATTCTGCAAATAAGCAGATTCACCGCCGCCGATTAGCCACTGCCCTTTGACCACTGAGCATATCTAAACCATATAAAATTGTCATTATATTGGTTAAGGTAGTGTTTGCGTTGTTTCAGTAACAACTTATTTTCGTTACAGGAGAGATTTTTTTTTAAGTTTGTATTCTTTTTTCCATTTACCCTCAAGTCTTCAAAATGGAAACAGAAATTATTAGTAAACGTGGAAATAGGAAGTTTTACCACAGTGGTTTTATATATGTTTTTGATAAACGATCCAAGAGTGATTCAGGTATTCAGTTTTGGTGATGTGAACAAAGGGGCCAATGTAATGGACAGATCCACACCAAGAGTGGCACTGTGATAAAAACAATAAACGAACATACACATTCCCCTTCCGCAGCAAGTGTCCAAGTTGCGAAAGTGAAAACAAGTTTAAAACGTCATGCAGAAGAATCGCAGGAAGTACCTAGTGTTCTTATTAATGAATGTGTAGCTGATGTCCCTCAGTCAGTCCTCGCATCTTTACCAACAATAAGCAGAATGAAGAAAATAATTCGATGAAAAAGGAATGATATTAGTTTAGCGTCACCAAACCCTTATGATCTTCAGCATTTGGTGATCCCAATTACATACAAAGTATATAAGATGGATAGCGGAGCAGAAGAAAAATTTCTTTTGGTGGATAGTAGTCAAGGAAGTAATCGTATTATCGTATTTAGTCGGGAATCTTGGATACATCATTTAGCAGAATAAACGTGGTTTGTGGATGGTATGTTCAACATTGCCCCTATTTTATTCTCTCAGGTATATTGTATTTTAGCAAAAAGACTTGATGGGGTTTATCTAATATTGTATATACTTCTACCAAATAAGCAGCGTTCAACGTATGTATGCATGTTTGAAATGGTGAAGTCCTTGGTACCTGATCCCAGACCACAGTATATCCATTATAACTTTGAGCAGGCAGCTATCAATGCTATGAGAGAATGTTTTCCTGAAGTTAAAATTAGGGGCTGTTTCTTTCATTTGGCACAAAGTATGCATAGACATATTACTGCAGTTGGAGCAACTCGTCAATACAACACTGATCCTGATTATGCTTTAAAAGCAAATGTGATAATTGCTTTGGCTTCTGTGCCACTTACTGACCTTGATACCAAAGTAGAAGCACTCACAGATTATTTGCCTCAAGAACTACAACCAATACCAGATTGGTTTGACTTTAATTATATTGGGCTCTACAATAGACATGGCAGTAGCCGAGGGCATCTTTGTTTCCCCATGATATGTGGTCGGTCTATGAGACAACAATAAACGATGAAGATCACACAAATAATCACGCTGAAGCCGCTCAACAGAGAATTGCTTTTGAACTTGGAGCTCACCATCCAACCATATGGAAATTTATTGGAACATTAATGAAAGTGCAAAAGGGGCGAGATTTATATATGGAACAGCTGATAGTGGGTTATCCACCACAAATAAAGCTCAAAAATATCAAGAGTCAGACGATAGAATAAAACAAATTGTTCTTGAACACAGTGAAAGAGATTGTTTGGAATATCTTGGAGGAATAGCGCATAACTATCAAATGAACTAAAAAAAATGTCATTGTTTAATATTAATGTGAGGTTTTACTGCTATTATAAAGATTTTTAAAATGTATTTCCTTTTTCTGGTTAAAGTTTGTAACTCATTTTTATATATAAACCAATAAAATGATATTTATTTTACCTTTTTTTTATCAATAGGTAGTATATAGTTGTATAAATAAAGGGGGCAGGAGAGAAAACAATCAGTTATATATATATATTTCCGGTGACGAATATAGTCTCCAGAGGTCAAACGAACCCAGTGGAGAAACGTTGGTGGAGAACCGGCAGTGGCTAATTATTGGCAGCGAATCGTCACCAACACTTCTAGATGATGGAAATTATCAACATGTTAACAGTGCAAAACATTACAGCTTATTAGGTAAAGGCACCATAGTTCTACCAGACCACAGAGCTGCTCTTTCATTAGAGCGAGATGATTAGTGATAATTTAACCTGAGGAACACCATGCCTCCGGCAAAGAAAGAAGTTGAGAAGGAGAATTCTTCCACAGTAGCCCCAGCCAGTACAGGAATTAAACCCACACTATTAGCATTACAATGTGTTGCAAACCAGTCATTCAGCCAACTGAGCTAACTGACCAGAGAGGAAACAGCTTATTTATCCACAATGGTACCTGTTGTCTGGAAATGACCAAAGCTTCTGTCCGAAATTGACTGTTCCGTTAAACAGTGGTCCTAAGGTGAGAGCCAAGCTCATTGTGACCAGATTACTATGTTTTGGAAGCTTGAGTATCATATGAATAAAGATCTTTAGAGGCAGCTGTTTTTTCTTTCCCTGGACAAAGGAGCCTATTAGCTCACCACCCTATCCACCACCATTCACCCTCTCCACAATGGGGGCAAGTAGCAGCAATGTGAGAAATAACTTCACAGAGGCCAGTGTCCCTTTCCTGGGTCATCCTTTATTTACACATGAAAAGTCCTTGATACTTAGAGGCAGCTTCGAAATCGACGTTTCGGGCAAAAGCCCTTCATCAGGAATAAAGGCAGTCAGCCTGAAGCTTGGAGAGATAAGTTAGGGGAGGGTGGGGGTAGGGAGAAAGTAGCATAGAGTACAATGGTGAGTGGGGGAGGGGATGAAGGTGATAGGTCAGGGAGGAGAGGGTGGAGTGGATAGGTGGAAAAGGAGATAAGCAGATAGGACAAGTCCAGACAAGTCATGGGGACAGTGCTGAGTTAGAAGTTTAGAACTAGGGTGAGGTGGGGGAAGGGGAAATGAGGAAACTGTTGAAGTCCACATTGATGCCCTGGGGTTGAAGTGTTCCAAGGCAAAGATGAGGCGTTCTTCCTCCAGGCGTCTGGTGGTGAGGGAGCGCTGGTGAAGGAGGCCCAGGACCTCCATGTCCTCGGCAGAGTGGGAGGGGGAGTTGAAATGTTAGGCTACGGGGCAGTGTGGTTGATTGGTGCGGGTGTCCCAGAGATGTTCCCTAAAGCGCTCTGCTGGGGGCGCCCAGTCTCCCTAGTATAGAGGAGACCGCATCGGGAGCAACGGATACAATAAATGATATTGGTGGATGTGCAAGTAAAACTTTGATAGATGTGGAAGGCTCCTTTAGGGCCTTGGATAGAGGTGAGGGAGGAGGTGTGGGCGCAGGTTTTACAGTTCCTGCGGTGGCAGTGGAAAGTGCCAGGATTGGAGGGTGGGTTGTAGGGGGGTGTGGACCTGACCAGGTAGTCACAGAGGGAACGGTCTTTGCGGAAGGCGGAAAGGGGTGGGGAGCTGCTGTTGATTTTTTTAAGTTTGACTTCATTGGCTGTTTTGAATTAGGGGCAACTGCAAATGAATACAATAAATTCTGCCTTCCAGTTTAATACTATATCATGGAATTGATTTACAAATTAAGGCCTATTACAAACTAGTGTGAAAAGGTTTTGAAATATTAAGTTAAGTGTTTTTGCTATTTTATCTGTTGTTACATTTTCTTTAGCTTCCAATTATTTCCAATAGTAAATCAAATGAATCATTTCAGCTGAGCTATATTGTCCACCAATATCATGCTTCTCCAGCTCTCGGAGAGTTTTGAAGAACACAACAGGAAAGTCATCATTTTAATTGCATCTCACAGTCAATTAAGAGTTCATTGTTTATTCTGTGGCACTTTCCATATAAATTTGTATTTTAGTTCATGCATGAAAGCTGACATTTGCAATGTTTGTTGAGTATGGGATAGAGTAATAATTACTTTTATTTCTTGTTAAAGGTCAAAAAATGAACTATTACATATTATTTGAAACTCATTGGAGAAATAAGTACTTAACTATTTATTGAATGGTGCGCAGTGGACAAGACTGCAATCAAACAACTACTATTCTACTCTCACATTAGAGAGAGAGAGAGACAGACAAACAACTGAGGGTAGTTTATCTTTAGAGTCACCACATCTCAAGTGAGGGAACATGTTGAGAAGCTCTTCATGGTAATCTCAGCCAGTGTGGGAACTGAACCCACATTGTTTGCATCATTCTGCATTGCAAACCAACCATCCAAGCTAACCAACCCCCTAGCCAATTCGACTTGAGAAGACTTCACTTCAAAATGAAGGAAGCACCTGAAAGCCCAGAAACATATATAAATCAAAGGCAACCACTCATATGCATCTCCATAATACTGAATTATTAAAAAGACAAGAACTTCTCAGATACCCATTGGGAGCATATTTGAAGTAAATCAGTTTGCTATACCTTAAGATAAACAAGTCATTGACAGTCTGCTCTGTCACTCATTATGTACAGATACTTCAGTAATGACAATCAACAGGAGCAATTTCAACAAAACTTTTACCAAATTGTTGGAATCACCAAGGTACTCAGCAGGACTGATTGTCATTGATTATCTTCCCACACACAGAACAGTAACACAGCTAAAGGGCTACTATATAACAGTAATGTAACAATAGCAGATATTCACTCACACCCTTACAGATGGTCAATTTATACATGTGTTCAGTAAAAATCAAATGTGCTGGAGATTTTTGAAGTAGTAAGGATTAAATTGAACATTGCTGACAAAAGTTTAATGAAGCTTTTTGGCAGCAGTTATGGGGGACATGGTAGCTCAGTGGTGAGCACTGCTACCTCACAGCACCAGGGACCTGGGTTCGATTCCAATCTCAGGTAACTATCTCTGTGGAGTTTGCACGTTCTCCCTGTGTCTGTGTTGGTTTGCTCTCACAATCCAAAGACACGCAGGTTAGGTGACTTGAACATGCTAAATTGCCCATAGTGTTCAGAGATGTGTAGGTTAGCTGTATTTGTCAGGGGTAGATATAGAATAATATGGTAGGGGAATGGCTCTGGGTGGGTTACTCTTTGGAAGGTCTTGTTGGGCCGTAGAGTCTGTTCCCACACTGTTGGAATTCTACAAATTACATGATGTGACAGTCAATCACAAAACTTCATGTAAATTTCAAACCAGGCAGGTTGAGTCTGATTGTCAGGGCATTTGCCGTCAGAAATGAACCAGAGAATGTAATCACATATTTTGTTCAACAAGCAGGCACTGTGCATATGCATGTTCTTTTGCATATACACATCTCACATTTGTTTCAAATCAGCACAATAGGTGACAATCATTATCTACCTATAGTCATGATTTGGAGTTGACAACCACCTGATGAAGGAGCAGTGCTCCGAAAGCCAGTGCTTCCAAATAAACCTATTGGACTATCACCTAGTGTTGCGTGATTTTAACATCATCTAAATGCTATATTCTCTTGCACAAAACCTTTACCAGAGTCTAATTAGCACTCTCCTTTCATAGAGTATGAATGAATTTTCTCTTAACTTTTGCATTTCTTGTAAATTCTCCTGATGAATGCAAGATGAAATTTGTTGGTAAAATGTATCTTACCTCAGCAAAATGCACGGTGGCACAATGGTTAGCACTGCTGCCTCACAGGACTAGGGACCTGGGTTCAATTCCTGCCTCGGGCAACTGTGTGTGGAGTTTGCACATTTTCCCCATCTCTGCGTGGGTGTCCTCCCACAGTCCAAAAATGTGCAGGTTAGGTGAATTGGCCGTGCTAAATTGCCCATAGTGTTAGGTGAAGGGGTAAATGTAGGGGAATAGGTTTGGGTGGGTTGCTCTTTGGAGAGCCAATGTGGACTTGTTGGGCCGAAGGGCCTGTTTCCAAACTGTAAGTAATCTAATATAAAAAAATCCAAGTTCCATGCTGCTAAAGGGTGAACTGTAAATTGTTCAGAGAAATTTTCTGATAATGACAAATTTCTAATACTAATACAGAATAGGTGCACGATATATGTCATTGAGCAAGCATTTCATTATTAGAGGGAGTCTTGTATGCGCTGATCAATCTACATATAACTGTAGCAATATTCTGCACATTTTCCAGATTGTTGCAACAGGGTTAATTCAAAACTGATCCCTTCCCCTGTGGACAGCCTTCTCACAGACCCAACTGAAGTTATGTTTTGAAAAGAGCCGGTTTAACTAGGTTTTCTTGAGTTGACAAAGACTGAATGTATTGATTACTAAACAAGAGAACAAGCAGTGACACAACAAACATATACACAGAATAGAAACAGGAGATGAGCCCAAAAGGATAAAAGTTAAACAAATACATATGTGGATCAGTTTCTGAAGAGTGGCTAGTTGAACATTGCAGCTATTGTAGTGGGATATCAATAGCATTGATATTGATAATTGAATAGTTTGTGATCATTAGTTTTACAGATTGATTGACATTGTTGTTCTGACTCCTTTTGACTGGTGACTGAATTCTAGCATTAAAGGCAAAAAAGAATCCTTTCATTGTCCTCTCTGGTTTTGCCTCGCTGCAGGCTCGTTGACATCCAGTACTCAGAGTGAGGAAACCTATTTACTGTACCTGCAACACAAGGTGATGACTGTTCCTTGCCTGTGACCTTCACAGCAAGCTAAGGCTTGAATCTAGGCAGGAATACAGAAGAGCTCTCAGTCGCGTAGAGTTGAAACTGTTTTTTTTTAACCATTGTCCTTATCTATTTTGCAAAAGGGAAAACATAAAATATATCTGCATTTCGGACACATTCCATAGTGCAAAGCTTATCGTTCAACAGTAAGTTGTCAGCCCCTCAATATCTTTATCATCACAGGAGATCACATTCTAATCTATTTTGACTTGACTCTCCCCTCCCCTCAAAGAACTGTTGCTATACGTTCCCTTTGCATTAGTATGTGTGTGTCATTTGTAGGTATCTCATTCTCCAGACAGCCATGAATTTACATTTGCAGCCATTTTTGGTGGTAGCAGGCTTTTTCAGAAGGACACATTGAAATAAGGGTTAAAAATTTCTAGCTTGGTTATGACAATCCCAAACTCAAGCACATTGGCTTCAGACTGTCAGGCTGACGAAGATAAAAGAAAGGTAGTATACCCAGACAAATACCAGACAGCCTTTGAAAAACTGAAGGCTATTTAAAAAGTGAGTTCTGTGCTTGCAGCTCCAAACTTTAACCAAACATCGAAAATAGCCATCAATGCATGTGACATTGAGGTAGTACCTGTTCTCTCGGAAAGCAAATTTTAACATTGGGACACTATGTGAAACCTACACAAGCAACAACAATGGCACTCCACAATAGAGAATGGAACACTAACTTATTGCTGACTCCAAACAAAACATTTTGAAATATATGTTCATGCTGACCAGACCTGATTAGCTTTTATGGAAAAGTTTAAAATCCAGGATGCCAGGTTGTTCTGTTGAAGTTTATTCCTGCAAAAAAATCACCAACATTGTCGTGTAATCAAATACGATTGCAGACCCTACATTTGGAAACCAGATAGATGCAGTTAAAACTAAAGATATAATCTTGATAAGTGCTAGAGGAATGACCATGTGTAAGGGTCTCTGTTGTTTTGTTTTCTTTTGTAGTGAAATTAAAAGTAATCTCATTTAATTTGCCATACAGGCTCATGGCAATGGATCAACTTTGGCTATGTTGGATGTTTAGTTACAACCTATTTTTTAAAAGATGTCAAAAAGCCTAAAAATGATTGAGATTGTAGAATTTGTGCACTATAATTCAGTGACAGCCTAGAAGGCCTCAGTGGATTATCCTCAGTCTTGAGGGAGACAGATATCAGAGAAACATCAAGAAGGGAGAAATGCACAGCAATTTAAAACGTTATCTTCTTTGTGACATCACAGACTATGAACACGATGGGAGAAAGGAAAGCATACCATGCAAGAGGTAGTTTGTGTTTTCTCCAATCAAGAACATATTGTACAGGCATTAACAGCCAGATTCAGTTGTGGTGTGTGTAGGCTAGTGGGCAAAGGTGAGGGCTATGAAGGTCACAGCTGAGAAAACTCTTCATCATCCCTTAACGACAGGTAAAAACAAAGAAGCTGCTGCAAGCTAGAAAGCAAGTGAAACCACTTTGAAAGTAATCTAAAATCCTTTCAGCTGACCAGCAAAGCCAAACGTCTCAAAATCAGCTGCTCCCCTATCAACATCAGTGCTACCAGTATCACCACAATGTAACAGTCACAACATCTAATTATCTTCTCTTCATGGAAATGAGACCCAACCACTATATACCTCTTTTTTTAAAAAAAAGAGATCTCTCTCATTTCAAATCTACATGTACGTGTGCAGTTTTATTATTTCTTTTCACATTTAGCAACTAATAAAGTCACTCTTTCATTTACGCTGATTAAATTGGTTCCATTTAAAATAGAAATCAGTTTGGGCCTAGCATTCACATGAAAAGGAATCCCTTTTCAGTTAATCATTTAGCAACCAACTGAGAGGACAGGTAAACAAAAGGAAGCCTATCACCTCCCCCTCACAGGAGCTCAACAATTTGTGGTATCCTCATCACAAGCATAATAACTGGGCAACTTCACCCTGGGACTGTTGGTACCAGTAACTTCTTGCAAAAGAACAAATTGCAGAAAGGGGTGTGTTAGGTTTCACACTCTTTGTACCCTGATCTGTCTATTGTTTTCTACTGACCAGTATTCATCACACAACCCCCCTCAAGTACTCTGTGAACATTTACTTTGTGTTCTCTTATTTGAGAAAAGCCACTTTGCCAGCTGTATACAATATAGACCATTATTGCAAGTGTATTCTCATTGGGTTCCATTTAGCACTGATGGTCAGATTGCACTTAAGATCACACATTCCTCCATTTTCATCATGCTTCAGGAGATTGAACAAGATGAAAACTTGTATTTTGTTTTTTTTAAAAAAACCTTTTTGGCCCCAAATGTCTCATCTTTCAGTCTGGATGGGCCTCATTCTATGATTCTGAAAACTGTTAAAAATTGAAACTAGATTCTACAACCTCTAAAAGTGAAGTCTCTATTGCCTTACCAGGCCATAGGGCTGTTGTATCCTTAGACAGAGACAATCGGTGGTGGTTTAACCTGAGGATCCCCAGGACTCAGGTGAAGCTGAGAAGGAGAATCCTTTATTGTAACCTGAGTTCATATGGGAATTGAGCCCACACTGTTGCTATTACTTTGCATTGCAAGTCAGCCTTCCAGCCAATTGAGCTGAAAGCATCACTATGACCTCTACATTCATTTGTTTTAGCAAATCTCCCTGTTGTTGCCCTCTGGTGCCTCAAATGAAATGACAATTCCTTGGTACAATCCTGGGAAGTGAGAATCAGCAGACTATTGAATCATAGTCATAAAACTATGTATTCTCCTGCTTCTGAATTAGATTAGATTCCCTATAGTGTGGAAACAGGCCCAACAAGTCCACACCAACCCTTCCAATAGCAACCCACCCCCCTACATTTACACCTGACTAATGCACCTAACACTATGGGCAATTTAGCATGGGCAATTTAGCATGGCCAATTCACCTGACCTGCTCATCTTTGAACTGTGGGAGGAAACCTGCACAGACATGGGGAGAATGTGCAAACTCCACACAGACAGTTGCCCAAGGTGGGAATTGAACCCAAGTCCCTGCTGCTATGAGGCAGTAGTGCTAACCACTGAGCCACCAAGTGTTTTAGTTCAGACTTCACTCTTGTGATGTGTATAGCACATCATGGCTGGATTTGACACTGCTGCTCCTTGCAACACCCCATTCCACCCCAACTGCTTATTACAAAATCATTGAGACTTGTTGTATCACCTTCAATACTATTCATGTGAAATTACTAATCCAACAATAGCTGGAGATTGAATATGAGAACCTCCTGGTTTGGATTACCAAGCCTGTTGAATCATCCAGGATATCAGTTTTAAAATGAGCAGCTCTTTGTGCGAATGATAAAAATGAGCCCGATATTCTGACGCAATCGAATTATGGATGAGATAATAAAGTTGGTAGACAACGGTTTCTCTGATTCAGATTTATTTTTCCATTTGTAGAATTTATTAAATGTTTTATCAGGAAAGAGAATTCAATAATAAACCGATACAAAGTCATTGATGAGGTCATGTACATTCCAACACTCCCACTTTGATTACGATTCTCACTTAATGCTCACCGTTACACCTCCCACATGATTGCTATGTTTCTCCCACCTTTGTAGCACAAACTACTATAATTCTCATAATAGTTGACTGTGAACAATAACTTAAATGGGCAAGATGAGTCACAGCCTTCTGTATCATAATACCAATTGCTTATACAGTGTGTAACCTGGAAGAAGGCAGCTCCAGAGCATCAGCAGTGACACTGTCAACATATTTTTGCAATCTACAAGAAAAGCTTGCTGATTGTTGGAGTTTTGTCATGAATTTTCAAAGCAAAGCAACTTTTTATAATAGGCTTTTAATGTCTTCAAAACTCAATTACAAATACAAATATTCGTTATGGAATGATCCCATTTCCACACGTGCTGCCTTTTATACAGATTCAACAATTCAAACCACATGCTGTATTAAACTAATATTTATTCACTGGAGAGGGGGTAAAAAGGGAAATGGAAATAAGGAAGTCAAACAGTCACTTCAGCAACATATTGCCCTTGGCATAAGGCTCTCCAAAGGCAAACAGCTGCAAATTTTTATCATTAAGAATGCTAGGTCAAGGGCCAAGGTTCATCATGCAGGATGCCACCAAGGTCGAAATCAGCAGAAGGAAAGATGGTTAACGCTAAAAACAAGTTATTTTTGGCTCCTTTGTTTGACCATTTAAAGAAACTAGCTTAACCCATTTACACGAACCATTTACAAGTACCTGCGTTAAAATATAAGACAGAAAGATGTCATGGGAACACACTTTGTTTATGTCAATCACTTAGTATGTTAGCAGTATTATTTACTTATGTTAACGTAAGCAGCATGTTTTGGTTTCAAATGCCTGAAATTCGAAGAGGAGAAGAGACTGAACTAACACTTGCTCTGCACTTCAGATGGCTCCACTTTAATTCATGTAGCCACGCCGACATATATATTGGAGAAATGTGTGCTGAATTATTAGCCTAGATAATTGTTTTGAAACAGTCTATTTGTTTAATACTTTATTTAAAGTACTGCTGACTAAATAAGACATTTAAAAGCTATTATTCCATGCATGAAATTGTGAATATTCATTTTCCCTTGACAACAAACTGCTGTAACAATGTAGGAAACACATAGAGTTATACTGTGTGGAAACAGACCCTTTAGTCCAACTTAGCCGTGCCGACTGATATCCTGAATAAATCTAGTCACATTTGATCCACATCCTTCTAAACCCTCTTCCTATTCGTCTACCCATCCAGATGCCTTTTATATGTTGTAATTGTACTAGCCTCCATCACTTCCTCTTGCAGCTCATTCCATACAAGCACCACCCTTATGCAGAAAGATGTTGTCCCTCAGGTCCCTTTTTAAACCTTTCCCACTTCACCTTAAACCTATATCCTTTAGTTTTTGACTCCCTTACTCTGGGGGGAAAAGATCTTGGCTATTCATGCCCCTCATGATTTCATAAACCTTTGCAAGGTACATAACTTTACATAAGTATTTCATTTCTAATAAACTTGATTTTTGACAATTTCTCTCAAATAGGCTTTTTTTATTGCTTCAACCCTTCACTTCCACTTCTTAACCTTGCATCTCTGCAGAAAAGCACTGAACATTTTTGTAAAGGTGATAACCTTTGATTACCTCACCAAAGTGACTGTTCTTCATGTGCAATTCTCTTCTGTCATGGTTGTCCATGCTCTTACCATCACTAGAGATGTACTTTACAACAGACCTCACAGTATTACTTGCAATAATTTCTGCCAGTTCCCATTTCTCAAGCAAGGGCGTTGAGGCTATTACCCTTATCCATAACACTGCCGAGGAAGGCAGCAGCTACAATAGCTGAGATTTGGGATTGAGTCATTAAGCACCACAATTCACTTGCCTTAGTTAACTCACTGACTGCACTTGAGCAATCTAGTGGTGTGTAGACTTGGAAAAAAATGAAAACAATGTATAACTTTGGGAGCTTAGAAGTAGGTTGATAATAATTATTTTTAAATATAAATCATTCCAAAGACCACCAGTAAGCTCAATATCATTATGTTATGTTGATTTTGGGTTAAAGGACAAAGATGAAGATGAGAGAAATCCACATCGATGACTCAAGGTCCAAGCCCTGAACACCTCTCCCATGTCAAGAAATGATGACAAATTTATGCTATAGAACATTTTCTTCAGTTCTCGGCCTGAAGGCAGCTCTTTGGGAATTATTTGCTGAACCACAGCATTGTAATTGCCTTTTTAAATACAGCTGGAGTGAAGAGGCAGAGCCCTGAGTCTACCTCTATGTTGTTGGTGTTATTCTGACCCATAATCTGGCTGCCTATAACCAACTCAGCAAACCCATAGCATTGAATACCTCACATAAGCAGGAAGTAAAAGGAGGAATATTTATGGAGGTGGTTTGATCAGCATTCCATGTTGAATAGTCAAACAATTTAAATGATTGCATTTTCAAGTGTGGCAAAAGAAGCACCATTGGCTTATCATTTTTCTGGATTCTTCCTATGAAGCACAGGGGGTGAACCGAGTTATCACTGACATTCCCATTAGCCCATATGCAGGTATTCCAATGTCCTGTGCACAGTGATCTGTACACTGACTCAAATCTCAGCATAGAATTCCAGTCACTAACACATATGGACTTTGAAGATCTATGCAGGAGGCAAAAAAAAAATGCTGGTTACTTGAAAGGTATTCCGATGTGAGTTTCTTACCTGCTTCAAGAAAACCACTACCATCTTGGTGCCAAAGAAAAATCAGGTAACATGCCTTAATAACTACCACCCAGTGGCTCTGACATCAATCATTATTAAGTGCTTCAAGAGATTAGTAATGGCACATGTCACCTCCGGCTTCCCAGATTGCCTCGATCCACTACAATTCACTTACTGTCATAACAGGTCAATGGCTGATGCGACCGCTCTGACCCTACACTCAGCCCTGTAACATCTGATTAACAAGGACACCTACATCAGATTAATTCTTATTGACTTTAGCTCCTCCTACAACTACATGATTCCAGCCAAACCCCTCTCCAGTTCCAAGAACTAAGACCCTGCTCCTGTGTTTGCAACTGGATCTTTGACTTCCTGACCCACAGACTACAATCACTAAGGATAGTCCACAACACCACCTCCACAATAATCCTCAACACCAGTGCCCCTCAAGGCTGTTCACTCAGCACCCTACTATACCCCTTATACCTTCATGACTGTGTGGCCACATTTAACTTCAACCTCATTTGCAAATTTGCTGATGATACTACCATAGTGGGTTGAGATCTCAAACAATGATGAGACAGAGAACAGGAAAGAGATGGAGGGCTTAGTGGCATGACATAATGACAAAAATCTCTCCCTCAGTATCAGCAAAATGAAGGAGCTGGTCATTGGTGTCAGAAAGTGGAGTGGAGGCTATACCCCTGTCAGTATCAATGATGCTGAGGTGGAGATGGTCGGAACCTTCAAGCTTCAACTTCTAAATATCACCAACAACCTGTCCTGGTCCATTCACATCGACTCCACTGTCAAAGAAAGAACACTAATGCCTCTATGTCCTCCAGAAGGCGATGGAAATTTGGCATGTCTACAGTGACTCATACCAATTTTTATAGATGTACCATTGGAAGCATCCTATCCAGATGCATCCCAGCTTAGTGTGGCAACTGCTCTGACCAAGACAAAAGGAGATTAGAGAATTGTGATCATAGACCAATCCATCACGAAAACCAGCCTTCCTTCCCATTGACTCCCTCCCACTGCCTCAGGAAAGCTGATACTACAATCAAAGACTCCTCCCACTCCAGTTATACTCTCTTCCATTGGGCAGGAGATACAAAAGTTCAAATATACTTGCCAACAGATTCGAGAACTGTTTCTTCCCCATGTTTATCAGACTTATGAATGGATCTTTTATATATTAGAGTTAATCTTTCTCTGACCCTTCTCTATAGCTGTGAACACTATATTCTGCATCCTGTTCTACTACTCTGATGTACTTATGTAAAGCATGATTTGTCTGGATAACAAGCAAAACCATACTTTTTTTCACTATATATTGGCACACGTGGCAATAATAAATCAAAGCAAATCTAAAAATAAGTAAACCAGTTCAATGCAAGGTAGAACTCCAGCCATGTTAGATTAAGGCAACCTAACTGACACATTTTCACAAAAAGGACATTCTGATCATATTGTTTTAGAGTGAGATCAGACATTCTGCCTTCGTCTTTGTGCTGGGCCTAGTAGTGGTCTAGCTATTATCCATCTGGTTATTCCACAAGTAGTACATTAAAATGGTTTTGCCATCCTGTCAGGAAAGTACATGAACCCATATTTCTTGGACCATTCTCCCCCATGGCCCTTTTGTTGTTGACCCTTCAATGGTCAGCTTCAATAAATTTTGTTCTAATTGCCCTCGAGCAACTCAGATTATCAATTTTTCATCCAAAGTTTTACTGAATAATATTAAAACTGACAAAAGTACAATCAAAACAGTAAAATGAAAATAACATGATAATATGCCAACAATTCCAAATAGTGATAATAGCAGCAGTTCCAAATCACCAAGAACTGGAAGTGCTGACATAAATCTGATAAAAGCACACCAACCCCCATTCTGCGTTAAACAGATTCTTAGGTCTCTTTGTTCCAAACACATAGGAACAGGAGTGGGCTATCCAACCCATTAGCCTGTTCTGCTGCAGCATTCAGTAATTCAATCATGGATGTGCTATACCTTCATTTCACTGATTCACTTTTCTTCATGAAGAACAGAGGAGACCTGTAGCCTAAGACCAAGATATATCTTGTTATTTCTTGGACTAGAATGCAATGCTAATGATGTTAATGATAAATACTTCACCTTAATCATGTTAAAATCATGCATTTTCCATGCAGGAAATAAGAAATTAACATATTAGTGGAAGGTAAAGTGTTGGTGTAGTAATTGACTATAATGTAGCTTTATCCCAGCTGTATTAATACTATAAATGGTGCTCTGAAGTGCAGGTTTTCAGAATCAAGATTAATAATTTCTTTATTAAAAACAATGTGATGTGTGTTACTAGAAGTTCCTGTTTGCCTAATATACAATCTCATACCATCCCTACAATGTTAGCATTCACCTCACAATGTGTAAGCACAGAAGAATTGTTGGCGTTTAAAAAAACAGAATACCAAGTGTTAGGATAAAACATTAATAAACTACTAAGCCCATCGTTTCTTTCCATGCTCATTATAAATTCAGCTACTACATGAAAGTTAACATCATCAATGAACATCATGTTACTGAGTGTATGTACGAGTTTGTCATGGCGTTAAACTGTTCTGTTGAATACCTTTTAGGCTTTCCTCACCTGACTCATTGGGAGCGGGAGACTGGAGGCTGGAATCACAGGCCTGAATGGGAGAAATCACCAACATGCGGGAGGTAGAGCATTTCAGAGGCTCAAGAGGCAGTCAGGGGCATCTGGGACTGGGAGCCAGAGGCCTTGAGGGAGAAGGGAATCACAACTGGGAAAATTCAACAACCTGAGGGATGATCAGAGACCTTAGCTATGGGATGGAAGCATGGTCAGATGCCTCAGTTGGAAAAATTACAGATCCTGGGTAGAGTTAGAGGTTTTGAAGTGAATAGAGTGAGAGTGGGGCGACTTCTATGTCAGAGATGGAAGGAATCCAGAAGGCAAGTGGAGAGTAGGATGAGAGGTTGTGGTACTCAGGGCAAGTCAGAGTCATGCTCTAATTGGATGCCTTGCGATGAAGTTCATAGGTTGGTGCCTGATAATGGAAGTTCCTCAAGTAGGCATCTGTAGGTAGATATGAAAGTCATTACAGCATGAATCCACCAAGTCCTCACATTGATGAACCTGCTGGATTTCCCAAAACAAACAATTAAATTCAAACACTAGAGTGAAGAGGAAGCTGATTGAATTCAATCAGTTCTCACTCACTTTCAAATATTAGTTAAAGAGTGGCAAATGGAGTTTAATTTCGATAAATGCTAGGTGGTGCATTTTGGGAAAGCAAACCTTCATAGGACTGATACACTTAATGGTAAGGTCCTAGGGAGTGTTGCTGAACAAAGAGACCTTGGAGTGCAGGTTCATAGCTCCTTGAAAGTAGAGTCATAGGTGAAGAAGGTGTTTGGTATGCTTTCCTTTATTGGTCAGAGTGTTGAGTAGAGGAGTTGGGAGGTCATGTTGTGGCTGTACAGGACATTGGTAAGGCCACTTTTGGAATACTGCATGCAATTCTGGTCTCCTTCCTATAGGAACGATGTTGTGAAACTTGAAAGGGTTCAGAAAAGATTTACAAGGATGTTGCCAGGGTTGGAGGATTTGAGCTAAAGGGAGAGGTTGAATATGCTAGGGCTGTTTTCCCTGGAGTGTTGGAGGCTGAGGGGTGACCTTATAGAGGTTTATAAAATCATGGGGTTTGGATAGAGTAAATAAACAAGGTTTTTTTCCCTGGAGTGGGGTAGTCCAGAACTAGAGGGCATAAGTTTAAGGTGAGAGGGGAAAGATAAACAAGAGACCTAAGGGGCAACCTTTTCAAGCAGAGGGTGGTGTGTGTATGAAACAAGCTGCCAGAGGAAGTGGTGGAGGCTGGTACAATTGCAACATTTAAAAGGCATCTGGGTGGGTATATGAATAGGAAAGATTTAGAGGGATATGGGCCGGGTGCTGGCAGGTGGGACTAGATTGGGTTGGGATATCTGTTTGGCATGGACAAGTTGGATGAGTTGTTTCCATCTGTACAGCTCTATGACTCTATGACTCTAAGTTGAGAAAATGGCAGGATGTACAATTTGGATCAAGGAACTGAGTCTCAAATTTTAACCTTAGCCTAAGCCAAGTCTGCCATTTATGTAAAAAATCCACCACCCCCCCTCCCAACCCCCGCCCGACTCTTCCCCACCCCCACCCAGTCAGTACCAAGGAATGACTTATCGAGGAAGTTCTAACTTCTTGGATTCTGCAGCCTTGAAAAGAGATGAACTAAAACAATATTTATAAATACATGCATAACATTGAGTTAAATGGAGAAAACTCCAGAACAGGTGAACTGTATAATAAAGAGGTTTTTGGCAGGAACTGAAACTGAATAAGCTCAGGACTCCTAACAAAAAAACAACATTTGCACCTTGATTTAACATCTGGAATGATCTTTCAAGAGGCAAAAAATTCCATAATTACTCAACAGCCAATTAGATATGTGGGTGTCTAGAACACTGTTACAGGTGGAGTTGCATACATTAGATGAGTTCTCTCACCTCCACCCATTCTTGTGACCTTTGTGTTATGCCCCATATTATTTAAGATGTCTCTGACAACAATGTAGACACTTTTCATCTGATATGTATCCAACCAGCAGGAGATTTGTCAGGGATATATCCCAAAACAAGCATATTGTATTGGCATCATTTCTAACTTTATCTCTACCTTTGTTCCTTCATCAACTTCATGGTGCTTCAACTACAAATCAGCCACTTTTCAATATAGTTAGTCAAATGAATTGACCAGATACCACCCCAACACATCTAACCCCACCATCTCCCCTTTCACACTGGAAACACAAACAGGAATTTCACACGGCAGAACAGCCTTTGACAACCTCAATGTGCAAAGTATTCAGAAATAACTCACATTGGTTGCTGTAGTGATTGTAACGAGGTCAACCAAGTGGACATCATAGAATATGAGTTGGGGATGTTAATCTGGTCCAATCAGGGAGCCCTGGTTGACAGAAAAAAGTTGAGTGTAAGAGATACTGACACTCTGGTGCCTAAGTCTGTAAGAAGCAGTAGTATTGTCAAGGACTGTTCATGTGTAAATTAATACTTGGTAACAGGATACCGGCCTTTGTGGAGTTATTTGAGGTATGGTTGGCTGATTGGCAATGAGCTTTTTGACTTCATGTCTTCTCCTTCACAACTGTCACACTCTCCACACTCTTCTGCTTCTTTCTGTAATCCAGCTATCAATGGAAGATACACAATTTTCAATTAGCTTTCCATAAAGTAACTTGAATAGGAGCTTTACAAACAACTCAAGACAAAATTATGGGTGGATGAAACAGGAGCAAATGTAGCAGTATGGATGGAACATAGTTTAATGAATAGGAAAGCAGGAATTTTGACAGAATGTTGTTGCTAAAATTGCTGAAAGGATGGAAATGGGGGAGCCAAGTGATCCAGGTCATATTCTTGATATATAAGGATGGGCATAGAGAGTTTAAGATTGAAATTTGCTACTGATTCCAAAGTGGGGTTATAAAACAGGTTAGGTTAGTGAAATAGGCAGACATGGTAGAAGAAATTGAGTCAAAAGTTTTTAGCCTGAAATTCTAATTGGGATCAAAGAGGAAATTGAACATAAATATGGATTAGACCAGAAACACAAAGTATCCTGAGGAAGCTTGCCAGAGTATTGGTGGAGAAGATACTTCCTGTTATGAGAATCTGGAACAAATGGGTCACAATTTAACAATAAGGCTTTATTCATTTCAGAGATAAGACAAAATATTTTCTCACAGTGTGTCATAAGTCTTTGGTACTCCTGAAAAAACCAGGGAAAGCAGAGACTTTGAATATCTTTAAGGCAGAGTTGGATAGATTTTTGTTAAGTGAAGTTGATGTTACAATTGGATCATCTCTGGATTTACTAAACAGTGGCCCATATCTGCTCCTAGGTGGTACGTTTGTATGTTCATATGTAAATGAGATGGAAAAATGTCCTGCTGGCTTACGGGCATAAGTAAATATTCCAACCTTCCTCCTCATCATCACCACAGGCAAGAAGACAATTACAGAGTTAGTTCTCAGCTTCATAGTCTGTGACTTTGCAGGAGCTTGTAAGGATACAGCAGAGAGAATTGTTGTCCACAATATCCACCGACTTTGTCATCATTTTGGAAAAGTGGATGTGCCTGATGTCAAATGAGCTATGGCTCAACCGTAACACACTCGCTTCTAGATCAGAAGGAAGTGGGTTTGTTGAGCACCAGTCCAGGCTAACATGTCAATACAACTGTGAAGGAGTGCTGGACATTCAACAGCTACCTTTTATCAGATGAAATATTTAAGTTTTGACTCAATCTGCCTTCTCCAGTGAATTTAAATATCCAGTGACACTAGTACAAAAGAATACAGTAGTGAAACCAATCCTGGCCAATATGTGTCCATTTACCAACATCACAAAAGCAGATTATTTGGTTATTGGGTGGATTGTAATATGACTGCATTGTAAAAGTACCTAATAGGCTATAAAATGTATTTGTCCTACCTAAGGTCATGAAAATGTTATATTAATGCAAGACTTGTTTTCTTTTTTCTCCACAAGAAATTCCCTTTCATGCAAGTTAGGTCAACATTGGCACTGAATACTTACAATGGTCTCTCTCTCTCTCTCTCTATCTCAAGAGATCTAGCAGCATTTTCCAAATGACAACTTGCTGCACAGTCAGTTACATTTTCTGAGGACATGATCTGGTGGGAACCTATGGAAGGGATAGGTTTAATTCGATGCAAGTTTGATTAGCTGGGGAGACAGGACTCTGTGGGTTTGAGGGATGGGAGAGGGAATTGAAATTGACAACGCATTGGGAAACCTCTTCTAAACTGCATTGTTTTGATTGTGTGAAGGTGATGCCCGCAGGAAATACCGGCTATTAATTTCAAATGCTAATCACATAATACAGTGATATTAACATGGCTTTTGAAGGTTAATTCTCAGTTCATGGGCTTTCCAGACTCGCCAAGACTTGCCAGTGAAAGCGTTGCATTAACATAGTGATAACTGAGGAGGCTGAAGATGTGTCAACAAGTACTGAAAGCTCACAGCTGATGACTTGTCATCTCATAGGAAAGGCTTTGTTCACGGTACCTGTGTTGAGAGGATTCACAAGTTTGGCTGTTGTACCTCTGAGTTGCCACTTTGGAGTGATGACCTTTCAGTTCAGTAAGAGTGCCCCTAATGTTTTCTTACTTGGCATCTCAGGTTTGGAGAAAGACGACCAATCAAAGCTGAGCTGGTGAATAGTCTGGATGAGTCTTGTCACGGGGCATCTCCAGAGGGACTGACTGTTTTAGAGGCATTATCCTGGTCCTCCTGTATCACCTCCATGAGACACATGAAAGCTCGATGGGAAATTAAAGACATGAATTAGAACTGTCATGGTAAGAATGTTTCAAGTGATCATTATGCACATGACCTGTGGGGACTTTGAAAATATATATTCATTCATGGGATGTGGGCATCATTAACTAGGCCAGCATTCGTTGACCATCCTTAATTGCATAGAGAGGGAATTTAAGAGGGATCAACAACATCATTGCACAACTGGATTCACATGTAGATCAGCTCAGGTAATGATGACAGATTTCCTTCCATTTAGGGTGTAAGAGAACCAGTTAAGTTTTTTATGGCAATCAGCAACAGTAATATGGTCACCATTAAAGCATAAGAAATAGGAGCAGAGTCACTCTCTCTGGAGATGCCCTGTGAATTGGCCATGTGACCTTTTTAGAGCTACCCTGCTATTCAACAAGATCATGATCTGCCCAAGCCTCAACTCCTCTCTCAAGGCAGCTCGTTATGCTTGTCAACTCCCTGAAGTTTCAAAAATCTATTAACCCCATCTTTAAACACTTCCATTTGTTTTCCGTTTTACTGAGTTCAAACTGCACCATCTGCCATGGTGGGATTCAAGCCCATATCTCCAGGACATTAACCAAGGAGTTCAGAATTATTCGTTCAGTGTCATTGTCACCAGGCTCCTGCCTGTCCAGACATACATCAGGATAAAACAGAATATTATACTGCGCTCCCATTCCCTGTACTGCTTAGATCATCAAACTAGGTGTTAGATCCAGCAGGATGGCACCAGACTCCTGCTGCTGACCTCCTCCATAACTCTCAGATATGCAATTCTGGTTTCAAAGACAGGTTTCTTCCTTTTGTCAGCAAGAGTGTTATGTCCTTGCAGTCTTTTATAGCTTCTAGCACCACATTCAGTGATTTAGGGACCTCTAAACAGTGATCCTTTGAATCTTATTCCATCACTGCTTCTTGCACTCTCAATCAAGAATCAATCAAACTCAATGTTTGCAATCAGTTTTAACTACTGGTGTGATATCAACTCATGCAAGGCATAGGAGAAAGTGAGGACTGCAGATGCTGGAGATCAGAGCTAAAAAATGTATTGCCGGAAAAGCGCAGTAGGTCAGGCAGCATCCAAGGAGCAGGAGAATCGACGTTTTGGGCATAAGCCCATTCCTGAAGAAGGGCTTATGCCCGAAACGTCGATTCTCCTGCTCCTTGGATGCTGCCTGACCTGCTGCGCTTTTCCAGCAACACATTTTTCAGCTCATGCAAGGCATAGCCATACTCATTCAAATGTATTGGTCAAGAGAACTGGTAATAATGAAGAGACTGTGTTCATAAAAACCTACAACAGATGCACTGCATTCATTTCTAAGTTCCCAACAGAACACTAAGCCCCATCCATCCCAGAACGTAAACAATTTATAATCCAGCCCAATCAGTTGCTGAGTCAATCCATTCAGAGAAGAATTTCACTTCTGTTAAATTGCCCTTCCCAAACCTGACAAAATATGACTGTGGAACAGGAAAATGTCTTTAACAGAGATAAAATACTCTTTGACATGTATACTTAGTGTTCAACTGTGTTGCTTTACTGATGTAATGAGTACGTTTTTTTATAACATGCACCACCCAGGATTACAGTTGGGACATATTGGTGCCATATTGTGGATATGTCAGCAGTTCCGATATGTGTGGAATCTGATGCTCTGTAAATAGTTATTTTTTACATATATATTTTTCTCCGGATTGTTTTGTTTGTAACCACACATCTGAGCAGCCAAAACAGTGATTAGTACCTCGCCCTGTGTTTGCTAATAATATGTTTTGGAATTTCACAATAAATCTGTCACAATCATTACTATTGATGCACCAGAAGTGCATCACCTGCTATACTTGCCTGTGAGGTTAATGCTTCGTTTTATAAACAGTTTTTATTTATACCCAGTTGGCATACATGCTCTTTAATGTGAATCAGTATTACATTAATCTGTTGTTATGCGTGAATGCATTATGTATTATTTACAGACAGAAACAGACCAATCAACTCAAGTGGTCCATGCTGGTGACAATGAGCCTCTATATGATTTTTCTCTCTCCCTTTCGTAATTTAACCCGAACAGATAACCTTCCATTCTTCATTCATTTCCTTCACATGTATCCAAAGCTAGTCCAGCATGTCATCAAAGAATTTCTGAATATTGTCTCTCCAAGATCCTGCCAAAAAAGCTCCAGGAATACCTCTAACATGCAGTTGAGCAAAGTTCGATGTACGTGATTGAGTGAGATGGTCTTACCTGATGTGATTCTATGTGGTCTCAGCAGTTCTTGGCTTGGCAGGGGAAATTGATAAGGTTCCTTGCTTCTTTACTTTTCTGGGATTCTACATTGGAAAAGTTCACAGGGTGAAGCCAGGTTCTATCTTGGCTGTAGCGCCCCTAGTAGACTGATAATGACTAATGTTAAGATTATATAATAATAATCCACAGATGCAGAAGGGGCCAGTTGACCATGGAACAGTAACCCAAAAGGATCCAACATCATTGGGGAGGAAGCCAGTGCAAAGTATTTCATATCTTCAATCATTCATTACTCGAGATTTCCTTTTCCCGTGCACTTTATACACCAATTTAACTGTCATCTTCATTAGTCGAAGTGTACTAGCCAAATTAATCTTCCAGAAATTAAACACTATAGAATCTATAAATGTCACTTGACATTTTAAAATGCTTGATGGTGAATCGACAGCTTGTTTTTTGCTACCTCTGATTTAATTTCAATCGAAGGCAAGCAAAATGGAAATCAGAAGACAGGTGTAATACTTATGCAGTGTCCAATTTGATTACACCTGATTACACTATTATGTAATTGTAATCACCTCCTCCACACACACACACACACCTTTTGTTCAGCATCTAGTCCACTTACTTCTTTTTATACTGTTCCAGGTTCATGTAAAAACAAAACTTTGGAACATTCCCAATACAAACGACTCCAGGCTTTACAACTTGAATATATTGTGGAGAAACAAAACTAAATGGAATCTTTGCGAGCTCTTCTATTCTCTAATTTTTCTGATTGTTTGTTAAATTCCTTCAGATTTAAAAAGGGTCCTAAAGGTCAACATTTTCACGCAGAGGGTGGTGCGTGTATGGAATGAGCTGCCAGAGGAAGTGGTGGAGGCTGGTACAATTGCAAACATTTAAAAGGTATCTGGATGGGTACACGATTCGGAAGGGTTGAGAGGGATGTAGACCAAATGCTGGCAAATGGAACTGGGTTAATTTAGGATATCTGGTCAGCATTGTGCTGGGACCTCTACTTTTTGTCATTTACATAAATGATTTGGATGCGAGCATAAGAGGTACAGTTGGTAAGTTTGTAGATGACACCAAAATTGGAGGTGTAGTGGACAGCAAAGAGGGTTACCTCAGATTACAACAGGTTCTTGACCTGATGGGCTAATGGGCTGAGAAGTGGCAGATGGAGTTTAATTCAGATAAATGCGAGGTGCTGCATTTTGGGAAAGCAAATCTTAGCAGGACGTATACACTTAATGGTAAGGTCCTAGGGAGTGTTACTGAAAAAAGAGACCTTGGAGTGCAGGTTCATAGCTCCTTGAAAGTGCAGTCGCAGGTAGATAGGATAGTGAAGAAGGTGTTTGGTATGCTTCCCTTTATTGGTCAGAGTATTGAGTAGAGGAGTTGGGAGGTCATGTTGTGGCTGTACAGGACATTGGTTAGGCCACTGTTGGAATATTGCGTGCAAATCTGTGTAGACCTTTTAATTTATTTAAGGATTTAAAGATAGACTGTGGGTTGATTCTCCACTAACTCATTTTCTGGAAAAGAACAAGAACGTTTCTCTATAGTTCCACTAAAGCTACTAATTGCTGTTTCACGCTTTCAATACTGAGTCTGACGATCTATTTTCAGTTGAGGAAAAATCATGTCATCTTTTGGTTTTCTCTTTCTTCCAAAACAGTGAGCTTTTAAAATCTACACACAGCATTGTTTAACCATTGAATTGTCACAGTGCAGACAGAGGTCATTTGGCCCATCACATCTGTACTGACCCTCTGAAGAGCATCCCACCATATTCAGGTAACCCCACATTTGCCACATTTAACTCACCTTGCCTGCACATTAGAGTAGTTTAGCATAGTCAATCTATCTAAGCTGTACATCTTTGGATTTGGGAGGAAAACCACCCAGATACAGGAAGAATGTGCAAACTCCACACAGACAGTCGCCTGAGGCTGAAAGTGAACCTGAACCCCTGGCGCTGTGGCAACACTGCGCACCACTGTGCCACCTTGCCACCCTAACTTGGAGTTTACAGCTTGAAAGATACAGGGTCTTTCTTCAAGGCAACTTTCAAGAAATTAAAAATCACACGACAGCAGGTTATAGTCCAACAAGTTTAGTTGGAAGTACAAGCTTTCAGAGTGTTGCTCCTTCATCAGGTCGCTACTGAGGCAGGATCATAGGACACAGAATTTATAGTAAAAGATCAAGATGCAATGTTTTGAACAAATGTAGATTGCTGTTAAGCGTTTAATCACTTAGAATGGGGATACAGCTTTCGGGTGATTAAGATGCAAACCTCAATAGTTCCTTCAAGCCACAGTCCAAGATGACTTAAGGTTTTATTAAAATAAAGTGGCATCTCAGCTCAGACAATGCATTAAAGGTGTAAGGTTAGAAACAGTCTGTATTCCAACCATGAGTCAGGCTGGTTCAATTTCCAAGTAGGAATTTATAAAAGTCACAGGCACTGGCTGCCTACAGACTGTGTGCTTTTGGAACAAAATAGAATGCTTCTGCAAATACAAATTGCAGAGGGAGAGCACACGCGCGTGGTGGGGAGTGAGAGCTCACACGCAGGAGGGGGGGGAAAGAGGAAGAGAGTGAGAGCTCGTGCACGGCAGTGGAGAGAGGGGGAGCGAGGGAGAGCTCGCGAGCAGGTGGGGGTAGTGGCAGAGAGGGAGAGCTCACGAGCGGGAGGGGGAGGGAGAGAGGGAGAGCGTGCACACGGGAGTTGAGAGAGAGGGAGGGAGAGAGAGTGCGCACGCGGGAGTGAGGAGAGTGGGAGAGTGTAAATGTGTGGAAGGGGAAAGAGGGAGGGTGCAGAGAGGGAGAGAGAGCGCACGCTGGTGGGGAGAGAGAGAGGGAGAGTGTGTGCTAGTGCACACTGGAGGAGAGAGAGGGAGTGTGCATGCGTGTGCGTGAACGGGAGAGAGCGTGCACTTGCACAGGGAGTGAGAGAGGGAGAGTGTGCGCGCATGGAAGGGGAGAAAGGGCAAGTGCGCGGGTGAGAGGGGTAAAAGAGGAAGAGAGTACGCACGAGGGGAGAGAGAGGGAGATGCGCGCGCGGGAGGTGAGAAGGAGAGTGGGCACGCACAGGAGGGGAGAGAGGGAGCGAGCGTGCATGGGAGGGGTGAAAGAGGGAGAGAGCACATGCGAGTGGAGAGAGAGGGAGGATGTGAGCATGCACGCATGTGGGAGGAGAGATGGAGAGTGTGCGCATGCAGAAAGGGAGAGAGATGGAGAGTGTGCGTGCACGCGGGGGATAGTGTGCGCGACCACACGCAGGAGAAGATAGAGAGAGCGCATGCTGGAGGAGAGAGAGGGAGAGAGCACGGGCGGGAAGGGGGAGAGAAGGAGAGGGTGTGCCCACAGGAGGGGAGAGGGAGGGAGAGTGTGCGTGTGCCTGGGGGAGAGTGTGCGCGAGCACGCATGGGAAGAGATAGAGGTAGAGGGAGAGCGCGTGCATGGGAGGGGGGGAGAGAGGAAGGGGGCAGAGAGGGAGAGAGTGCGCGCGGGAGGGGAGAGAGAGAGGGAGAGTGTGTGCACATATGAGGGAGTGGAGAGAGAGAAAGGGAGAGTCCGCACACATGTGGGATGAGAGAGAGAGAGAGACAGCGCAGAGGAGGGAGGAGATAGGGAGAGAGCACGCGTGCATGGGAAGGGAGAAAGAGAGATAGTGTGCGTGCAGGGGAAAGGGAAGACAGAGGGAGTATGCATGCTACATACCATGCCTGAGGCATACTTGCCTACTTCATACAGGATAGACAATGTGGGCCTGCCGCACAGATATATTCTATTTTCTTCAAAAAGCTCGCAATCTGTCAGCAGTCAGTCCACGTGACATTTTATCATTTTCTACTTTGGAAATAGGACCAGTCTGACTCAAGGTTGGGATACAGACAGATACTAACCTCACACTTTTAATACATTGTCTGAGCTGAAATGTAACTTTTTTAAAAAAGCCTTAAATTATTCTTGGACTGTGACTTGAACGATGTTCTGGGATTTACATATTAATCACTTGAAACCTGCAACCCCTTTCTAAGTGATTAAAGACTTAACAGCAACCTAGGTTTAGTCAATACTTTGCATTAGTCGTATGACTCTTTGATCATTTACTATAAACCCTGTGTCTTATGATCCTGCCCCACTAGCTACCCGATGAAGAAGCAGCGCACTGAAAGTTAGTGCTTCCAAGTAAACCTGTTGGACTATTACCTGGTGTTGTGCGATTTTTAACCTTGTACACCCCAGTCCAACACCGGCACCTGCACATGAGAACTTTCAAAAAGGAATTGGATATATATACCACAAAAGGAAGAATTTGTAAAATGACAGCATAAAAGCAAAATAGAGGTGAGAAACTGATTTTCTTGTTCCTTCAAAGAGACAGCAAAGCATACTGTGCCAAATCACTAATTCTGTGTTGGGCAATTCCATGATTCTATGATCTACATTCTTTCTAGTGGCACGGTGACTCAATGGATAGCACTGCTGCCTCACAGTGCCAGGAACGTGGGTGTGATTTCACTCTTGGACGACTGCTTGTGTGGAGTTTCTCTCCTTGTCTGCCTGGGTTTCCTCCAGGTGCTCCTGTTTCGTCCCACAGTCCAAAGATGTGCAAGTTAGGTGGATTAGCCATGCTAAATTGTCCAATGTGTCCAGAGATGTACAGAGATGTGCAGGCTAGCTGAATTAGCCATGAGAAATACAGGGATAAGGTATGGGGTGGGATGCTGTTCAGAGGGTCAGTGTGGTCTCAATGGGCTGATTGGCCTGCTTCCGCACTGTAGGGATTCTATGATTGTGTGTGCGTTGCTCTTTCACAGCGATGCACATATAAGAAAAAAAAAATCCATATTATATCAGAGTTAGCCTTTTTCTTTCTTGCTCAGTAAAGGCTCTCCAGTGAACTGAGGACTCATATCAGAAACAAAAGATTTTTTAAAATCCAGGAACAAGGAAACAGTAGTATTTGATTTTGAGTGATGTGTAAATGTTTTTAATCAACCTGTTCAAATATGTTTTGACACATCTCAGGAGCAGGTGGCTCTTGTGCCGTTACCTTTTAGCCTAGAGGTAGGGTCACTACTATTACATCACAAGAGCCCTAAAATAATATACATGCTTAATATTTTGTCATTAATGACCTGCCATTAAGACCAACTCTGTAATCTCTGCCATTGCAAAATACAAGAGTTGCAATTTTATGAAAACACCATTAACTCCAGGTTCCCTGCTAATTCACACCTGCCCTGGTTCCATTATGATCAATGGGTGGCTATTCTGTAATCTCCCCTGAACATAATCATAATGGCACCATCACCATGAGGTCTACAACACTTAAAAAAAAGGCCTGATTTTCCAGAGAATCAACAAATCCCATTATCTTTCGACTCTAAGAACAAGGACTGGCTAGGGATAGTCAATATGGCTTTGTGCGTGGGAAATCATGTCTCACAAACTTGACTGAGTTTTATGAGGAAGTAACAAAGAAGATTGATGAGGGCAGAGCATAGATGTGCTCTATATGGACTTCAGTAAGGCGTGCGACAAAGTTCCCCAAAGGAGACTGATTAGCAAGGTTAGATCTCACGGGATACAGTGAGAACTAGCCATTTGGATACAGAACTGGCTCAAAGGTAGAAGACAGAGGGTGGTGGTGGAGGGTTGTTTTTCAGACTGGAGGCCTGTGACCAGTGAAGTGCCACAAGGATCGGTGCTGGGTCCTCTACTTTTTGACATTTACATAAATGATTTGGATGCAAGCATAAGAGATACAATTAGTAAGTTTGCAGATGGGCCAATGGGCTGAGAAGTGGCAGATGGAGTTTAATTCAGATAAATGTGAGGTGCTGCATTTTGGGAAAGCAAATCTTAGCAGGACTTATACACTTAATGGTAAAGTCCTAGGGAGTGTTGCTAAACAAAGAGACCTTGGAGTGCAGGTTCATAGCTCTTTGAAAGTGGAGTCGCAGGTAGATAGGATAGTGAAGAAGGCATTTGGTATGCTTTCCTTTATTGGTCAGAGTATTGAGTACAGGAGTTGGGAGGTCATGTTGCGGCTGTACAGGACATTGGTTAGGCCACTGTTGGAATATTGCATGCAATTCTGGTCTCTTTCCTTTCGGAAAGATGTTGTGAAACTTGAAAGGGTTCAGAAAAGATTTACAAGGATGTTGCCAGGGTTGGAGGATTTGAGCGACAGGGAGAGGCTGAACAGGCTGGGGCTATTTTACCTGGAGCGTCGGAGGTTGAAGGGTGACCTTATAGAGGTTTACAAAATTATGAGGGGCATGGATAGGGTAAATAGGTAAACTCTTTTCCCTGGGGTCCGGGAGTCCAGAGTTAGAGGGCATAGGTTTAAGGTGAGAGGGGAAAGATATAAAAGAGATCTACGGGGCAACGTTTTCACACAGAGGGTGGTACGTGTATGGAATGAGCTGCCAGAGGAAGTGGTGAAGATTGGTACAATTGCAACATTTAAGAGGTATTTGGATGGGTATATGATTAGGAAGGGTTTGGAGGGATATGGGACGGGTGCTGGCAGGTGGGACTAGATTGGGTTGGGATATCTGGTCGGCATGGACAGGTTGGACCGAAGGGTCTGTTTCTATGCTGTACATCTCTATGACTCTATAACTCCATGTTATTTAAAAATATGTTAAAACATCATAAGTAATGCTGCAGATCAGAAATGGTCTTATCGAAACGATAATGCCACCTTGTCAAGTGAACCATTCACAATTAGCAATATCCTATAGTGAGCAAATGACATGGAAAGCATGGCTGAAATCATGAGAATGATCAAGTTATTAACATATTATACAGCAGCTTCTCACAATCCCAAGACATCCTAATGTGCTTCACAAACAATGAATTACTTCAGAAGTGCACTTATGATTGTTATGTGAAGGGGGTAGGACCATCCACTGACATAAAGAGGAACACCTAGCAGTAAAATTAAAAGGATTTATTTGTAGATGGTGTACTCTAATATATGTAATTTGAAATTATTCCTCGGTGGATCTATATCGTTACCACATGGCTTATTCTTCCCATCTGCTGCAACTAAATCCAACTTATAAGTCTAACTATAAGTCAATCATTATTTTATTGCTCTTAAGTTAGTTGCTCCCCCCGCTTGTGGGGAGAAAAATTCCATCTCACAGACCACTGCAAAGCTTCTTGTTTCATAAGGGGTCTGTTACTGTTTTAAAGGTTTACTCATAAGCATTAATCTTTGAGTTGTGCTTTTATGATCTTTTTTCTCAGTTGGAGGAGGTTTTGTAAATGATTAGATTCCTATTTGCACCAAATCTGTCTTGAAATGCAATTCAGCATGATTTCCCACTAAGGCAGCTGGTGATTTAAAGAAAGAATCTGGAATATCCAGAAAGAAAAATTAGTAAAACTGATGACAGACATACTAGTCTGATTTGTATGCTTCAGAACAGAGGCCCAGTGTAGCCAAATCATTCATTTCCAAGTCTAACTATTTTTGTAATGTTTTTTTCCTTCTGACTATAAAGGTATGCTTCATAATGGGGACCATAAAACTATCATCAATTGTCATGAAAACCCATCTGGTTCATTAATGTCCTTCATGGAAGGAAAATGACCATCTTTACTGAGTTTGGCTGACATGAAACTCCAGACTCAAAGTGGTTACCCTTTAATGACCTTCAGAGATAGCCAAATAAGCCAAAAGTTCACAGACAATTATGGATGAGGAAAGAAGCAATTGCATTGCCAATGGCACCCACATTCTCTGAAAGTATATATTTCAAAAAAGAAACAAATTCAGTTAAAAAAAACACAGTTTTAATTTTATTAAACTGCCCTGGGTCTTTCTGATGTTGGGTTATGGTGGCACTCTTAATTTGATCAGTTATTTTCTCAATGTCATTCTGGTCAGCGTTTGGCTGAAATTTCCATTATTTGTCCTCTGAAGTTGTTCCACTTTTCACTCAATATTTGCTCTGAGCTCAAAACTAGAACATTGATCTTCTGCTCTAATGCTACTCGATCACTACTGCCCTAGTTATCTGATCTTTTCTTTCAGTAATAGCACAGGGCCTCCCCTTCTGCTGTGGGCCTGCAGGTAAAAAGTGAGAAGGCTAAATCAATACAAAACTGTTTCTGGGAAAGGGGAACTTGTCCTTTACCTTTGCTGCACTTGGGTTTGTTCAGTTTGAAGCCTAACTTTCTCAAATGAGAAAAATACCTTGTTCAACAATAATTTGGATTTTTCTGACATTACCAGTACTAGATGGATGCTTAATGTTTATAATGGCATGTAATGACATTTTGATGCACCAATCATTGGAATTTTGGAAGAAAAACTTTTCTTTCTGTCCACAAAATAACATTGCTTCATAATATTCTTATCTAGTTTCCAACTGCTCTGGAGGCTACATAGAAATTACATTGTTAATAAAAATTCCACAAATCATTGCTATGGTATTCACAGGAAACTGTGCCATGTGTATCTGAGAACAATCCAGCCCAGCAGATCAAAGAATTTGTCTTTCAAAAGAAGCCAAATTGCCCAGATTTGCTTATCCCAACTAAAAGGAGGATTGTGTGAAGGCCAAATGTAATCAGATCGTATATTCTCTCCATTGAGGTACCCTGATTCACGTAGTATGCAGCTGCTCGTTATGTTCACTCTCTTTAAGTTACATTGGAGCAGTAATGAAAATAAAAGCTTAGAAATTGCAATTGGTGATATTATAAGTAGTTAGCACATTTTTCTTTGTTAGGTTAACAGACATTAAACTATTTATTCTCATCAAGTAAATCTCCTGTGACACTGCTTACAATAAAATTGATGGCATCTTGTTTTAGAAAAATAAGTATTACCAACTAAATGAAGTGGGATACGTGTCATATTTACACAAATATGCCATAAATGAATGTATATAGAAGGGCTAACACATTAAGCATCCTACTACTAATATTAGCAATGATAATATTTCAGATACATGTTCTGAGATGCCTCTAAAGTCCATGTGATAGCATTTCACCTGAACTGCCATTTGTAAGATTCAGAATTCAACATAATAGCATTAGTACAGAGACAGCTCAACATGCAGAATATGTACTGCGTGAAACTCCATTGTTCATTACCAGCAGACTTGCTGAACATTGTTGTTACATAAGCAGCAGCTCTTTTATTCCTGGTCAAAAAGTGGAAAGGATCTGCATTTGTGTATCACCTTTCATGATCTCTAGAGTTTCCAAAGCCAGTAAGTACACTTGAAGTACAATCACTGGTGAAATGTAGGGAAGTGCAGCACCAATTTCCACAGTCTCACAAACAGTAATGAGACACATGGCCAGAAAAAGCACTTTTGGTTTTGTGAAGTAAGTTGACAGATGTGAGGAGAACATAACAAAAACAGACAACAGGTCCAGCAGTGTTGGTGGAGACAGAAACAAGGCTAAGCTTTCAAACCTGGATGACTGTTTTTCAGAAGTGGACTTCCTGTTTCAGTTTTCTTGTTTTGGATCTCTAGCATCTTCACTACATTGTTTTTACACCAGGAGATGTTGCCTGCTTTCCTTGAAAGGCACTGTGAAAGATGCTTCACATTGGCCTTATCATAGAATCCCGACAGTGCAGAAAGAGACCATTCAGCCTGTCGAGTCTACTTCGACCTTCCAAAGAGCATCCCAGGCTCATGCCCCCACCCTGACCGCATGGTTTTCTTTTAACCTTATGGAGCAGATAAACGCTCAGGTTGACCACTCATTGAGATGTGGCACTGTCAGATGAGAAGGCACTTGCTCAGAGTCCATCTGATTTAGGTCTTCAAACTTTCAATCAAAAATTGCAGTTGTTAGGACCAGAACATGAGACCAGTGGGCATGACTAGTCATTCTATTTAACTGCCCATCAACCAGTTTCTATCAGTTGGAGGGAGTTTAAATTACCTCCATTATTGTGAAGAAAAGGAAAATCAATAGACTCTGTCCACTGGATGCACTTTCTATCAAATGCTAGATCTGTCACTGAGACCACAGATAGAGAATTTTACAAGTCAAAGTGTGGCACAACTCTGAAAGGCCAAAACACATCAAAAAAAAGTAAGGATTTAAAATAATAGCACAATGACAAGAGCAAAATCTATTTAAATAATGTAATTCATGCATGCTGACTTGATAGAACTTATTAGGGAAGCAATGGCCTAATAGTATTCTGGATGTAGGTTTGCTCACTGAGCTGGAAGGTTCGTTTTTCAGACGTTTCGTCGCCATACTAGGTAACATCTACAGTGAGCCTCCAGATGAAGCATTGGTCATGGAGTCCACTTTCTATTTATATGTTTGGGTTTCTTTGGGTTGGTGATGTCATTTCCTGTGGTGACATCATTTCCTATAGTGATGTCATATCCGGTTCTTTTTCTCAGAGGTGGTAAATGGGATCCAATTTAATGTGTTTATTGGTAGAGTTCCGGTTGGAATGCCATGCTTCTAGGAATTCGTGTGTGTGTCTCTATTTGGCTTGTCCTAGGATGGTTATGTTGTCCCAATCGAAATCGTGTCTTTCCTCATCACTTCCTCAAGAGGAAGGATACCACTTATGGAGCAGGGGTTTAGATAGGGTTGACAGTGAGAACCTTTTTCCGTGTATGGAGTCAACTGTTACTAGGGGACACAGCTTTAAATTAAGGGGTGGTAGGTATAGGACAGATGTTAGGGGTAGATTTTTTACTCAGCGGGTTGTGAGTTCATGGAATGCCCTGCCAGAAGCAGTGGTGGACTCTCCCTCTTTAGGGTCATTTAAGCGGGCATTGGACAAGCATATGGAGGTTATTGGGCTAGTGTAGGTTAGGTAGGCTTCGGTCGGCGCAACATCGAGGGCTGAAGGGCCTGTACTGCGCTGTATTTTTCTATGTTCTATGTTCTATGTTCTATTGACTTGGATCCCATTTACCACCCCCTGAGAAAAGGAAGAGGAAATGACATCACCACAGGAAATAACACCACCAATCCAAGACAACCCAAACACATAAATAGAAATTGGGCTACATCACCAGTGCTTCATCTGGAGGCTCATTGAAGATGTTACCTAGTATGGTGATGAAACATCTGAAAATGAAACTTTTAGCTCAGAGAGCAAGCCTACAACCAAAACCTTAACCTGAGCTACAAATCTTCTCAAAACCCGCTAGCCTAATGGTATTATTGCTGGATTGTTAATGTAGAGACCCAGAAAACATTCTGGAGACCCAGGTTCGAATCTGGCCACAGCTGATACTGGAAGTTGAATTCAATAAGAAAGGAATTAAGCGTCTCATAATGACCATGAATCCACTGTCTATTGTCAGAAAAACCCATCTGGTTCACTAATGTCCTTTAGGGAAGGAAACTGCCATCCTTCCCTGGTCTGCCTACATGTGACTCGAGGCCCACAGCAATGTGATTGACTCTTAACTGCTCTCTGTGCAATTAGGAATGAGCAAAAATGCCGCCTAACTAGCTACGCCCTCATCCTGTGAATGAATAATTCAAAAAGTTGTGTAACTGGCAGCTCTAAAATCCACAAATGACAATCACATTAACCCTTCATCACATCCACAAAAATTGTGGTTGCAATTTACTTCAGTCGAGTATTCTGGAATGTAAGCAAACACACAAGCTAAACCTGCAATTGCTTAAACCTGCCACAATGTAGCAGGAGATCCATAGCATTTAGCTCTATAACATAGACTTAACAGAATATCATCAGTGGAGACTCAGTGCAAAATTGATCACATCTTGCATCAGAGAGTTTCATATCTCTCTGCGCCCTAAAGTTAAGCTTGTTAACAATTAAACTTTTTAAAATGCTCACTATGAGAAATTAAGGAACTAATGTTGGAATAGAATATTACTTGACAGAAAAGAGGAATAAAACAAAACAATCAATAACTTCAAGACCATCAGAAAAGTTAAAAATCACACCACACTAGGTTATAGTCCAACGGTATAATCGGAAACACTAGCTTTCGGAACGCTGCTCTTTCATCAGGTGGTTGTCGAGAATATAATTGTAAGACACAGAATTTATAGCAAATTTGCTATATATATTATTTGCTATAAATTCTGTGTCTTACAATTGTGTCCTCCACAACCACCTGATGAAAGAGCAGCGCTCCAAAAACTAGTGCTTCCGATTATACCGTTGGACTATAACCTGGTGTGGTGTGATTTTTAACTTTGTATACCCCAATCCAATACCGGCATCTCCAAATCATCAGAAAAGTTGTTCACTTAACCAGAAAAGTACTATCTGCAATTGTAAAAACCTAAGTATGGATGTGCCTAACAATTGACCTGACCTCATAAATGCAACAATCTTGACAATTTAACAAAGAAGATGTTATGTTGTTGCATATAAATCAAAAAGAGCCAGGAATGTGTGTGCGTATGAGTTTGAGTGCATTTTGTGTATCCTGGTGTGTCACATCTGGTGAAGCTCTAACATTTTTAGTCCAAAATGTGATTAGTTCTGACTTGTAAGAACCATAACAAATACCGGGAAGTGTGATTTATAAGTCTGTTATTTCCAGGGTGACACACAAGATAATTATGATCACCATTTTATTTCTAAGTTTATCGTATGATTTTATTTACCTGCATGTTATCTATGTTGTATCTGTTTGAAAGTGTCTGAAAGAGTTAATATTGATGAATGCACCACCCACTGCGATGATGTTATTTGGACAGATGGGCAGAACAGCTTTGGATCTCCAGTGTGACCTAACATCTGATCCTCCTCAAAATTTCTGAAATGATGCTTATCACATTCATCTAACCTGTAACTATTTGAAAATTTTCAATGGACTGCATCTTGTTAACTACAGGATATTTTCCGAGTTAGACTTGGACGTGGTTTTTCTCAAACATATGAGACAAAATACCCTATAATTAAAAGGATGGTGGCAGTAGCCTTCATCATAAATAGCAGTTTATACATTGTAGTGAGCTGGCATATCCACATAACACTTTTTTGAACATTCATGATTATCAAAAGCTCCCAAGGCCTCCTGCAATCTCTCAAGCCCACATGTGCTTCAAGTTATTTGCAATCAGTTTGATCTTCACCTTCAGAACATTTTTCTCAGGTGAGAAGGTTAAAAGGTTTCACTGTCACTTATTCAAACGTGAAAAACTGATTCCTGCCCTAATTCACCTTGTCGTTTTTCTGATTCTAAATGTATTGATTAATGATTCTAAATGTAAGATGTACAGAAAAGACATGCAGTGCAATTAATCTCAAGATTCACAAAGCAGATGTGGACAAGAGAGACATGAGGCTTAACCTACCTCAAACATCCAGATGGAATCTACAATTCCCTCCCCTGCCCAACAGCCAATTGTTTATTAAAAGATGCTATGGATTTTTTCCTTCACTGGTAGTAATCATATCTGTTCCACATTCCCTAACAAATCAGGAGTTGGAATAGGTTGCTCAGCCCCTTGAGCTCTGTCTGCCATTCAATAATCATGGCTACTGATTATTCACATTTTTGCCTACCCTGATAAAATTTCACCTTATCTAAAGAATCTATCTACCTCTGGCTTAAAAAGATTGAAAGACTCTGGATCTCCTGCATTTTGAAGTAAAGAGCACCAAAGATCCTTGAAAGTAGAGTCGCAGGTAGATAGGACAGTGAGGAGGTGTTTGGTATGCTTTCCTTTATTGGTCAGAGTATTGAGTACAATGCGTTAGGAGGTCATGTTATGGCTGTACAGGACGTTTGTTAGGCCACTAATGGAATATTGTGTGCAATTCTGCTCTCCTTCCTATCGGAAAGATATTGTGAAACTCGAAAGGATTCAGAAAAGACTTACAAGGATGTCGCCAGGGTTGGAGGATTTGAGCTACAGGAAGAGGCTGAATAGGCTGGGGCTGTTTTCTGTGGAGCGTCAGAGGCTGAGTGGTGACCTTATAGAGGTTTATAAAATCATGAGGGGCATGGATAGGATAAATAGACAAGACCTTTTCCCTGGGGTGAGGGAGTCCAAAACTAGAGGGCATAGGTTTAGGTGAGAGGGGAAAGGTATAAAAGAGACGTAAGGGGCGACTTTTTCACTCAGAGAATGGGCTGCCAGAAGAAGTGTTGGAGGCTGGTACAGTTACAACATTTAAAAGGTATTTGGATGGGTATATGAATAGGAAGGGTTTGAAGGGATATGGGCTGGGTGCTGGCAAGTGGGGCTAGATTGGGTTGGGATATCTGGTTGGCATGGATGGATTGGATGAAGGGTCTGTTTCTGTGCTGTACATCTCCATGACCCTGTGAATCACAACTCGCTGCCAGAAAGAAATATTTTTTTATCTCTACCTCTGAGTGACCCTTTACTTTTTAAGTTACCCCGAGTTCTAGATTTTCTCATATGAGGATAAATACATTGCACATCCACCCTGTCAAGATCTCTAGGGATCTTGTAAATTTTCATCACTGGTGGATTTGAGTCTATCCTGCCTAATCTTTCCAGGTAAAGCAGCTCAGTCATTACAGGTTTTAGCCTAGAAAACCTCTGAACTATTTGCAATCTATTCACATCTCTTCTTAAATAGGGAGATTATGACTATGCATGATACTCTAGATCTTGTCTCACAATACCCAGTAGAAGTAAAGGATATCTTCCTTTCACTTGTTTGTAATTTCCCTTGCCATACACAAGAACATTTGTCTTAACTTTCCTAATTACTTGCTGTTACCTACATTTTGTGATTTATACACTAGGACACCCAGATTTATCCACAACTCACCACTACCTTCTCAAGGGCACTGAGATCGGGAAGAAATGCTGGCCAGCCATCAATGCCAATGCCCTGTGAGAGCATTTTAAAAAAAAATCTGAGCTGCACAATGTCTTAAAATGCTCTTTTTTTAAATTCTCCCTGCCAAATTGAACAGATTTATACTCCATTTGTCAGATCTTTCCCATTCACTTAATCTCTCACTATCTCTTTGGCCACTTGATGTCCTCTTCACAACTTACTTTCCTATCCATTGTTGACAATTGTTTTGTGGATTACTTTGCAAAGATTACGTAATAGACTTGAAAAAGTGATGGTCATGTCACCCTCGTACAGTATTGCATCATGACATCATTGCAGCCATTCTACTAAACTTTTGAAATAACTCTTATGATAATTTGTAGGGATGGTGCTGCACATGACAATTCTTGTGCCAAATTATAAGTTTGTACTTCTAACAAACTACAAAGTTAAAAATTACAGAGTCCTGGTTTGATTGTTTCCATGTTCTATTATTTTTACAATTATTTTGTTCCTTTTACCTTCCGTCCTGAAATAACTCACTTTTATTTCATTACTGTCACACTGCTGCTGGTCTATCCAATGGACCAACCTTAAAGTGTAAAGCTTAACAGTGTCAGTATACTTTCAAACAAAAGGGAATTCCAGTCAAAGTGTATTTCTATTATCACTCAATGCTTGTAGCTTGGCATTTGCTGGCAGGAGGCATTGTTAGTGACCAGAAACAAGAACCCTGACTGATACTGTAGCTCCCCTCCCTAGAAACTGTTGAGTACTTCTTGCTTTAGTCAACTGAAATGTGCTAACTTAACACAGTTTAGGGATTGACTCCAGACTCATTCTGGTTTCTGTGGGTCTTTTTCGCACTATGCAGGTCTGCTATTGATAGGACCATACAAAGTTGTAGAACAGACTAAAGCACACAAAAAGGTCCTTCGTCCTATTGGGTCTACGCCAGTCAAAACTAACCATTTAACTACTTTAACCCCACTTTCCAGCATTTATATGACTTGGCATCGCAAGAGCACACCTAAACATTTCTTAAATGTTATGACGGTGCCTGCCTCGAATCATTCTGACAGGCAGTGAATGCTAAGTTCCCCCCACCCTCTGAATGAAAAAGGCTTTCCTCACAACCCCTCTAAACGTCATGCACTGACCTTTAAATCTATGCCCCTGATAATCAATCCCTCTGCCACGGGGAAATGTTCCTATCTATCTACCTTCTCTATGTTCCTCACAATTTTGTACATATCAATCATTTCTCCCTTCAGTCTCCTCTTCCCCAAGAGAAGTCTATCCAAGCTCCCTTCATAACTAAAACTCTCCAGCTCAGGCAACATCCTGGTAAATCTCCCTCGGCACCTTCTCCACTGCACACACATCCATCCGATCATGCAGATATCAGAATTACATAAAATTAAGCCTTTGATATTGTGCAACAATCTGCTACTCTAATGTTTCAAATTGTGCAGATAAATGTTCACCTATCCAATGTTAGCTCATTGCATCACATGGAATTAAAGAGCCATATCTACAGTAGGAACATTCAGACTGAAGTTCATATTCACACCGTATGGCAGATATTTTATTCAGGGGAGGTAACGCCTTGTGGTATTAACACTGGGCTGTTAATGTAGAGACCCAGGTAATGAGGAGAAAGTGAGGACTGCAGATGCTGGAGATCAGAGCTGAAAATGTGTTGATGGAAAAGTGCAGCAGGTCAGGCAGCATCCAAGGAGCAGGAGAATCGACGTTTCGGGCATGAGCCCTTCTTCAAGGGAGATTTACCAGGATGTTGCCTGGGCTGGAGAGTTCTAGTTATGAAGGGAGCTTGGATAGACTTCTCTTGGGGAAGAGGAGACTGAAGGGAGAAATGATTGATATGTACAAAATTGTGAGGGACATAGAGGAATTCCTGAAGAAGGGCTCATGCCCAAAATGTCGATTCTCCTGCTCCTTGGATGCTGCCTGACCTGCTGCGCTTTTCCAGCAACACATTTTCAAACCCAGGCAATACTCTAGGGAATGGGATTTGAATCCTGCCGCAGCAGACAGCGGAATTGGATTTAAATAACAATCTGGAATTAAGAGTCTGATGATGACCATGAATCCATTGGTCATCAAAAACGCATCTGGTTCACTAATGCTCTACAGGGAAGGAAACTGCCATCTTTACCGGGTCTGGCCAACATGTAACTCCAGATCCACAGCAATGTGATTGACTCTTAACTGTCCCTGGGCAATTAGGGATGAACAATAAATACTGGCCTTGCCAGTGATGCCCTCATCCTGTGAATGAATTTTTAAAAATGCATGCAACTAAAAGCAAAATACTGCATCTGCTGGAAACCTGCTTGAGAAACTCAGCAGATCTGACAGCATCTATGGAGAGAGAGTGCTTGTTTTTTCAAGTACTTGTCCTGTTTGCTATTAGTTCATGCAATGTGGGCATTTCTGGCTAGGTTAGAATTTATTGCCCATTAATTCCTTGCTGCTGTCCGGGAAAAAAATTGCAGCATTTTGACACAATGACAGTGAAGGAACTGGGGTATAGTTCCAATTCAAGACAGTGTTTGGATTAGAGGGGAAGTTGCAGGTGATGGTGTCTGTACCCATCTGTTCGTGTCCATTTCAATAGAAGAGCGCAAGAATTTGGAAGGTACAATCAATGAAATATTGATGGGTTGCTGTGTGGCATCTTGTGGATGGTACAGACTGCTGCCAATCTGTGTTAGAGGCGAAAGGGTTGACTATTGAAGGTGATGGATGGGGTGCCAATCAAGTGGACTGCTTTGTCCTGAATGGTATGATGCAGACCCGGTTGGTTACTCTTGGACCAGGCTGGCAGGGTCTGGTGCTGTGACGTCCTCTGCCAGTTTTGTGGTAAGAAGACATATCTCTGCACCACCATATCCTCCAGGTGCCCACCTGCAAAGCAGGGTGCCAGTTTCCCCTTCCCTGTCATACCCAGGGCAAATATCACAAACTGTGCCGGGCAGCTGTGAGCTTTTAAAGATGGCACCAGCAGCAGGGATTCTGGGATATGCTAAATTGAATGACATATCAAAGAATATTGCTTCTGTTTTACTTCGGTCTTTAGTTGTAGGATAGCTCCTTGAGTACTTTCCCACTCATCCAAGTAGCCATTATACAAGTTTAAACCTGGGCATTTGACAGAATATTTGGGCAAAAGAGAAACCAAATACCAACTAGGAGAAAGTGAGGCCTGCAAATGCTGGAGATCAGAGTCGAGAGTGTGGTGCTGGGAAAGCACAGCCAGTCAGGCAGCATCCGAGGAGCAGGAGAATCGATGCCCTCATTCTGTGAATGAATATTTCCTGATGAAGAGTTTATACCCGAAACATTGATTCTCCTGCTCCTTGGATGCTACATGACCTGCTGTGCTTTCCCAGCAACGCACTCTTAACAATTACCAACTGGGGTCGAGGATGTTGCTTCTAAGATTGAGCCCAAGAAGTTAGCTGCTCTCTAAGCAAGGGGAACTGAGGCACAGATTTGGAATGGAACCCATAATCTTTCTGCTAAAGTGCTGGTTGAAAACAATGCAATTGTATTCCTACCTTTTAAAGTGGTAGGATTTCCTTAGGCAATTACAGAATTGTAATCAGACAATTGACTGAGAGCTTACCAAGTTTTTAAGGAATATTGTATTGGAAGAGAGATATGGAAAGGCTTTCAAATCTTTGGGTCTGGACAGTGGAAGGCATGAGCAGCAATGCAAAGTAAAACAACTGTTGAGAAAGCAGTAGAATTTAAAAAATATAAAAGACTAAAGGAAAGGTGACATTCATTGATACAGATTGAAAGTTATGCTTCTCTGGAGTAGAAAAAAATGACATTTTTGGGCAGGAGCCCTTCATCAGGAATGAAGGGCCCAAAACGTCGATTTTCCAGCTCCTCGGATGCTGCCTGACCAGCTGTGCTTTTCCAGCACCACTCTAATCTAGACTCTAATCTCCAGCATCTGCAGTCCTCACTTTCACCTGGCTATGCATCTCTACCTATCTTCCACTATACAGGCTAGTATAAGCTACATTATATTGTAATTTGAACACCAAGAGTATTGAAACACCACCAGTACCAAAGGATTGATTTAATATCCAGTTAAGCTTTCAAACCACCAAATTTGTTTTGATTTTAAATAGCTTTTACCAGGGGTTAGTCTTTCTCCACTATTATTAATTGGAACAGTAAATTACTCTTAAACCATTTGCTTTTAAATGGAGGCCCCATAAAACACAGAACTATAATTTTTTTTGTTATGAAACCAAATCCAACTGTTAAGTAGCTGACAGTTAGACACTACATAAAACATCTCAGCCATAACAGTATATACAATTGAATTAAGTTAGCAAATCAGTTTCTTCCCACCTTTTACAAATGGGCCATTAATACATCCTAACACTTTTAATATTTGGATGTATAGGTCATTAATGGGTGTTAATAGAATAGGCTGTAGAACTAAAGAGTGTGAGGTCACCACACTCCTCATTTTTATTTGCAATGTTAACACATGCCTTCTAGTTGTAATTGGAGGTCATTATAAACTATGAATATAACTTGGTTTATATAATGCACAAATCTGGCTCCATAGTAGTATCCTTACCCCTTTCATTAGCGATTTATTGGTTTGTTCCCTGCTGCAGACCAACAAATGCATCATACATCTAGTTGAAAATCAGACAATACCAGGTTATAGTCCAACAGGTTTAATTGGAAGCACTCTAGCTTTCAGAGCGTCGTTCCTTCATCAGGTGATAGTGGAGGGCTTAATCCTAAAAATTTACGGTGTGATGTAACTGAAATTATACATTGAAAAATTGATTGTCTGTTTTATCAGTTTTTCAATGTATAATTTCAGTTAGATCACACTGTAAATTTTTACTATAAATTATGTGTGTTAGGATTGAGCCCTCCACTATTACCTGATGAAGGAGTGATGCTCCGAAAGCTAGTGTGCTTCCAATTAAACCTGTTGGACTATAACCTGGTGTTGTGTGATTTTTAACTTTGTATACCCCAGTCCAACACCAGCATCTCCAAATCATATATCTAGACTAAGATGAAATTGTCGTATTTAAGGAGTTCTATACTCTGGACGAGATGTTAAACTGAGGTCCTCTTAGCATTTCCAATTTTAATTAGGAATATTACAAAGAGATTACTTGAATAATCAAACTCGTTAAAATCAAAAACATATTGTTAAGCTCACCAGTGACTCTGCAGAATTTCCAAGTGAGGAGTCCCATCATTTTTATTAGGCAAAGAGAATGTCAAAATGGCCAAAGATAATGAGCATTAATATCCTTCACCTAAGGAGCAGTGCTAAGAAAGTTTGCGATTTCAAATAAACCTGTTGCACTATAACCTGGTGTCATGTGACTTCTGACTTTGCTCATCAATATAGGTTTTTATTGAGTTATGTGGTGCTTACATTTTGAGCTAATTAACATTTTGAACCTGAAAGTACGCTGAATTGCCTGTTCCTCAAAACTTCTGCTTATTTATTGCCCATTGACGCATCCCCAAAGCTTTGCTGAAATTTGCAGCAAAGAGAAAAATGTTGCCAAAGCTTTTAGCTTTGCACTCATCAGGACACATGCATGAATGCCAAATTTCAAATAATCCCAACAATTTTTACTATCAGGGATGGGGTTGGTAAGTCAACTCTGATTGAGGCATCAAATAGAGAAGGCCATGGGAAGCAATGGACTCTCAAGTACTTCAAACATACTCCTTTTATTGGCAGAGAACAGGGTCGCTCCATGTGAATGCATGTTGCTCCCAGCAGACATAAAGGAACCACGATCATAACTAATTGCTCATCTCATGTTTGTTGTTAGTGTAGTTATCAGCACACTCAAGTTTGTTCAGCAAGTGCTGTCTAAGTTCAGGATCACATTTACCAGTTGAAGTTTTGTTCTGGAATTGGCAACTGTGGACTGTTTGTGTGTGGTCTGTAAATTGCCTGTAATGAACAACCAAAGGATTATGTCACAGAGTCATAGAGGTGTACAGCCCGGAAATAGACCCTACAGTCCAACTCATCCATGCCGACCAGATGCCCTAAATTAACCCCAGTACTATTTGCCAGCAATTGGCCCATATCCCTCTAAACCCATTCTATTTAAATGTTGTAATTGTACCAGCCTCCATCACATCCTCTGGCAGCTCAACCCATACAAATTCCCCATTAGGTCCCTTTTATATCTTTCCCCTCTCACCTTAAACCTATGCCCTCTAGTTCTGGACTCCCCCAGCCCAGGGAAAAGACCTTGTCTATTTACTCTATCCATACCCCTCATGATTTTATAAACCTCTATAAGGTCACCCCTCAGTCTCCAACGCTCCAGGGAAAACAGCCCCAGCCTATTCAGCCTCTCCCTAGAGCTCAAATCTTCCAACCCTGGCAACATCCTTGTAAATCTTTTCTGAAAATTTGCCAGTTTCAGAACATCCTTCCTTTCGGAGGAAGACCAGAATTGCACACAATATTCCAAAATATTGGCCTAACAAATCTCCTGAACAGCCACAACATGACCTCCCAACTCCTATACTCAATGCTCTGTTGTTTCATTCCATCTGCCGATAGTCTGGTAAACAAGAAGTTTTTTCTGGACTGATGGAAACAGTTAATGGAAAATACCATTCAAATAGCCAATGAATAGCAGGATCAAGCTTTCATAGCCTGTTGTTTAAATCTTTGAGATACTTTACCTTTCCAGAGAAATCTGGGGTAAACTAGATTTCATTCAGGTCTGAAAATGATGGCTTTTGGCCTATTTGTAAATTTGCACAGTACACAGCAGTCAATAATCTAATCAGAATAGTCACTGACCCACAGAATAGCTTTGCTGCACTTGATTTCTGCGTCAAGCCTGCAAACTTAGCAAATGGCTCAAGCCCTATTTTTAGCCGGGGGTGATATGAATCCCACGGTGTATATTGACTGGTGAAAATAAACATAGCTGTAGACAGTAGTTGAGAATCCATTTGCAGATTTCTGACCAAACACTTTGAGGAAGGGTAGCCAATAGACTGGTGCAGCTCAAAATGTTATTTTAGTGTATGATGGAGCTTTTTAAGATGTGTAACTCAGCCACTAATTACTGCAAATGCATAATCCATGTAACAGAAACATGCTGCAGCTTTACATGTTGGTGTTTTGCATTCTTCCTATTCTCTCTGATACACTTTCTTTCCTACACAGTGAATGAACGACATATTGCAGCAGCACACAGTAAAGCTGACTTTTCTCTTTGTGTATGATGTTAGTTCCTGTCAGATCCTGCTCAACTATGTGCTCCAGCACTTCAGTGAATAAAAGGAGAGCTAATGTCATAGTGGTAATGTCACCGGACAAGTAATCCAGAAACCAGAGCTCAAAATCAGGAACTTGGGCTTAAATACCCCCAGCAACTGGTAGAGTTTAAACTCAATCAGTTAGTCTGGAACCTTAAAGCCGGTCTTAGTAATTAAACTGCCATTGGTTGTCATAAAAAGGTTGTCTGGTTCATTACTGGGTCTTTTTAAGACTGGCAAGAGGTAATGCATGGGGTTCTGCAGGGGTTTGGGCTGGACCTTCAACTTGTTACAATTTTTATTGGTGACTTAGATGAGGCAAACTAAGGTATGGTAATTATATTTGCAAATGATCTGAAGATAGGTCGGAAACTATGCTGTGAAGTGGGCTCGATGGGCCGAATGGCCTGCTTCCACACTCTGGGGATTCTATCATTCTAAGGAGAAGATATAACAAGGATGTAAACTGATAAAGATAGCAGGACATCACTCATCATATTTTGCCAATCCAAAAGAAAACCATTATTGAACAAAATGTTTTTTTTTAATGACAACTGATCTTTGAAGTCAAAGGGAAGGTGAATTATTGTTCACTCTGAGGATTGTGCAAACTTGGAACTCTCTCCTTCAGAAGACGGTGGAGATGGGGTATTGAATATCATTAAAGCAGACAGAGATTTTTGTCAGGCAATAGAATCAAAGGTTATCAGGGTTAGATGGGAACATTGGACTGGAACACAAACGGATCAGCCATGATCCAACTGAATGGCAGAGCTGGATTGAGGGAGGAATGGTAAACCTCTCTGAATTTGTATATTCACATGCAATGCCCTTTCATGAAGGAAATCCACCATGGCTTACCAGCAGTGTTGACTTTAAAATGTCTTCAGAATTGGCCTCACAAGCCACTTAGTTCAAGGGAAATCAGGGATGGACAACAAATGCTGCCATTTCCACATCCCACAGCCATTGAATAATGGGAGTAAAACAGGGGCGAGGGACTGCCCGTTCACGTGCCAAACTACAGGGTCTGTTAAAAAAATCGTCCTTTTTCCATCTACATTCAATCCTGATTGGTCTACGTTTTTCTGCAGTTATTATACTCTCATTATTTCCAGAAATGATTGCTGCCAGCGCGTAACACCAAGTGACAGCATCTAACCACTTCAGGAGATAACATTTTGGGGTACAGAATCAGTAGTTTTTGACATGACATGGTAAATGAGGGTGCTTGGAAGATAGCATTTGACTATTGTCCTCCACTTACTGGGTCTTTGTCACTTCAAGCAGGGTGTTGGACTCATAGTATTATCGCTGAACTGTTAATCCAGAGACCCAGGTAATGTTCTGGGGACCCAAGTTTGAATTGGTGACATTTGAATTCAATAAAATTCCAAAATTTAGAGTCGAATAGTAACTAAAAATACATTGTCGTTTATCAGGAAAACCCATCTCGCTTACTAACGTCCTTTAGGGAAGGAAACTGCCATCTTTACTAGACTCCAGACCCACAGCAATGTGGTTGACTCTTAACTGCCCTCTGGAATGGGCAATAAATGCTGGCCCACACAGCGATGCCCTGTGAATGAATAAAGAAAAAAAACATATTTGGATAAATTAATAGAAATTAATGGACATGATTAATGAACAATTTTATTATCATCTGTTTGAGGTCCTTGAGTTCTTCCAAATGATTGTCCATGCCCTTTGTATGACAAAACTGAAATAAGCCATGATGGTGAGCCTCTTCTCAGATTGATGGCTAATTTTGGATCAGTCTGGTTTCCCTGACAGTACATTGCCAGAACAAAGCCATGTTTCCCTTATGATGGGCAAGAATTCCAAACAATCAAGCTACTTAGATCGGTGAGTTCGACATCTATTTACTGCTAACTGTTCTCATGTTGGACTGGCGTTAGGTGATGATTGCTTGACCCTAAAGTAAATCAGAAATAGGTTTGCACTGTTCAATTGCAATCAGGAATGTAAACAGCAAATACTTAGCAGACAATGAGTTAATTTAAATCCAGCTACTTAGTTCACCATTTACATCAAACTACCTCTTCCAGGGTCTGCCTGTTTAGATTACTGGATCTCACCATTTACACAGTCAAAAGGGCCACTCGAAAACTGCAAACTGTAGCACAGCCAAATTGCGTCAACATTGACATTTTCTGTTCCCCACCAGCTTTTATTTTAGTTAAGTAACGTGGCAAAATGATAGGTAGAATAATCAAAAGTGAGGCCACTTTTTAAAATCTGTTTACATAAGCGGGAGTTCAGGTTAATTATTCTCTTCTCTGTGGAGTTAGTACAATTCAAAACCAAACCAAAAATATACAGAACACATACAGTGCTGTTTATTATCACAACATGGGTTTGATAAGGTCAAAGTGCCAGAAATATGCGGACAGTTGAATCTTGTTTAATGTACAAACTGTGTTCTGTTTAAAGCTTCTTTGTATGAGTCACCTCCATAAAGCTCAATCTCTTCACCCATGTTTTGTTGTGATTTCAGGGTTGTTGCCAATGTTCTTGCAAGGTATCAATGCAACCTTAAAATTCTTCCCACGTGTTAAAAATGGTTTCTGGAAAATCCTCCACATTGAAGCCACAGAGTCAGAAATGTACATACCGCACATTTCTGGTGAAAGTCAACTGTCTGAAAAGTGAAGAGGTTTTCACCATAGCTTTAATTTTTTTTAACAGCTTACAAACTTCCATCCTCCCTCAACTTTCTTACTGCAAGGGCCTGTCTGATTTCTGTTCTTTTGAAGGAACCAATCATTCCTTAGCTTACAGTTCCACAACTTCCACAGTACACTGGTATATGACTGGTATATTACAGTGGATTTTTCTGGCTATTTGACTGTGGCCTGTTCTGTTGTTTTCTAGCCGATGCTCAAGCATGTGCAATTTTCAATTCGATATCAATGGGGCCCTGGATGAGTTTCTCCCAAGTGGCCAATGAAAATAGCTCTTGTTACAATTCTGAGCCAATATCACCTAACTCAGCACAGATGGGAATGATGTATGGGACCTCCTGCCGTTATGACCTCCCTAGAGAATGCCTTTGTCTATTAGGATATCAGGGGAGCTGCTACACAGACGTTTCACAGTGAACATGCAGACCTGAATGAGACCTGATCTAGCATGGGAAGTCTGTTGGTACCTCACTACTGCTGGGTATTGAAGTGATAAAGGTTATTGTGACATGGGAGCCTCTACAGTCAAGTCTAGTTCTGGTTCTCCTGACATCTTTGTTTATGCTATCTCATGTGGTCATTGATGATGGACCAGAATCCAACCTGGCTTTACAGGTCAAATGTAGTATTCTCTCACTCTGGTTGCATTTCACCTATGTGCATGGCTTACACAGTCAATATCATGCAATGCTATTGAATAAAGGCTGCAAAAGTATTTATACCTTAGTCTGCAAAACATTATAAGTGTGATAAACTGCATTCTCTACCTCCTGTGAGCTAGACATTATGCCTTGTGACAGCAGCTGGAATTCATTCATGATGCTGTCAGTCGTGAGTTATCTAGTGACATGAAGATTAAGATCGTACTCAGCCAACAAGCTGTTGAAGAAGCTGGATCAGTCCTGAACCTTACAGTGCAATGTGTAGTCTCTTGTTAGTGGTTTTTAAATAGTGTTTTTAAAACAGTTTTAACTTTTAAAACGATGCATGTTATGTAAAGAGACAATGTAGGTTAAAAAAGAGATGATTTTGGAGTTGTGGATACATGATGCTGTTCACATTCCATCACTGTAATTTCAGTACTGTGGAAACTATGCTTATTGGTCCTGACTTCTGGAAAAAGCAGGAGTTGTTCTGCAGGAAAATCACTGCAATGTTGCTATTTACCCAAAATTTGCACATTGTAGTCCAGAAAAGAGACAATCATAAATTAGATCCTAAATAATGATTAATCGTTGAGCATAGCACAAAAAGAGAGTATGAACAGCATACACTGAGTGAGAGAGAGAGAGAGAGAGAGGTTAACTGATTCTATAATCATGGGGTGGCATGGTGGCTCAGTGGTTAGCACTGATGCCTCACAGCACCGAGTTCAATTCCTGCTTTGGGCAACTGTCTGTGTGGAGTTTGCATGTTCTCCCCATGTCTGCATGGGTTTCCTCTGGGTGCTCCAGTTTCCTCCCACAGTCCAAAGATGTGCAGGTTAGGTGAATTGGTCATGCTAAATTGCCTGTAGTGTTGGGTGCATGAGTCAGGTGTAAATGTAGGGGAATGGGTCTGGGTGGGTCGCTGTTTGGAAGGTGAATGTGGACTTGTTGGGCTGAAGGGTCTGTTTCCACACAGTAGGGAATTAAATTTATTAGATACCCATGTGAAGGGCCATGGTCTAGAGTGTTTAACATCATTGAGTAGAAAAACAAGCAGGAGAGGTGAACACGAATCAGTATTTGAGTACGTGATGCTGAGGTTTGCTTTGAAGACATGAAGCTTGTCAGAGGAAGGAAAGTCTAAGACAGGGGTGTGGATCAGCCAAACATAGGGAGGGATGTTCAGCCTTAAACATGTCAAAAAATAAAGATAACTTTTTCTTACACCAGATAGATTATTTGGGCTATCTGAATGATAGTTGCTAGTTGATTGCTGAAGTTCATTATGTTGCAGGCAGTGAGACACCATGTATGCATTCCAGTGGTTCTTCCTGCTGAAAGGGCCTCTGTCCTGATTCCACTTTATTGTACACAGTTCCATTAAATAAAGGCCACTGAAGATATTTATGTCTAAGTCTGCAAAACATTGCAAGCATGATAAATTGTATCCATTCTCGCCCTGTGAGCTGTGATTTTAAGCTGCTGTGTGACACCAGCTGGAGTTCATTCATGATATTGTCAGTCATGAGTTATCTAGTGAGTTTTAAATTGAAATTAAAATCATATTTCATATTGATCTGTTGAATATTTCTTATTCACTCTACATATTTAATAAGAATAAAAATGAATGGAAGCTCCTATAATCAAAAATAAACAAAGCCAGTGCAGCAGGAGTTAAAGAAAAACTGAAGACTTCATATGATGTTTAAAGCACATAAGTAGTTGACAATATTAATAATAAACAGCACTTGATATATTTATTTGACACCCCTTTGACTAATTCAAATGAACAGGTTGATATCTGTATTCAAAAAGGCAAGGGAATTCCAGACAATGTGTAAAGTGCTCCTTCAACATTGTTCTTCCGAAGCTTCATGTATTAGTAATTATTATTCCGCAGCTGTTTGCTTGTATATTTTTCTTCTTTTCATGTCTCGTTTTATTCACTGGTCCTTTAACACCCCGAACACAGTATGAGCCATCAGAGTCAGTACACACTAATGTTCTGCCAAATGCTTCCCAGTAAGGTCAGGTTTGCCAGTTCCATTGCCTGTAATCTCCATGACACGTCACAACGGTTCAAAAGGATAACAGTACTCAATACACATTTGCATTCTATATTTTATCTGCAAACATTTACTTTCCCAGGTTTACAACTGCCACCCCTCGAGTAAGGCTTTGCTCTCTGCAGGATGTGGGTGCACTGTAGGACATTGTCAAGAGGCCTGCAGCCACAGAGCTCAGACCAAAATGAACTGAGGCATCAGGCCAGCAGGGCAAACATTACGTTATTGCACAAGGATTTCCCTGTGTTTGGGTTTGAGTGGCAAACATTTCAGCAGAGTCAGTTCAATTACAAGTCTCAGAATTCAGAAAATTCAACTGCATTTATTTCCAATTTATACAAAATACCATTTATTATGTATCCTGGAACATTGACTATGAGGAATGATGAGTCACTTAGCCTATATATTCTAATCCACCCCTCCGGAAAACAATGACTATGTCACACCTCAGCTGTGAATCTGCAACACAAAGGAAGACCTTTGGGACCAACTGATCTCCATCCAAAAAAAAAGTGAAGCAGGGCGAGGCCACTGAATCTGCACCATCATTCGATAAGGTCAGGGATTGATCTGACTGTGGCTTCCACTCTGTTTTCCTTGGATCCTTTGTGGATCCACCAGCTGTCTGTCTACATCTCGAATATATTCAATGATCCAGCACCAGTGGCTCTCTGTGGCAGGGAGTTCCCAAGATTCACAACGCTCTGAGGGAAGAAATTTCTCCCCACCTCAGTCTTGAATGGATGAGACCTTTTTCTGAATCAGTACCCTCTGTTTCTAGATTTCCTCAAGAGGAGAAACATCCTCTCAGCATCCACACTGTCACGCCCCTGAGAATTTTATGTTTCAATAAGATCACCTTTCAACTGTTCCTGGTAAGATAACCTTTTTTTCAGAGGAAACAACAGAGTCAAACTTATTTAAACTGCCTTCAGTATAAGCATATCCCTAGTTATGTACACTGAACTAAATATATGCAGTATTCCCATATAGTTCGAGCAACGCTTCCCACCTTTTATATTTCATTTCCCTTGCCCTGAAGGCCTGTGCTTAAGCTTCAGGCAAGTTTCGTCACAGATCCCTTCCTTTTTCTCACCTTTTCTCTCATGATACTCTGTTCTCTGTAACTTCATATATGAATCAAGCCTCCCCATCAATACAGTGATACAGCCTGCTTCAAGTGCCAAGGACAAGTACTGACACCGAGTTACCATTTAAAAAAAATGTCTGCCTAATTTCTGAATCTGATCTGCTAATGGATATCATGCATTTGTGTCACTTGTTCAGGGCTCACTCACAAATGAAATCAAAGAGCTTCATGAAGCCTCTTCTGTTCTCTAAAGAAGGGCTCCCCAACACGTTTAACCTTTCCTGATAGTTGCAGCCTCTCAATTCTGATAACACCCATTTGAATCTTTTCTGTCCAGTCCATCAACGTCCTTTTGCTAACATACAAATCAAAATTGCACACACAACACTTCAAAGGCTTTCCTGGTTTTGTAATTTGGTCCTCAAAATATGAAGACCATTAACTTGTTTGCACTCTTTATGGTCTCAGCAGTTCATATTGTTACTTCTTGTATTTTATGTCTTGGGTTTGAGATCCTGGTCCTGAAATAGACTTGCATGCAGTTGGCCAAAATCTGAGCTGGCAGACTGCAGGCAATGATGGATTTTGTGATCTCCCTCAATTTCACAAGGAGGTTCCTAAGGTATGGCATAGATTCTATAGGAAGGACAGAAAGGGAGGCAAGAGAGGAGGGCGAGTTGTCTTTTTGGTTAGGGAGGACATTATGGTCATACTTAGAGAGGATATTCCTGTGAGTGCATCCAGTGAGTGGGTGGAACATAACAATAAGAAAGGGATGATCTCCAAGTTATAGGCCCCCCAACAGTCAGCAGGAAAATGACAAGCAAATATGAAAGGAGACTAAGGAATCTGTAAGAAAAATAGGATTATAATGGTAGGGGATTTCAACTTTCCAAACATTGACTGGGACTGTGAATGAACAGAGAAGAACTTAAATGTATACAAGAATATTTTCTTCAATATGTAGACAGACTTTCCAGAGAAGGAGCAATGCTTGACCCTTTCTTGGGAAATAAGGCAGAGCAAGTGACTGAGGTGTCAGTAGGGGAGCACTGTGGGCCAAGTGATTTAATTCTCTTCATTTTAAAATAGCTATGGGAAAGGATAGCCCTGATCAAAAAGTTGATGTTCTAAATTGGAGTAAGGCATTCAAAAGTTGAGTGAGGGAGGTAATTCGTAGCTAAAAGGATGGTTAGGAATTGGGAAGTCTTTAAGAATGAGATAACAAGAATTCAGAGTCAGTATGTTCCTGTTAGTGTGAAAGACAAGGCTGGTAGGTGTTGGGAACGCTGGATAACTAGAGAAATTGAGGTTCTGTTCAAGAAAAGGAGGGAGGCTCATTATCAGGTATAGACAGCTGGGATTGACTGAATCCCTAGAAAATATACTCCTACTGCCCTTATGCTAAAGAAGGATATCAGGAGGCAAAAAGGGGACATGAACTAGCTTTACAAATAGAGCTAAGGAGAATCCAAGGCAATTTTGCATTAGTATTTACTGTGGAGGAGGACATGGAAACTAGGGAACTTGGAGAAATAAATAGTGATGTCTTGAAAAGAGTTCATATTACAGGTGAGGAGGTGTTGGAGGTCTTAAGATGCATAAAGGTAGATAAATCCCTGGGACCTGATCAGGTGTTTCCAAGAACTTGGTGGGAAGCCTGGGGAAGAGATTGCTGAACCACTTGCTTAGATATTTGTATCTTCAAAAGTTACAGGTGAGGTGCTGGAAAACTGGAGGTTGGCTAATGTGATGCCATTATTTAAGAAAGGCTGTAAGGAAAAATCAGGGAACTATAGACCGATGAACCTTATGTCAATATTGGGCACGTTGTTGGAGAGGATTCTGAGGGACAGGATTTACATGCACTTGGAAAAGTAAGGACTGATTAGGGATAGTCAGCATAGCTTTGTGGATGAGAAATTGTGTCTCACTAACTTGCTTGAGTATTTTGCAGAGGTGACAAAGAAGATTGATGAAGGCAGAATGGTAGACATTATCTATATGGCCTTCAGCTCGGCATTAGACAAGGTTCTGCATGGTAGACTGGTTAATAAGGTCAGATCTCATGGGATCCAGGGAGAGCTAGCCAACTGGATACAAAATTGGCTTGAAGGTCGGAGACAGAGGATGGTGCTGGAGGATTGTTTCTCAGGCTGGAGGCCTGTGACCAGTAGTGTGCTACAAGAATCAGTCCTAGGTCCACCGCTTTTTGTCATTAATATAAATGGCTTGGATGTGAATAGAGGAGGTATGGTTAGTATGGTTGCAGATAACATCTCATGCATGCCTCTGTTTGGCTTGTTCAAGGATAGATGTGATGTCCCAGTTGAATTGGTGCCCTTCCTCATCTATATGTAAGGGTACCAATGAGAGTGGGTCATGCCTTTTTGTGGCTATTTGATGTTCATGTATCCTGGTGGCTAGTTTTCTGCCTGTTTATCCAATGTAGTGTTTGATACAGTTCTTGCAATGTATTTTGTAAATGGCATTCGTTATGCTTGTTGTCTGTATCGGGTCTTTTACGTTCATAATGAACTTAAAAGATCCGATACAGACAACAAGCAAAACAAATGTCATTTACAAAAGCACGGGTCACCTCTGCATCGCAGGTAAAAGAGTCTCTGACTTTGAGTGCTGGTAGACAAGCAGGAGGCTGGAAGAACACAGCATGCTAGGCAACATCAGGAGATGGAGAAGTCAACATTTCAGGTGTAATCCTCCAGGACGGGTCTAATCTGCTCCACTTACCTCCAGTTGGAGAATTCGCAGCTGTGCAGAAGCTAATTGGTAAGCCAGCTCTGAAGTAACCATAGCAAACTAATTTTAGCTAACCTCCAAAACAAAGAATCTCAAAATCAAATATGCAACTATGTACTCATTACAAACAACTCAGAAACTGGTCCACATATAGAGTCATAGAGATGTACAACACGGAAACAGATCCTTCAGTCCAACTCGTCCATGTTGACCAGATATCCCAACCCAATCTAGTCCTAACTGTCAGCATCTGGCCCATATCCCTCCAAACCCTTCCTATTCATATACCCATCCAAATGCCTTTTAAATGTTGTAATTGTACCAGCCTCCACTGGCAGCCACTTCCATACATGTACCACCGTCTGCGTGAAAACTTTGCCCCTTAGGTCTCTTTTATATCTTTTCCCTCTCACCCTAAACCTATGCCCTCTACTTCTGGACTTCCCCATTCCAGGGAATCTTTTAACTTTTAAATCTTTTTTTGACTCATTTCTCATTTGTAATGTATGTCTGTTGCATTATTTGTTCTTCTTATCTTTAACAACTAATAAAGTTATTCTTTTGTTAAGTCAAGAAAATCTGGTTAAACTAGCTCTGTATGAAACATTAATTCAATTAGTCTGGGAGAAAGGAAGGGACTCCTTCTTAATTAACCTTGTTGTGACCAACCCAGGAAAGAAACATATAAAGAAGAGGAGCCACATTACCCCTCCTTGATTGGGAGCTTCAGAACGTATTGGGTCCCATCTGGAAGCATTAAAAAATTGGAAAACTTCACCCAAGGATCTGTTGCAAAATTTGGAAAATAGTCCACATTTTGCAGGACCTTGCTGCTGATCATAATCAATGAAAGAGGGTGATAAGCTGTAAGACTTGATTCGAAAAGGATATTAGTCTCTTGCATCACGATTTACATGGTAGCAATAATCCCCAAGCTTCTCTCAGACACATGACAGCCTACAGCTGACATCTGAAAGCAATGGAGAAATACTGTGAGCAATGTCTTCTCATGATCCTCCAAATCTATAAGCAATGAAGGCCAGCTCACTTTGACTCTCAATTTTTTAAAACATTTTTGCCTTCCAACGAAAAGTGTCCTCCATTGAACATGGAGACAATTCACATGTCAACACAATGTAATATTGCAAGAATGTGTTTATCTTGCATCAACTTGATTTCCAGTAGTTTCAGAACTAGGAATAGATTATGGTCAATGTTACAAGAAGCCAATTTGCAGTAAATAAATTCTTGCTGTAAGTGTTGCAAACACAGGTTTATAGCTGTGTGGTAAACATTGCTGGAAATAGATAATTGTGTACAATGGAGTTTTAAATAAATAATTATAAGATGAAGTGGAGTAGTGACAGTGTCACTAGATGAGTAATCCAGAGGTCCAAGCTAATGTTTTGTGGACAGTAGTTTGAATTCCACCATAGTAAATCATGACATTTGAACTCAATTAATAAAATCTGGAATTGAAAGCTGGTTTAATAGTGGCCATGAAAACATTGTTGATTATTGGGAAAAGCCACCTGATTCACTAATGTCGTTTAGGGAGGGAAGTCTGTCATCCTTACTTGGTCTAACTTTCATTTGACTCCAGACTCAAAACAATGTCATTGCCTTTTAAATGCCCTCTTAAATAGCCCAGAAAGCCACTTTGTTGCATCAAATTGCTACAAAGGCTAAGAAAAGGAATGAAACTGCACATACCACTCATTAACAATTGAGGCTTTGCAAACAACAATGGTGAACGCAGAGCTGTTGATCTTGCAAAATCCTTTTTATTAAAAATTGGGTCCCACTGACTAGTCAAGTAACAGCAAGACACAGTCATTTGCATGGAGTCATAACTTACAGAGCATGGTCCTGACACCGCCATCTTCATCCCTGTTCTAGCAGTCAGAGACTAGAGGTGGCAGCACAGTGGATTAAGTCAGGAGTGAGTTGCCCTGGGAGTCCTCAAAATTGACTGCAGTCCACATGAGGTCTCATGACATCAGGTTAAACATGGGCAAGGAAACCTCCTGCTGATTATCACATACTGACCCTTTCTTGGCTGATGAATCAATATTCCTCCACATCAAACATCATTTGGAAGAAGCATTGAGGCTTTCAAGGGTGTAGAATGTACTTTGGGTAGGGGGCTCCAATGCCTATCACTAAAGAGTCACTCAGTAGCACTCCTAATGACTGAGCTATTTGAGTTTTGAAGGACATTACAACTAGGCTGGGTCTGCAGCAGGACATGAAGGAACCAACCTGATGGAAAACATGCTTTACCTCATTGTTTCCAATGCACCTGCCATAGATGCACTTGTCCATGACAGTATTGGGAAGGCTGATCACTACACAGACCGAAAGGAGATAAAGTCCCATCTTCCTGCTGACAATACTCTCTATCGTGTTGTGTAACTCTACCAACTTACAAAATGGGATAGATTTTGAACAGATCTAGCAACTCAAGACTATGCCTCCATGAGGTGCTGATGGCCATCAGCAGCAGCAATAAGAATTTGCGCTGATGGTGAATGTGCAGCCACAGTCGATCATTGTGAAAAGCTATCTGCTTCATGAACGTCCTTTAGGGAAGGAAAATTGATTTCCTCACCTGGTCTGAACTACATGTGACTCCAGAACTATGACAATGTGAGTGTCTTTTAACTGTCTTCCTCTGGGCAATGAGGGATGGGCAATAAATGTAGGCCGAGCCAGCCATGCCCACATCCCATGAATTTATTATAACAAATTCTGTTTATTCTGAAAAGCCCCTCAAATGTCTGCTACTGCATCTCCATTGACCTAGCCCTTTACCTTCTTTGTAAATTCACTTCAGCTAGCTTCCTCTGCTCTCATAACCTCCCCAAATTGAGGTCCAACTCAAATCTTAGACACACTTCTCTCTCAGAACAAATGTGAAGTTCAATATTATCTTCACTACTACAATGGAGCACCTTCACTATATGGTTATTAATTAATCTTATTGCATCACACAGTACTAGGTCTAATGTAGTTCTGGTATGCTACAAAACATGTTGTTCTAGGAATCCGGCCAGAAGACATTCAATGAACTAATCGTTTAGGCTACTTACACCCATTGGATTTTTCCAGTCTATTTGTAACTTAAAATCCCTAATGATTGTCCTTGTATTTTTCTGACAAATCCCATTATTTCTTCATTTATACTCCATCCTACCATGTGGTTACTGTTAGGGGACAGCATGGTGGCTCAGTGGCTCGCACTGCTGCCTCGCAGCACCAGGGACCCACATTTAATTCCAGCCTTGGGTGACTGTCTATGTGGATTTTGCACGTTATCCCTGTGTCTGTCTTCCCACCTTCCAAAGATATGCAAGTCAGGTGAATTGTCCGTGCTAAATTGCCCATAGTGTTCAGGGATGTGTAGGTTAGGTGCATTAGTCAAAGGTAAATATAAGGTAGAGGAATGGATCTGGGTGGGTTACTCTTTGGAGGGTCGGTGTGGACTTGTTGGGCTGAAGGGCCTGTTTTCACACTGTAGGGATTCTATGATATGTGCTTTTATCGTTGTTCATCTCTACCTAAGTTTCTGTATGGACTTCCTGAATGTAGCAAATCTGCCTCTGTAATGACTATCAGATGATGTCTATTTATTTCTATTTGTGCTCCCATTTCCTCTATTTTGTTTTGAACTTTTGTTTTGTTCAGTCATTGGATGTGGCTGTTGCTGACTGGCGAATCCCTAGTTACCCTTGAGAATATGGTGGTGAGCTGCCTTCTTGAACCACTGCAATCCCGTGCTGTAGGTAGACCCACAAAAACATCAGGGAAGGAATTCCAGGATTTTGACCCAGTGACAGTGAAGGAACAGTGATATATTTCCATGTCAAGATAGTGAGGGCTTGGACGGGAATTTGTTAGATGGTAAAATGGATCTGCCGCCTTTATCCTTCTACATGGAAGCGGTTGTGGTTTGGAAGGTGCTATCTCAGGATCTTTGGTGAATTTCTGCAGTATGTCATGTAGATAGTACACACTGCTGCTATTGAGTGTCGGTGGTAGAGGGAGTGGATGTTTGTGGATGCGGTACCAATCAACTGGGCCACTTTGTCCTGGATGGTTTTTGCACCCATCCAGGAAAATGGGGAGTGTTCCATCACAAATCTGACTTGTGCCTTGTAGATGGTGGACAGGCTTTGGGGAGTCAGGGGTTGACTTAATTGCCCCTAATTCTGTAACCTTTGATCTGTTTTTGTAGCCACTGTATTTATATGGAGAGTCCAGTTGAGTTTCTGGTCAATGGTAACCCCTGGGATGTTGATCGTGGGGGATTTAGTAATGATAACACGACTGAATGTCAAGGGTTAGTGGTTAGATCATCCCATTATTAGTGATGTCATTGTCTGGCATTTACATGGTGCAAATGTTACTTGCCACTTGTCAGCCCATTCAGATACAGAGCCTTTAGATTTGCTCTTTATTAGTTTTATAGTCCCTAGACTTATCTGTTGATTTATTCTTTTATTTGTACTCTCTATCCTAAAATACCTAAAATACCTCAAAAAGGAGCAACCTGTTACAGCCAAAAAATGTTCCCAGTTAAAAATCACACAACACCAGGTTATAGTCCAACAGGTTTAATTGGAAGCACACTAGCTTTCGGAGCGGCGCTCCTTCATCAGGTGATTGCTGGACTATAACCTGGTGTTGTGCGATTTTTAACCTTGTACACCCCAGTCCAACACCAGCATCTCCAAATCCAAAAATGTTCCCATCTGAGCTATAGGGAGAGGTTGAATAAGCTGGGGCTGTTTTCCCTGGAGCGTCGGAGGCTGAGGGGTGACCTTTTAGAGGTTTATAAAATCATGAGGGGCATGGATAGGGTAAATAGATAAGGTCTTTTCCCTGGGGTGGGGGAGTCCAGAAGAGGAGGGCGTAGGTTTAGGGTGAGAGAGGAAAGATATAAGAGAGACCTAAGGGGCAACGTTTTTGCGCAGAGGCTGGTGCGTGTGTGGAATTGGCTGCTAGAGGAAGTGGTGGAGGCTGGTACAATTGCAACATTTAAAAGGCATTTGGTTTGTTATGTGAATAGGAAGGGGTTGGAGGGATATGGGCCGGGTGCTGGCAGGTGGGACTAGATTGGGTGGGATATCTGGTTGGCCTTGGATGAGTTGGACCGAAGGGTCTGTTTCCGTGCTGTACATCTCAATGACTCTATGACTTTGTCCCTTCCTGTCATATTTTCCTTTCCTTTCCTTCGTGCCTTGCTCTTTAGATCCCAAAAGAGACCCTTTCCCTTACAATTTTGTTTAAAATCCTTTTTATTTCCCTTTATTTAGTTCACTGGAACAATGGTCCCAGTGTAGCGCAGGTGTAAGTCATGACGATGATATGGCCTTCATTCCATACTTAGTATTTATGGCAGTGTCTCACCAACATCTCCTGCATTTACCAAAACAAGTGTTTGAGCTATGCTTTTATTTATCTCAACCTATTTGTCTGCTACCAATTTGCACAGGGTTCATAAACCTTTGAGTTTCTGCTTCTTAATTTTGTTTATAGCACATCAATCTAACTATACAAACTCTCTTCCCTTGTCTTGTCCATGTTATTAGTGTCTACACGACTATGATGACAAGATCCTTCCACTCCCATTGGAAGTTCCTCTCCAGCCTTGAGGAGTTATCCCAAACTCTGGCTTCAGGCAGGCAATATTTCCTTCTAAGCTCTCCCTGTTTGTTCCAGTGATCAGTTTCAATCCCCCTCACTATACTGTCCCCTATATCCACTGCATTCCTTTTTTGTTCCTGTCACTTCAATGGCATCTTGCACCATCTGAACCATGGTCAGCTAGCTCATCCATCCTGGGCCCTCATTCTCATCCAAACAAGCTCAGAATTGTTTGACTGTTGCAAAGGCTCAGAGTCCTAGGCTCCTGCACTTTCATTTCAAGTGATCTGCCTGACTTGCAGTCACACTCTTCTTCCCCTGACTGGTGACAAAATCAGAATATTGTTTTCTAGGGGGTGTGATCGACACCTTTTTAATGAAGTGTTGACGTTTCCAGTTCATAAACCCTGAATCAAAGTTGCTTGAGGAAGAATCATTCACTCTAGATGTGTTTGCCCTGGAGCACATTGGCTTCAATCTGCCTGAACTGCTGTGCTCTTCCAGCACCACTAATCCAGTATTTGCTTTCCAGCATCTGCAGTTATTGTTTTTACCTCATTGATTTTAACCCTACTGCGAATCCTCTTGCAAGGATGCCTGCCTTGAAGAAATTTTCCTCCTCTCTCTACAAGAATCTCAGGGAGTCCCTCTCCCACTGCAACTCCCAGGTCATTTCCTCTGTTCTAAAGCTAGCTTATCTCTCCACGCTTCAGGCTCACTGCCTTTATTCCTGATGAAGGGCTTTTGCCTGAAACGTCGATTTCACTGCTCGTTGGATATGCTGCCTGAACTGCTGTGCTCTTCCAGCACCACTAATCCAGTATTTGCTTTCCAGCATCTGCAGTTATTGTTTTTACCTCTTCAATCATAATGTATCAGCTGTCCATCTGTCTGCCATATAGTTGCTGTGTTTGAATGCACAACAGTTCACTTCTAAGGTAGTTGACTGGAAATGAATAACTTTAGGGTATACCAACATTGAACGCCAACATGTAGCTCATTATTCTTACTGTACAGACCCTCTTTCCTTGTGTTGCCCATGTCATTAGTTCCAGATACAGACCCAAACCAAGCAAACCTAAAGGAAGGAACAATACCACTTTATTAAACCACAGGGTTAATGAATGGTTTTCTATCATCTATAATGAAGAGACAATCAAAGAACTACAAAGTCCAGAAGATTGGGCTTTTGTGGTGCAGTCATGGTGCCCCTATATCAGGCCCAAGAGAACCAGATTCACATCCCACTTCCCTGGAGATGTGTTATAACATGTCCAAAAGAGTTGATTTAAAAAAGAAAGGAGCTCTTGTGTTATCGTGGTGGTGTTCATACATCTGCGTTCAAGTTCCATCTGCACTGGAAATGAGTCACTATGTGCAGGAGCAGGAAATAATATTCATTTAAAAAATATCTCAATGAACAAATAAAAGGAATGGCGTGTCATTCAACCAGACTGGAAGGATCCCAGTGTGAACTACTGCTCTGCCTGTCTGCTGATGTTAGCAAGTGTGGCAATACACAGGGTAGAATTAGTGTCCATTGGCCCAGGACTAAGAAGACGGAGAAACCATGTAGCTGTAAGTATGAGGGTACTGGGTGAAGATGCAGCACAGTTGGTGCTTGATGGCTGTCAATATCGAAAAGGATAATTCACTGCCAGGTTTCTGCTTGAGAATGGCCAATTATACTCAGAATTGGAAAAATATTCCACCATGAGTCATCACCTCAAGGGCAGGTGTAAGTAAAGAAAAAGGAAGGATGAAATTCAAACAAAAATGCTTTTAAGATTTCTTTTTATAAAGGAAATAACATTTTAAGCTACTTACTTTAATGCATGGAAAACCAAATGCTGTGACTCACACCACAACAAAGGTTGAACTGACAGTGGAATAATGTCAGTTGTGAAAAACTCATTCTGATAGAATGATGACTGAATTATTTTAAGTACAAATCCCATTCTATTGCCTGGCAACTGTGCAGATTTAGCAATGAATGAATAAATGAATGAATGAATATGTTGTTTATAGTAGGAAGATTATTCAGCAAATGACAACGTTCCATGCCATGAATTCAAGGGTAAAACATAGAAATCAATCATTTGTCAATTACATTCATGCAATATCAACATCTTGCGGGTTACCACTGACAGAAAACTGGATTGGATTAGCAATATAGACAGTGACTACAAGAACAGGTCAGAGGCTGGGGGTGCTTCAGCATGTAATTCACATCCTCACTCCCCAAAGAATGTCCACCAACTACAAAGTACAAACCAGGAGTGTGGTGGAATGTTCCCCACTTGCCTGGGTGGGTGCAGCTGCAACAACACTCAAGAAGCTTGAGATACCCTGGACAAAGTAGCCCACTTGATTGGCACCACATCCACAAACATCCTCCTCCCTCCACTACTGATGCGTACTATCTACAAAATGCATTGTGGAAATTCATCAAAGTCCCTTAAACAGCACCTTCCAAACACATGACCACCACCATCTAGAAGGACAAGAGCAACAGATACATGGGAACACCGTCGCCTGCAATTTCTCCTCCAAGTCATTCCCTATCCCCAATTGAAAATATGTCTATTCCTTTAGTGTTCTTTCATCAAAATCCCGTATCGCCTCCCTAATGGCATTGTGTGTCTACTTTTGGCACATGAACTACAGCAGTTCAAGAAGGCAGCTCACTATCACCTTCTCAGGACAACTAGGTACGAATAATAAAATTAAGCCGCAATGCCCACATCCCATGAATCATTTAAAAAGGTTCATTTTACAGATACTAAACAAATTGATCAAACAGTTATTCTTGAATATTTGTTCATTTCTGTCTATTTAAGATCATTGTGAGAGTTTTGATAGATGCTCACTGTATAAATTAATAAATAGTAAACAAATAAACAAGGAATAAGGTAGAGGATTTGTGGATGGAGGGCATTGGTTAATTGGTAGAGTACGTATTAAGAAGAAACTTTCCAAGGGAATCAACTGCACCTTTTTCCACTTGCTCCCCTTAAATAAAATTTTGATTTAATTTTGCTATGTTTCCTTCCACAATTTGACTTTTGTAATGGTGTCCTTTCAAGGGGCTGTTATCTGATTAGACTGAGTCTTTTGTTTTAATCCATTCAAAAGATATAAAGTGAAGGTCATCTCTTTAAAGAGTTGTTAATTAATTCATTTGTTTATTATTTTTTAATCCAAAAGAATATAATAACACAATTTTAGGACAGCATCATGATCAATGAGTAGGTCTACTCTTAGAATATTTCACTCCAAGTAAACACAGTACTTGGTAAAACATTGGATTCAGGTTTTCTTCAATCACCAGTTGCTTGCCAGATGAAATAACAGATTACAGTTGTGTTGGAAGTTAAAATTTAAGGAAATCAGAAATCGGGCTGTGGACTACACATAGGTAAAAACAATGACTGCAGATGCTGGAAACCAGATTTTGGATTAGTGATGCTGGAAGAGCACAGCAGTTCAGGCAGCATCCGAGCTGCTTTGCTCTTCCAGCACCACTAATCCAAAATGTGGACTACACGTAGTCCGTTTACCTAGTTTTAACAAAGGTGAGTTATAGGCTGGGTGACAAATGAGTTCCCAGTTTACAACGTAGAAGTTGCATTAGACTAGCATTCTTTTTTTACCAATCGGCACCCCATGTGAACCTTCCATTTCAAATGATGGACAATTTTGGGTCATCAATTTCACTTTCACGAATAATTGATTCATAGCATCTGAGTTGGTTGGGAATTGGATGCATCACCTGACATTTTGTCCTTAAAATTCAGTGGAACAAAAAGGGCATACGTGTCCAAAACCATAGAATGACATAATACCGTGCCTGAAACATTCAGTGCACCTCTCCCCACCCCACCTTACACAGGTGATCTTAGCCTTCTCTTTCTGCCTTCATCGGTAATGGATGTTTGCTCTTTGTGTTGATGAAAATAGGGAACATACTGCTTGTCTGAAGCTCACTTTTGGAAAACTTTTGCTGCCTTACATGTAGCCTGCATCAGATTGGTGGTATTCAGAGGAAATGGCCTACAAGTAATACTTAAAAGCCAGCAACAGAACAATATTCCTTCTTTTAAATATTATATGGAGCCAGAGGAGTAGGGCTGTGGTGTCAAAAATCATTGTTATCCTCAAATATTCACAGGAACACAAAATGGCTAAAGCACAGAATGAGGCCTGTCATTTCTGTCTGTTTAAGATCATTGTGAGAGTCTTGATAGATGCTCACTGTATAAATTAATAAATAGTAAACAGCCTGTCATGTCCATGTTAGCACATTAGTTTGCAGGTAGAGCAAGGAAAATGGAACATGGTCATTTAGATTACTTACAGTGTGGAAACAGGCCCTTCGGCCCAACAAGTCCACACCAATCCTCCAAAGAGCAACCACACCCAGACCCTTCCCCTCTATTACCCCTTCACCTAACACTACGGGCAATTTAGCATGGCCAATTCACCTAACCTGCACATTTTTGGACTGTGGGATGAAACCAGAGCACACTCATGCAGACACGGGGAGTATGCACAAACCCCACACAACAGTTGTCTGAAGCGGGAATTGAACCCAGGTCTCTGGCACTGTGAGGCAGCAGTGCTAACCACTGTGCCACCGTGCCACCCAAGGGGTATGGTATATAAAAGGACAGGAGGTCTCCAATTTGTCAATGTCTGACTTACATACACTCATATTTACTAGCGCGGTCTCATACAGGGGTGTAAATTTACAGATTTGACATACAAACATCACCTGTACTTACTAATGGCTTCTTTATATTGCCCTGCATAGTGTCCCACCCTGTCTACAAATCAACTTGTGAATGGACTCAAGAAGGCAACCAGTTTGTAACTTGGGGACTGCTTGTAGTGAAACTTTACTGCAGCTGCATAAGGTATTGGTGTGACCAGTTTTGGTCTGCATTTAAAAATCTGTAGAATGGCTTTAGAAGCAATTCAGAGAAGGTTCACTCGGCTCAGTTCTGGAGTGAAAACAAGGATGTTGAACAGAGTAGGCCCAAACCACTTGGGGTTGAGGAAAGATAGCTGGTCTTATTGAAAAATAATAGACCTTGAGATGTCCTGGGATGGTGGATACCTGGAGTTAATAAATTCATACAAGGCTAATTTAAATAGTTTTATTTTGATGGAGAAGTCTATCAAGGGGTTTACGGTGTAAATAGAAAAGTGGAGCTGAGACTCTAACCAGATCAGCCATGACCTTATAGTATGGTACAGCCAGCTCAAAGACAGTTAATGGCTTACTCTTGTTCCTAAGTCCTATGTTCCTATAATTCACATCAAATCCTTACAGTAGCAACTTCCTCAGTTCACACCCATCACCTTTTAACCAAAACCCTTCAAATGTTTGTCCCTTCCTTGACAACCACATCCGCCACCTAACAGCTCACTTCCTGTGTGGTCATTTCCCTCCTCTCTCAAATGTCCTACTCTCCTGATCACAGAAGACCCGGGCAAACCAAGTTCCAGTCCTATAACTCTAATTCCTAAATGCAAATACATAGATACAATTAACATCCTCCTGGTCTTGGAACAGTTTTGAGAAAGGAGGAGTTTGCACAGAGCATTTGTTATATAGGAACAGCATCAGTCCTGGAATATGAATGATATTTGGGAATGAAAGTTTCAGAACAGATGCACAAAATATTCATGTATTACAAAGATGGACTTCCCTTTGCTTTTTATATTACAGGCCTGTTTTCAGATTAACGACATATAACCTTATGAGGAAGCGAGGCAGTGGTTAAACAAAAACAATAAACACTTGCAGTCTGATATGTTTTCGCCTGGTTATATTGGCTGGGTCTCAGCCTCAGTTTGCGGGCCAACAATGCAAGTTTCACCTCTGTCTTACTTTGGACTCATTTTTTTTTACAGCACATGTCAGCTCTGCTGTAAGTGCATTAAAATTTAGACTCTGGAATGTGATGAGTATAAATAACTCGCAAATGTTTAAACCTGACCATTTACCCAAAGTCAGTGAAAAATCACAATAAATGCAAAACTTACAGCTATCATGTAAACATGGATTTTTTATTCCATGATAAACAGGGGACCAGACTAAACAGAACACAGGCAGTATCACCTCTCCACATACCTTCACTATTACATTGCCAAGCGCATTTACGGAACTGGCAAAGTATTCATAGCAGGTTATTAAAATAATCATCCCTATACGTTTTCTGCAAACCATAGCTCACCAATAACACAACTTACAAATTCAGATCTCAATCCAAGACTTTTGCATATTGTGTGAATCATATTCAATGTTTTGAAAAATGATACTGTATTGTTCATAGATGAGACCCTATCAAAAGAAAGAGAATTAATCTTTATGAAGCATCTTTCATGATCTCAAGATATCCCAAAGGCTATTATAACCAATTATATACTTTTGCAGTTGTGAGTTATATGCATATAATTAACATTTTTTAGAGTTTGGACTTTAAAATTGTGGCATTTGTCCTGGAACTGAAGAAAAGGCATAGCTTTCTTTTGTGAATTTTATTATAATAACTAGGTCACGTAGAATATTGGAACAGTGACCTAATCCAGGGTCAAGACTGTGGTGCTGGAAAAGCACAGCAGGTCAGGCAGCATCCGAGGAACAGGAGAATTGACATTTCGGGCATAAACCCTTCATTAGAAATCTGCATTTCTGATGAAGGGCTTATGCCCGAAAAGTTGATTCTCCTACTCGGATGCTGCCTGACCTGCTGTACTTTTCCAACACCGCATTCTTGACTCTGATCTCCAGCATCTGCAGTCCTCACTTTTTCCTCGTGACCTAATCCAGCATGTATAAAAGCAAACTACTGCAGATTCTGGAAATCTGAAACCAACACAAGAATCCTGGAGGAACTCAACAGACTAAGTAGCATCTGTGGAGAAAGAAAGAGAGTTAATGTTTTGAGTACAGTGTGCCTCTTCAGTTCCAGGTCAAAGCAACTCTTTTGAACTTGACCACTGGCACACAGGGGATATAGTGTGTGTAACTTACAAGATGCAAGCCAACAGTTTGTAAAGACAACTGCAACAACTCATCCCAGACAAACATCCTTGAACACCAAGAAAGCCAATTCCAGTATGGGAACATCACTAACTCTAATTTAAAAAAAACAGAAAACATTGGGAGTTGGTTCAGATTTCCAGAATCTGCAGCATTTTGCTAATATTTTACCAGTACCACCATGTTGTCCTCTATTTTACCACCACCACAATCTTGTCACTCTTGGAAGTGCATTGACACTTCTCCTTTGTCACTGGGTCAAAATTCTGGAGCTTTATCCCGAACAACAACTGTCTGTGGATCTCTACCACATGAATAGCAAGGGTTCAAGAAAGTGGCTCACCTGTTAAATGCAATTACGAAATGGCAGTCAATGCTCAGCATCCGCATAATCTCCCTTAATCTGCCATGACATAAACACAAGAACACTGAGCATTTTGTTCTTGCTGACACAGCATGCAGTTACTGTCATGTTTTTACATTGCGGTAACATCATGCCCTGAGCATTATAGAAAATGCTGCAGGGTCTTAACACATGATTTCTGGGCTTTTCAGAGCTTTTGCTTCTTTCAGCCCTTAGTTAGGATCCTCAGAGCAGTCATTCCAACCACCCCACATGGATACATCACTCTTACAGTGATTGACACTGTCCCTTGACTGGTGCTGTCAGTGTCAATTGCATTTCATATTCTTTGCCTGAGCCAGTTTCTCCCGCTGAACTAACGCCTCCATCGAGGAGAAAGTGAGGACTGCAGATGCTGGAGATCAGAGTCGAGAGTGTGGTGCTGGAAAAGCACAGCAGGTCAGGCAGCATCCAGGGAACAGGAAAATCAACATTTCGGGCAAAAGACCTTTATCAGGAATAAGGCTTGTAAACTGAGGGGGTGGAGAGACAAATGGGAGGGGGCTGGGGGGAAGGTAGCTGAGAATGCAATAGATAGAAGGAGTTGGGGGGTAATGGAGAGAGGGTGAGAGAAGAGGTTACAGTGGATAGGTGGGAGGAAAGTTGCACAGGTAGGACAGGTCATGATGGTGGTGTGAGTTGGAAGGTTGGAACTGGGATAAGGTTGGGGGGAGGGGAAATGAGGAAACTGTTGAAGTCCACATTGATACGACACTTCGTAAGTCCACTTTATTTCTTTCTCCATAGATGCTGCCAGACCTGATGAATTCCTCCAGCAATTTTGATTTTGTTCCCAGAGCATCAGCCTGGGATTCTTGATCACTGGGCCAATGACATTACCACTATGCTACCACCTAACTAAATATCTCCTCCTTTGCCTTAGAATCCACTTAGGTTTGTCTGGTTACAGTGTTGAAGGTGCGTAAAAGTGGTTATTCATATTAATCTTCACATTGGTGCCTAGTTAATCTGTGCACAGTACAGATTAAACAAATACAAATGCGGGAATGAGTGGATTAAAAGATTTCAAAAAGTGTTTTGCTTCCCTAATTTATTATCAAGAAAGGGACAGAAAACATTATTGGGAATTCATCCTCCCAAAAAGACCCAGAGCACTGCAGCTTGCTTTGTCTTGCTGGCTCACTATCAATAAATACATAAAAGATATTTCAGATGTTAATATCAAAAGAAAACAAGTATGTATTTTTGAAAGCGATAAAGGTAAGTCAGTGTCCAGGAGATTCATATAACAACAGAAATTTATCCATATTCTGCAAGGTATAACTGAAATACAACATAATGGCCCAAATATGGTTTTACGGGCAGGACTTAAAATTCATTATTCTACCTGTACTAAAACTTAAGCAACATAAACATGGATTGGGTTTACATACAATGCTGTGATAAACCAGCAGGTTGCCCTATATAAGCCTATACAAGGAGTCATAAGTATTTACAGCATTTAAATCCTTTCTACTTCTGTTCAACAATTTAGGGGAGGTGAAGTACGTTTTGTTCTGATGCTCTTTGATTCCTGCCCCTCAACATGCCAGGACTATTGATTTTCTTTTACCCTATTGTCCTAATCAACCTGTTATTAACCAGAGATGTTATTGCATACCTCTGGAGCAAGGTAGGACTTGAACCCTTGTCTCTTGTCCTGGGAGTGAGGGCACTACCTCTGTGTTACAAGAGCACCTTCCAGGACTATTGCTACCTAATTAAGTGGTATATCATTAAGATGTAAGGACCAAGCCTATTTTTGGGGGGATCAGTTTAATTAACACAAGCTCCTATGGTGAATCAAAAGACTGATGAGAAGTTTGTTTGATTGCGAATGGTTAGTTCATGCTGCTGACTCGGGCTTTTGAGATGCAGTGGTACTGTTGCTACCTTGATACCAAGTGGCTGGAGTTGAGGTCTGAATAAGTTGCTTTAGAAAATGCATAAATTGATATTAGTGCAAGGTTTTAAAGGCTTTGCAATGTTTTCAGGAGCAGAAAATTGTTTTTGTTTCTCTCTCACCAACACCCTGTTGGAAAAAGGAAGCAAGAAAATGATGAACTCGATGATGCCCGTATTTACCAGAGGATGTCTCACTGTTCTGTTGAAGGAAATGGAGAAAGGCTCCAACAGAGGTGGAGTATCAGACAAATTTTTAATGTGCACGAAAAGAGGCAGCCACTAATATCAACGCACTGTGAACATCTCAGAAAAAACATGCACCTTTTAGGCAGATATCTGTCATTAGAATCTTTCCAACCATTCTTCTGATTGGTTATACTTCAAGTGTGCACATTTATAAGGTAAAGCCCAATTGAAATGAAAACGCAACCACTAAGCTATGACCTTAAGAATACTAACAATGGAACATTCATGTAGTGTAGTGGAGTGTCCCTATCTCTGAGCCAGGAGGGTCAGGTTCAGCTCCCACTGTATAGAATATCATCTCTGAACAGGTTGGTTAGAAAATATTTTTAAAAGTTGACAAGGTGGTACATAATAGGTGGAAAACATACCACAGGTGATTTGATGATGGACACAAAGAATATTGACAGAGAGGCTTCTTATGACACAGTGGTAGTACCTCTAGCTTTGCATAGGAGCTCTGGGTTCAAGTCTCAACCTCCCTGATAGGTGTGTCATTACATCTCTGAACTGGTTAAATTTACAGAATAAAATATTGACAGAGGTGGGGGAGCTCTTGTGGTGCAGATCTCTGAGCGAAGGGGTCTGCGTTCAAGTGCCAACTCCTCCAGAGGTGCATAATAACATCTCTGAACGTGCTGCTTTGAAAATATTTTTTAAGAAAGGAATATTGGCAGAATACTGTGACATTTACTGAAAGCACCATTTGTAGGTATTGGATCAGGGCAGAATTCAGGTCTGTTGATATTCTCCCCACTACCTTCCATTTCCCCTTCCTGATTTCCAACAGTAAAGCACTTTGTCAATGCACATAAATCTTTCCTATGGAAGGAGCAGTGTCTTTTTCATTTTAAATGTCTCCATATAACAGATCTCAACACAATTTAGCCAGTTCAGTACACACTGCTGAGAAGGAGAGAAGATAAAGAAAGAAGAGGCAAAGAACTTAAACTGCTGTTTATGATGGGGTCAGTGGGATGTTCCGACAGCATTAAACCCAGAACTGCCAGGGAGCTGTGTAAGAATGGTAGGCATTTGGAGTCAGCTATATTGATGGCATGATCATACTATCACTCATCAGCATGGGCCCAGCACAGCGTCAGACAATTTAGAAGCATTAAGGTGGTGTGGGAATATGGATATGTCATTGTTTCCTTTGCCAGCCTCCTTTCTGACACTATTGTCCCAGTGTAACTTTGTGCAAAAGCCAAAATGAAACATCCCTTCAGCATCCTGCACCTCGTAAATGTGATTATCACAAAGAATTCCTGCCTACCGTCATCAGCTCTATTTATAACTGCCAGTTTCTGTCAACTCACAAGAAAAATAATACAGGACTACCTCACAGAACAAGGAAAATCATATCTCACTTGAAGAACTGTAATACAGGAATACTTCAATAGAAACAATAATACCTAAAAGGACATAAGTATTTTATGCAAATGAGTAACTTTCTGAAAATCATGTCACAATTTATTGCACAAAATGCAATGGATTTAACTTGAGTTGAAGATCAAATATATAACAATCCACTGGCTGGGGTGATCAGGATGTATGTATATAAATAATTGAATTTTTTTTAATATACTTAGATGTAATTTTTTCAATTTGGCCATGAAATTATATTTTGCAAAACCATTACTCATCCTGTTGTGTAAAATGTTACAATTAACATCAGCATTAACCTCATACCTGGGTCCGTTTGGTTTGCTGGTGATATTCTCAGCTTCTAAAGTCTAAAAGACCTTGAAAATAAAAGGTTGTGGATTTGAATTCCACCCTCTGGTTTGTTTCCAAATGCATTTCCTTACCATCTTAAGCACAGTTAGTGGCACAAGACACATTTTTTTGCAGAAAATTTTGGTCACCACTCGTACCTCAAGAAGTTCTGAAGAAGCGTCACTGGACTTGAAACATTAACTGTGCTTTACCACCACAGATGTTTGCAGGTCTGCTGAGTTTCTCCAGCGCTTTCTATTCATGTTTCAGATTTACAACATCAGAGGTTCGTTGTCTTTTTTCTCACTTCCATCATTTGTGTGTCTTTATAATGCTTCCCCTGAGTACCACTGATATTTGAAGCCTTTGTGCAATTTGACTACTTGTGCGTAAGCCAGAACAAGAGACGATGAATATTTCCTGACTTTCACTGCCACTGCATTCTGAATAAAGCAAAGTGAGTAGTTGGCAAAATATGCTTGATATAGGGTGGCAGTGAGGAATTATTGACGAGAAAGAGTGGCAATTTTAAACACTCCTCTCTATAAATATAAAACCATTTCTTAGATATTCCCCCCATCCTGATATCCATTGCCACCCCATGTCAGATTGACTTGCATACCCACTGCTCTCCACAGTGTCAGACCACTGCATGGAGATAAAAGGGCAGGGGAGTTTTTGGAATGCAGATCACAATAAATGTCATTCCTGAGCAGCCTGGTCTATCCTCCCTTGTTTTGCTGGTGGGTTACTTTGAGAGAATGGGGTTGTTGGACCTGTCCTCTGACAGATGAATATAAGAGCTACACTGTACACACACAGTCATTTGGTTGGAATTGTCAAAATACTGTTCTGGCTTATTGGAGCTGTTGACAATAAGCTTCATGCCTTGGGAAGAGAAAGAGACTTAAAAAGTAACATGACCTATCAAAGCAAAGTGTTCTTATGCCACAGCTATTCTGCATTTCCTTCTTTATTTTAGATGTCTTTATCCTTGACAAGTTTTACTCACTCCCCTCCTTTGCTCAGAGGTACATACAAGGACAATTCAATGGCTCAGCAAAACATCATGGCTCCTGGTATTCCCTCACAAAACTCAACATATAATATCTTGGGTATTTATTATGATGATGGATCAGAATTCCCAAATATTAAAAGAACTTCTTTTACTTGAATTCCAAATGCGTTCTTTTAAAAGACAACTACTACAGAAAAAACAAAATTGAGATATAAGTTCAGTAACTGTCTGGCAAGGTCTTGTGTGTGACACTATGGAATGTCATGCCCTGTAAATTGTCAGTGAGATTTCAAACAGGGAGATACTTAATCAGAAGAGATGATGAGGATGGCGATTATCCCCTTTCTCATCAGAAAGCCATTTCTTACAGACACGTCTAGTTTAAACAGGATTATATAAGAAAAGGGTTTGCAATCTGACTGCAAAAGTAGCTCGTGTGTAACCTAGCATTATAGTGGGACCCATAGACTTGAACGACTATTTTAAATGCCCCTGCATTTCCTTGTAACAGAGAAGACTGAGGGGGTGACATGATTGAATTATGTCAAACTGTGAGGGGTAGCGTTAGATAGGAGCAAGTTGGCAGCAAGTTCGAAAACCAGGAGTCATAGATACAGCTAAGTGACAGAAGGATTAGAAGGGATGTGAGGAAAAATCTTTTTATGAAGAGAGTGGTGGGGTTCTGGAATTCACTGCTGGAGTTGGTGATGGAGGCAGAGACCCTAAATTATTTTTAAAACATATGGTCGATCTGCCCCAGTAGTGCTGTAAGCTGCAGGGCAATGTGTTATGTGTAGGAAAGTGGAATTAGAAAGGGCATTTCAGTGTCTTTGGGTTGCCATGAAGAAGATAGGTTGAATTTCTATGGTTCTATGAATCCACAATTGTTCAGTTTGTCTTGTTCCCTCAGCAGCAGTGAAATTTGTAGAATCCTAGAATTCTCGATGAATGATGTTTTCCAATGAATGATGCTTTTATTGGGCGCACGTTTTTAGAGATGACAAAACTCAGGGAGAAAAACAAGCCTTCTGGATTTTATTGTCATGAATTCATTTTTCCCTCTGTCTACTTTGCAAAGCAAGCTACTAAAATATATTTCATTTTGATATTCACATGCCTGGCTCCATTGTCTTTCTAAGCTGAGTACTCCATTGGGAACATTTCATTTCCCAATATGTGATTATCGTGCAAGTGTTAATTAAACAGGGAAATGGCTTTCTCAACACCATCCAGTCCAGCAGCTGGTGTGGTTTTGTAAGTGTCCTGAGACATCCAAAATCTGCAGTGACAATGCATCTTGAACAGCTGGAGGAAATGGCATCGAGGATGATAGACTCTGAGCTTCTTGTGCCTCCACATATCCTGAAGGGATCTTCAGCTGTGACCTCTTCATGTGGATGCTGTTTGGCATTGACAGGGGATTGCTGCTGGTTCAATGCTTCCTGGTGCATCTGTTCCTCTTCCATCGCTCTGCGTCTTTGCAATGATAACCTGGAGCTATTCAGTATTTCTAAGGAAATATGTAGCTAGCTGTTCTACAACAATAGCATCATGCCTGAATCCAATTCTGTATTCTTCTGACACCAACGCATGTTTAAGTTTACTTGATAACACTTTGATGGGAGCAATTCAATAATCTTTGTTCACCAGGTCTTATACATAGAAGCAGCTCCTTGCACAAGTTATCCGGTGTTTCAGAATACAATAGATCAGATGGAAAAACGTTAATATTTTTGTGTGATAAACATGATTGAAGTTTGACAAATATAACTATGACTTCCTAATTTAGAGTCAAAAAGTCATAGAGATGTACAACACAGAAACAGACCCTTCAGTCCAACTCATCTACGCCAGCCAGACATCCTAAATAAATCTAGTCCCATTTGCCAGCATTCGGCCCATATTTCTTTAAACCCTTCCTATTCATATACCTATCCAGATGTCTTTTAAATGCTGTAATTGTACCAGCCTCCACCACTTCCCCTGGCAGCTCATTCCATACACGCACCACCCTCTGCGTGAAAAAGTTGCCCCTTCGGTCCCTTTTACATCTTTCTCCTCTCACCTTAAACCTATACCCTCTACTTCTGGATTCCCCCACTTTGGGGTAAAGACCTTTTCTATCCATACCATTCATGATTTTTATGAACCTCTGTAAGGTCACCCCTCAGCGTCCAATGCTACAGGGAAAACAGCCCCAGCCTTTTTAGACTCTCCCTGTAGCTTAAACCCTCCAAACCTGGCAGCATCCTTGTAAATCTTTTCTGACCACTTTCAGGTTTCGCAACATCCTTCTCAGAGCAGGGAGACCAGAACTGAATGCAGTATTCCAAAAGTGGCCTAACCAATTGTACAGCTGCAACATGACCTTCCAATTCCTGACCTCAATGTACTGACCAATAAAGGCAAGCATGTCAAACCCTTTCTTCACTATCCTATCTACCTTTTCCTGGTCCGAGAAAGGTTCAAATCACGGAAGATTTAAGGCACTGAAGGAGGCTATTTCATGCTCTCAGGAAGAGTCATTGGACCCAAAACGTTAACTCTGATTTCTCTCCACAGATGCTGCCAGACCTGCTGAGCTTTTCCAGCATTTCTGTTCTTGTTTCTGATTTAAAGCATTGGCAATTCTTCCAGTTTTGATTAATTGTCTCTGAGCTAGGTGATAAAACAGCTATCCAGTCTAATCCCAATTTCTAGATCATGTTCAGTAGTCCTGTAAGTTATAACACTTCAAGTGCATACAGTAATTCTTAACTGGGATGAAGGCCTGTGCCTTTAGCACTCTAACAAGCAGTGAGTCCAAGACCTTTTCCAATCTCTGGATGAAAACATTTCATCACTTGCCCCAATCCTTCCACTGATTGCTTTCTATGTGTGCCTTCTCAATTAAAAATCGAGCTGCGCGGGAAAATAGCCTCATCCTGTCCATTCATTCTAGGCTCCTCCTGACTCGAAACACCTAAATTAAGTTTTCTCTCAGTCTCCAAGGAAAACAATGCCAGCATCCCTGATCTTCCATCACCACTAAGTCTGATTCTTTCATGAGCTCAACACTTGCCTACAGCAAAGGTAAACTTCACAAAGATTTTTTTTTGTATGGTTCTCGTCTTTGGAAAAGCAACCCATCATTTTAAAAACAATCTGCAGCTGTCGAGGGGGAGAAACTTGATCTGCCAAGGGGTTAAGGTCATCGGCTTGATGCCAATAACATTCACCTGAGTAATCAGCAACAAATTAGGAACAAAACCTATCTGTGGTCTGTTAGCAGCTGGAAAGAGACAGAGAGAGAGAGAGAGAGAGAGAGGAGCCAGGACTGAATGTACATCACCACTGAGATGTCAACAGCAGCATAATGTTCCCATGTTACATTTAAATAGAATGACGCACTTGCCCTGGGAGCTTTTGCTTTTTATGGCAATTATTTTGAAGACCATCAGCAGTAGTGGTTACAAGAGCTTGCTAAAAGCGAGGCTGAGCCTCATCTGAAAGGCCAGCAATTCCTTCTTCTGGGTTTTTGCTGGCTGAGTAATTACTAACATACAAATTCAATACCTCATGGATTTGTTGTCAAGTGTAAAGGACGCAGTTTGGCTTTGACTTGCCTCACTTTACTTGGGAAAAACATGTTTTAACTCTGAATTCCTATACAATGACACTCCAATTGATACCAGCTGTAAACAAATAACGTACAAAGGAGCAAACATCGTTCTTACCGTGGTAAATTATAATAGCCAAGTCGGTCTATAAAGGTCAAATTCAAGCAATTAATCTATTTTAAGCGTTGCGCTTATAAATTTAAAAGAGTGCCAATTGCAGATTTTTTTAATTCAACAGTTCATTTTGTTTATTATTTTGTTCATTGTGGAAGGCTTCAGATGTATGTAATACCTGCCTGCTGACTACAGAATCTAATATAATCATTAGTTCATACATCTTCATTGAATCTCATCTTTCCCTTCAATGTCTCCTCTTCCTCTTCTGAAGCTCGATCTACTGCCCCTAACATCTCATTCCCTACATCTGAGACTACACAAAGAGGCCCAGGATAGCTTTATTGTGCTTCTTTTCAGGAGAATTTGGTGTAAGAAGGACCAAGGAGGAGAAAGTGAGGACTACAAATGCTGGAGGTCAGAGTGGAGAGTGTGGTGCTGGAAAAGCACAGCAGGTCAGGCAGCATCGGAGGAGCGGGAGAATCGACGTTTCAGGCGTAAGCCTTTAATCAGTCCTGATGAAGGGCGTATGCCTGAAGCATCAATTCTCCTGCTTCTCAGATGCTGTAAGAAGGACCAAGCCTGCTCTCTCCAACCTTCGAAGAACATAGAACAGCACAGCACAGGAACAGGCTCTTCGGCCCACCACATCTGTGTCAACCGTGGTGCCATTCTAAACTAATCCCATCTGCCTGCACATGGTCCATATCCCTCTGCACCCTGCCTCTTCGCGTGTGTACTCATAGTGAGTTGACAGGATACAGTTCCTTTTGAACAAAAGAGCATGTGAGCTGACTAAAAAGCATTTGAAGAATGCTCAACAAGGAATGAAAAACTTCTCTTCACTCCCAGTTTTTCTGGAGTTAATCCACTGACCCAAAATGTGCCAACACATATTTGGGTGGACACATGCCAATTTTAAGTAAAATAAAGAAAAACATGATTCCACCCACTTTCCCACTACTGGCCACAACTGAGTGCAAAATTCCATCTATTCAGCAATAAGGTTGATAGATCAGTAGGTCAGAGGGTGACTATAATAAACAATCCACAATGAGTCTGTACAATCATACTCAGGGAGTCGCAATGGGCGTATCAATGCAGCAGCACCAAACTGTCAAAGTTTTCCAATACCAAAAGCAAAATACTATGGCTGCCAGAAATCTGAATCAAATAGAACAAAAAATGTTTTGTTACTTGGCAGGTCAGATGACGTCTGTGAATGAGTCTGACGAAAGGTTATCAACCTGAAACATTGGCCTGGAATTTAATCAATGAGATAGATACTGGGAGTTGGATAAATTTCCGGCTCAGCCCCTCTGCCTTAGGAGAAAGTGTTCCCAAGTACAGGATTTCCAAATTGGGAATTTTGGGGCTTGCCAAATCAGATCAATATTCGGAGGTAACCACAGCAATTTATGGTTTGTGGATGTAGATTACATAAAAGATACGCTGTGGTGCTTTGAGATTTGGTCCCAGTTGCAGTAGGGGTGATGGTCTGGTGGTATAATTGCTAGATTATTAATATTGAGATCCAGTTAATATATTGGGGACCTGAGTTCAAATCCTGCCATGGCAGTTGGTGGAATTTGAATTCAATAAGAATCTGGAGATCAGAGTCTGAAGATGACCATGAAACCATTATCAGGAAAACCCCATCTGGTTCACTAATGTCCTTTAGGGAAGAAAACTGCCATCATTACCTGGTCTAACCTACACGTGACTTCAGACCCACAGTAAGGTAGTTGGTTTTTAACTGCGTCTGGGCTAGTAGGATTGGGCAATAAATGCTGGCCATATTCCATGAATTTTTTTTTAGAAAAAGGCCCTACAGCTCTCACTCCTCACGAACTTTCACTCTCATAGACTACCCATTCCACTTCCTTGTCAATTCCTAACCATAGCTACAGCTTATGCTTATGGTGATATTTGAGGAGAAAGTGAGGACTGCAGATGCTGGAGATCAGAGCTGAAAATGTGTTGCTGGAAAAGTGCAGCAGGACCTGCTGTGCTTTTCCAGCAACACATTTTCAGTTATGGTGATATTTCCCAATCCCATTCACCCACCATACCCTGTATAGAAATGATAACTGTTATAGAGACAGAATGATGTATAAAAATATTTTTTACAGCAACTAATTCATTATAACACTATCCTTAAAAATAAATAGTTTACAGCAGCCCAAACATCCAGACAATTTAAAGTATCAACAGCAAAAACTGTAGGTACTTAACACCTCTTTAAAATTTGTAAGTAAACGTTGTGAAATTGATCAAACAGCTGGAGCAATGAGTCAGTTAGCAGCTGAGGTGTTTCCACAGAAAGGGATGCTTGTGCTAACAGCCATGAATACTTGGTGACATAACCTGGCAGGGGGCCATGAGGGGTCATACCGGGTGTGAGGAGTAAAATAGCCTGAGATGGAGAAAATGAGAAGGATGTTTCAGCCACTTTGACTGTGATTGCAGTTGTCAGTTGTGCTTCCTCTCTGACACTACCAAATGCCACAGAAGTGATGAAGGAAACAGAGCTGGCGAACACTGCTAGAAGTGGTCTAATAATAATAAACGTACTTCACGTGAGTGACAGCAGTGAGGGGGGCAAGTGGAACAGGAGCAGCAGTGGTCCTGGTGTTCAGACAGAACCTCAAGAATGCGAGTACAAGCTAATCCCCCTTCTCCACATCCGGGGCATGTATTGTGATGGCAGTGGATGGTTAGGGCCGATGCATACACTATAGGCATCCCACTCCACCCCAACCCCTGCTCCCGGCTCTTACCAACCCCATTGCAGACCCCACCCTGCCACCCCTTTCCCAGGGTCGCCCCACACCAGCTGGGCCGCATGCCTCCATCTGGCCTCCCTATGTGGAACACAGGGACATAATCAATGCATATGCAGTCACTCCCTGGGTCCTAACGTATTGTGGTTTGGTGCAGTCACTTTCCACCTTTATGCATGTGCAGTGGCCACATTGCACTGCGTAGAATTACGCTATTTGAATTTACCTTTCTCTTTGAGATGTATCTTTAAAAAACTGGTCTCAATCCCATGACAGTTGTAGAGGAATGGACCATGCCTACCTCTGCATTGGAACAGACCAGATTGGGAATGCCACATGTGGTCTTGGGACCCAAACTAACCAACTCTCCTAAAATGCAATCACAAAAATAATAAACCATGGGTGGGCTTTGAGAAATCTGGGAGAAGAAAATATCCACCAATCATAAAGTGGTACCAAATCATCTCAACTTGATAAAAATCCAGCCATTATCACAGTTTCTCTCTCCACAAATGCTGTCAGACCTGATAATTTTGTCCAAGTCTTTTATTTTAGTTCTTGCGTGGGATGTGTTCAATGTTAAGGCCAATATTTGTTCCCCATCCTAATTGCCCTTGAGAAGCTGTCTTCTTAACCTACCGTAGCCACTGGGATATCCATGATGTTGTTACAAAGGGAGTTTCAAGAGGATTAATCCTGGCACAGTGAAGGAAAGGGATATAATTCCAATTCAGCATGATGATTGGTTTGGAGGGAACTTGCAGAAGGTGGTTTTTCTATGTATCTCTTGCCCTTATCCTTCTGGGTTGTGGATGTTTTGTGTTTGAAGGTGCTGTTGAAAGTGATATGGCAAATTGGTGCAAGGCATCTTGTACGTGGTACACACTGTTGCCAGCATGCGTCATGGGTAGAGATAAGTGAATGTTCAAAGTGATGGATGGAGTGCCAATAAAACAAACTCCCTTGCCCTGGATGGTATTAAACTTCTTAATTGTTGTTGGAGCTGCAATCCTCCAGGCGAGTCAATTTACCCACTCAGCAGGTGAGCAGCGAATCCATGGCATTCTGTTGAATGTTGATGTTTTGTCTACTAAAACTTTTGTAGGAATTTATAATGGGGCCAATAATAACACTCTTGTTTAGAAAAGGCCTGCATCAAGATTTTAGTTGAATAAAGCAGAAATCCAAGAATAGCAATCTCGTTAATTTAAACCCAGTAGCAATAAGGTTCTGACTTCTAATAGTTCCAATTAATCCATCATGGAAAGACAAAATTTGACTTCAACTTCTTCCAAGAAAATTTGGAATGCAGGAGATCAAAACGAGCCTCATTTTAGTTGGTGAACAACCTTTAATCTTTGATTTTTCCAAATATTGTTTGAATGTTCTTCAAGGAAACAGATTTTCTTAAAGATTATAATAGAATGGAACAGAAACTAGATTATTTATTGATTCAGCATGCTTTTTTTCTGCTCCAATTTTCCATTTTACTTTACTCAACCCCTGCACAAAGACACTAATTCAAACTCAGTTTTCCTTTACTTTATCCAATAAGCCAAACAAGAACTAATAGGTCATGCAACCATGAAGACCATCACAGGTTTCGGTGAGACTCAATAGAGCCTGCACTAGGGAGCAATACAAGTTTAAGGGTGGGGCAGAAATTGCAAACTTCTGATTCTTCAGCCGATGACTGACAAATCTTCATAGCAAGAGCAGAGTCCTAACAAATTGTTCCTTGAGTGTGTGTTTACTCATGTCCTTGTGTCAGGTTTCATTTTATATAATTTAAAACCTCTTAATGGAGAACTTTATAGGGCTCTGAATGACCCGGGCATTGGTGAGAAATCTGCAAGCACAAAGTGAGAAGTCCAGCAAGAACTTTGACGATGTCAGAAGCAACAAGACACAATATCCGATAGAGTTTGGGGCATTAAGGTGAGTTTCTTGCTTGGGAGTAGCAATTTTTAAAAGTTACGTATGGGGTGTGGGCGCTGCTGACTGGGCCAGTGTCTGTTATCCAACGTTTATTTCCCTTGAGAAGGTGGTGGTGAGCTTCCATCTTGAATCACTACAGTCCATGTGCTGCAGGTTGACCCACAGTGTCATTAAGAAGGGAATTCCAAGACATTAGCCCAGTGAGAGCTCCTACATGTTTGTATCCTTGTCACTCGAGATGGCAATGATCATGGGCTTGGAAGGAACTGTGTAAGAAGCCTTGGTGAGTTTTTGCAGTGTGTCTTATAGATGATGTGCACTGTTGCTGCTGCTGAGCATTGGTGGTGGAGGGATTGAATGTTTGCGGATGTGGTGTCAATCAAGTGGGCTGCTTTGGCCTGGATGGTGCCAAGCCTCATAAGTGTTGTTAGAGCTGCAGTCATCCAGCCAAGTGTGGAGTATTCCATCACACTTCTGACTTGTGCCTAGTATACTTCCCGCGGCCTCAGGAAAGCAATCAACATAATCAAAGACACCTCCTACCCAGTTAAGCTCTCTTCCACCATCTTTCATTGGGCAGACATATAAACGTTTGAATAGACGTATCAATAATTCAAGAACAGCTTCTTCCCCACTGTTGTCAAATTTTTAAATGGAACTCTCAAATGTTAATGTTGATCTCTCTCTCTCTCTTTCTCTGCACCTTCTTTGCTGCTGTAACAATGTATTCTGCACTCTGTCTGCTACCTGATGCACTTTGTATGATACAATTTGCCAGTATGACATGCAAAAGAATACCCTTCACTGTATCTTGATACATGTGACAACGATAAATCAAACCAAATCAAAAAATCAACGCTGCAGCCTTGTCCAGTGCCTCTGATAAACCAGCTAGCTGTTCCCTTGTCTGTTTCTCCACTTGGATGATGGCCCAGTTATCTCCTGCTTGGGCAGGAGTTGAGGTGCCTGATTCCTGCAAGTCACCAAATGCCTGCATCCTGAGGCACTTTTCTCTCGGTCAGCTACAGAGTGAGGGCAGTGAGGCTGTCTTACCGGTGCTGCCGGTATCCATGAGACATGGTGGAGAGGGATATATTGACAGGTTGCCCTATTGACCGCGAAGGTCAGGACATCTGACTGTAACTGCAAGACACAAGGAGGATGTCACATTGAAGGGTTAGACGCAATGGCACATCAGTGTGGGGAAGTGGGGAGAAGCACAGCAATTGAAAATACATCACACTTGATTACTGAGGCAAGGGTGTTTCTGCATCCCTACAGGACAGGGCCTAGACTTCTCCTGCTAGGTCCGAGATCCTCTCTGCATCATGGGTGTGGAGCCGAATGTCAGGCACTGGTCCCGACCCTTCCGCCCTGTTCTCAGTCATTTTGACCTGGGATGAGAAAAGGGGGTGATAGAGCAAAATGAAAGTGGATAGCACAGCTGTTAGCTCTGGTGCAACTGTGGGAGTGGGGGATTCAGAGTGTTAAGATGCCCAAGTGAGTGGGAGCAGTTAAAAACAAATTTCAGGTTTATAATTGCTGTGGTGTGCAGGGAGGGGAGTTGGTTGATTGGGGTCAGTAACACTGAGTGAGGGAAGATACTGCATGCAATTGTGAGAGGGGCAGAGCATGAGCCTTGGTGAGAGAGGGGTTCAGTATCAGAGAGAGAGTAGGTGTCAGGTAGCAGAGTCAGGTTGTGGCACTTATCCTGTTGGGGTGGAAAAGGTCATTGATCCTCTCCCTGTGTCACTCAGCATTTCTCTGGAACGGTGAGACCACACTGATCCTGATGGTGACCTCCATGCAGGCTGGCAGGATCTGGAAGTGTGGCCTCTCCTGACATTCCTGTGAAAAGAAGACAGCTCTCTGCCTCACCATCCCATCCAGCAGGATTTCCAAGTCCCTGTCTGCAAACTAGCTTTTTCTTTAATTTTCTGCCTTTACATTCTAGGCTTTATTTATTGGTTTATTTTTATGTGTTTTTAAGATGGCGCCAGAAAGCGGCAGCACGACACAACACTTCTCATTGCATTTTGTAACAAAATAGATGACAATGAATAAATCGAAGCTTTCAAATCAACTTATCTCCCCTTGTCTGCCTCAACAAATGACACAAACTGAGCAGGTGGGCTCCAGAATGCCAATGCTTTACCAGGGGCACAAAGGTGTTTTAAATATGACACCACTGCTGAGATATCTGAGCATTGGTGAGTTCTGGCTATGAGGAATGATAGAATCTGGCTACCATCAGGTGAGAGGGGTGTATTGGAGCATAGTAAGTAGTTAATGAGGTGAGTTTGGGTCAATACTGCGAGAATACTCAATGAAACTTGATGAAAATGACCCTTTGTCAAAAAATGATGAGATTCATCCACAAGAGTTAAAATTGAGCCCATTGCAGGCCTACTGGCTGTCCATTCCTTAGCCTGAGGTTGTTGTTATTAATTGAAACGCCATCATAGTGAGGCACTTATTCAATATATGCTCATATTATGCCACTTGTTTCACTTGCTCTGGCCCTGTAGCAATCTTCCAACAAAAACATCCCGAAATAATTTTCAGACCATTTACTTTCCACTAGGAACTATAGGCAGAGATCAGGAGTACATTTCCTGGCTGAATAGTTTTTTCCACTCCTTAATCCAGGTTTGCTAAAGCCAACTGTAGCATTGTATGTCACCTTGACACAGATGGTAGAACTCTCATCTTTGAAATGAATTTCTGTGGGTCTTGAATCTAGCTAGTGCTGAGAAACCTCAATGATTACATGTAATGCAGTGCATACACACCGGGCTACTTGTGACTAGCAAGTTTGTTTAATCAATCACCTGGTGAAGGAGCATCGCTCCGAAAGCTAGTGTGCTTCCAATTAAACTGTTGGACTATAACCTGGTGTTGTGTGATTTTTCAGTTTGTTTAAGTTCTGATATCAGTGTAACATCAATTCAAACACCTACACCATCATATTTAAATGTAAACCATCCTACTGTGACTGAAACAAAATGGCTCCTTCTCATTCTTTTATGTAAACAGTGATTGTTCATGAAATGAGCCTGTAGAAAGTTACCATGATGATTGACTCACAATATTTCAGTATGTTTTAATTGCCTTCATATTGCTCCAACTTCCCTGGCCCACTGACAATAGTTTGTCATTGGTACACTTAACTTTCCACCGTGGCTGAAGTGCCATTGAACATAGCACAGACGAGTTGGCTTTCCAGGCTCTAGTATAAGAGATTCCATGTGTATACAAAGTCAAAATGTGCTCTGTGCAACTAACTTCTGACAAAAAAAACCCATCATGCCCTTTGTTTATAGTAGGGAAGGTACATGGGCACCAGTTTATATGAGTGCGGTTTCCCTGGGGGAGTGATTGCATTGGCCTGAGCAGTCCTTGCTCTCTGTCAACAAATTACTTATTCAAGCAAGCTTAGCCTCAAAAGCCAACCCCTTTACATAAATAGATTTGGTGCGTCCTTAAACTTAAATATAAAAGCAAAGCTTAGCTATGAAAAAGATCAAATTCTTTAAGACAGGTGGTAAAGATATAATGGGCCCTGCTGCCTTTCTGTGTGGTACAGCTCTATCATATCTTCAATTCTTATGAATTGAAATGATTAAGGTGGCAGACAAATTGGATGGATTCTAATTGTAATGAACTCACATTTTCTGAAGTGGCTGGGGAATAGAGAGACTGACTGAACAGACAGACAAATGAAACTGTAACTGTTGGTGTACGCACATGAAACATTCAAAGGAACTATTGGCATAGTAGATCTGCTTAATCCAGATCTCATATTATGTATTTCATTGGAGGCATGGGCCTGCAAATCAGTGTTCCCTTATGAGAAACTTAAACCTCTGAATTATTACACTGTTGGCAAAAACAATCACTTTGAGTGGTTTTTCTACAGATACTTTAAAGTGATTTTGCCTTAGAATTTATTTTCCATGAAGGTATTCCCATTTACTTACATACACATCCTGAATCAATACTGGAGAAAACAGCACCTCAGGGAAAGGATTTTCAGGATAAAGAATGTATTCTTGAAGCAGTTGAGTACCAATTTGATGTGGTGATGTGAGTTGAAAAACGAAATCAGAGCTAGATTTTAAATATAACCTTCAGGTCATTACTACCTGAAGTGAGGCACGCTCACTTTAGCAGTGAGGACTTGTTTGCACCGATAGTTCCCAAGATCCTCTGGCTACAATAACTTTACCATTTATTATATAGATAGCCATTGGTTACTCAGAAGTGGAAGACAGCGTTTGTGTAGTGATTGTAACAAAGTCAGCCAAATGGGAATCATAGAATATGAGCTCCCTGATTGGGGCTGTTAATCAGGTCCAATTAGAGAGCCCTGGCTGACAGGAATGTCAGGGGTTCAGTTCACTCTTGGAGCTGGCTCTGAGTTACGTACTATGCTCATATCAGTAAAGGGTGACTTGACCATGGAATACTGGCCATCATGGATTTATTTCAGTTTGGTGCTGAGCCCTCACTTCTTCTGGTCACTGTCCCATTAACATGCACAGTACGTGTATCTCTTTCCTCTTCTTCTGTGATTCCCAGTCTCAGTTACACCCTCTCTATACCTTTTAACTCTGTACCTCTCTCCCCTCCTTTAAGACCCTACTTAAAAACTTACCTCTTTGACCAAACATTTAATCATCCATTCTAATGTCTCCTTAAGTGACTCAGAGTCAAAGCTGCTTGATAATCCCTCCTGGGAAGTCTTCCACGATATTTCACTATGTGAAAGGCACTATATCAATTCTCAGAAACAAAATCAGAGAGTGCTCGGAAAGCTCGGCAGGTTTAGCAGCATCTGTAGAGACAAAGCAGAGTTAATGTTTCGGGTCCAGATCCTGGTTTGTGTGTTAGTGGGCTGATGTGCTGGTGTAGACTAATGTGTTTTGAAAGTCACAGCTTGAGGACAGCTCATTAGAAACCCCTCCAAGGCAGGTAAAATGGAAAGACTTACACTTTGAATGCTGGTAGTCAGTCACCATTGAAAAGGAAACAGGAGAAAAGAATCAGCTAATTGTGAAGCCAAGAATCTCAAATTCGACTGCTCAACTATCAGCGTCAATGCTACCAACTGGTAGCACCGAACTAATGTTTCACTGTCTACTCTTCATGAAAAATCCAGGGACTGATGTACATACCTTCTAATTTGGATTGACTTCATATTTACAATTTTTTGTTTGGGTGTTGTGTTATTATTTCTTGATTTGATTTATCATCCTGTGTATTATTACAAATGCAGTGGTAAGTGTTTCCTAGTGTCGCTACTCTACGGTGCCATCTTAAAACACAGAAAATAAACCAACACACAGAATACAATAGCTGAAGAATACAACAATAACGTTTATCTTATAGTCTTACCTCAAAGTTAGGTCGACATTGGAACCGCTCCCGCTTCAACTCAACCCTGAGCCCAGATCCAGGCTCCTCCCTCGCCCCCAATACCTCGAGTCCCTGCTGCTAAACCGATGACACTGCCACAACCACACTTCACTATGCCACTGCCCCAGCTTCCTGTGTTTACTAACTGAAAAAAATCTACTCTTTTTCTAATGGTGGCTTGGTGGGTTCAGTGGTTAGCACTCACAGCACCAGGGACTCGGGTTCAATTCCAGCCTCGGGCAACTGTCTGTGTGGAACTTGCATATTCTCCCCCTGTCTGTGTGGGTTTCCTCTGGGTGGTCCAGTTTTCTCCCAAAATCCAAAGATGTGCAGGTTGGGTGAATTGGCCATGCTAAATTGCCCATAGTGTTCAGGGATGTATAGGTTAGGTGCATGAGTCAGGGTAAATGTAGGGGAATGGGTCTGGGTGGGATGCTCTTTGGAAGGTCGGTGAGGACTTGTTGGGCTGAAGGATCTGTTTCCACACAGTAGGGATTCTAATTCTAACTCAAGAAAGCCTGATTAAATGGACTCCCTTTGGGTATCCAGTAGCCTGGTGAGGACAATCCTTTCCATCCCATGTCCAATGGAAATAGCCATCCATGGGTCAGGATCTCCACTTGTTCTAAGTATGATCTCCCCCTCCCCCACTACCCACTGTTGCTTCACTCCCCAGCCTTGTGAATCTGTGCCAGTTACCTTACTCCTGGGGCTCCGGTAAATAAAAGGTCAAAGTTAAAGGTACATTCAAAATAAATCCCGTTACGGGAATTACTGATCAGAAGAGAAAGAACTGAAAGTAGAACTTGAGACAGAAGCAAGCAGGAGATGGAAGAAAGCTAGAAAGAGCAAAATGGAAAGTGACAACCAGAGGGAGAAACTTAAGAGAACGATAACATGGGAACAGCATGAAAAACAGACTACAATATAGTGAGAGCGTGAGTGGCAGAACAAGAAATAGTGAGAGCGAGTTACTATTTTCAAAACTCCTTATAATAATGCCAGTGGAAGAGTTAAATACACTGAGGATAATGCAGACTATTTATAAATTGTTACAAGTTGAGAAAAAAAAAGTCATCATACTGTAAAGGCAAAAACCTTTGGTATTTTTCTCTGCTAATTGCACACTTTCACAAGACAATGTGTTCCAGGGGAATTATTTTGGTGAATAAGCCAAAAGGTCATGTACCAATACAGTTTTTGTTTGTGTTCAACTAAGCAAAACGTAGCTGCTTGAAATGCCATTTATCTCACACAGGCTTTTAGAGCCTCATCATTTGCCTTTTGTCTTCAAGGCAACCATTCTGCATCACTTCCTGAAGTAAAAAGAATTCCTAGTGTAACAATTGATCCAGCCTTTTAGGGCTGCATTCAAGGTGTAAAATCTTTTATTTCTCAAGAATTTGGTTTTATTTGGATGTTATAACTTAATGAGACAGCAGTGATGAGAACAAACAGCGAACAGATGCATACCAGGTCCATGATATTGGAGATGCCGGTGTTGGACTCGGGTGTACAAAGTTAAAAGTCACACAACTCCAGGTTAAAGTCCAACAGGTTTAATTGGAAGCACTAGCTTTCGGAGCGCTGCTCCTTCATCAAGTTGTTGATAACTATCTGATGAAGGAGCAGCGCTCCGAAAGCTAGTGCTTCCAATTAAACCTGTTGGACTTTAAACTGGAGTTGTGTGATTTTTTAACTTTGTACACCAGATCCAAGTTGAAATCAGATGGCATGGTAGGTCAGTGGTTTAAAAAGCTGCATATATGTCTTGTAAGGATTAGTGCTGGCACTGCCTTGAGTAATTGCACAAGTCACACACACTCAACTACGAGGCAAAAGGTAAACCCACCTTTAAGCCAGTTTTGTGTAAAACCCAGTACATCTAGTCCCCAGCCAATAGTATGAGACCAGATGTAACTCGCATCATATAAAAGCTGATTAGCACAAAGTTGTTTTCTGTAGGAAGAACTGGGACAAGGAGGATAATTGTTTATATCAACAAGATCACAACACGAGGGCCCATGTGACTTGATTCATGCACGATTTGAATCTACAATGGGTGTCACCCAGCAACCAAATTTGACATGCGAATGGAAATATTGCACGTCATTGGTCGAGAATAATGGTTCAGAACTACACCAGAGGCTGCAGTGGAGTGCTGAACCATTGCCACAGCTTAGCTCCTTTCCTCAAAGGAAGGTTCAGGCAGTCTTTTTATGACGACTGATACTTCTGTCCTTTGTCTTTCCTTTTGCTTCTGAATTGCTTATGTCTGTTGCAGAACCACAGTCTGGAAGAAAAAGACAAGACTGGAATGACAATTACCACACAACCTTCATGTCTCTCTTTCTCTGTTAGCTGACCAGTTAGAAACACAGCATTGAGAGGCAAGCAAGGAAGATTATTGAGATATATGTTTCTGTGGTGAGGGTGCTCTGACCAGCAACACAGAACCGGCAAAGCACACAACCTGTGATCAAGCCAAGTCAGATTGTTAACTGGTGCTGGGATTTAAAATCAGTGGGAGGTTAGCATGTTCTGGCATTACACCACCCATGTTGATTTAATTTTTTTTGGAAAAACAGTAGAAACAAAGCCAGCCTGGATTTGCTTCAGTGCCACAATACTGATTTACCATTCTGACTGCTTTGGAGTTGCATCAGCTTGCAATCAGCAGCCAAATTTGGCTTTGTTATGATAAAATGATTCACG